>NC_141917.1:22347500-22972500 GCF_057802395.1 Ceratotherium simum simum | reverse complement strand
CTCCATCAAGATCTATTTTGTCTATTTTTCACTCCTCAGTTTAAGCTTCACTTCATTCAGGGGACTCTTAATGATACTCCTCCAACTTCTGACCATGTTGGTTGCCCTTATTTTCCATTTCAAAGAGTGGTGTGATGAAAAATATTTAAAACCAGCTGGGGGGAGGGGGAGATGAAACAAAAGCTAAATGCAAGCAAAAACACTTTTATCTTAGCATTTGTTGATTTCCATGGTTTAATACTCTCACCATGATTGATTTCATGACATCAACTAGTCAGCAAAATTCCTAAAAAGTGAACAAATCCTGCAGTTAACAACCTGTTTTCACAAGCTACTACATGTCAACTCCAGCACAGCACTTTCTGTGGAGTCCTATAGCTTTCTGTCGGGATACCCAGGGCACTGTTGGTGGAAGGTCCCACAGTGGTAGAGTCCATTTCTTTGCTTCTCACTGTTGCATTTCCAGTGGATGGCACATCTCCCAACCCATAGAATGCAACTCATAAAAATGTATTAAGTAAAAGAAAGAAGGAATGCATGAATGTTAATACTTCCCCTGGCTTCCAGGGCTATATATACTTAGAGGGCTAGAGAGTGTCTGAAAGTAAACATCCCCATCCTTCTGTTCTGGATTACTCACATAAGTATACTTGGGAATGAAATTGAAATGAATTTGTATAGGTTGAAAATGTTTAGCTGGTGATTCTGGTTCAACCTATGCTGAAAAACATTGTTTTAAAATTAAGTATCTTGAGTACATATATATTGATTGAAAAGAGATGGTATTGGGGAGATATTTAAAACAATTTTTAAACCATACCATAAAAAGCCTTTTGCATACATTACATATTATGTAAAGGCTTTTGCATACAGTTGTTAAAACAACCAAGCTTCACAGATATTCAGTGGCACACCTACTTAACTGGCAAAGAAAAATTGGTACTAAATGATGATGGATGCATAACCCAATCTCTTTCAACTGCTCTATCATTTGTAATCTTAAGTATTTGAAATAAAATGATCTTGATTACTGTAGAAAAGTTGCTTAAACAAGCTATAATTTACTGGAGATTGACTATGGAATGGGAAGAATATAAGCACATCTTAGAAACTTTGGGAGACTAATTCCAAGAGAATTGCACATGGTCTGAGTGGCCATGAAATTGATGCTGAAATATTTAATGGCCATGCTTGCAAGTTAAATGATACAGTTTTCTTAATGAACAGTTAAAATATTATTTACTAAATTACTATATTTTCATGATTCTAAGATGAGCATTTTTAACTTTCATGTCTCTAAAGTTCATATACAATAAGTAAAACACTTTGGTAGCATTTACTTCCATCTTAGTAATATACAAAAATAATGGCATCGTCAATTTGATAAACTTAAGTAATGTTTTATGTCATGTAGACATCATTTTACAAACAGGAGATAAAATTATAAAAATGTCATTTTTCAAAATCCTGATGCAGCAGAGCAAAATGAAAGAGTTGGAAGTAATAAATATTATATTAAAATTAAAACACTAAGGTCAGGGGTACTGAAAACATGATTACGGTGCTTAATATAGCATTTATTGAATTTCTGCTATGGTTTTAAGGCATCAGAGTAGCGATTTTCAAAAAATCTTTTATATATACAATCATTTCAATATTCTACTTTTTCTTGCCACAAATCTTCCATACTTAGTTAATTACACAGAGAGGGAGGGAGAGAAAGACAGAGACAGGGAGGGACAGACAGAGAAACAGAGCTAGACAGAGAGAGGCATAGGGAGAGAACAGGTCTGAAATGAAGCTAAATGTTAAAAAGGATGGGCATGAGCAGTTGAGATAAATAATATTTCTAAAAATGCGGTCCAGGGATCATATCCATAATAATTATCTGGTATGCTTGTTGAAAATGAAGATTCTTTGGCTGTAACACAAACCTACTAAATCACAAAATCTGTGGGTAGGAACTAAAAGTCTTTATTCTTAACAAGCTTTCCAGAAAGTTTTATGCACAGTAATGTTTGAAAAAACCTGTTTTGTAGGAAAGAGAAAAAAGGTAAGCCAAAAAATAAGATAAACATGGGATGTTACACCATAACTTTAATCATATAATAGGAACTTGCTGATAAGAATGCTGAGTAAGCACTTAAAATTATAATGCTTTCCTATGAGAACCTATTTAAAAGTGGATACATTTCAATTGAGTCATGAATAGCTGTTTACTGAAAGAGCACTGTGTGCAGACAGCTGGGTAATATTAAACTGAATATGTGATTGATAAATCTGATATAATGTTTCTTTTCCCCTAAAGAATTTAAAGTTCAGGTTGAATATTCTAACATAAATTACTGTTTTCTTCAGGAAGACTGACATATTTTCCACATATTTTATCCAGTGTTATAGCATATATATTTTGTCAATGTGGAGTCGTTTGCATTCCTACAATTTCACCAGAAAAATTAACAATTATTGTATCTGTCTCAGATGGTTATGAGTAAAATTTTATTCATAGATTATAGAAAGGTGTTTCATATTTGTTGCATAAAACTGAATATTGGCAACAAAGTTGTGAGTTAACTTATTAACATCAAGTTCAGCATTAAGATGGACACAAAAAAATCACCTAAATAGATATCTCTTAAAGAAACAGTGTGGTATACTGAAAAAACAGAATTTAAAAATTGAAATTTGTCTTAGATTAGAACAATTACATTTTGTTTAACTACAAGACTATTCCCTGAATTGTTAAAACTTGTATACAAATTTTTCTTATTAAAAATGACAAGATAGGGGCTGGCCTAGAGGCGTAGCAGTTAAGTAAGCATGTTCTGCTACAGTGGCCTGGGGTTCGCCAGTTCAGATCCTGGTCGCAGACCTACTCACCGCACATCAAGTCATGCAGAGGTGGTGTCCCACACAGAAGAAGTAGAAGGACCTACAACTAGGATATAAAACTATGTACTGGGGTTTTGGGGAGAAAAAGAAACAGAGGAAGATTGGCAACAGATGTTAGCTCAGGGCCAATCTTCCTCAAAAAAAAAAAAAAGAAAGAAAAAATATCAAGCCAAAGAGACACATTTTGGAAGAAAGAAAAGGAAATGACAAGATAACCCTAATTTTCTTTACTCATCCTCAAATATTTTGTTATTTTCTTGTATCAACTAGGTAACGTGTATTATTTACACATACCATTTTAATAAGAAATTGCATTTCCATCCCATTTTGGATAAACTGCAATCAACAGAAATTTCCAAATGAATTTGTCCTTCTTTAAATAAAAATTTTAATCCTTTTCTTCATCTAACCACATATGTTACTATTTTAAATTTTTGTAGGTAATAAATTATTTAATGCATATGTCCCATGCTAGGACAGCTATAAAAGACTTTCTACAATTCAGGAGCTTTAAATTAGCCTAGATAACTTTTATTTATCTCAATTTCATGTGAAGAGTCAAGGACAGAAATGAAAACCAAGGGGAGGGGGGAATAAAATGTCTTTGGTCTACATTTTCTGAGTGGAGGTTTCCTTGGTACCATATTTCTCCCTTATTTTCCTGACCAACTTCAAGGAGGAGAATATCTTCTCAAGTCAAGATTATGCAAGGGTAACATATTAGCTATGAATTGGCTCAGACAGCTTTCTAACTATTTAAAATTGCTCAGAAATACATAAAAGCCATGGATGTTAAAGAGAAAGCTGTTTTCTAAGCTTGTTATGTTCTTGATTTATGAAGTAGAGAATCTAAAAGAAACTCTAAGTTTAAATAAAATGTTCCTTTTCTACTTGTGCTTGTTTAGCAGAATTCTTAAAAGAACAAGCCCACAGACATAAGAAAAATGACACAAAGACATAAGTAAACACTGTTACATTTAAACAAGTATGTCTTTTTGACACTTATAGGTATAGGAAGCGGATTTAATGTAATTTAGAACTGAAGTGAATGCCAAAGTCATTTTTGTGGAACTTTGCCCTTGTTGATGGTCTTTAAATGGTCATTTCCCTACATTTCATAATATATAAATATATAAACATGCATGTACAAACACACACACATACACACAAAAGCACTTGAGTATTGTTATTTTACCTTTTAACTTTCTATGAAAAGATACATTTCCTCCTTTCTTATCATGAAAGAATCACATATATCTACATTGTCATTACCACACTGAACAAAGTTTATCTCTCCATGGGGAATTCTGCTTTGTCATAGCAAAGAAAATAGATCCATGTGTTTTTAGCAATCCTTGTAACATTCCAGTTTTGCATGATATTAGGATGAATATTAATACCGTACTTTTAGGTTCAGTTTTCTCAAAAAATTTTTTTAATCTTAATGCATATTTTATATTTCACTTTTGGTTTTCCACTACAAAGATGTTTATTACTTCTTTTGAATCAAAAGCCAATAAACTGCAAAATCTATTTTATAAAATTTCATTACTTCTCTCTCTGATTATTACTGACTTCATGCAGTCACTCCAAAGTTGGTTCATGAGGAAATTATACCTTTGAACTGCCAAAGAAAAATTACACCAGAGTTAAACAGGCAAGGAGGACTTTTTCATGATTATTACAATAGGGAAGAAAGATTGATCCCATCTCCACTGAAACAAAAAGTGGGAGAGTTTTTAAGTAAGCCAGTGGAAAAATACCGGAGGACCGTAGGAAAGAGGTTGGTTACTGAGATTAGGTCATCTGTGTGTGCTAATTGGTGCTTACAGAAAGTTAGGCTCCTCCCCTTCCACAGAGGCTGGGAGATAGGGGAACTATCTTTCTTGATGATTACATTTCAAGAGGATGGCTCCCAGGTCCTTGAGAGAGACATTAGCGGGTTATAAAACTCACCAGAGGCTGGGTGAAGATTTAGATCTCAAAGAGGTGAAGAAGGGGCCAGCCCGGGGCATAGTGGTTAGGTTTGCACACTCAGCTTCAGTGGCCCAGGGTTCATGGGTTCAGATCCCAGGCACACACTGCTTATCAAACCATGCTGTGGCAGGCGTCCCACATATAAAGTAGAGGAAAATGGGCACGGGTGTTAGCCCAGGGCCAATCTTCCTCAGCAAAAAGAGGAGCATTGGCAACAGATGTTAGCTCAGGGCTAATCTTCCTCACCAAAAAAAAAACAAAAATTGGTAAAGAAAAAATTTACAATAAAAAATTTTCTTAAGTAAATGATTTTAAAAAAAGGGAGGTCAGGGGTCCAGGGTCAGGAAGCCTGTTTTTGTTTAGTCTAGCTGACCATCTTGGTCAAAATAAGAGAGAGGAACCATAGTCTACTCAGCAGTTTCATTTACATGCTACCAGTGTCGACAGAAGACCGGAGGGAAAGTGGATCCATCAGAAGACAATCTGGACACCTGTGCCTTGAAGTCCTTTTCTTCCACTGTTTCTCCTTTGTGAGTCAAATAGTTTTTCTTCTCCACGAAACCTTCAAAATACTCCCTCCACTCCTCCCCAATCTGACTTAGATGTCCTTTCTCTGTGTTCCCAAGCAATCTCACAGAATCTCTTTCAAAGCACTTATCTCTAGAAATTTAATTTTGGAGGTCACTTTTGTCTTCCCCATCGCACTGAGAATTTTTAGGGCAAGATACTGAGACTTTTATCTCTGAATCCCAAGCACCAAGCTAAGTGTCACACACAGTAGTAGATACGCATTAACTATTCCTGAATAAAAGAAACGCAGTTTTTCATAGTAAATAGTTAAAGTCAGCTTGAGTAAAGAGAATCGTAGATGGACAAAGCGTTCTATAAAATGAATGGGTTCAAAACAAGTCTCCCCAAAACTTGCCAAATTGGCATGAAGATTATTTTGAGCTAAAGGCAACCAAGACCCAGCCCATTCAGGAAAAGCCCTTTACCTCCCCCTCAACTACCTAAATTTACATTGGAAATGGGGCCTATACCAAGAAGAGAGCTATTACCAGAGGTAGCTTTTTACCTAAGAAACTTATCTGCATAACAGGGGAGCCTTTGTTTTCCAAACATCTCCTCTGCTTTCCTGTGAATGGCCGTCTTCCCCTTTCTATCCCCAGACCCCCACCCCTTTCCTTAGTTCAGGATGGTATATAAGCCTCAATTACCTAGCTGCCTTTTGAGTCTTCATATCATATCTTTATGGGGGTCCCATAACTAAATTTATTTTTCTCTTGTTAATCTGTCTTATGTCATTTTAATTGTTTGACCAGCCGCAGAACCTAGAAGGGTAGAAGGAAAATTTTCTCTATAAAAGTCCCTCAAACCTTGAATCTTAAAGCATTTATTCTGTCTCTTTGAGCAGTAAGGGCAGACCTATTTGAGAGCATTATAAAGGAAAAATATGCAAATTTTTAAAAATAGCCCAGTTTTAATGGGGATTATAACAAAATCGAATATAAGCTTAACTTTGAATTCCTTGGCTTTTATGTTTCAAGTGAAATCCATGATAGGATTTGAAACTATCTTTTGGAATGCAAATCAGCACCAATACTGCTGAGCATAGTGAAAACCAATGAAAATAATAATACAAAAGTCCTTACAAAATACTGAATTCTATTTTAACATAATAAGTAGAGTCAAGGTGGTCTTTATTATTATTATAATTAACTGATTGAATACAAACACAACCTTGCTTATCATTTAACTTAAAGTAAATTTAAATATAAAAAGGTTGTACAATTTCCAGCTTGAAGAACAAATAGAATATAGTCTAAACAACCAACCAAAATATCATATTTTACCTTTTACCTAGGAGATTGTAAGAATGAATAACTTCAAATATTTTGGTTGGTGGGAAAATATTCATTGTGTTTTGAATTAATTTTGAAACACTTTTTTTCCTCTAAATTGTGTGTGAATTTTAATTACGAAAAGAAATCATTGAATATTGAAAGTTAAATTTTCTGCATTAATATTCTTATAAGAAACTCTAACTGACATAATATGTTTGATTGTATTTATTATTTAATTTCAGGTAATCATATATTTGAAAGATAATTTAAATTTTTAAATAAATAATTATTAAATCCGTTGTTAATAACGTACAGAAACTCAAACAATTATTTTTGATGTAACAATTTTTCACGGAATTGAACTTTTTTCTAACATGTTGCATTGTAGTATTTCATAGTAAACATAAATAATTTTTAAATACAGAGCTTATTAACATGTTCTTTTACTCCAAACACACATTTCTGTGAACATTTTGATTCAGTATGATTTAATTCAGACATTGGGACTATCCCTCAACACACTCAATTTTGTCACATAGTTTTATTTTAGAGAGAAATTAAATTTGTATAAATTTCTGGTTTTGAGATATCTGCATATCAATTGAAGAAAAAATATCATATAGGAAAGAAAGAGACTGAGAGAGACAGACAGAATCTGAAACTCCATGATTCAGACACAGGGCCTATATCTTCCCAAGTTTTTGATATTTGTGCTCACTCACTAAATATTTTCTATGACATTAAAAATTTTAGATATCAGCATTTTAATGGTTTCATATTATTCCATGTAATAAATAAATAATGCCTAGTTACTGATTCCATTTTTGCTGGAAATTTATATTATTAATAAGAAATTATTAATATGCTTTCATTAATACCATATGTTAAAATTTATATAATCAATTACCAGTAAGTAATAGAAAAGTCATTAAAATAGTTTGAAACAGTGAGAACAGAGGCAATGTAGTTACACAGTGGTTAATTCTGTAGCTCAACAATACCATGTACAGTTCATGTCTTCTGTGCCACAGCTGTGTTGACATTTAGATTCTAAGAGTGACTAGAATAGTTACAGGCATCGTGTGCATCCACTAGTTTAAAATATTTCCAGCAGAAAAAAGGGAATACTCCTATTTGGTCTTCCTTCAGAAGAGCAACAAAGAACTTCCCAGAAGAATCCTAGAAGACTTCCCTTTACATTGCACTGGAAAGATTCTCAACAATGAGCACGCCAGATGCTTCTTTGTCAAGTGAATGACTCTACAGTAACTGCTTCAGAATAATTAGATTTTATGCCTAGAGTAGGATAGAGGCTAGAATTTGCAAAGGGCCATTAGGAGAAGAATGAACAAAAAGGGTTCTGCCATGACTGGTCTGCCATCTTAGATTTGGGGGTTGCTATAAGTATTTTATATGACAAACTTTATCATAAACTGTAGTGTTGTTATAAATATGAAATATGACAAATTCAGATACATTTACAGAAGCCATCAGAAACTGAAATATTAATATTTTACCATATAAAATCAGAGAATTTTCTAGGAAACTAGTATCTGTGAATTCTATTATGTTCCACAAAATGTACCAAAATGTACTGCTTGCTTGTAGGGTTCATACAAATCACAATAAATGACTCATTTATTGCATTATAGAATACTTTCAATATTAACAACCATAATTAATTTATTCATGTTTTCAAAGGCTTTTAGTGGAAATATTTTAATATAGAAAATAGATTTATAATGAAAAAACGACTTGCATCCAAGTTGGGTGATGCAAAGAGCATCGGGATGGTTCAGATTTATAAAATAAGAATGTGTATATATCTTTTCAAGCATTGTTTATGTTTTGAAATGTTAAGTTTATGATGAATTTTCTGAGCAAGTCCTGAATTCATGAGGTCCTACTGTAGCTTTTCTAAATAATGACAAAAATAAGTAATAACAAACATTGTTTTCTGAATTATGTGTGGTATAAATTATATTTACATTACTTTGAAGGCAGTAAAGCAGAGCCGAGTATTCTTACATTGAGTGAGGTAAGAATAATGTTAGTGTTCACTTCTCAGAATAACCCACTAATGTTCTTCTACCTTATCTGAGAGAGAACTCCATATAATTGAAAGATTTGCTACAGATTTTGTTATTTCAACTTTCAAACTCAGCATCAAGTTGATATATTTACTGGTTACCAATTAAATTATGTAAATTATGTGGAAAAGAGTCATTAATTGGTGTATGATGATATGTTTATTTGTAAAAGATGCTTATAGGCAAATTATCAGGACTTATAGTGGTTCTAGAATAAAGTATGAAGTAGGAAAGTAAATAGTAGCTGTCTTGATTTCTCTATAGGACACAAGCTAACGGGGTTAAAACAGGAAGCATGAATATATAATTCTTTTCATTTTCCTAAATAGGATGTTTGTTTCTTTCCCTTCCACAAGCTGGTGGTGACAAAGAATGATTGAAAAAAATGCAGTGTGTGGTGATTCTCCTGGCTTTGTCCCTGTAGTTAAAAATCTGGTACTAGCTAGCCTGAGTGTAGGTTACAACAACCTGCCTGAATAGTTGTCTAGTCAATTCAGGCGTAATCTGAAAGTTATATTAAAGTTTGAACTACTTCTTCATTAAGTTCAACAAAGTACTTAGACTACATGTCTATGTGCCTGAAAAAGTGAATGAAAGCCCTTATGCAAATGCTCTTATATGTATGAATGAATATGAATATGACTTATGAGTATGAACAAATGTGACATTAAACAATGACTAAATAGTGAGTATAAAAATCTGAAATTAATGCACACAGGCTCATCAAAATGGAATTGTGAAGAAACAGACATTTTATACATGTTATTTTTGGCCCTTAATAAATGAATCTTCTACCTTCATATCTGGCCATGACAGAGCAACTGGTATCAGACTGGCCCTTGAACTAAAATGAATTAGAAAATGGGATAAAACATATGAATAAAAAAAAAAATTTGTTTCCACACATCTGGTAACTGGAAGCTCAGAAACAGAGTCTCTGGGAGAAAGGAAGAAAATGAGACAAACACCATGATTTCACCCCACTCTGTCTTTGTGGCACATTTTCTGAGCAAAGTACTGGGGTCTTGCACAGTCGAGAAGAAAGACTGAAATTCCAAGAGACTGAGGTAGCTGAAATTTGTGGGGCAGAATACCAGAGAGAAGGGAGCTATACAGAATAAATGTTCTCTGAAATCTGTATGGAGCCCACTTGAACTCTTTGGATAACTATCAAGCTGTGCATTCATAGGGTGAGGACAAACAAGTGTGGGTAGTACAACAGATTCCTAAACTCCCAATAAGAAGTGTAAGAACAGCTCTTTGGGAGCTAATATCTGAACAATTCCCAGCACACACACAAGAGTGGGAGATGTACGATTCACAATCAATGAGAGTGGAGACACCTGTTGAGCATGCAAGGTATTCAGTAGAGACCCAAGAATTGCCATGCTCTAGCAGTAGTGTTCATCTAAAACTATAGTGAAGACTCATATTAGGTCCTCATTGCTACCGTAACAAATTATCTCAAATTTAGCAGCTCAAAGCGACACAAATATGCTATCTTACAGTTCTGGAGATCAGAAGCTGAGAATGGGCCTCACTGAGCCAAAATCAAGTTGTCCGCAGGGCTAGTTCCTTCTGGAGGATCTAGGAGACAATCTGTTTTCCTGCTTTTTCCAGCTTCTAGGGGCTGCCCGAATTTCTTGCCTCCTGGTCCCCTTCCGTCTTCAAAGTCAGCAACAGTCAGTTGAGTCTTTCTCACATCTCCTATTTTTCTCACATCATCACTCTTACACTGACTTCCTTTCTTGCCTCCCTCTTCCACTTTAATGACCCCTGTGATTACATTGGTCATACTCAATGATCCAGGTTAATCTCCTTATATTAAGATCAGCTAATTAGCAACCTTGATTGCATCTAAAACCTTAACCATCACTGGCAATGTAATATAACACATTCACAGATTCTGGGAATTAGTCCATAAGCATCTTGGGAGGGCATTATTCTAGCTACCACAGCTCCTTTAAAGGCAAAGTAACAAAGCCAAAAAGCAAACATCAGAAGGTTCCAATAATCCTTAAATAATCTGACTTCCTGCCGAAATAATATGAAAAAGCTTTGAAGAAAGACAATAATCCGTCTCCCAAATATTACCAATATTGAAAATTAAAGAGAGTATTACATATATTTCCGACATTAAAGGAATAGTAAAGACCTGTAATGAACAATTTTAATGCAATACTGACTCAAGAAATAGAAAACTTGAATACCCTATAAACATTAAAAAAAATAAATCCAGAATTAGAAACCTTCACGCAAAGAAAACCCCAGGCCTAGATGGCTACACTAGTGAATTCTATGAAACATTTGACAAAGAAATGCTACAAAATGTACACAAACTTTTTTAGAAAATAGAAGAGGGGGGACTGGCCCACTGGCATAGTGGTTAAGTTTGGTGCACTCTACTTTAGAGGCCTGGGTTCGAGGGTTTAGATCCCGGGTGCAGACCTATACCACTCATCAAGCCATGCTGGCGGCAACCCACATACAAAATAGACGAAAATTGGCACAGATGTTAGCTCAGGGCCACTCTTCCTCACCATAAAAAAAAAAAAAGAAAGAAAATAGAAGAGGAAGGAAACAATATCATCTCTCATGAAAACTGATGATAAATTTTCTATCAGTATAAGTGACTATCCTTCCAGACAAATAAAATAGAAGATTATTTCAAAAAAGCTCTCTGCTTGCATGAAAAATTAACCACTATTAGAACTACTGAAGTTTTATGAAAGATGAAGAAGAGGGGCTAATATATTTTAGGAGGCGATGTAGCTGTTACCAATATCAAAGCTAAATAAGTGTGCAGTTGACCATATGTGCAAAAGGAGAGCCCGCGAGCAGAGAGGCAAGCGTGTGTGCACTGGGTAAACACGCACGCCTTGGTGGGCATTCCTCGGCAATCTGTGTCCCGATCTCTACACATGAGCATCGTCCAGTCCGACCCCTTTGGAAAACTGGCAGTTTCTTATAAACTTGAATCTACACTAACCACGTAGCCCAGAAATTTCGCTTTGAGGTAGTTATCCACGAAAGATGAAAATCTACATGCACTTAAAAACCTGTACACAAATGTTCTCAGGAGTTTTATTCACAATAGCCAAAAACTTGAAAAACTTAAATAATCATCAGCTTGTAAATGGACAAAAAGTGGTGATCTATCCATATAATTGAATACTATTCAGCAAAAAAATATAATCAATGCTGATACAAATAATGATATGGATGAATCCCAAAACCATAGCACTGAGCAAGAGATCCAGATGCGAATGCATTTTCTATAACTCTATTTATGTGAACTTGTAGAAAGGGTTTATTAAATCTAGGGAAACAGAAAACATATCATTGCTTGTCTGAGGTTGGTGGTATGGGGAGACAGAGGGGGACACGATAACTTTTGGGGACAATAAAGTGTTCTCTGTCTTGGTTATGGTGGTGGCTACATGGGCTTACATATTTGTAAAAACTCATGAAACTATATACTGGATATCAGTTTATTTTATAGCAGGTAATGACAACTCAACATCATTGATTTTTACAAGTAAATGAACCTTGACACTTACAAAACAAAAGAAAACGCACAAAAATATGTTCTAGTAGAAATCAAAAGAAAAATAGTCACAACAGTATGGTAGGCAAATATGTGTTACACAGGACCAAAAATCACGAACTATATAGGAAAAATGATAAAAAAGTAAAACTTATGCTTTCTGGTTATATCATTAAATTTAATTATAAATTTAATTATACCATTAAAAATATAAAACTGTAAGCCACTCTTCAGAAGAAAACATTTGCCACGGCTATATCTCACATATGACTTGATCCATAATATTTAAATAACACAATTTAATGAAAAGACAATCCAATAAAATCTGAATAAATAGTTTAAGCAGAAATTTCATAAAATATGACATATATGGGCAATATATACATAAAAATAAGCTCATTGTCATTATTCATCAGGGAAATGTAAAGTAAAACCACAAGCAACTCCTACTAAACATCCACTAGAAAAGCTAAAATTAAAAAGAATAACAACTTTAAATGTTGGCAAGGATAGGAACTTATTTTGCTGTTCAGAGTGTAAAATGATACAACCACTTTGTAGAACTGTTTGGCATTTTCTTGTAAACATGCCATCATATTACCAACTATTCCATTTCCAGGTGTTATTCAAAGACAAATGAAAACATATGCCCACAAAAAATAATTGTGTGTGAATGTTCACAGCAGCATTAATCGTAAGAAGCAAAAACATAACCGAGTCCATCAACAGATAACTGGATAAGCATATTTTCAAATATTCATCCATTTGAATACTACCCAGTGATAAATCAAAATATTTATGCAAACAATGAAAAGGATGAATCTCTGAAATCTTATGCTGAGTGAAAAAAGTCATACACAAAAGAAGAAATATTGTGTGATTTCATTTACTTGAAATTCTAGGACAGGTGAAATTTATCTAAAATGACAGAAAGCAGATCAGTGGTGGTGAAGGTAGATTTGACTACGAAGTGGCACATTCAGGGATGACAGCGCTGTACTCTATCTTGATGGGAGTGGTTGTTACACACATGTACACATTTGTCTAAACCAATCTACCGATACACCTAAAATGTGTTTTATTTCCTATAAAATATGCCTTAATGAAATTAAAAACTTAAAAGAAATAATAAATGAAAAAGCAACAAGTGGAGAAAAACGAGTAAGTGTTTTCATGGAAACAGAGGTAATTAAATATGTGCAAAAAAGTTGAAAAATGAAAAGCATGGATTATTTATGAGAATTTATATGGAGAACTAGAAACATAATTTGTTTGTTTATTGATTGACTTTATACCTGAAATTATGATAAGATACGGAACTTTTTTCCCAAACAATAATTAGGGCAGTATACTTTCCTTCTGTTTTCTGTTGAAGTACGTTGGAACCTGGAGTATTTCACTCAGAAACAGGTACTAGCTATTGAAGTTGCGGTTTTTAAACAAATTCTCTTTGGTAAATAGCCCCTAGGGATCTTATCCAGATCGCTGTACACAATCCACTGGAAAACAAAGCAGGTTAGCCTGCTACTAACACAGAATATTTTGCACCATAACAAGTGTATACACACAAAACAGGTGAATATCAAATGTTAGTAAAGCTTTGGTGATAATCTTCTCCAGGGCCATTAAATGGCAGCCACAAGCAGATAGTAAATCCCAAGATGTCTAAGAAATTAGTGACACAATAAAGTTATAATCTCTTGTAAGGGTTAAAAAAATAATTTTGTTATTTGTTAACAAAACTTCATCGTAACAGACACTTTAATAAGGTTGGATATTTTTTCTTTAGTGAAACATTTTTTCCTCCAAAACAACTTGCACTTGATGTTTATCAGAGAACAGAAACTCAACTTCTATCACATAAGTTATGGATGTAGAATCCATTTACAACTAATATTTATGGCTCAAATAAATTGTGTCAAATAGTGTTACGAAGTTGGCATGGTAATAATTGGAATTTTTATACAGGTTATAAAATATTCCACAATATTGAAATCCTTATTTCTCACTCAAATGGATTTATTCAGATGCCTTCTAAGGTGATAAAATTCCATCAAAATGAGATATTCATTGAAAGTACAATTTAAAACACGACGTATATCACTATGACATATACGTCAATTACTACAACAGAAATAATAAAATTAAAAAAAAGATTTATTGAGGCTGGCCAGGTGGCGTAGTGGTTAAGTTCACGCTCTCCACTACCGTGGCCCAGGATTCACAGGTTCGGATCCCGAGTGCAGACTGATGCAGTGCTTATCAAGCCATGCTGTGGCAGTGTCCCATATAAAGTAGAGGAAGATGGGCATGGATGTTAGCCCAGGGCCAGT
The DNA here is from genome assembly GCF_057802395.1 of Ceratotherium simum simum. Lineage (NCBI taxonomy): Eukaryota > Metazoa > Chordata > Mammalia > Perissodactyla > Rhinocerotidae > Ceratotherium > Ceratotherium simum. The sequence continues at coordinate 22,957,817 of NC_141917.1, read as the reverse complement.
CTTCCTCTGCAAAAAGAGGATTGGCAACAGATGTTAGTTCAGGGCTAATCTTCCTCAAAAAAAAAAAAAAAAGATTTATTAGATGGGGTAAGGACAGTGCTCATTATAGGACTAATTATTCACCGCTTCTGAGGCAAGACGCTTCCGTAAACTCTACCCACTGTCTCAAGAATCTTGAGGTTTTCCAGTCTCGCAGGTGGGATCAGGTCCTATTCCTGGCTTTGTGCCAGCATGGGGGACGGTTACATCTTATTCTTCCAGGTGGTCCTTTTCTCACTGTCAAGTAGTTTCCTGGTACACATGTGCTGATCAGCAGCAGCCAACTCTTGAGGAAGACCCTCTGCCCATATCTGGAGCAGCTGCTGTGCCGCTCTCTCCTCTCCTGTACTCTCTCCCTGCTCTGCCTGGACTTCTGGATTGATCTCCTCAACCCTAAGGGTTCCCTTGAGCTCTCTCTAGGTTTCCCCTCTCTGCCTGTGGCTTGGAAATTCTCTAAAGACAGTAAACTCGGGCACATGTAGGGCTCACTTTGTTTCCTGTCTCTCATTGATCATTGTTCTTAATTGCCTGAAGTCCAGTGTCTCGAAAAGCATGGTCTTAGAACTTTTGACTATGTAGTACTTGTTTAAGGTGGTAGGGTAAATCTGGTCCCTGTTAGCCCATTTTGTCCAGAGATGGCCAAGTATAATTTTAAGGACGTATTCAGCTATACTTCAGATTGTTTAAGTACAGGCACATTAAAGATTATATAAACACAAACTCTGCTATTGAAATCTATTGATATAGGGAAAAAATCAAACAAACAAAACTCAGTTTATTAATTAGGGTTATGAGGCATAACAATAAAACCTCAATATCTCATTGTCTTAAAAGAATGAAGTTTTACTTCTCACTCATCCAAAATCAGATCCAGGTTAGGTGACCCTCAGTCTATTTTGTAGTTATGAAAAATAGCACCTTGCTACTCAAAGTGGGTTCTATGAACCGGCAGCAATAGCATCATTTGAGAGCTTGCTACAATCTCACATCCTACCACAAATATGCTCTGTCAGAATTTGCCTTTAACCAAATCCCTGGGTGGCTGTATGGACATTAAGTTTGAGAAGCATTGTTTCTCATTAGAAGTGTACAGCCTCCGAAGTTGCTGTTATCAGGGTAAGAAAGAACTAAAGAACCCCACAAGGTAGTGTTAATGTCCCATTCTGGAAGTGTCTTCCATCATTCCTACTCTTATCCAGATGGCTATAACACAATCACAAGACTTCAACCTACACGCAAGGGAGGCTAGGAATTATAAAGTGATAAACGGATCTTTGGCGGTTTGACTGAAGATATTGCATTTATCTACCTAGCTGATGCTTTTAATGTGAAAGGAGCCTAAAGTTTATGTCATACTTAAATATGAGGATTTTTTTAAATATTGAAATTTTTGAAGCTTAAATCTACATACGCACACAGAACACTTGCCTGTCTTGCCCTTCTCCAATAATATTGATCATGCAAAGCTCAACCAAGAATTTCATTTATCATCCATAGAAAACATATTTTTCCAGTTTTTCTAATCATTTTCCAGGCCCAGAGTATATTAAAAGGAGCAATTTGGAAAAATAAGCATGCAGCTCAATAGGGTAACCATGACAAACCATCACAATTTGCAACTGATGACTGACAGAGAAAGAGAATACAAACACAGGAAAATAGTAAAACCCATAAAGATTGGCATCATTCTGTATAAGGGCAAAAATAAAAATACTATATATACATAAATATGTAATCCTTTGCTTCTAAACAAAAAGGACTTGACTTCAAGATAAATATTGCAAAATTAAAGAAGTAAAACTTATGCTTATTAGACATAGAATGTCATCCTTAAAAGATTATTAATATTTGTATACAGTTTTATAAAAATACTCTCAAAAATCATTTGTATAAATGTTTAATCTAGTTTTGAAAAATATAATTTTCTGTTAAAGAGCAGAGTTGAATATATTTTAAGAAAAATTAATTTTTCTCAAATATTATTCAGAGATAAATTGCAAAATAACAAATATTGTGAGTTTATTTTGCTCCAGTAAATTTTAAAAGTAAGTATTTAATGCCTGTATTTTAATGTAATTCAAAAGTAATCTCTTTTTAGACTGCTAAATATAGTTATAATCACTGAATCTAAGCTCTAATTTTATACAAATTTGTATTGATGCACAGCATGGTTTACTAACTACTCTCTCAATCATCAGACAAAATAATATTAACCATGGATAAGTTTATAAATTGCTGTTCCTTTCAATTTTTATATAAGAAGAAATTTAAAGATTAATTGAAAAAGTATGATTTTATAGGACTCTTCCTTGAACATAAACTATTTATTTTACAGTACTTTATATATTTCAAGGAGGGATAATCAACTAAGGCAAAGAGAAAGTGTGGAAAGAGAATTTATTAGTTAATATTCACTTTTACAAGTTATAATAAACATTTACACTAGAAAATAAACAAGCAAATTAAATAATCTTGATCAGTTGTTGCTTAAATTATTTACACATATGTATTTATGTTCAGATGCCTATGTTTTAAGTAATTTTAAATCTGTTGAGTACTTACAATTCTTATATAATATTCTCTCAAGAACATTTTATTCATAATTATCTAGAGTTCCTTTTATTCATAAATCCACATTATTTGAGATTATATAATTAATAGAAGCATCACTATAATATTTAAAGGACAATAGGGTTAATAAAAATTTCTCAGCTATCATATGTAATTTCTTTGTATAAAAATTTTATTTTACTTAGTTAATTTACCATAAGTTAATGAAGTGTTTTTATTACTTACAATTACTTATAAAAAGAGAGTCTCACCAGTCTCATTATTTGCACATGTGGCAGGTAAAAGACTATCTTTATAAAAGAATAGAGAAAATGACTCTAAAACCACTAGCATATAACACCGGAAGTCTGCATGGTAATAAGACAATTTTTGTGGAAATGAACTCATTAATGCTAAATTTTTGCTGACTTCCAACTGATTGGAAAACTGCCTTACAAAATTCAAAAGGCACTTCATGAATTGTAGAAGAGATGAGGAGAAAGGGAATGAACCAACCATAACCAAGCATATTTCCCTCATTTGGCTTCCAACAAACTCCCCTATAATCTATAGCTGTGATCTGGGGAAAAAAATGAATCAAATTGATGAGGGTGATAGAAATGTTCCATCAGAATGACACAAAAAGCTTCTTGTTGAAGAGTGCAAAGTAGTTTAGACATGAAGTGCAGCTGGGCTTTGATTGTTTATTAGAGTTTATTTTACCTTTCCTTGCACTTGCAAATGTTCTCCACATTATTTATAAAAATGTCAACTTGCCATAAGTAGTAGGGGCAAATTGAGAAAATAGGAGGTGAAATAGATAATATATGAGACATAAGGATAAGGGGAAAAATAAGTTTGTCATGTTTGATTAGAGTACTTATCTAAAGTACTCGATAAAATTGATAATTCTTTATAAACACCCATAGTGTTATAAGCAGCAGCAGAAGTTACTTAATAAAGGTACTTATCAAAGGGGCTGATTTCTATGGCAATAGTTATTTTTACTGAACTAGCCCTGAAACTATATGGTTCATTTTAAACACATGAGAAGTCAACACATGTTGAGATGCAGATCTCAAGCATGAGGTTGTCAATATCGTAACAATCAAAACTGGACTTTTCCTTTTCAACTTATCTTGAAAATGTGATGGCAAATCATTCATCTGCTACAATTATTCATAATATATTTCCTGAAAGACGTAGACACACACAAGCCTAATTGTATCCCTTTGTGTCCAAGATATGACTAATTTAAAACTGAGAAGCAAACTGCCTTTCAAACTGAAGATATTCTGAGTTAAGGGGCTGATATCTTTTTTATTTATTGTGTACATTCTACACATATCGAAAATTATATGCTACAGTTAAAAAATAAGATGGCAAAGATACAATGCAATTATTTAAGCAAAAGGAAATGCTAAATTTCAAGTAATAAATTATGGTTATTAGACAACTATTATACAATAGCAGAATCGTTACAATTAAACTCATGACCTCCAAGAAGCTATTAAAATTATTGAAAAAGCCAAGCATGGAACAGAGAATTTCTGGGGATTAAGTTGACCAGCCAAAATTTGTTGCAATGGGTATCTTTCTGTTTTCTACAATACACAGAATAACAGTGTAAAATACCTTGTCTAACAGCATATGCAAATAGAATTAGAAACAGAAACGAGAAAAATGACTCATGGAAACGTACTAAAAATTAAGCTACCTAAAAGAAAAGATTCAATTGTTTTTTTAGTATCAGTCTATTTGAATGTTAGTTTATTCTTTTTATATCCATCTGTATCTCACACGTCATAAAAAAATTAAATTTAATTCAACAAATACAGTTTGAATGTACCTATCATGTGCATTCAACTGGTTAGTCATTCAAGGAAGATAAAAGTAAATGAGAAATTTACTAGCTCCTGGTTTTACAGAATAATTGTTGAAAGTATACTATATGCTTCATAAAGATAAAGTGTGATAGAATAAACACACGAATAATTAAAATTTAAATTAGTATGAACAAAGAACCCTTGAAGGAGCAATTATTTTTAGTGGTGGCACAAGGGGATTTTAATGAAGGAGATGGCGTGTCAACTGACCAAAAGTGATGATAATAGCAATTGGTCAATCAAATACAATGATATGGGAAAATATATAATGTTTTCAGAAAATAATTCAAATTATGGTTTTTAGATGCATATATATATCTTACATATCTATGATTATTGGAAAAATTGGGATAAGATTTTGAAGAACTTGTATGTCATGCAATGGAGTTTAAATTCTATCTTTTTATTACTGTAGATAGACACAATCCAATATGACTTTAGGAGGTTCATTCTCTCTTACATTGATTTCTCAGTGATTGTTATTAATTCTCCTTCAACATTTGGTATTATTTACCAATGAAACCATCTGGGCCTGGTTTTTCCTTTCTACAGAGTTTCAGACTAGTAATTCAGTGTCTTTACTTGTTACAGGTACATTCAGATTTTATATTTATCCTTGAATCATTTTGGTAGTTTGTAACTTTCTAGAAAATATTTTATTGCATTTAAGTTACCTATTTTGTTGACACAATATTTTTCATTTTTTTAATTTCTATAATTTGCTGCTTCTTTCCCGATTTTAGTAATTTCAGCCTTTCCTTTATTCTGCTTGCTTTGGTTTAGTTTTTTTTTTTTTTTTTCTTTTTCCGGTTTCCTGTGTTGGAAGTTTAGGTTATTGATTTGATGTCTTTCTTCTTTTTTAATATAGGCTTTTATAGTTATTAATTTCCCTCTGAGCACTTTTCAGATACATTCCATAAGTTTACATATTGTGATTTTGTTTTCATTCATCTTAAAGTATTTCTAATTTCTCTTGTGATTTCTTCTATTATCCATTGATTATTTAGTAGTGTCTTGTTTAATTTCCACGTATTTGTTAATCTCAAATTTCTTTCTGTTTTTGATTTCCAATTTCATTCCATGTGGTATGAGAACATATTTTGTATAATTTTAATCCTCTTAGATTGACAGAGGCTTTTTCTCTGGTCTAATATATGGTCTTTCCTGGAGAATGTTCCATGTGTACTTTAGAAAGAATATGTCTTAGGCTGTTGTTGGGTGGGGTGTTCTAAAAAAGTTCTAATTAGTTCATAATGTTTTTCACGTCTTCTCTTTCCATGTTGATCTTCTGCCTAGTTGTATCCATTATTAAAAGTGAGTCATTGAATTCTCCAACTATTGTTTTTAAATTGTCTATTTCTTCTTTCAATTCTCTCCATTTTGCTTCATAAAATATGCAGCTCTGTTGCTTTAGGTGCTTACATCTATAATTATTACACTTTCTTGATGGATTGACCTTTTTTTATTATAAAATGGCCTTTCTCTCTACTAACAATTTTTGTCTTAGAATTTATTTTATCCAATATTTGTATAACCGCTTCTGCTTTCCCTTGTTTACTTAACATATTTGTGCCTTTGAATCTAGGGTGTTACTTGTAGATAGCCTAGAGTTGGATCATATTTTTGTCCACCTGCCAATCTCAGTCTTTTAATTGAAGAGCTTTTTCCTCACCCCTTAATGTAATTACTGATAAGCTGATAAGGTAAGATTTAGTCTACTTTACTATTTTTTTCTACATGTCATTCATCATTTTTATTCCTCTATCCCTCCATCGCTCCCAACTTTTGTGTCAAATAAATGTTTTCTACTATGCCATTTTTAGCCTCTTGTTTTTACTTTATATTATTTGAATTACTTTATTAGGGGTTGCTCTGGGGATTACAATTAACACCTTTACTTCTGCCAATTAATACCAACTTAATTTCAATATTCTCTCTCTTCCTCTAGTGTTATTATTATCATACAATTATATCTTTATGCACTATATGCCCATCAACACAATTTTTTTTTTTTTTTTTTTTTGGTTTATGGAGTTGTTTTTAAAATCAAATGGGAGAATAAACACAGACTGCAAGTTGGGGTTTCAATGAACCTTCCAGATGGATCAGATAGTGACATTTCTCTGCACATGAGGCTTTCAGGGAGCTTCAAACCCATTTTGCCCCTTCTACTGACTTCTAGGATGTTAATTTTCCTGGCTACTGTTACCGCTACAAGGCTCCTGGTTTTCAAGGCTGTTGCCGAGCTCTCATAGTGGGAGAGGAATAAGCAAGTAAAAATGCCACAAAGCTCACTGTTTTTACTCAACGGCAGATTCAGTTGTTTTTCTTGAATAAACTTGGGTAAATTCAACAGTTTGAAAAAGTTAATTTTTTCTAATGTTCTCTTTGCCTTTATGGTGGAGCAGAGTTTCAGAGGTTTGTACTCTACTATTCCCATTGTCCTCAAGTAACATTTTCTTTTTAAGGATTTTAAGAGAGAATTTAGGTGAAATTCTGTCTGAATTTTCCCAGCATATCAGAGGCCAGCAGGCTAACTTCCTACACAACAAAAATATCACTATGTCCTTTGGGATTATAATTGCTATTTTTCTTGAGAATAATGCTGCTGGTTAAAATAGCTGAACAAATTTCTAGGGTGTTTTTCCATTGTACATTTCAAATAACGTACAACGATCATCAAATTTGCTGTAAGCAGAATTAATTCAAAAAATTCATTAGCCGTAGTTTAACTACAAATTGTCTGTGCACATATGATATAGCAATTGCAATTGTTGCATGAGGTAAAATGTGAACAAAAAAAAATAAAATTAAGGGCTGTGAATTGAGACCCTTGGAATAGAATTCTGATGTCATCATTTACTGATCTGGAAAATTGACAGTACCATTATTGTTAAAGTGAGTAGGATAATGATATCTTTGGTTAGGGTTGCAGCGAAAACTGTGTGTCATAATCTATGTAAAGCATTTAGCACAGAGTTACATGCAAAATGAAACTTCGACAAATATTTACAATTATTGGTATTATCTTGAAATTTTACACCTATTGACTGATGATTACAAAGTGAGCCTCTCTATAACAAGTCATCTTAATAAAAATAGTTAAGTCACCAAATATCTGTCAGGCACTGTAAAACTTTCATATTTTCTGATCAAAATAACCCTTACGTAATCTGCTTTCTTTTGTTAATTTGCTGTAAGGAAAGAAATAGGTGAAAAGTAACTATCACAAAATTAGAGAATAAGCAAATTGTGACTCTAAAATGGACATATCTGGTGCATGTTTGGACTCTATACCATATTGTTAACTCCTTCTCACACACTGTGTAAATAAATACTTGCTTTTTTGTAATTCTTTTCTAGAATTAGAAAATCTATGACAAGTAATTTTCATAAATATTGCTAATTACATAACTATGATCTAAGACATTTTTTTCTCAGACAATTCCAGAACTTTCCATGTGCCTAGATTCAAGAGTTGTTTTCCTTTTACTTCCAAGATAAACTTAGGTAAAAATACAATTTTCAACTTGTATAATCTTGCAATTATTTAATTTTCATAATTAAATAATTCCACCCTAATGATAGAGCTAGTCCAGAAAAGCTACGAAATCATCAATTTTTAAAAATCCATCTGAGAGCGGAGAGTGCAAAGATTCCTAAACAAAACAAATTTTAAAAAGAGACAGGTGCTTTATAGAAGGGAAGCGCCCTACTGCTCATTTCATCACTCAACATAAAGTGGAAATCAGTAAAGAGAAAGCAGCCCAAATTTTAATAAACTTGTAATGGCTGCATAAAGGCTGGCAGGATGGATTTTATACTCAAGAAACAGCATCCACGTGCCTACTTTTTCATTAGATCTTTACCAAGTGCATGGGGATGGTGTCCCTAAGGAGTGGATCACTGCCAGAGGACTGAGAAGCTTCCCCAAAGGAAAATACAGTTTTCTTCAAGTGCAAGGCGGCAAGCTGCCAAAGGGAGGGACAGGGAAGGATGGAGAAGAGAGATCCTCAAAAGGCACACATGCCCTCAAAACCACACACACACACACACACACAAACACACACACACACCCACACACACACCATAGTGACCTGACACAGGATGGAGCATACTCTACTTGGGGGTGGGTAAAAATTATTTATTTCTGTCTCCACTGTCCTTCCCCCTGCTCTAAGGTAAGTAGAAGACGGTGTGATAAATAGGATTTAGTTTTTAAACGTCACTTAACGGTACACAAGGAATTCTGACTTCATGTGTTGTCGTCTCTAATACAAATGTATTCTATTTCATCAACTACCAGCAACTCATGTGCTCTCTTCCACATTTTAATTCAATCAATACTCTTTGTTGTGTTGGTTCACTGATTCTAAATTTGAAAGAACAAAACCATGTCATTAGAGTTGGAGAAGATGTAGGAAACTGTTTAAAAAAACCAAACTAGCATTCTTTTGGTAAAACAATTTATTCCTATATATTTATCAATATTCTTCATATAGCAATTTGTATAGATATTTCACTTCGGTGTTGAATGTACCCGGTAACTGGTTATTGGAAAGGTATTTTTTATTATATTGTCATGTATTTTTGCTCTTAATCAGATTAATATATTTTCTTGAAATAAAATCTTGATCACTGTAATTTAGTTCACCTTGGTGTTGCAGGATAGTATTATTGACTCTATTTTTAACTGCAAACTGAAAAATATATAATTTTCAATTTTTGTATCTGCAAACTATTTCTGTTTAAGGTATTTTTTTTCTTCTCAAGTGAAAATAAAAATTGAAAGTCATCAAATTCTATCTTTTTCCTAATTTTATTGTGTTTATACAAAAATTGGCTTGAGAAATATAGTGAAACCTGTCTTACCAAGGAATGTTATTTGTGTGGAGGGAACATACTGAGAATGATGACCATCTTAAATTTATTGTTCTCTCAAGAGAAAAACATAGGAAGATCAAAGAATTTGAAGGGTAATTTAATCAGGTCTATATCTTATGATTTTGAGCACAATGAGAATATTTCTAAATTCATGTGTTTTATCTTCATAGGAGGGAAGATATATTTGCTTCCAGGTCCCATCAAGGCATAGTGAGAGTCTGCTCCTAATTACTGCCCATTCTGATCTCAGAAAGGGGCATCTCCCCGGCCTCATTTTGATTAAAGACTGGTCCATGAGACTGTGCTCACTGGTTGCCTGAGATTGTCTCCACGGTGAGAGGCTTTGTGAATTGTTTGTTTGGTGGTTGAAACTCTTGCTTTAAGCATCCTCCTTATTTGGCTAATTCATCAATAAGTCTCAATCCAATGCAGGTGAGCAGAGCCAGAATTCCTGCAAACTTCTCCATTTCATTTAACAAAGTTGACATTCTTTTCCCGGATAGAAGAGGTTTTGGCTTGCTATGTGTTGAAAGAGATCCTCAGGTAAGAAGGAGGGACCTCCAGATGTGTTCAGACTAGATCCAGTGGTTGTATTTATTTTATTTTATTTTATTTTATTTTATTTTATTATTTTTTTTTTATTGCAGTAACATTGGTTTATAACATTGCAAAAATTTCAGGTGTACATCATTGTACTTCTATTTCTGCATGGACTACATCATGTTCTCCACCAAAATACTAATTACAACCCATCACCACACACATGTACCGAATTATCCCTTTCACCCTCCTCCCTCCCCCCTTCCCCTCTGGTAACCACCAATCCAATCTCTGTCCCTATGTGTTTGTTTATTGTTGTTATTATCTACTACTTAATGAAGGAAATCATACGGTATTTGGCCTTCTCCCTCTGACTTATTTCACTTTGCATTATACCCTCAATGTCCATCCATGTTGTCACAAATGGCTGGATTTCGTCGTTTCTTATGGCTGAGTAGTATTCCATTGTGTATATATACCACAGCTTCTTTATCCATTCGTCCCTTGATGGGCACTTAGGTTGCTTCCAAGTCTTGGCTATTGTGAATAAGGCTGCAATGAACACAGGGGTGCATGTACCTTTGCAAATTGGTGTTTTCAAGTTCTTTGGATAAATACCCAACAGTGGAATAGCTGGATCATATGGTAGTTCTATCTCTTTAACCAAAGAGGTGAAAGATCTGTACACCGAAAACTATAAAACATTTCTGAAAGAAATTGAAGAAGACACAAAGAAATGGAAAGATATTCCGTGCTCTTGGATTGGAAGAATTAACATAGTTAAGATGTCCATACTTCCTAAAACCATCTATAGATTCAATGCAATCCCTATCAAAGTTCCAACAACACTTTTCACAGAAATAGAACAAAGAATCCTAAAATTTATATGGAACAACAAAAGACCCTGAATAGCTAAAGGAATCCTGAGAAAAAAGAACAAAGCTGGAGGTATCACACTCCCTGATATCAAAATATACTACAAAGCTATAGTAACCAAAACAGCATGGTACTGGCACAAAAACAGACATACAGATCAATGGAATAGAATCGAAAGCCCAGAAATAAACCCACACATCTAAAGGAGCCAAGAACATACAATGGGAAAAAGAAAGTCTCTTCAACAAATGGTGTTGGGAAAACTGGATAGCCATATGCAAAAAAGTGATAGTAGATCCTTACCTTACACCATACACAAAAATTAACTCCAAATGGATTAAAGACTTGAATGTAAGACCTGAAACTGTGAAAGTTCTAGAAGAAAACATAGGCAGTACGCTCTTCGACATCGGTCTTAGCAACATCTTTTCAAACACCACATCTGACTGGGCAAGAGAAACAATAGAAAAAATAAACAAATGGGACTACATCAAACTAAAAAGCTTCTGCACAGCAAAGGAAACCATCAACAAAACGAAAAGACAACCTAACAATTGGGAGAAGATATTTGCAAACCATACATCTGATAAGGGCTTAATCTCCAAAATATATAAAGAACTCATGCATCTCAACAAAAAAACTACCAACCCAATTAAAAATGGGCAAAAGACCTGAACAGACATTTCTCCAAAGAAGATATACAGATGGCCAACAGACACATGAAAAGATGTTCAAAATCACTAACTATCAGGGAAATGCAAATCAAAACTACAATGAGATATCACCTCACGCCTGTCAGAATGGCTATAATTAACAAGACAGGAAACAACATGTGTTGGAGAGGATGTGGAGAGAAGGGAACTCTCATACACTGCTGGTGGGAGTGCAAACTGGTGCAGCCACTATGGAAAACAGTATGGAGATTCCTCAAAAAATCAACAATAGAACTACCATATGTATTTATTTTATATCAAAAACTCATTCAAGTGATAAAAGTTTATCTACTGAGCTTTGTTTTTTGATTTCTGTAATTTAGGACCTGCGTGTCTTGGTTCCTTTATTAGGTTGCAATTTTACTTTCTCTTGGATGTTAGAAATTTTATATCTCCATTACTATCGTTAGATCTCTCACTACATCAACATTTTCAGGAAAAAATAAGTGCTAGAAGAACTGGGTAGTTGGCTATAACTCTGAAAACTTTAAGAAAACGAATTGACCTTTTCAGTTTATGAGCCTGGAGCTTTCTCACTAGCCTTGTTTTAATTTCTTGGTAAGCTGGGACTGATTGGTTTAACATGGTGACTCTCAGCTTATTAAAATCACCTCCGTTGCTTTTAAAAATACTCAACTCAAATACCGTATGATTTCCTTCATTAAGTAGTAGATAATAACAACAATAAACAAACACATAGGGACAGAGATTGGATTGGTGGTTACCAGAGGGGAAGGGGGGAGGGAGGAGGGTGAAAGGGATAATTGGGTACATGTGTGTGGTGATGGGTTGTAATTAGTATTTTGGTGGTGAACATGATGTAATCTATGCAGAAATAGAAGTACAATGATGTACACCTGAAATTTTTACAATGTTATAAACCAATGTTACTGCAATAAACAAAAAATTAAAAAAAAAAAAAAAAAAATACTCAACTCACTGCATCTTACCTCAGGGTGATTAAATCAGAATCTCTGGGAACAGGGACAGACATGCTAATATGAGGCCCAGCTTGAGAACTACAAATGAAAGCATATTACTGTCTCTGAAGTAGGATTTGTTGAGAGCTATTCTGTTCTTATTTTGAAGATGTACTTCAAGGCAGAACTGATCATGTTTGGGGACCTAAATCCTAATATTGGTTATTAAAGTACTGGATAACTTTCCTGCAGATAATCAGTTTAGATACAGATATATCAAACTGCATTTTAAAATAATAATACTTCTGAATGAAATCATATGGTATAAATAGAGAACATTTTAAATTGCATCTCTATTTGGGAAGCCAGTCTTTTATATTACCTCACAGTTATTCTACATATACTGCAAGCAATGAAGGATTACTTTAGACGTGGTAAAAAGCAGTTCTTGTGATACTTTTATAAAGTTGAAGAAATTTCTGTTAAGCAAAATATAAGATTGGGGCCTTTATTGACTTTTTCTCAGGCTTTGGTTTTGTGGTAGGAAAATCACAATAAGCCAAAGAGCTAGAGTTGGATAGAGACCTGAGGACACTGACACTTTTATAAAAGGCATTACTTTAACACTCTTGAAGAATCAGGGTTGGTGGAAACTGTGTTTTGATGGACAAGGTAGAAGTTTCCACTGGGTGATCCTACATCCTCTCTTACTTTTGTAAATCAAAATCAACTGAAGGGCTGTATATCAAAAACGACTGAGTCAAGGTCATGGTGGATAATGTTGCATTTGTTGCTGTTATTATTGCTAGACTCCCATATTTAACTGGTTGATCTTAAGAGATACAGTGAAACCATTTATCTAGTGTTGTAAAGTTGGTATTCTTGGCAACACCAGAAAAGAATATGTGGACTGCATTACTCTGACTTCTTAAGACCTGATTTTAATGAATTTTAACTAGAAGTTAGATTTAGTAGTGGTGTAATTTTCTTTCTCCTATGTAAGTAATTTGATTTTGTTATCATCATGAATTACTTAACTATGCCATCTTCTTTGCATTAAATTTGAGATTGGCTTGAGATAGTTTTCAGCCCTCGATTAGTAATAGATCTGGTAAAGAATTTTGACCAAAGCATGCACTTTGTGCTCTGCTGGCATCGTCTTTCTCACCAATGTTTTCTCTTCACGCCATTGATTTTGCAAACCATTTTTTCAACATCTCCTTTTGTACTGTATATATTTAAGTCACTTTAAATCCTTTCTGAAACAAGATGAGATATTTATAAATAAACAAAAAGCTCACAAATACAAAATATAAATTAAAAATCTTGAAGAAAAACATATTGGCATTTCTATCTCAAAATGACAAATACTTGACAACAGTGTCGGGAATGGATGCCCCATTCTTTTTTTTTTTTCCTTCCCTGTGAAGTTAGTCTGTCAGTAAGCATTGCTAAGATTTTGCTTGGGTTCTAATCCGATGTGGGATATTTATACTTGCAAATGTGCTGTTATTATCAACTTGTCTCCAGTTGCAAAAATATCCATGTTATGTTGTATATGTATATTTTAATAATTAATTGGCTATGCAATTGAATTTGATTTGGGAAATATTTTAAATCCTCCATCCTTGGGAAAGTTATGTATTTTCAATGCTGTATTTAGGAAGGTGACGGGAATCTCAGAGTCAGTGAATCAAGTCAAATGGCAAAGACTGAAAATAATGGAAAGAGCAACAGAAGGAAAAATGATTTTCCCTCAGCATAACAATTTAAATAAATTGAATACACGATCAGAAAGGCAGTGTGCTATTTTCAGAAGTTAGAAATTGTCAGAACAGCCCTTTCTAGATTTGCTTCAAGCTGCAGTCTCATTCCATTCACCCATTAGGCTGAGGATGAAAAGCAAGCCAGGTGGCTTATGTATGCATTCAAAAACAAAATTGTTTTATCCAAATGTGAGAATGGACAAGAAGCGAAAATAGTTCTGTGATCTGCAAATGAGAATGGGACTTCTTTCAAAAAAGATTTCTCACACTGAAAAAAAATCTTGAAATACAGAAGAAATTTCTGCTGGCAAACAACAAAACTTGCTCATTTTGGCAGGGAAGGGATGTACTTTCCTGAATTGTCTTTTCCAGTTTTTGAAGGCTAAAGCATATAGCATTAAAAAAAGCATAAAGAAGTAATGTTTGAAATACTTGCTAACTGATTAACTTTTAATTTGTCCTTATGTGTGTCAGTTGGAGTCAAAAGGACAATTCCTCCAAAATAAAAATATATCTCCTGCTACTAATGACCAAAACCATAAAAAGAAGATGAAATGTGGAATTATTGAGTGTGAATATGCACACTATTAATAAGGTTAAATATATATATATGTTATTTATTTAGATAGATAGATATGCTTTTAAATCTGGAAGTCATTCTTTTCCTTCACAATTTTACCAACTAAAAAAATGTAAACTACTCAGATTTTAGAAGACATCTTAATTGAGAACACATTTTATTTAAAAGCCCCTATTTGTTGCAACATTAACAAAATTGAATTGTGACTGTCTTACTTTCTTCATATTTATAAAATGCTTGGTTTAAAAGGGCAGAATGAAAATTAAGGAGGAAATCATACTTCTGATTCCTAACTCATCAAACTTATAAAATGAACAGCTCTTACAGTCGCTCAATTTGTTGCTCTCCCACTGCCTCCTCCATTATGCATGGCACGGTTACGCTCTACAGACAGAAGTGATCATGGCTTGCCCTGCAGGAGGTGTGAAGACATAATAACGTATGGACATTTGGAAAGGAAAAAAAAAAGGTATGTTAAGCAAGAAGGGTGAGGAGAGACCAGAGGATTTGCAAAAGGGAAATAATTTGTTCTGCTCCCAGTTTTAGCCTCGCAAATATGACAGCCCATGGACATTTGGCTTTACGGCTAGTACTTTAAGCATCAGTTTTGCCAGAGAGGAAAAACATCACAGGATCTATTTCATATTATTAAAATATTTATTTCACAGTGGAAAACTTGTGGAAACAAGTAACTGAATATTTCTTTAAAAGAACAAAAATCAAACACTATGGTCAGGTGTATTTCAATTTTGGTTGTTAAAAATTTAAATAATAAGTTGTAGGTGTGAATGTGGTTTCAGTACTGCATTGTGCAAGATATATTGATATTTTTCTTCTGTCACTCTACTTTTTCATCTGTCTGCCTATCTGTCCTTTGTCAAAATAAATGCAACACCAAATTCCTAACATTGAGCTGTTGAGAATTTCCACCTCCAAGTCTATATTATGGAAAGGTTTCTCCATCTTACTTTCCACCGAGTCATTGGGGGGAAACCCTGTATGTTTCTATGCCCTTTCAATGTCATAAAAATGACTTGAACTTTTGATGAGGCTGGAAACTGCTGAGTTTAGCATCCAGCGTCCCTGGGTTTGCCATTTAACCATTCTCCTTTAGGTTTCACCACCTTTCTAGGGCACAGCCAGGAATCAGAGTTCTGTCATCACAGCTGGTGGCAATCACAGTTTTTGGTCTTTTTCCAAATATTGGGAATTGATCTGCTTGTAGTAACTTCCCCCAACACTTCAGCCTCTTTAGAACAGCTTGCCTTATCCCTTCACTGAATTGGATACTCATGACAGCAAACTCTTCATTTAACTTGAGTTCTTCAAGAACTGTAAATCCTAGCTATGTGTTTACAATGAGGAAAAAAAAATGAGGAGGCCAACGATAATTTACTATTTTATTAGATGAGCCTGCCAACAAATAATACATTTTGATAATAAGCTTTCATCTGAGAGCCAAATATTGCCAAATTTCATGTGTGGAGTTTCATAGAATTGTTAAGCTCTAAGAAAACTTGAAGGTGTAGAAATTCTACCCAGCTGACTTCACTGTGTTATAATCTTTATTTTTAGAGATTTCACGAGGATAAGGATCTCAACAAAGTCATTACTCAACATGAGTGATGGAACATGGGCCAGAGTGAAGACTCTGATTCACATCCATTGCTTTTTATTTCACACTTCACCACTTTAAATAGAAACACAGGGCTGGCCCCGTGGCTTAGCAGTTAAGTGCACGTGCTCTGCTACTGGCGGCTCGGGTTGGGATCCCGGGCGCGCAGCGACGCTCGGCTTCTTTGGCCATGCTGAGGCCGCGTCCCACATACAGCAACTAGAAGGATATGCAACCATAACATACATCTACTGGAGCTTTGGGGAAAAAAAAGGAGGAGAATTAGAGTGGATGTTAGCTCAGGGCTGATCTTCCTCACAAAAATAAATAAATTAATTAATTAATTAATTAATTAATTAATTAAAAAAAAGAAACACTGTGGCATACACGTTCACACATGAGGTCACATGCATAGCTATTCTATATTATAGTATAAAGCTGTCTCTATACACTACTTCATGGTTAGTAACACTACATTCAATAGCAAATGGAAACCTCTTCAAAATATTTTCTATGCTGATTCCAGGGATCAAAACACTTCTGACCAGTTCTTAGCAACATGTGTGTATGTTGGAAATTTCTCATATAACGAGGAATAACTCAAAGTCCAAGAGAACATGGGCTCCTTTCTAAACCTGACTGCCATTTTGTTTGCATCACAAAATCAAATTGTGACTAGTCATGTATGAAAAATAGAATATGACAAATATTTGTATAAAACAAAAATGTAGGAGTTTTCTAGATATATTATCATATAATGGCCAATGTATAAATAAAGCTAAAATATTCATAATTTCCAGTTTATTACAATAAATATGCAGATATAATGAGCCATAGAATAAATTAGTCAAAATCAACATCATTTTTTTCTAGTTTTCCTTGTTCTCTTGTTTTTTGGTTTGTCTTTTGGGAGTTTTTGTTTGTGTTAAATTAATTAAATAAGGAAGCCATTAGACCAAGGTGGCTGTAATGTCCTGGCAGCCTGCTTAGGCAAACCAGAATCTAAACCTGTAGATGTCTCAACTTTACAAAACCAAAACCTAAGGACCACCAATCACAGACAGCCATCTAGGCTTTAAGCTACAGCCAATCAATAATTTCCTTGTTTTGCTTCTGTCTTTTCTCCGTAAAAGTCTCTACCAGAGCTCCTGTCTCTGGAGCCCTCCTAACCAATTCTGTTTTGGTGCTGCCCAACTCAAGTCAGTGTTTGCTCAAATAAACTCTTAAAATGTTTAATACGCTTCAGTTTCTCTTTTAACAGTTCTCAGGAAAAAAAAAACTTTCTTATGAATTAATATGTTTTGTAAAGAACAATTTTTCCTCTCTGAAAAATTCAGCCTACTCTATTTTATGTTGATTTTGAAAACTATGATTTTTCATGTGCCGGCAAATTTTAAATGTATTAGTGTAAAGTATCAAGAAAATGAAAATCATATTTCACTGAATGTTACATTCAAAAGCATTCTTCTGATAATATTAATTGAAAAGAATTATTTATGGAAAATGTTCCAGAAGATCCTGATTATAATTTATATCAATTGTTTTAGCTTAGCTTGATGGGAAGGTGAAAAATGCAGCTGTCTGAGTGTTTGCATGCAGATCTACAAGGAAATAAATCCTCAGTAGCAAATTTATTTCTGGCAGCATTTCTATTGTTGGTGATTAAAAAAATAGCTACAACTAAAGACATAAATAGAAATAATAATCTGATGATTTTCGTGCAGTGATTTAAAAAAATTCTAGATTTGACGAAATCTTGTCAGTTTATACTAATGGCCATCAGGGAAAAAGCAGTCATGAGTCTCATTGGATTTAATTCTGCCCAGTTCCTATCTATAGTCCTTTACAATAGAAAAGAGATGGCCTGTTATTTATCATGGCTCTGTTTTGTGATAAGAATGTTCACTGTAAAGTGGTTTTTAATTTTCTGAGGGTATTTAATTTGCTGCCCTGGGATTTAGTATATGAACTGCCAGATCAGCTTCCAAACCTTCTAGCAGATACAGGATTTACTACTCTGAAAGGTTGGCTATATAAACTACAGAGCTAATAAAAGAATGTTTTGTATGCTCTAGGCTTTTACCTCATTAACTGCTGCTTTCTGGACTCTATGGCACTGTAGGATCTAGAAATAAAGAAGCATCAGGGTATTCAAGTAAAGGTGTAAATCACAGAATCATAAGGAGTGAAGGAACTGAAGACCTTATTTTCTTTTTCCCCAGTGATCAGCCAAAACCAACCCCATTCCACAAGCAACTATGATAAAACCCTGAGAAATCTTATTAAACACATTTGCTAGGGAGGTCCAAAACATAGTCATCTAGGTGTTCTCTGCCTTGAGAAAAGTGGAGAGGAAGTATCTCCTTCATTGCTAACAAAGCATTCCTTCCATTAATCTTCTTCAAATTTGAATATGACTCATTTGAATATATTAACTAAAACCTCTAAATCTTGTTCACTGAAGGTCATTGAGCAGTAATTTCAAAGGACAGCTATGGAGATGTCACTGATCGTTTCTTTCACTTGTCACTCCATCCTCCCCTTTCAACTGGTCACCAAGGCCTTCAAATGTTTCCTTTAAACTGGTTCTTTTACACGAACCTCACCAACACTGTCACCCAGCAGGAGCCACCAGACCACATTAATCAGCTAATTGACCTCATTGTACTTAGTCGTCCCCATTTCAGTCCACTCTCCATGTCATTAACTTTCTAAAGTAGAAATCTTAACATGCAATTCTTCTTCTTGAAAGTGATCAGGTCCCCTTGATGAGGGGCAGCTGCTCATCGCCTAAAGGTAACTTCCAAGTATCTCAGCAATGTCTAGAATCCACACCTCTAGAGCGGCTATGGGTCTGTTTATTCAATTTACCCTCCTTCCAAAGTAGTTTTAACCAGTCAACTGCTTTTTCTTCACGCTCCACACAAAATGGCATATCCTTCCAATTATTAATTTCTGTGTTTGAAATAGTGTCTACTCTTATTCTATTCATTCTTTAAGATCCAGATCAAATGTCACCTACTCAATGAAGCTCTTGATTAAAGCACTCTCCATAAATTAATTTAATTTATCCCAAATATGTCATTCAGGCCTTTTTCTTTTTAACTACTCTTAGAGCTCTTCTAATGAAATAATCACCCTATTTTATACTCTCCATGACTTGCTTATGTGTTTAGGACACAGCATAGTAGGAAACTAATAGAGGCTTGTATAATTTGGGATGAAATTCCACCTTATTTTATGATCCTTTCTTCTGTTAGTCATCTTTCCTTTGGAGTAGTGACCACTTTATAGTGCATCTAGTTTTTTTTTTTTTTTTAGATTTTATTTTTTATTTATTTTTTCCCCCCAAAGCCCCAGTAGATAGTTGTGTGTCATAGCTGCACATCCTTCTAGTTGCTGTATGTGGGACGCGGCCTCAGCATGGCCGGAGAAGCAGCGCGTCGGTGCGCGCCCGGGATCCGAACCCGGGCCGCCAGCAGTGGAGCGCGCTCACTCAACCACCAAGCCACGGGGCCGGCCCTAGTGCATCTAGTTTTTAAGATAGTGTTGAAGATCTCAAAGGGTATTCATATCCTTTCTAATTTAAACTTTCAGACTTAGGATGAATACAGTAAATTTTCTACCTGAGCTATATTTGAGAACCAACTAAACATTTGTATAAAAGAGTAAATGAGTGGGCAGAGGGCTTAATTAAACATCCAAGCAACCAATATAGATTGAATGTGAAAAAATTTACTTAATGTTATATTTAAAGAGGACAATCATACACAGATACACACAGACACACACGAACACACAAAAATTGGTCCCAGGAATCCTACCCTATTTTTTTTTAAACACTCTCCCACCTTTTAAATGACTATTTCACATCCTTTTTCACCATCTTTTCCAAAATCTCTCTCAGCTGAATACGTTACTCCTGATCTCGATAAGAAAATAGAAGTAATCATAAGACAGCTGTCACGTACTCCAGTGTCCATACCAATTTACATTTACTGCTAACCCCATGCTCAGTCCTCCCTGCTCTTCTCGCAGATGAACTCCTGAGAAGCTATCTCAGCTAACCCTTTCTCTTTATATTAGATTGCATCCCTTCTAGCTTCCCCAAGCATATTGCTTCAGCAATTGACCTTCTCTCTTCTGCACCAGTTTCTCCTTCAGACTAGATCATTCCTTTCAGCGTGCAAACCTGTTCTAATGCCTCACATTTTAGGATGAAGAAACAAACAAAAGAAACCTCTCTACTCTACTTCTCTCTACAGTTAGTCTCACCCCGACTCCAGCCCCACACCTTTATGACAAAATTTTCAAGTGAATTGTCCACATCCTCCGTGTTTATTTCCTCTCTTTTCATTCTATTTGGAGCTCACTGTAATGGATGAGCATCACTAACACACCAAACAGTGATCAAGGTCACAGATAGCCTTCATGTTCCTAAGTAAACTCTCTATCTTTTTCTCCTTCTCCTGTTAACTATATTTTGACAGCTTTTTCACGTTTCCAGTATATCACTTGCAATTGGTTCACTCATCTCACTGGCTCTTTCTCATTCTCCTACCCTGCTTCCTACTTCTCTCCCTAACTTCCTAATATTTAAATACTCCTAGGTTCTGTATTAGCCATATTCATTTGATGATTTATCTCACCCAGCTATAAGGTTTAATGTCTATACTGATGACTCCCAAATGTGTAACTCTAATCCAGAATTTTCCTCCTGAACTCTAGACACATATGCTCAAATCCATATTGGACATCTCTACTTGGAGGTCTAATAGATATATCAAAATTATCAGGTCCAGAACTGAAGTTCTGATCTTCACAACCCCAAAACTGCTTCTGCTGTGCCTTTCTTACCGTAGTAAATAGCAACTCCAATTTTATAAGTACTGAGGCAAAAACATGTAATCATTTTGATTCCTCTCTTTCCTAGTGTTCCACGTTAACAAATTACATAGATTCTATTTTTAAAATGTACCCAGAATCCAGCTACTTCTCACCAATACCCAATACTACACTATGAAACTCCACAGCTCCATAGCTGTTACAGAATTCTCTTCTCCATCCTTTGCTCCCCACCGAGTCTCTTCGCTGAAAGTAATCATCGTGATTCATTTAAAAGAGTGGTTATTTACTAGTGGTGATTTTGTCCCCCTGGGCAATATTTGGCAACGTCTGGAGACGGCTTTGGTGTCAAAACTGGGGGGAAACTACTGACATCTAGTGGATAGAGGCCAGAGATGCTCCTAAACATCCTATAACACATAGGAAAGCACCTACAACAATTACCTTGACCAATATCACATTTAGAATCTATTTTCAAATGTAAGTCAGTCACACCCTTTTCAAGACTTTCCAATGGATTCTCATCTCACTCTGAGTAAAAATCAATGTCCAGGAAATTAATTGCCTACCACGCCCCACAATATCAAGTCCTCTGCTATTTCTCTGATCTCATCCCCTCTTATGGCATTTCTCTTATGAGAAATAGTTGCCTCCTTGGAGTACATCAAACAAGTTCCTATATCAGGACCTTAGCATTTGCTCATCTCCCTACTTGGAATATGCTTTGAACAGAAATTTTTATGACTTGCCCTTTCACATCTTTTAGGTGTCTGCTCGATATTGCCTTAATTGTGAGGCCTCTCTGACCATCATTTATAAAATATCACCCCTCGCTACCAGAGATACACGTATATAGGCAGCTTTCCCCGTTCCCTTTGTCTGCTTTGTTTTTCCGCGTAACTTATGGCAATGTATTACTTGTTTCTTCATTTCACCTCTACAGTATAAGTTCAGTAAGGTTAGGAATACTTTTTTTCTACTTCGTTTACTTCTTAATACCTAGAAGGATGCCTGGAATAGAAGTAAGTGTTCAATATAAATATTTGTTGTATGAAGGAATGCATAATACAACTGAAAATTCATGGTCATTTATCTATTGAAATAGCGTTAGATTAAACTTTGCTTAACTTGAATCAAGGGAATAAAGCATATCAATTTTCAACTAAAGAGATTTGATTCTTCTCACAGTTTCTATTGATTACATCAAAGGAGAATATCTTATAAGCTCCTTCTCAGTCCAAGGAAACATGGATCACATCAATAAGACAGAGATCAAAGGGCATGGGGATTAGGAGAGAAGAATTAAACGTTCTTTCATTTTCTCTCCTACTTTCAATTGATAAGTAATTATGGGGTAAGCCCTCAGTTCTCTGATTTGCTTGAAACCAGTTCAAAAAGGAACAAATTACCTGATACCTTAAAAGACAACTTCTGCTAATCAGTAAAGTTCAGTTCATAAATTCCCTATGCACATCTATATGCTGTAAATAGCAAATTCGAGACCTATCTAAGAGAGTAAATTCAGAGTTGTTGCTGTTGAGTTAGCTCACTCAAGCTAGCTTACTCCTTAATTCACTATACCCTTGTTTTTTGACTTATGTTGTAGGGGTTATGGAGAAAACAGGTCAACGATTGCATTTTAGTTTGACATTACAGCTCATCTTGGTATTTTAGGGATGTGAGTTGGGCAGAATTTAGCTAAAAAAAAATGTAAATATGAGAAATGAATCATGTAGCATGTTTTCATGTCAGCTACTCCATGATATCCTTAAGAATTCAAATTATTTCTATCCTTCTGCTTTGCTATCCTATGGATCTTCACTTTTATGTTAGGCTGACGTCTTTAAAGTTTCAATATAATCCTAGGTATAGAAAGGAATCATTTTAATGATTTCTTTCAGAGAAAAGAAACCTTTCCTGGAGGTCTCATCCACATACTACACCTGATTCTTTATCAGGTCAAGATTTGGGTAGTATACTTATAGCAAAACCAGTCACTAATGGAAGGAACAGAGAGGGAGTCGTCCTTAAATTTCTAGAGTGAAAAGCAAGTGGAAGCATGGCAATTGACGTACCAGAGCTGAGAAAGTGAACAACTACTTTTCTGCACAGGAGGCTGCTAATGAAAAGCAAGTTGGAGTGTCAGAGACCTGGGCCACCCAGTTTCATTCAAGTCAGAAATTATCATCTAGATAGGGAAACGGGTAGGACAGAACACAGGAGGACTGATTAAAATTCTTTTATGCTAGGCAGAATTCTAAAATTGGACCCACCCTGAGATTTTCCACCCTAATTCATGGGATGGTGAATATGAGGAGATATCATGCCCTCAAATATGTCAGGTTTCATGACAAAATGAACTTTACAGATGTAATTAAGATTAGCAATCCGTTCATTTTAAAATAGGCAGATTAGCCTGGATTATCCAGGTGGGCCTCCTGTAATCATACTAGCCTCTTAAAAGCAGCAGGTTTTCACTTCCTGGCAGTTGAAAAGGAAACCAGAGATTTAAAGCATGATGGCTATCTGATAACGGAAGGGGTCATGTGCCCAGGAATGCAGGCAGCCTTTAAGAGCTGAGAGCAGTGTCCCTGCTGACAGCCAGCAAATAAACAGGGGCGAGTTCATGAAACCGAATTCCGCCAACAACTGGAATGATTTGCAAGCAGATTCCTCCTCCGAGTCACCGGGTCAGAGTTTAGGCTGGTTGAACTCCTGATCCAGCCTGAGAGACCCTAAGCAGAGAACCCATTTGAGCTTGCCCAGACTTCTGAGCTCCAGAACTGTGAGAGAATAAATGGATGCTGTTTTAACTTGCTAAGTCTATGCTCATTTATTATTCAATAGACAACTAATGCATCTGAATTCAGCAAGGAGACATCCTCTCCCCAATCACAACAGGAGACAAGGATTTATTCTCTGGGGATAAAAAGTTGAACTCATGAATACGGACTGACTTAATGAATATGGACATATTAAATAATTTAGACACCAACACCCTCCCAATGTTCCAGGGCTGGAATTCAGTCAGCTGAGTATATTCTGCCATAATGGGGGGCGGGGGGAGGGAGGGAAACACACATTTGGGTGTCTCAGGATGAAATAGTCAGATTCCTCCCTCATTACCACACAGAGAATACACCAGCTAGCAAGGCTGGTCAACTCACAAAGACAGTTTTTGCCAGGAAGTGGGGGCTTTCCACTCAAGCTCAAGATCTCTAGTCCACTATTGGTTCTTGTTGAGCAGCCGTGCGTTTCTTCTCTAACCGCAGGGCCCTAGGCTTTTTCCACACGAGAACCTAGACGTGCCATCCTCTAGCCCTCAGCGCTCGTGTTGACTCATTCATCTCAGCATAGGAGGCAGGATTTATTCTCAACCATAGACTTGGAAGGAGAAATGGTGTTTAAAACACAACCTTCTACCTCTCATTTTTTCTCTTTTCTCTTAGGGGCTCAAGCTGCAGGTGTTTTTTGGGTCCATCTTCTCAGCTTTAAATGGCCTATGACCAGGGAGGGGATCTGAGGTTTTCTCAGGCTGCCCGGGCCTGAGGATGGTGTGCAGGGTGGGAGGCGGAAGTCTTTTCAAAATCAGGACTTAGCATTTAGAAAGCCTACCTGAAAGAGATGTGACACACATTCTCTGAAACGAAGATAAACAGCAGTAAGTAGGATATTTAGATCCTCTGACTGCCTTTTTGAGTAAATTCTCAATGAGTTCAGCACTTTACGGGGGAAAGAGAGGTTTTACTTATTGACATAAAGCCGAAAATGATTGATCTACACCCTTAATTAACTATGTATACAGACCAAAGAATCACACCAAATTTGGGGAAAACAAATGGCATGAAGAGAGGGAAGAGGTGAGTACCAGGAGAAATAATTAGAAGACTGTAATATTTACAATTTCACGTGTGCCTGACCATCATAGTAGAGTAAAAGTTATTAGCTGTTGGTATTATGCTTATTTTCTGTCCTTAGTAATTTATTTTTGTTTACATAATTTAACTACTGAAGTAGCAATTATTAAACAATTAAAATGCATGTAAAAAGATATATTCCCCAATAATTTGCATTATTTTAATTTTTCTTATTTTTGCAACCTCTCCATGTATTTAAATTTCATTATTATGAACTCCATTTTGTTTTTTTTTTTAAATAGAGGCCTGTTCTTATTTTTTTGAATTGTTTATCTCTTGAAGCATTCTTGGAAGATCATTTGTGGTCTGTCAAAGCAGAAACCCTCAGATAAAAGAGAAGTGAAGGCTAGCAAATTGTTTAAACTACTATAGTAGGAAAAACTTGAGAGAGTGACTCTCTGTGCAAAATTTAGATTTTTATTTTTATTGGGCATGGCTCAAGGTAGATGTATATTGAGAGCAAATTTGCTGACTCAGAGAAGGCCATCTACAACTTGTCTTCTTTCAACATTCCTGTGATTTTCACGACCAGCTGAAGGAAGTCCACAAAAGGAGCAACTATCTGCTCCTTTGGGTTTATTGCTATTTGGAATTTAAAGAAATTATCTGCTTTGTTAAATTTCTGATGATGCCTTTCGGCACAGAACTTCAGTTCAAAGTTTGTGAGTGGAAATGTACAGCTTTTCACAACTTTCTTTTGGAACATCTCTGGATGCAACAAGATTAAATATTCATTATATAATATATTAACATTCCTTTCTTTTCTATTCTACATGAACTCTTTTTCCTAAGAAATTATTTATCTATCTTACTATACTGAATCCCTTTGATAAAGCGGAGTTAATTGTGCCCCTAGCTGTGTTCTTACAGCACTTTATAACTTTATCTGTGCCTCCATAGCAACCTTTATCTCCTAGATGACAAATATCCATTTACATTAATGTCTGTTGTAATTTATTCTTGAGGTCAGTGACTATTGCTTATTTATAGTTTTATCCCTAGAATCTAATCTAGAGTCACATTTAGAATCTAACGAGAATTCTAATCCCTAGAATCACACTGTGCCATGGACAGAACAGATACTTGAAAAATATCGTTAAATTGAATTGTTTAAGGTAAGAGTTTAAAATTGCTTATTCTAGAATTTTGTCTTTGATCCATAATGCCACAAAGTGGGTTATAGAGGCGCATAATTAAACTCATATTAATAAAAATGTAACTGATCAACTTTGAGCATTCTTTGTTTCATCTACTTTCATTCGAGATTAATATATCATAAAAATACTAATTCATATGGAAAACTAATTTTTCCTGCCAACTAACTCCTGTTTACTGCGTTTTTCATACTAAAAACAGATGGAGCAAAAATGCGTGCTTGCCTAGATTTTTAACAAGTGATGTTTTATCAACACAAAACATAAAACAGATGAGGCACAACTATATTCAAAGATCATATTGAGGAATAGAAATAAAGGGAAGCTATTTTGTTCATTCTATGATAGCTATACATCATTGAGGGTAAAATCACGTTATTTCTAAAATAAATCAGCACAAATAATATTTATTGATGTTTCATTACCTTAAAGCAAGTACAGTAAGCAATGTAAGACAGATACAAGGTGCCTAAGAAAACAGTTCCAACCCCAAGACGTCACTCTGTAGTTGAAGGCTTTGAGACAAGTTTGAAATATAAAGGGCTTCAAGAGATTTATACAGCACTGTAAAAGACTAAGAAGAAAACAAACAATAAGATAGTTTCACAAATATAATGTCCAGAGTCCATCTATCTTTGTATATTTTAAATATTATATTTGGTTTTATTGTATATTTTACACAGGTTAGTGACATAATTTTCAGTTTTTAGCATGATGTATCTTTTGAGACTACTTGCCACATTTCTCTACTAAGAGTGCATTTTTTATAGCCCTGTGATTGTCATTTTATAATCATGTTCTCATGTGATGCTAGTGACAACTCTGTAATTTTCTCTTATTATCCCCATTTTATAGATGAAGAAACTTAATTCCCAAGAGTTTAAGTAGCTTGCCTAGAATCACTTAGCTTGAAAATGACTGAATTGGGGTTTTAAATCAAGTCTACTTAACTCAAACCCTCAAGAACTTTTCTTTCTACTATGTTCAAGAAATCAGAATTCTACTTTCCCTATAAATAATCTCACAATTTCTATATACTCTGGCATTTTAAAGATTTTGGGTCACAAGAAACATAAAACATCAGGAATGGGATTCCTTGTGAGAGTGGTCATGTAATCCACTTATATCCAGTGTTAAGACTTTTTTCCACAATATTTGGAGAAATAGTCAACTAGTCTCTCACTGATCAACTTAAATGATAGTGTGCTGAAGTTATTGCGTCCAAGAATATTTCAATATAATCTCATTATTAGAATGTTTGTTTCTAAACAAATGCTCTATCAATATAAATTTTGTGTTTTACTCCTTAGGATCAAAGATAACATATATAAATCTTCTAAATAGCCTCTCACCTCTCAACTTTCTTCTTAATCTATTAGGCCCCGTTTAAATAAATGAGATACAAAAAATCTGATTCTTTAAAATTTTTGCTTTTGACTTCCTGAGATTAAATACGTAGCTAGAGAGAACCAAGGCAGCTCAGGTGTTCCAGAGATCCCTCTGGGTGATCCATATGTTTCTGGTTCCTATGGCTACATGAAGCTTCCAGGAATGAACCCAGGAAATTTAGTTATTTGGGGCCAATTGCATGGTTCCAGAGAGATTTCACTGAGACAACAAAATCAGCATAGTCTTCTGTTTTAAAAATATCCCTCCACAGACTGTGACCAATCCACTGCTTTGCAAATATTCAAAATGTGGTTCCCAAGAAGAGCAAATTTGGTGACTTTGCTTGCTCATACTTGGGTCTTTCTCAATATTCCCCCAAGATAAAAGCATTAGCCTGATCCTTTGAGAATTGGGCTAGGTAGATGACTGGAGTCCTAATGACATTTTATTACAGTTTGAATTCTTGTAGGGTTTTACTCTACTCTATTTTAGACGTGATATGGCTAGCACAAAGCGAGGCTCTGTTGCCTATCTGTAATTAACGCACATTAGAGAAATTCAAACATTTATTTGCCTTACAATGATAAGCCATAATAAATTTACAGCCAACTAAAATTGCTGATTTAAATTATTGTTTTATTCTGTTAAGGCTTGTCTAAATTTTCCCTTATTTTATATTTAAATAATAAAATTGAGAAAATTTATTAATATATTTCATTTAAATATAATCTTCATTTATTCAACCTATCATTAAGATATTTCAGGGTTCTAAGAATTCCAAGCCTATGTTCCCCACATATTTCATTCACTGAAGTAAACTTAAATTTACTCAACAAAATTTATTTAGTAAAATTTGTTGCAGAAAAACTATTGAGTAGGAGTCCGCCAAGAACAAAGGCCTGGGGTCTGGTCTCTACCTACAGATCTCCATTCTCTACCTGCATTGTATCAGTGTATTAAGATCTAATGCTTGAATGAGAGTCCTCAGTATATGGATTTGCTTTGGTATGGCCCAGTGAGTTGGACAGAGATGGCAGAAATAGCTATGGCCAATCCATGTGTGTACCGAGCACAGAACGTGTGGCAGCAATTCCTTCCATGAGACAAAATAGGATCAGTTTTACGGTTTTCCTTTATTTCTTCCTCCTTAAAAAATTGTAGTGTGAAGTACATAAAAAAACTGCTATTCTATTCTCTTCTATTGTCTTATTAACACAGGTCACCTGTATTATAAACCTTTAAGTGTGCTGTTTGTCAAAGGCCATTTAACTTATCTATAACACTTTCTAATCATGCATTATACTTTTAGCATATCTGTGGCATTTATAAAAGCTGAAAGCTATAACAGACACCTCCTCATCAAATAACCTAATTTGACGTGAAACACATGTTGTTTTGATAAGCAATCCATGCTTATTTCACAGTCTGTTTCTGAGATGAACACATTCAAAATGTATTGATCTTCACTAGACTAGCATCTGTAAAATATATCTTTGAATATCTCAATATGTCATATCCAGATCAATATAGTCTTCTGTTTTAAAATTGTACATCTTTTTATATAGGTTGATTTTCATTATTGTGTTTCCAAAATACTTTTTTTGTTGAGTTATAAAAAATGAGTTTACTCTTGCCCACATGGATCTATTTATTGTTAGAAAATGGACTCTGTCCCACGAAGTTTGAAGTTACAGAACATTTGTCAGATAGATAAATTTTCCGATTTAATAGGTTTGGGTTGGTAGAATGGGAGCGGGAGGTGCAGTTAGAAGTAGCTTCCGAGTCTCCCATTTGATGTATTCCTGATACTTGCTCCTAAATTGGCTCCACACATGTGGTCTTCCCCCCTCCGCCATTTTCTTCTCCCACCAAACATTTTATAAGATCTATTTGGACTCAGGATATTGCAGACAGATGGCTTCGTGACCTGACGTTTTAGTGACCCAGTCAAGTGTGCGTGCTTAAAATGGCTGAAACAAATTAACATTGTTATTAAACCCATTTTTGTAGCACTGATTATCAAGAAAGATAAGAAAACGCTTGTATGTATATAGTTGGATCTACCTATTTGATCCGTTTGGTGCATTACACTTCAATTTGAGTACATATAATCATTATTATGTACCTATGTGTATTGATTTTCTATTGCCAAACAAACAATTATCACAACACAAACTTAGTAGCTTAAAACAGCAAGCATTTGTTGTTTCATCACTACTCAGGAATCAATTGCTTTGGCAGGCACTCTGCCCAGGGTCTCACAAGGCTGCAGTCAAGGTATCAGCTGGGCTATGTTTTCATCTCTATGCTCAACTAAAGAAGAATTTGCTTCCGAGCTCATTCAAGTTTTTGGCAGAATTCATTTACTTGTGGCTGAATGACAGAGAGCCTCGGCTTTTACTGGCTTTTGTCTGGAGGCCACTCTCAGGTTCCAGAGGCTGCTCAGAGTTCCCAGAGGCCACCCGCACTCCCTTCCCATGTGAGCTTCCTTGGTAAGACTGTGTACTTCATTAAGCCAGCAAGGATAACCTTTCATTACAGTCTGCTGAGATAGAGTCTTATATAGAACATAACTAGATCATAGGAGTGACATCCCATTGTCTTTGCCATTTAATGTAACCAAATAAAGAGATTAGTTAGAAGCCAGTGACAGGTCTTGCCCACACCTAAGAGGATAAAATTACACAAAGGGGCGGTACCAAGGGGTAGGATACGGATCACCTTAGGGTCTGTGCACCACAACAGGTGAGAGGATTATTTTACTAACTTGGTTGGCTAGAGTCGCTATTTTTTTTTAACTCTCTCTTGCCAATGAAAAGAACTACAGAAAGATTATCAATAAAAGAATTCCAAAAAGTATGCTGTCCTCTGCTGCATCAAACTTGTATAACTTCTTGTGTGTTTCCAAAGCCAGAAGAAGAGGAGAATCAAGAGGGCCATCTTTCTCAAAATGTCCACAACTACAGTACACTCAGTCTTTGTAGATCTGTAGATATGCACAGATCATTTTATAAACAATGCACAAAATAGCTCTGCCTACACAAATATGGATGTCTCATTATTAGGTTAGTCAAAATTCTATTGAAATATGAGACACTATTGTGGTCAGAGGAGGAATGTTAATAAACTTCTACATGCTAGTATTTCCCTGGTACTAAAAAAAGTCTCACTGCACAACTTTTTATATAATTTGAGCTATTTCAAGGTATCCACAGACCTCAAAAAAAGAAAATATAAATAATAAAAAGAGCTTCAAAGTACATGTAGGGAATGTCTATATAAGTCACTTTTTTTTTAAATTTCAGAGGAAATTTCTTTGAACTTAATTTTGTGATTTGCTATAAATTTGCAGGTATGATCATGTAAAAATGACATAATTGAGATAACATTGGTGAATATACTTGAATAATACAAATTGCTACTGAATATAAAGCAAAAATTGTAATAGCCAGTTAGTTATTCTCAGTACCCTTAGTATTTCATATTTTTTCCCTTGAGATTTTATTTTGTGTAAAGCCATACTTATTATGCTAGTTACCCAGAATTGAATTAATTTATTGATTGCAAATTCACCTGTCAACATAATTAGTATAATACACCTCTACATTTATTGCTTAGTTACACATATAAACAGTTTTCCTTAGTAGTTTAGGTCAGCTAGCTTTTGAAGTTCTAAATATAGAAAAAGGTTTTAGCAGAAAAATCCACTTACCAAATCAAACAAAACTTATGTAATTGCTCTCAATTGGTAGTAGAGATGATTACTTTTTTACAGATCCAAGTATGAATACGTAAAGTGTTAAACTAGTAATGAACAATCAGAGAGCAGGGGAGAAGAAAATGAGACATTTTTCTTTACTGTTGGCTTCTGACAGTAATATCTGAATGACCACTCTACAAATCAGAAAAGGCATCTGGGCATGTGCTTGAAGGTAAATGAGTACAATAAATAAATGGCTATACCTGCTTCCTTCTCAATACTAGGCAAATCACAATGTTTTCAGATAGAAATAGTCCTTAAGAAAACATTTCTCCAGGGCCAACCCTGGTGGCCTAGTGGTTAGGTTCAGCACGCTCCACTTTGGCAGTCCAGGTTTGGTTCCCAGGCATGGACTTACACCACTCATCTGTCAGTGGCCATGCTGTGGTGGTGGCTCACATACAAAAAGAGGAAGATGGCAGCAGATGTTAGCTCAGGGTGAATCTTCCTCAGCAAAGAAAAAAAAAAAGAAAACATTTCTCCAATTTAAAATATCACCAATTGTAAATTACCTTACAGTGTTAATCATATGAAAGAGAAGGGCTTTCTCAATGATATCACATCATGTGTGAAAAATCTGTTTCTCATCTGTCAATGATAAGCATCCTGTTATTTCCCTAATTGTAGCCAGCTTCCAGTATCACAGAAAACCTCTGCATATGACCTGGTGAAGTTAGGGCTATGGGTCTTTCCCTATAGTTGGTAAAGGTAACAAAGGAATATAAAGGTGCCATCTTTTGACTAACTTCTCTACAGGTTTTAGAGAATTCTCTTGCTTTCAATTGTCTAAATCTAATATTGTTTCATTAGCCTTAAAGTCATGTCAATATATCATCTTTAAGAAAATATTGAAAAGGCATTATTTTGAAAGTATGTGCATTATTTCTCTTTCTCTTTCCTGCCAACTCCCTTCCTCCCTGGACCCCCCCAACACCCATTCATCATACCTCTGCTTCTGGTTAATTGGAATCATCTAGAATTGCTTTGCCTGTTCACTTGACAAGATATTTCTAAGAGATGACAAGGAATATCAAAAGATGTAGATGATGCCATGAGGATAGGTTGAATAATACACTGCTGAGATTAAAATATCTGGGATGATATAAGACTTGAATTTCCAAAATCTTGAATGAAATCACTATCAAATGATAGAAAAATTGGGGGGATTTTTTTGACTTGTGATGGGAGATTTCATTTAACATAAGAGCCAATGGAGGGAATGTTTGAGGAGACTGAGCAATAATTAAAATGAGGATATACTAGTGGTTCAGAGTCATCATCATAGCATTTTTAAACCTGCCATCATAATTTCTAAATAATGTTCAAGTTCTTATTTCTTATGTTTATGGAATAAATATATTATATCCTTACTGTAGATAATTAAGCACAAAGTTCCCAATTATGTGCTACATGAGGTCTTTCACCTGTATTCACTCAATAATATATATTCAAGAAATATTTAATGACCTCCTTCTCTACGCAAAATATTTTGTCTATTGCTCCTGAGAATACAAGGATGAATAAATTATTATTTTAAACTAAATAATCCCCAAACTTATATGGAAATAGAATATTATGCAAACAACATTGTACTGAACAGAATGTGTTAAGTACGCCGAAGTTCCCTTTGGGAGCCAAAAGGAGGTAGCAAAACTTTGGTCTGTAACTGTCGAGACAGACTTTTGGAGAAATTGATGTTTGCTTTTAGCCTGGATAGTCAGTTTTAATGTTAGAGGAAGGTTAAATTTGAATACATAATGGAAGGCCAGCTTAGATTTTTAAGTAAAGAAGGAAATGTGGTAGCTTATCTTCTATGTATCTTTCCTACATAAGCAGGCTTAAAGATAAGCTACTGTATTTCAAAGTGCTGGTTTAAGGGATGAGAGACAACTATTACAGACATTTCTACTCTAAGTCCAAGTAAGGTTTTAATTTACTTTTTTCTAAATTTTGTCTTTTTTTCAAGAGTTAGCGACAAGAATATTAAAAGATCTTCAGTGTGTTATATTGCTTGGTTGAAAACTGATGTATCTTAATAGATTTGAGCTCTGGAATTTATAAGAAAGGACAATTTATTTTGTTTTTTTTGAGGTGTTTCTTCTTACTTTGTTTGCAACAACAGCTTATGTTATAGTAACTAACAACGTATGACTGTGTGTGTCAAAGTGCATTATCTGAACTTTTTCTCATTTTTGAAAAGGCCACGAACCACTGTTGTGAATAAATCTGAATAAAATTATCTTCCTATTTTGAAAAATTACTGACATGAAAATATAAAAACTAGGATGTCCATACATCCTGGGTTGCCTGGAATGATCCTGATTTAGGCCTGTGATTTTGGAGTAATGATTAATTGCATACCATTTCATTCATTGAAGCGGCCTAGTATGAATAATAAATCATTTGATCACTCTAAATAAAATGAATATATATGTGCCAACCATTCAGCTCACTGATCAACATTAGAAATACTTTGCCCACTATCAAATCCCACCTTCTTCTCTTTTCCACATTCTTTTCTTAATACGGAGGTTATAGAGATACGTATTGTGGATTGAATTATGTCCTCTCAAAATAGATGTTGAAACCCCCTCTACCTGTGAACGAGAGCTTTTTTGGAAATAAGGGCTTTGAGATGTAATCAAATTAAGATGAGGTTATACAGGATTAGGGTGGACCCTAAATGCAATGACTAGTGTCCTTTTAAAGAGACAAAGACACAAACAGAGCAAAGATGGCCCTATGATGGTAAAGGCAAAAATTGAAGTGACACAGCTATAAGTCAAGGATTGCCATCTACGACCAGAAGTTAGGAAGAGGCCAAGAAACATTCTTCCCTAGAGCCCTCAGCAGGAGCATGGCTCTGCTAATACCTTGATTTTGGACTTCTAGCTACCAATATTGTGAGAGAATAAATTTCTGTTATTTTAAGCCACCAAGTTTGTGATACTGTGTTAAGCATCCCTAAGGAACTAATACAATAGTTATGTCCATGAGTATCTTTATTGTATGTATATACTGATCACAAAGAATATACTATCATTTTTCATATATTGGTACTTTATGTAAATGGAATCATATTGTTTCTATTTTTCTGCTTTTTGTTTCTTTAAATACTATGTTGATTTCTTTTAGATAAACTGTGGAACCCTATCCCTTTTTATAAATAAATACATAAATGTATAAACTACAGGGTATTTATTCTCTTGTCAATGGGTATTTATATTGTTAGCAATTTATAGCTATTACAAATATATCTTATACTTGTCTTTTTGTACATATATGTGTACAAATGAGTAGACAATGAAATTCTTCAAATTTATGTGGTATTCTAAACTGCTCTCCAAATTGGTAGAGTAATTTTTAATCCAGTTCAGGAATGCATAAGAAATGCCACGGATCGTATTACTAGAGCAACATTTCTGTGGTCAACATTTTTTTGTTTTGTTTTGTTTTGGTTGGTTGGTTGGATGTTTTTACTGATCAGTTAGGTGAGAAATTATACTCCTTCCTTGTTTTAATTTGCATTTCCCTGACTACTAGCGAAGTTCATCTATTCAGACGTTCATTGGGATTTCAGATATTCTCGCCTGTGGACTACATGATTATTACTTCTCCCCTGTAGGTTGATTTATTTGTATATCCCTCAGTGATATGTAGTACATATTTTTAGTTTTCAGATCACAATTATTTATTGGTCTTACATGGTATAAGTATCTTTTTCCAGATTGAGGCTTGTATGTAGCTCATGCAATATCATTTACTAAAGGCAGGTTATTCTTTGTTCTCTCTGGGCTACCTTTATTGTCCTGAATACCACAATGTTTTGTTACTTGATTGCTTGTATGATTTCCTAAGAAATTGTGAATTCTTTAAGAACAAGACAGTGTTTTCTTCTCTTTGCTAAAGATGCACCCAAGACAGCGTAACAATAAACATTAAGTGGTAATAAAATGATTTTAGACTTGAGGAGCTGTTAAACCCATTACCAAGGAGTATTGGACAAACACTTTTGGTAAAAATTAGAGAATATAATATACATAATCAACCTTTTATTTTGTGACTACAAGATTAAGGAAGTAAGTCAAAAGGAAAGACTCCGTAGTTATTTAAGTCCCTCAAGCACCTGACACAAAAATGCAGCCAGGATATATTTCCTTTATTAGATTGTCTTCTTTACGTCCAAATACATTGCCAAATAAAGAAGATTCCTAGACAACAAATATAAGAACACAAACTTGCCAAAAAATGTATGATACCCTGGGCTTGAAAAAATGTTGCATATTTACTCTGATCAAGAAGCCTGGCAAGTCTTGAGCCAGCCCTGATGTCCTAGTGGTTAAAGTTCACCATGCTCCACTTTAGCGGCCCGGATTTGGTTCCCTGGCACAGAAGCACACCACTTGTCTGTTAGTAGCCATGCTGTGGTGGCGGCTCACATAGAAGAACTAGAAGGATCTACAACTAGAATATACAACTACGTACTGAAGCTTTGGGGAGGAAAAAAAGAAAAAAGAAGCCTGGCAAGTCTTTACTACTAAATTTTAAAGCACATTTAAATCTCATTACCATAAACATTTTATTTTTTATTAATTTCATTTGAGCATCCTCATAATCCCCTATATTGTGGCTTAGTTTCCTTTCTTATGTATCAAATGGGTATATTTTGAGCTTAGCTATAATAATAAGCAAAAGCTATCTAGGAAATTGTTCATAAAAACCTGAGGCTTGTAAGTTAACTATTTCAGTCCAAATTAATGTGTTGACGTAATGATTGAAGTCACTTTGTATTTATTTTGGAAAATTTAAGTTGCTTTGTTCCTCCAAGATCGCTATAAATATTATTAACCCTAGTCCATCTTAATTAGCCTTTTCATATCTTTTAATGACTAGTATATGCAGAGACACTGGTTTATGCCTTACCACTTAGCTCCACATTTTGAAATGCATTAATGGTTCTTGTCATTCACATTATGTATGTGTCACTTCCTCAGCAATATGCTGACAACATGTCATTAAGATTGAGGATGCGGGATTAATTCCCTTGAGAGTGATGATCTGACTTGGCCAATTATCTGCAAACAAGTAAACATTTTTCCCCTTTCTTTCAATGTTTCTATTGATAGAATAATTGTCATACATGACTTTTATAACATAAAATTAAAAATAATGTATCTGAACACACATCCAAATACAGTTAAAACGTAATGTTTTAAAGATATTTAAAGATTGGGCTTTAATAATGCAGAAGAGTTTTATAAATATGAAATGTGTGAGGTACATAAATCAGTATCTCTTTATTAAGAGGCAAGATTATTCCCTAATGCATGCATTAATGAGTATATTTTCAATTGTTCATCCTTAGTGATGAACAATTCGCTCATTCATAGTGTTCACTACATATTTTGTTTCTGTTTTAAAATGTATTATTATAATGCAGAAAAAATATCTGTCTAGAGAACATTGGGTGATATCCTGGATTCATAAACTGGAACACTTACTTCTTCATATGTGACACCCTCTCTTTTCCGCCTCCACCTTTCTGACCATGACTATGCCAGCAAAGATGGCAGAAAACAAGCAATTATCCTTGTTACAGTGTTGTTATGTAAATAATAAATAACTTGTTATATAGATAATAGTCCAAGCAATTGCCGAAAGTGTAGCACACAGATTTCCTTCTCAATTTCCAGTATTAGCATAATGTGAGAAAAATCTTTCTATAAACATAAAATTTGATGATGGAAAAAAAAAATTCCTTAGCTTGAATTATATGGAACAGTCATAGCCAAGCCTCTGATACAGAAATCTCATCACGTTCATTCACCATGTTTTTACAAAATATTATAAGCCAAAATTTAACAGTAGTAAAATGGCGCTGGGCTTGAAGGAGGCAGTGCATTACAATATGGACACAGTTTTGCTATCTCCAGACTGCTGGGGACACTTAGGTATTCTCTATGGGACATACACATATGCATATGCATATACATAGTAAATCCTGCTAATCCATGGGAGAAGGGACTGCAGGAAAACCCCAGGGGCAAAATAATTATGAAACTATTTAGAAAGTAAAATAGCTGTACATATAACTGGCAAATAATGTTTAAATTTTATATGCGTATGTGCATATGTAAACTTAATGTAAAGCAGTCTGACCACATTTTATAAGATTTTGCATATATCACTACAGAATTTGTTTTTCATAACTATGCTCACAAGCAGAATTTTATTATCCTGTTTTAACAGTTAACCAAACTTAGAAACTACCTGATACTAAAGGATAGGGCAGAGACCAGAACCCTGATATCATATTGCAAAGTTTTTTCACATTCTATTGCTATAAGCTTTGTGATATATCTCTCTCTACATATATCTATATAATAAATTTAATAATTAATTAAATTCAACTAATTTAAAATAAATTGCTTTAATTTTAATTTAATTTTAATTTATTTTCTTTGCATATATATGCAAATACATATACAAATGATAAATATTATATACAATTGCAAGCATATATATATGTTGAGTAAATGAAATCATAAATGTATTTGTGTAAGTGGTGAGTTTGGAACATTCTGGATAGAGATCTGATATCTGTATGTTGGAGGAGGAAGCATCAAAATGCTGCCTTGACATTATCTGGATTGATTATGATATTTACATTGAAGGTTGGTTGCATTTAAGGCTGGTAAACAAACAAACAAAAAATTAAAATCAAAAGAAACTTAGAAGTTATCTGACTAATGTTTTCAAATCTGTCTTCTATAGTATATGAAGAATAAAATGGATCAATGCTTGGGAAATGCTGAAGTGATATACAGATCTAATATTTCAGAAATGAAACAAGGTTTGGGAGAGATCAAGTGACATCATTTGGCCACTTGTACCAGAATCAGGATTAGAAGTCAATTAACTTGACCTGGTCAATTTACTTTTACTATGGCACAAAGCCTTTAATTATTA
Source organism: Ceratotherium simum simum (assembly GCF_057802395.1). Classification (NCBI taxonomy): domain Eukaryota; kingdom Metazoa; phylum Chordata; class Mammalia; order Perissodactyla; family Rhinocerotidae; genus Ceratotherium; species Ceratotherium simum. Next base: position 22,919,414 of record NC_141917.1, on the reverse strand, counting down.
GAGTAACTGGGCCATAGCTGTGTGCATCATTCCAGGTTATAAAATCTATAAAGAGCCTCCAAAGGCATGAAACATAAGAAAAGGAATTCATCATAACTAAATTCAAAGGTTATTTAAAGAATCAAAGCTATATATATATACTTATAATTTTTTTCGTGAATAATCATTTTAGCTTTCCTTTTGTATGTAGCATGGTAACCTATAGCCCACAATTAAAATGGAATACCAATTAGCTTTTTTTTCTTCCTAGATGTAATTATTTCTAAATACTAGTCTTTCTTAGGGAGCCCTATAATTTTGGTATGTGTTTTAATTTAAGGTACTCTCAGTCTGCCTCTCTTCTAATTATTTTAAAATGCCGTATTGAGATTAATTTCAGTGGTACTAATGTATATAATTTAAATGAAAACATGAAATCAAATTACTGCAGGCTTAAGTAATATTTAAGAAAAGTAGCTTAAACTGGGGAAAAGTGAAATTAAGTACTGCACATTATTGAAATGTATAAGCTAATTCTTTCCTACTGTGCTAAGTAAAGGGATTGGTGTGAAATCTTCAGTTCTGAATTAAAGTCTAGGGGGTTTACAGGAGCAGCAACATGAATGAACAAGGAAGGATTATCGAAGGAAAGAAACAACAACAGCTGTTCTTTAGGGAGCTTTGAACAAGGTTTAGTAAGCACACTCAAAATGTTCCTTCTCCTTTTGCAGTATTATATTTTACTGCTTGCTATTTTTTTTATAACAATTATATTTACCTATTTCTCCTTGTAAAGTATGGAAAATGGCATACTTTTTCTTCTAAGTATATAATTGTAGAATGGTAAAATGTTGCTAATTTGATTTAGTGCAAGGATTTTCTTTGGATTCTATTGAAATAATCTTTGAACAATAATAAATGTTAAGAAAAGAAGATTTAAAAATAATAACAAGGCCATTTATATGAAATGTCCAGAATAGGCAAGTCCATGGAGAGAGAAAGTAGATTAGTATCTGTCAGGGGCTGGGGAGAGGGGGCAAGGGAAAGTGATTGCTAGTGGGTACAGGGTCTCTTTTTGAGATGATGAAAATGTTCTAAAATTAGATTGCTGAGATGTGTGCACAACTCTGTGAATATATCAAAATCACTCAATTAAAAAATAGTTATATATAATTGAAAACTAAATACTACAATAATATCTGCCTATTTCATTGGTTAAAAGTATCAAGTCTTTCAAATGTTTATATCCTTTAAGACAATAAATCTCCTCCTCAAACTATAGTCTAAAAAATCTAAATAAAGATGCAAAGATTTACTTATGACAGTATTTATATCATAGCTATAAGACTATTTGTACCATGGTATCTATGATTAAAACTTAGAAAAATAAAGAAAGAATAATAGCAAGGGTAACCGGTATTATCTTTGGTCTTTCACGAGCATAACAAATTTATGCTCAGGCCTTATATACCAATTTTACACATAGCTTTTCATTTCATTCCATATATTCCTATCAGTTTATGTGAGTATTTACAAAATCATTTGAATAGTAGTTCTACAAAGTTCTGTGTTAAATGATACCCAGTGAGGCAAGAGTCCAACATGTCTACTTCTATAAATTTATATTTATGATATGAGCTAGTAAGTATTAGGTTTGATAGATTTTAAAGTTTGATTTTAAAGTAAAGATTTAATGAAAAAGTTTCAAGCTAAGCTCTGGGTCCCAGTGTATCTTTAAGCTCCTATATCTCCTAGAGAATAATTAATTTCCTCATCTGCGCTCTGATCTGGGGTACTCTTGAGGTGAAGAACAGATAGCGGAGGCACCTTCAAGTCTACAAAATGTGTATCATCTTGTCTGCATTTGGAAGTCTTAACGTTTGGACAGTTTAGCCCATGAATGGGTAATATAGTAGTTTCCATGCCTATCGTTGAGGTGTTTTCTAGCCTGAGAGTCCTAAGAAAAGGTTTCAGAACTTGAGGAGGACTTTTGGTCTGGAAGATCACTTTTCAACCTAGGTAAGAAAAAAAAGACCTAATTTGTCCATGATAGTCCTATTTTAGGTAAGACATTAACACATTAATACTTAAGACTTATTTTAGCTTCTTCCTTTGTAATCAAATGTATCAGATGTGAATGAAAGAAATACATTTATCCTATCAAGTACTATTCTGTTGCCACTTTGAAAGTAGTTCATCTTCTCTGAGACTTTTATGTTCTCCTCTAAAATTAATCTAGTTATACCTTTGGTAGTAAATACTAATAGATATTTTTGGTTTATGTCCATCTCATATCAACTAAGACCCCTTCTGCAAGTCCTCTATCTCCTTCCTCTTAGAAATAACTCTTCAGCTTATTATTGGCTGGATCCCCTTGAGGCCTTCCTCAGTGTCTTTGGGCCCCTGCAGTGGGTGTAGTGCCTTGGAAACTACACGAGATTTGACCCTGTGCATGGCTCATCTCCAGAGTCATATTAAGTGTATATCAAAACACATAGCTTTAGAAGTAGCTGGTAAGTTCAAAGGCACATATATGGAAGTGCTTTAAAAAAAGAGAGAGAGACACAAAATTGTGTTTGCAGGAATCTTATATAGAATATCTAAATCTATGAGCAGGGAAATCCTATGTTAATGTTTGCCTTTCTTTTCTCTCCAGTGAGCTTGCTTTTTATGGAATTTCTTTTCCTTTTTAGGGACAACAATGATACCCAAAAGATTGTACTCAGTAACCAAGAAGTAACATCTGTATGAGACCCAATGCTTGCCCACAAGCCCTCAACTTCTTATAGCACAAGCCTCTCAACGGACTGTAAAAATCTTATATCATTGTAATTTTTTCCTGTATATTTGAATTAAGTAGGGACTGTAAAAATCTTATATCATTGTAATTTTTTCCTGTATATTTGAATTAAGTAAGCATCTGTGTGTCTGCTGCAACAATCTGGCTTTCCCTGAAGTCTGTGCGAGACCTTCTTCTCACTCTCACTAAGAGTTAACTCTGCCTCACGCCTACTTTGTTAAAATCTAAGGCATACCTTGATTTTGGTGGGACCCAGTAAGTTACCTTGGTCCACATGTTGGATCTGATATGGAAGTTGAGTCCAAGAGATTCATAGTATGTTAAATTCCTCATTGTGTAGGAAATCCATAGATGGAGTAAAGTCACTTTGCATTTAATATCACTTTTCTGATCATTTGGAAATTTCTTATTTAGACACGCTTTTTTAAAGTACGTGTTTGCATTCATCCTTAAGTTCTCAGTTGGGATGTTGTAGGTTAATCTTTCACTACAGATTCATTATAAAGAATTTTAAAAATTAACTTAGAGAAATATGGGAGGGAAGAATAATCTGACAAGAGTTCAGAGTAGTAGAGGATTATTTGCAATTTGCGGCTTCCCAGTTTTCTGGTTGCAAATGACCAAATCCTGAGTTAGGTAATAGATTACTATCTTTTCAGGGTCAAGAATTTTTGCTGATATTTTCAAATGCTTGTGGGTCATACATGTATTTTTAGTGCTTCCTCCATATGTAATTTTACTTCCAAAATAGCAACCCAAGTAATATTTTTTAAAAGACCATATTATATTAATTTAAAATTTTATAATTACCACAAGTTTCATTTAAACTTTCTTATCAGAATTTAAGTTTTTGCCAAAATTTGCATTTCAAGTTGGTACTATTGATAACTAAACTTCTCATTCACTGAATTTCACGTCTTGTATTACATACAACTTTGGGCCTTTAAAGATTAACACTAAAATTAAAATAAAATAATAATATTTTTGAAAAAATAGTATAGTGAGAAACAGGGAAAGTAAAATGTTTGTTTCACATGCTCATAAAATGTAGATTTTTCTGTAGCTTATTGTTTTTCTCTTTGATATAAATGACTATGAAATCATATTGATTTTGATAAAAATCTCATGTCAGCACCGTTCATAATCAGGCTCAATCTAACTTTATAGCCATAATGTCTATTGCTCTACTATGCATAACACTAGGTATCAAGCAAACTGTATTACTTTCCTTCCTTTCCTTCTGCCGGTGCCTATGTATTTCAGTCCACTGGTAAATTCTATCTCCAAGACATGGTAGCAAGAAGGTCTGAAGGGGCCTGCCTGGTGGCATAGTGGTTAAGTTTGCATGCTCTGCTTTAGCAGCCTGGGGTTTGTGGGTTTGTATCCCGGGCACGGACCTGCACACCGCTTATCAAGCCATGCTATGGGGGTGTCCCACATACAAAACAGAGGAAGATTGGCACAGGTATTAGCTCAGGGACAATCTTCCTCACCAAAAAATAAAAGGTCTGAAATCCAACTGACTTGAGTTTTGATTTCACCTCTTCCCCTTAGTACTCATAGAACTTGGATAAGTTATTTAATCTCTCTCAAAGACTAGATTCCTCATGTACAAAATGGGGATAAAAATAGTAATAACCCATATCCTACCTTTGGGAATTAAAAAGAAAACAAAATAGAAAATACTTAGCATACAATAAGGGCTTAATAAATATCCATTATTACTTTTTTTACTCATATTCTAGCTAAATATCTCCATCAATTTTTTTTAGATACCCTTAGCTGAATATATATTTTATCTCCTTAGATCTCCAAAGCAAACTGCACTTTTTAAAAAATATTTTCTTTTACTTCCATCTGAAGTATTTAATTCATTTCTAAGGTACATTTTTTTTTATATAATTGATATATTTTTTTCATAGATTCATATAATATAATCATCAATGACATTCTCTGATTAATGAAAAGTATCCAGAACATATTCAATAACAACTCTCATATTCACTTGAAACTACAAATTTTAGAGTACGAGAGAGTGGGAAAAGGTTGTTATTCAAGAATGGGAGTTGGAACTTCTAAAGTTATCCAAATAATGACCCAATGGTGGTGATTGTTCAGGTTTCTCCTGACAGTCAGAGATGAGTTACTGATAAACCTAGATGTCGATGCCAGAGCCTTGGGATCATGGTACAAATTTAGAGAGAGAGATTGCAATTGATGTCAAGGCTTGCAAAATGAATCTAAACAGGTTTGCCTATCAAGGGAACCACAAAACACCAGGAACTGGTACAAAGCCACAATGTCTGTGAACAGATTATAGCAATAACTAGAAAGCAGAGAACAGGCAGATTAGGCAAGCAGAACAACCTCTGGATCAGTGATCTTCAATTCTTTTTTTTTCTCTTGAAACCATCAATAATTTTTTATACTCAATGCATTTTCAAGCTGACCTCTTAAATTTTTTTCACTAGTGTGAATAGTAGGAAAGAATGTTTCCCATCATATTTTAAATTGTTTGAATTTTACATCACTTCTAATGTATTGAATTGACTCTAATAATTTCAAGTCTAGAATCACTCATTCAAAGAATAAACAAGCTCTTCTTACACAGTCCTATATTTTGCATTGTTTTTTTCTTGAACTTTGATTTCAATTTCACTTCTCGAAAGAAGTCCTACAGTAAATATTTTTATACATATGTTTACATACATATTTAAAAACAAAATATATTGTGTATATTTAAATTACTTGTAATTTACATACACTTTCAAAAAAATTTCCTCTGCCAATTAGGCTTTAAGTTATAAAACATTTATTCTGAATTGAGACAGCATTTCATTTATTAGTGGTTCACCATTGACCACAATAACTTTATATATTACACTTTCTGAAAACGTTTAATCATAAAGTAAATTTTATCAGAATTGTAGTTAATTACAATGTGTGGCAAGGTTAGAAAGCTTGTATAAGGAGATCTTTAGATATTATATTTAGAATTATCTCCTTAACGGTCCTGAGGTTTTTACAATATAGGGCAACACACCTTATTGGGACGCAAGATGTGCTTGTTTTTGTGAAAATGACAGAAGCATAATCGTGAAGCAGAAGGCTGAAATAGGAAAGTAGTTGTCAAGCAGACAACACTAGAAAAAAGTACACACAGAGGTAAAGGATCTGGAAAAATAGTCCTTTAAAATAATCTGTGCATGAGTTTTTGGAAAGCTTTCTTGTAATGCCAGAGATACATGTGTCACAGGATGAAGACCACTGATTTATATTATCTGTGGGATTTTCCACAATTCATTTATGTGGGTTAGCCAATTCACATTAGAGAAACACATTGTTACAGAATGGGAGCTCCAAGAACAGAGATGCTAGTGTATTGATTAGAATGTTGTAGGCAGGTTAAATAAATGATTACCCTTCCTATCCTTACTCAAGAGGCCTTGGGTTCCCATTAGAAAGAAGTCCCTCCACACTTCTCTCCTTCCTGCTTTCAGGTGTAGGCATACCAGTGAACAGGCCCTCTCTAATTATGTAAATTCATTTCTAGGAATTTTCTGGGAAATGTTGGAAATCATTATTAACCAAGACACTCCAGTGCCATTTAACAAAGAACTGCCTTTGGTAACTATGATTAGGTTTTTATAGCAACTTATGTTTCAAATTAAAGAAAAAAATATTAAATACTCCATGGATAATCATACACCACAAATAATAACTTGCCACCTTGACTAGATTTTTTAGCCTATTTAGCTTTATTAAAAAACAGTTAAATTGGTTTGGCATATATATTTTTTTTTTTATATTCTAGGTTCCTGGATTGTGTAATTTATTGGAAAGCTTATGCCAATGTTCTATACATCTTTGAAAACAGAACAAGTGATGACAAAACTGGGCTTGTACAAGTGCTGAATGTGCTTTGAATTAAGAATCCTTTGCTTTCTCAATAGCTTATTGAAAACATGGGGCTATTGTACACCAAAATCAGACTTCTTATTCATGCAAGCATTATTCATGGGAATTGTTATGGTCTTCCATAACATTCTTCCTTATGCTTTATAGATAATCCATTTTAAAAACATGTTTTTCATACTCAGATAGCCAGACTCTAGTTGATAATACTGAATGAAAATCATCCCCTAGAAAACCAATTTTACTTACTCACAGTACCAATGCCAAAAACTGAAACAAACAAGGCTATTCAGTTGGTTGTCTTGTAACTTAATTAACTCAAGGAGATTTCATAAAGTGAACATGATCACTTTTGTATGTAGCACACAGAAAGAGAATCAGAATAGAAATTCTACTTTTTGCCCCCAGGAATATATTCTTTATACTGTTCTAGCAGTATCTTACCCACAATCTTCCGAATGCTTTGAAATTATCTTCTATATTATCATTCTTTAAAAAGAGAGCATAAAACACTTAAGATGTGTTTTACACACCTTAAGTACACTAAGCTCAATGTAATTTACTTAAATTTTAAGAAAAATGACACAATTTGTAAAAATATTATTTTCCCTAATGTGAACAAAACCTATCTACTGATTTCCAAATGAAAATATTAATGTCAATTTTAAACTCTATTACTTCATTTTTAACTATTTTTAGGAAATTTTCCTGCACTAGATAATCTTATAGTTTTATCATTAAAAATATTGTCAGAGAAATATGAAGATATATTTAAGATAACAAAAATATTAAAATTTCATCATTGCCTTAAATATTTAACTCTAGGAGAATAAACAGAATTTAAAAAATGACAGTAATAGGCTTTACCTTATTTGCTGTGATATGTTTCATTTACCCAACTATGACATGTTTCTTGAATGAGCTATAGTGTTACCAAACCAGGTTCCTTTTGCCACCACACAATTACACTAATAACTGAGATGACGAGTTTGCAGCAGAGAAAGGGTTTATTCACAAGGCAGCCAAGAGAGGAGACAGGAGAACAAATCTCAAATCCACCTCCCCCAAAATGGGGACTAGAGATATTTATGGGATAAAGGGCAAGGTGATCTGAAGTGTGGGGATAGATAATTGGAGGCAAGGAGGAGTGAGGTATTTTGATGATCTGCCCAGGTGTAGTCAAACTTCATGCCTCTTCGTAAGATGCATGTTCACAAAATAGCAGTGTAACTGTCATCTGAGGGTAGAGTTTTCGGCTCCTTGATGTCAAAGGGTCACCTATTGGTTATCCACACAGGCCCTGCTGATGAGTTAGTGGACAGCCTGAACTGGACAAGGAGCCAACTCTCAGTTCCTGAACTGAACAAGGAGCTGACTCTCAGTTCCTGAAAAACTCAAGCACCCATTTCCATGGTGACCCAGGCATCAGAGATGTTATCTCTAGGGTGGGCTTCAGTAATGCATTATCTAAATACTTTTGCAAACAGACAACTAACTGAGTATAGTTAAAGCAAGTCGGCCCCCGGTTTCAACAGGTTTAATGGGTTTAGTAATGGACACTATCTCTGGCTTTTTCATTTTTGTTTTCTCAATCCCTTCTCAGTCTTCATTTATGGTTTTATTTCCTTTTATTCTGAACCTGCCTCTTCAAATACCGTAAATCAAGTAAGGAAATTAGCATTTAAAAAGAAGAAAAAAAAAGAAACGAAAATGTTGTAGTGGCTGGAGCAATTTACCTGGAGCATTTGGATATAGCCCACTAAACATTGATAGAGGAGTAGATCTTATTCCATTGTAATTAGAAGGAAGAAGCAGGTAATTTTCGGTTCGTGGGCCTACAGGAGAAGCAGTTCCAGCATGACTAAGTGTTGTGACATTAGAACCAGAAAGACTAGAGAGAAATATGCAGAATCAAATTTCACAATATTTAAATATCAATAAGAGCCAAGGTCCTGCAAGAAAGGAAGATAAAGAAATAATTTAGAGTAGAATTAGGCTCATTAGATCAATAGATCTTAATCAAACGATGAATTACTTTGGAGTAAGAATTTCCTAGAACCTATTCAAGCCATAAAAGGTAAAGAAGTTATATAAAAATTAGGTTAAATGTTTAAATTAATCTCACGGAAAGCGTTTAAAAACAACTTATTTACAGAGTGCAGACTTTAAGAACACTATTGTAAGAATGACTGTCAATGGGACTGTCCTACTTTCCCTCATGTTTGTGACAAAATGCCTTATATGTCTTTAACTCCATATCTCCTGCAGTGTTCACAATTACTACTAGTCAAATTTTAATCTTCTGAGAAGGAATCTACAGTAGAATTAAAGAATGTATATGATGAAGTAAATTAAACTCTTATTAGTAGTACATCTATATGTTCAGCTTAAAAATAATCAGTTTATTATTTGCTAGTGCAAATGCCTTTTCATGTTTAAGAAATTTACACACACAAGCCTCAACAAAAATTCAAAGGCAACATTTAAAAAAATAAACTTACAAATTAAAGTCTAACATTGCTTATATCATTTTAAAATGTTTAGTTTACGAATTGACTTACACTTATGATTTTAACTTTAATGGTATAAGAGATTACAAAATTTTAAACAATTTTGGAACCTTTAAAATAATTTGATACAACATGCTTTTAGTTTAATGTATTGAATTGGCTATTATTGTTTAGGTAACCAACTGGCTGGTGAGATAACACAAAAGAGTTGAATAGACAAGTCAGACTGAATGTAGATTACAGATGTAACCCAGATCCAAATTTTACCTACGATTTAAAGGATGTGGCTGATCAAAACAAATAAGTCAAACAATCTTCCCTTGGAGAAGTATGAGATCAACAATGCATCATGACATAAGCCCAAGCTTGGATGTAACAAGAACAGTTCTTGTTCAGATGTAACAGATGAGACTTGTTCTAAGTAACAAAGGTGGAACATTGCTTACACAGAAAGAGCCATTTCTGTATGGAACATTGCCCTTTTATACCCCATTCATTACAGTTTTCATGGAGGCCATGCGTCGATAAAATTTATAAATGCTGAGTCTACTCTGCTAAGTGTGAGACTGAGTTAGCATGAGAGATTCATTTCAATAGTCAGTTTCTCAAGTGTACCTAATTTTACTGTAACTTATGACATAAAATCTTCAGATGTAACCTATAGGGCCAGCCTAATCAACAGAGGATCTCCTGTCCCCTGTTTCTTTATAACACCCCCCAAAATGCAGCCTATGATGGTTGCCAGAGAAGACTGTAAGGACAAAAAAGACCTATCGTGATAAGAACTGGTCGCTTTCTAATGGACAGACTGTACTCACCTGCATGCTTAATGACACTTATTACTCACTTCCTATTTCCTACTATCTAGTCGGGGAGATCCTAATTATAAGTCTACCAAACTATGTCAGGATTTTAACGGAAAAGATCAAGTGTTCCTTCACTGAATACCCAATGCTATACCAATCTGTGGATTAAATTTTATCTCCTGGACACTGCCTTGCACTGACCCCTGGCTTGACCAGATCTTAGATAAAATCCTCCAAAATGAAAACCTAAATTTTAACAACATGACTGATATTCTGTGTGCCCTCTTAGGGTATATTTTTGTCTGTGGATCCAATCACCAACCCAGGCCTATAATTGCCATGATAGTTGGTGCATAAGGGGTAACTGTCTATTAGGATACTAGTCACTCCTTTCTCTGTACATAACTCAGGTGAAACCAAACATTGGATGAGTTCCCTTAAATTGTTTTCCCGGGTAAGCCGAGACCTTCTAGGAGTTATATCTGATGGAGATGAATATTTATTTGGTTATACTTTACTTCCTGGTGGAGAGTAGCAGCAAATCAGCATGTGCTTCAAAATTTGTCCCACAGTCTTATGATTATTGCTAATGAAACTGCCAATTCCCTTGTTAAATTACAGAAATCCCTTGATTCTCTAGCAAAAGTAGTGTTAGACAACAGGATAGCCTTGGACTACATATTAGCTGAACAGGGAGGTCTCTGTGTAGTTGCAAATTCATGTTGCTGTTCATACATCAGTGTCTCTTCCCAAGAGGAAAAAGGCATCAATAAAATTTGAGAACAGGCTACTTGGTTCCACCAAACTTTAGAGCGTTACAGCTCTATATTTGGTGGTGATTGTTTTTCAGGTCTGTTTTCCTGGATATCATCTGGTATCCACTCCATATTAGGTGGCATAATTAACACAGGACTAACCATGCTCATGATAGTAATTGGAGTTTATATACTCAGAAGACTAATTAACCAAGGGATGTTCTAAGCTGGGCAAGATAGCTAAAATACAATTGCCAGTGTTCAAATCCCTAAAGTTGTTCCATTCCATGACCCCCCTATGATGCCCCCACTCAGCAGGAAGCAGCCAGATTGAGATGATGCCCTTAATCCCACAAGATTGTGGAATTAACAACTGACAGTGGGGAACTGACACCAAATTAGCATGAAAAACTCCATGTCTAAAGCACCTCCCCATCTTATTTTCACAGTATGTTTTAGAGAAATGTTTAGAGCTGCATGTAGGCAAGCTAATCAGTAACCAGTCAGTAACCACTAGAGAGAATGGCTTGTTAGCAGAAGATTTAAGTCCTCTGTCCAAACTGTCCCTTTTCTCCCTGATAGGATGATAACTAATGTTTTCTTAGATTCCTCAGGAATGTCACATTCAGCCAATCTCAAACTTTTGTCTACAGAGAGGCACCCAACAGTCTGCAGTCATCACACATCTGGCACTCCTGAGCCCCTTCCCCAAACCCATTTGCCTTATATAAGTCATTTCTAAATCACTTCCCCTTTAAGATGGTTTTTTGGAGGGGAGATGATAGTCCACCATCTTCCAATCAGCTAGCTTATCACTTAAATAAAGTCTTCTCTCTCTACCACTTTTCTCTTTAGGGATTGGTTTTTGTCTTATGGCAAGCAGATCGAGCTCGGCATCAAATGTATTCCAGAAATAAGGGTTTTTCATTATTTTTCTACTAGTAAATACCGTCAGTGTATTTACTAAGAGGTTCTCCATCAGCATCTTTACAAGAGAGAACAAATGGGTTGTGGGTCGGGGGCTTGGTGTTAACCCTTTGTTTCTTAAGTTATTAATCAGACATTTTAAGTATTTACAAGACAATCAATGTATTGAATTTATTAATGCAATTCAAACATTTTAGAGAATTCAATTAATTAAAATTTAAATAAATCTTTAATATTTCCCATATCCAAAAAGTATTTATTCAAATGTGTTGGGCATATATCAATATAAAAACAAAACCAAAATAATCTTTCTGCCCCTGTAGAGCTAGCATACAGTGAGTAGGGGAAAAATAATAAAAAATAAACAAGTGAATTATAATTGAAAATTGCTTTGGAGAATATTAGGCATTATAAGTAACAACAAAAATCTGGACTGTGGTTGAAATATTAGTTAAGGTGATAAGGTAGGTTCATTGTCAAGGAAATTTTTGAGTAAAGACTTGAAGGACATGTGGATTTTGGTCATGTGGATATCTAGAGGCAGAGTGTTCTAGGCAGTACAACAGACCACGCAGAGATCTTAAGGCAAAACTACACCTGGTGTGTTCAGAGTTGTCCTTATGGCAGGAGCAGAATGAATGGGGAAAAAGTGCAGATAATAATAGAGACATAGCAGGGCACTAGGTAATTTAGGGTTTTTCAGGCCATTGAAAGGCTCTTATTCTGATAGAAATGGGAAACCATTATAAATTTGAGAAGAAAAGTGTCTTAATCTGACTTTAATATTAAAAGAATCATTCCAACTGCTTTATTGTGATGAGGGAAAAATAAAAACAGAGTCAGTAGTTAGAAGTCCATGACAATAATCCACATAAATGATTATGAATTGTTGTAGAATGGTTGCAGAATGGAAGTAGAATGGTTGCAGTAGATAAGGTGAGATTTAATCAGTTTCTAGATTTTATTTTAAAAAATTTTACTATAAATATTTTTAATCATACACAAAAAGGAGGAAATAGCACCCAGAACCTGTTTTATACGATTCCAGCAGAGCAGGACTAGCACAGCTCACTCTTATTATACGGTTATCTACATCTCACCACACTTGCTTCGTCTTTTTCCACTTTATTTGGCCCTGTTCTTGTTGAAGTATCTTGAAACAAATCTTAGATATCATAACATTTTGGTCCATGATACTTGAGTATCAATCTATAAAAACATAAGAATATTTCCTTTATATTATAATATTAAACATCTAACAATATTAATTATGACTTATCATCCAATACCTAGTAAATATTCAAACTTCCATGATTTATCAAAAATGTCTTTTTATGATTTTTCAAGTCAGGATCTAATTAGGTAACACATTGCATTTGGTGGTTGTGAGCTTTAGGTTTCCATAAATCTAGAACTCTCCCTTCTTTTTATCCCATGTCATTGTCTTCTTATAGAATCTGTGTCAGTTGTCTTTTAGAATGTTTCAAATTTTTGTTCATCTTATTGTTTTCCTATAGCATTTTCTAATTTATTCTTCTATACCTAAAAAAAAAAAAATTGGATTTATTGGTATGATTGATTTCAAGTTTATTTTTTACTATAATAAAATTTCATAGGTAGTACTCTCTATATATTTGTATAGAAACAACCAACAAGATTTCCTGGTAGAGTATTTGTGGGGTAAGACAAAGAGGATAATCAAGGAAGAAATCAGATTTATTGGTCAGAACAACAGCAAAGAGGGAGTTGCCATCGAAGGAGATGGAGAAGAGTGTGAGTTGAGCAGGTTAGAGATGAAGATCAGGAGTACCGTTTTTGACAATGTTAAGTTTGAGATGTGATATGGTGCTGTTGTGTAGACAGTTGGACAAATAAGATGAGAGAGAAAGAGAGAGAATAATTCAGGAAATATAAATTAGGAAGTAGTCAGTATGACAGTGTCATTTAAAGCTTTTAGACTGGATGAGAACAGCAAGGGAGCAAGTAAAGAAAAAGATCGGAGATTGTGCAAGGATGACTCCAATATTAAAAGGTCAGGGAGAAGAGTGGGACTCAGCAAAGAAGACTGAGAAAGAAAATCCAATGAGGTAATATCAAGGAAACATCAAGAAAAATTAGTGGTTTGGATACCAGGTGAAGACAGAAACAGCTTTTGCAAACACTCTTCATAGACCAGGTAAGTTAGGGTTAACCTGAGGATTAACCATTGGATTTGGTATGTGAAGGGCACTGATGTCATTGAGAATAAAAGTTTATTGGCATAGTAGACAATAAAGAATGACTGAGTACATTCAAGAGATATTGGAAACATCAAGTATAGAAAGTATTTTCAAGTAGTTTATTTTCAAAATTGGTTAGGGAAATAGTGGAAGATAGGGAGAGGAAGCTTCAGTAACAAACCAACACAATTTACTAGTGCTGAAAGAAAGAAAAGTTTATGTTTTGCTCCTGATAAATTTCAGCATGTGTAATCTTGGTTGAGAATCTCTCCCCTATGTGGCGAGAATCCATCTTATGGATTCATTATTCCCGAGGGCCTTGAAGACTTTGCTTTCAGCAGTGATGATAGTGGGAGCAGAGGACTACCCAGGTATGGGCCAGACCTTGAAGTTGCATACCTACAATTCTGTCCTTATTGTGAATTTTTTAAGAATTCAGTCACATAACCACACCTATATCAAAGGATGCTGGGAAATCAAACCTGGTTATGTAAATAGATGGAAAAGGGAACCAATTGGTGAACTACTAGATGATTTCTACCAAGGAGGGATTTTTGAAATGAGAGAAGTAACAAGAACTGTCTAGGAAAGTCAGAGACTGAATAGATCAGAAAAATATAGTATGGCTGTGGACAAGCCCTCTTGAGTTTTGTCATCTTCAATTTGAAATAGACCCAGTAACCATGGTTCTATTTTTTCTGTTCATTTATTTGTTCATCTGTTTTTCCCTTCATTTTTTTCAGCCATAGTCAAGTGGAGTCTATACATGGAGTAGTTAGTAGACTGATGTATTAGGTTCCTATGGTTGCCATAATAAATTACTGCAAACTGGGAGGTTAACACAACAGAAATTTATTCTATCCAGTTCTGGAAGCCAAAAGTCCAAAATCAAGCTATCAGTAGGGTTGTTTCCTTATTTTGGACTCAAAGGGAGAATGTGTTCCATGCCTTTACCCTGGCTTCTGGTGGTTGGAAATCAATCCTTGGAGTTCCTTGGCTTGCGCCAGTACAACTCCAATCTCTGCCTCCATCATCACCTGGCACTCTTTGTGTGTGTGTGTCTGTTTTCACTTCTTATAAATTTACCAGTCATTGGATAAGGATCCTCTCTAATCCAGTAAGACCTCATCTTAATGTAACTAATTACATCTTCAAAGACCCTATTTCCAAATAAGGTAGCATTCAGAGGTACTAGATGTTAGGACTTGAACTTATCTTTTCGAGCATACACAATTTAACTCAGTACAGTTGGTTTGCACCGTGGGTGTGTTTTGCAAAGTGAACACAAAATTTGAGAGAGGAACAAGGGAGTTGTGGGTGTATACTAAAAAGTGATTGTAATAATTGACCCTAAAATTTACACAATTTATGTATGAAAACGAGAAGGGATACTTTGAATGGTGAGAGATTGTTAAAATATTGGTCAGTCAGTGAATTTGAAATTCTAACTTGGTCAAAGAGTACTTGGAGTTGGGGTACTAAATAAAATGTTCTGCAAAAATAGTTTATGGTAGTATCTCATTAATACTAGTGGAATTGAGACTTAGAAGGAGTTGCCCTTGTCACTTGTCCTGTCTTCCCCAAGATCTAGGAATCTGGCAGTCACCTTCAGCTTCCTGCTTAGAAGAACATTCAACCCATCTGAGTGTCCTGTTCTGGCTTTCTGTCCTGAGTGGCCAACATCTAATCAATAAAGACACTTTTGTATCCTTTGTTTCCAGAAGCTGAGGGAAACCCATTCCAATATAGCATGTCTCTCATCAGTAGAAACAGTTGTGTGTCCTTTGTCTCCAGAAGCTCAGGGACACCAATTCCAATGTGGCATGTCTGTCATTTAGCTTTAGTATTCTCAGTTGTAAGTCTTACCAGTGATTTATGTATCCCCACTCAGAGAGCATATTTCAAGCATAAAAAGAAATTGCTATGAAAATGCAATTCACTAGGTTTGAGAAGAAAGAGGTTTCACTTCTGACAATTTGCTCCAAGGGTGGGGGCTGCTTTGGACTCAGCATTGCAATAGCTTTTTTCCTAGAAATTGTCTTAGTCTTTTTCCTCTCCAAACTCAGATCCATTTTCACATTCTTGATCTGTTATAGGGACACAAGACCAACTGAATTGATTTTTTAACATTCTTTTTAAAAATTTTCCAAGAAATAATGGTCTTATACTCACTTTGGTATCTGATATCTGTTATAGAGTTTTCTATTTAAAAGAAGGTAGGAAATCTCCAATTACCATCTTGTTATAGTAGGTTTTTGAATTTGTTATTTTAATAAATAAGACATTAATTTCAAAATTCAACTAGCTACAAATAGTATATGTCAGAGAAGGAACCCAGCTTCATAAAGTATCTTTATGAGCCCTGCCATAACTCCCCGAGTGCCAAAAATAAACAACAAGATCTGAGGGATTAGTTTGTTATCAGTGTTGGTAAAAGGGTAAGGAAAGCAAGGTGCCTAGGACACTAAATTTGAGAAGTCACTCACTTTCACTCTAAACTTACATTTTTTGTTATATTTTCTAATTTAAGAATAAGTACCATCACCTCACAGAGAGCAAAATTAGAAATATTGTCCAAGACACATCTCTATTCCTCCCCCATCCACTGAATAATGATGTTTAAATATTCAGATTTCCTGACCTCATTCATCAATACATCCTTCTCTCAATCCACAGTATTTAAGCATCATTATTTCTTGTGTAGACTATCTTAAATAATCTCTTAATTTATCTCCCTGTATCCAAATCATTCTTCTAAAATTAACTATCCTCACCTCTCCCTACTGGGCTGATCTTTCTAAAGTTCAAAACTAGTTCTTCTGTGCCTGTGTTTAAATAGCTTCTTCTTGCTCAGTCAAGAAACAAAGTTCAGGGGGGCCTGGTGGCGCAAGCGGTTAAGTGTGCGCGCTCTGCTGCAGCAGCCCGGGGTTCACCGGTTCAGATCCCGGGCACGCACCTACGCACTGCTTGGCAAGCCATGCTGTGGCAGCGTCCCATATAAAGTGGAGGAAGATGGGCATGGATGTTAGCCCAGGGCCAATCTTCCTCAGCAAAAAGAGGAGGATTGGCAGATGTTAGCTCAGGGCCGATCTTCCTCACAAAAAAAAAAAAAATGAAGTTCACATGATAATCTACTCCTGTTTACCTCTACCATTTTATGTCTCTCAACGTATATGGACAGTTCCTAAATGAGCCGTATTGTTTTATTCATCTGCATCTTTGTTCTCATACTAGACCGTTTCCCACCACTCAGTTCCTCTTGGAAGGAACCCACTAATGTCTCCAAGTGCCGGTCAAGCATCATTTACTCTATGAAGATTTCTCTCACCTTTCCCAAGCACAACTGAAACTCTTATTTATTCCATACCTTGTATGGATGTCTGCCATAGCATGCTTCATCACATTTATTCTAAAACTCAAAGCTGCTGGAGAGTCGGCACACACATGTTTTTTTCTCTTTATTCGCAGTTCTGATTGAAGTATTCAAAATATAGTAGTTTTTCAGTACATGAATGTTGAATGAATAAATGGATATGATATAATAAGAGCAATGAAAAATAATCTTTCCATTTATAAACACTTTAAGTCATTTTTCACTCTCCCAGAATTTCTCAGACCATAAAAACCTGAGGCAAGCTCTGAGGTTTCAAAGTTATGAGTAGATAAGCATGCTGTATTAATACAAATTCTTCCTTCCCAAAATGTGGCCAGATGTTCTCAATCCTCTCTTCAATTCCCAGAGGTCCTTTTAGCACCCTAAAATGAATCTCTCACTTTAGGCCCAGGAGGTCTCCTCACTCTACAGGATTGCCTTCTGGGATGCAACTGAAGTCTCACGCTTGAAATCCCTTCTGCTCATGACTCAGTTAAGTTGCAGACTACCAGTTTTCCCAAAGAGAGCTGTAAACTTAGCTCTCAAAATAGGTTTGAAGACTTAACAGAATTGTTTTCTTTTTTCTTCTTCTCGTCTGTGTCTAGATAAATTCTATAGAGAGTATCAGTTAAACTAAAATCATAACTTCTAAATTATATATAATTTCATAATTTCAGCTCAGAGTGAAAATTACAGAGAATGTTGTTGGCTTTTTATATGCAGGGGCGTCCCCTATTCTCATTCAGCCACTCTACAATTCAGTGGCATGTGCCTACAACAATCAACACCGAGAGTACGTGACTAAAATTTATTGTTGAACAACCTACAGTCAAATTAACCTGAAACATTTAATTATACAGGTATAACAGTTTCTCCATTTCAAGATAATCAGGAATAAATGGTAAGCTGTTCTCAGAAATGACAATGTTACTATTTTAAATCAACCCAAATGACATTTTTCTCAGTATCGTATTCCTCTTTTATCTATAATTAACATCTATCACAGATACTCCCTGGAAAAATATAGCATTTAGTTATCATACAAATGATTAAACATCAAAACACATTACACAGATACAGATAAACACACACGCGTATTGAGAGGTAGAGCCCAGAGTCTGACAACATAAAGGTGAATTTGCTTTGTTCTGGCAGACTTAGAATGTTAAAAGGGAAGCAGACAAAATAGCCTAAAAAACAGAATTTTTTTTTTTAAGAAAAGGAAATGTACATTGTGGTAGGCAAAGGTAATGCATGCCTGTTTGACAGAAGCTTGCTGGATTTAGTTGGTAGGAAGGCGAAAGTCTAAACCTGAAGGAAGCCAACTTTATGAAAGGCTATTTTTAGGTGAAAGAAACCTGGGTTTGTTTTAGAAGAAAATGAAGGAGATATGAAAGAGTGGCAAAGAATGGTTGAGGAAATAGAGTAGGGTATGAGATTAAGAAGACGGTGGAAGCACAAGCTAAAAGTTGAAAAGAAACCTTAGAAAGAATGAAGAGGTGAAATTCAAAGAGAAACATGGTTCGAAGGAGTGAGTAACTAATGTGCATTTCCACTCCCCTACACATATATACACATTAAATGATCAATATTTCCCCTCCTTTTCTTCTATATACTGAGAAGGATATTTTAATAAACAAGTGTAAGGTTTCTATCAGTGGGGGTATGGCAGAAGTACAGAGATGACAAGTTTCTGCTGGCATCTAGATTCAATGGAAGCGGGTAATACTTCCTTCTTTGCTGGCCACTTCGTATTCAGATCCTACCGGATGCAGGTTAAAACGATGACTGACTGAATCAGGAGAGCTTCACTGATGCACGTAACCAAAATATCATGCAGTGAGACGCAGACTGAGAGACTTCTTTCCCTTTTAAATTTGATGTACTTTTTACAGCATCATCTACTTCTCAAGGTAATTAAATCACTTTTAAAAAATAAAAAGGTCAAATTGCTTTTTACGCTTTTTGTTTTCCTTCCTTTCTAGATGAAAATTTGTACTATAAAATAATACTCCATTCATGTTAAGCAGTTTTAAAAGAACTTACACAGAAAAAGTAGACATACTTTAATACAGAGAAAATTTATTTAATATATTTTAGGGGCCGGCCTGGTGGTGTAGTGGTTAAGTTCACACACTCTGCTTTGGAGGCTCTGGGTTCACAGGTTCGGATCCCAGGTGCGGACATACACACTACTCATCAAGCCATGCTGTGGTGGTGTCCCACGTACAAAATAGAGGAAGATTGGCCTAGATGTTAGCTCAGGGACAATCTTCCTCACACACACACAAAAATTATATATTTGCCTAACGAATACAGGTTACAAAATAGAAAAAAAATCACTGCTTTCCTTTAATATAAAAAAAACACTAGAAACATATCAAGAAGCACTTTTCAACGATAATATGACACACTGTTTTATAATATATGTAAAGATTTTACTTTTGGCAATATATATTCATAATGATAAAATAACATAAAATAAAATTCTTATTTTAAGAAAGAATAAAAGAGTGGACTGTTAAAAATCCCTTTCTGGCTTTATCAAGAAATTTGGATTAAAGGTGTAAGATAAAAGTGATTCTAAATCATATGAGTTGTTTAGTTGAAACCATTTTCTTCTAAATGTATTTTTTATACATGATAAGAATTTATAGTAACACAAGTTGTGAATTATAACCTGCATCAATGTCCCTAAGTGCTTGAAACACCATCTAGTTTGCCACAGGCTGAAATTATAGTGTAAAATAAATAAATGATAGAATGTTATTTTTTAAGTCTGATACATATCAGTTAAAATAGAAAGACGAATGGCACAGCATCTTTTAAAATGAGGCCTGGTACATATGAAGTCAAGAAAATTATTAAAAATTAAAAGAGATAGAGCTTGATTAATCTTCCACTTCAAAGTTATTTAAGAAAATTATACTCAAACACTCACCAATTAAGATACAAATGTCATATTGAATATTCACTCATATACTTCTGTATTAATTTATTTTTTTAAAAAACATATTCTATAAAATAGATTTTAACTATATGGTATAATTAAGTGGAACAAAATGTGACATATTTCTGGCACAAATAATATTTAATGGAGAAGTTTTATTTTTTATTTAAAAATACATTATATCTATTGTCAAAAAAATAAAAAAATTAACTTGCTGGATAATTTCTTAGGCTTCCATTTCACTTTTCCTCTGCAGACAGAGACATAATGCTAAAACTTCCTCAAACTTATAAAACTACCACCAATCTTTGATTTACAGGAGTAATGGGACTTGCAAAGAACTGTTTATTGAATGCCCCTAGAACAATTTGTAATCCATATAAAAAATATAATTTAACTCAATTTCACCATATTTATAGAGGTCAGTTCAAAGTATACTAAGAACTTAAGTAAACATAAAAAAATTATAAAACCTTTCAGGTTATACATTTATGAATACATTTATAACCTGAGAAAAGAAAATCTTGAAAAAGAGAAAAGAAAGGAAACCCTAAAAGACACAAAAAATAGGAAGAAAATTCTGAAAGCATAATCCTTAAAATAAAAGATTGACACGTTGCACTAAGAATTCAATTCATCAGAATTTACTATGTAGAGAGTGAAAAGATAGCCTACCAACTAGGAGAAAATATATTTTACGCTGGTAAAAATTTTGATTCCAAAATATATAAAGAATTCCTACTAAATAATGGTATCAAGATAACCAACGAAATAGAAAAAAATAGGCAAAATTCTTAGATGGTCATTTTTCGGAAAAGAGAATCTGAATAGCCAACAATCTTATGGACATATACTAAAAATATCAGCTATGGGAAACATGGAAACTAAAAACCAATAAATTACGTGGTTCAGTCAAGCAAAATGTTTAAGTTCTGATAACTTCAGAAGTTGGTAAAGATTGGAGCCATGGGAATCTCATATATTGTTGGAGAAAATGTAAATTTTATAAACCCATTGGAAAATAATTTATCCTTATTTTGTAAGTCTGGATGTTTGCATAGGAAGCAACTCAGTAATTCCACTGTTCAGCATCTACCCAAGAGAAACTCTTGCACAAATGAATCTGAAAGAAGCTCAGTAAATTCACAAAAGGAATGTTTATTATAGCAAAAAATTGGAATCAATCTAAACTCCCATCAAGAGAATGGAAAGTAATTTTTGACTTAGTCATTATATACATAATTCCACTTAAATACTATTCAAAGGCAAATAAACCTCAAGAATATATTATTTAAGATTACATATTTATGTGCATATTTTAAAATGCAATTGAATAATTAACATAAAATTTAACAAAATTGTTACCTCATAGATTAGAGAGAGTGAAATAGCATCAGACACATAGATGGTTTCAAATCTTCAAATTTTTCTCCATCTGTGTGTGGATTCACCCATGGTCATTTGTTTGCTATTCTTAACTAAAAATATCCTTTTGTATGTATTCAATACTTAAACAAAAAGAGAACCCTCAAATCAAAAGACTTTAAATAAAAAGGAACATTACAGTACTTATACATAAATACCATCACCACGTCTATCTTTCTAACTTTTATCTATCTAGTGATCTATCGATCTATCTATCTATATCTTATTGCACCAAACATGAGCAACTACTGTTACTTCACCTGAATTTCATTCAACAAGAAATTATTACAAATTAGACTAACTTAATAAATAAATATAGGAATAAACCACCTATCAGAAACTCATTCTTATGAATTTAGAATTTGCTATAGTCATTCTGATGTCTCATATTTGAAAATTAAAATGCATTATTTAATTTTTTTGAAAAGTAAACATCCCAGGCAGAGGCAAAGTATAAATCTGTACATGTCACTTAATCTATACATTGAGTGTTTAGGAGATCATTTCCTGAGAGAAATATCTTATTTATGCCATATAGTCATTCTATAAATATTTATTGCATTATTGCTTTGTACAAGGCACTTGTGAGGTAACAACAAGCAACCATCCCATTTATTCTTAAACTGTCATACTGTAGGGTTCACACTAATAATGTAATGGACAGTTACATTAAAGCATGGTTTGGTCACTGAAAGGAAAATTTAATTTTCTTTTAGAATAAAAAAGAAACTTGGGAATTCAGTTAATTCTGTCTAGTAGAAATAATTTCTAGAGGAGGAAGTCAAGATGGTGGCATAAGCAGACTCTGAACTCACCTCCTCCTGTGGACACAGCCAATTTACAACTACTCGTGGAAAAATTACCCGAGACAGAACTGAAAACTGGATAAGAGGAACTCCTGAAGCAACGGACAATCCTAACTAAGAGAAGAGGCAGAAACTCCCTTCTGGAGAGGAAAAATGCCGCCTTCACAAGCTGCCAGCTTCACAGCCACCCGGGAGCAGCCCACAGGTCCACAGCCTCCCTGGAGGAGTGGGGCCCTGAGCCGGGAGCGCCCTCGCTGTGGGCATTTTGCGGACCGAGCACAATTGAGATGAGTGGCAGAATATCCGACTTTGCCTGCTACTAAAACATTGGGGAGTACCCCTAGAAAGGCTGGTTCACAAAGAAATTAAAACCGGCTCTTAAAGGGCCCATGCGCAAACTCACCCCTTTCAGAAAGCATCCTAAAATCACCAGAAAGAAAGGTGCACAGTGCTTTGGTGAAAAGAGACTCACCTAATAGTCCCTGTGTGCATCTCGGTGAGAGGTGAGACCTTTCCAGGGACTGGGACATTGGCGGCGGCCATTGTTGTGGCCTGGTGTGGGCGTGCTGACGCAAACGCCATTGGAGTTCTCCCTGAGACCTGTTAGCCCAGGGTCTGCCTCACCCGCTAGAGCATCGATTTAATCCAGCTCAGTCAGGGCAGGCAGCCCACCCTAGAGACTGTCCCCACCCAACAACAAGCCCTCAGGCAACTTGTGGGCCTACATAGATTGGTGACTGGATTCTCTGCAGCCTGGCAAATGAGCTGACTTCAGTGGGGCAGGATGTGCACAAGGAGCGGGTGGAGAGTGTGGGGCGGTGGTGGGGTGTGGGGGGCTCCCGCCTTGGAGAGACTGGGTCTGCTTGGGGAGGTCGGGTCACGCACACGGGGCAGGACTGTGTTGACTGTGTGTGTGGACCTGTGGGCGGCAGGGCTTGTCAGCTGCAGAAGACTTGTGCTTCTCAAAGACCCACATAGGGGGTTTGCCCCACCTTCCAAAGCCTGAAACAATTGGGTGCTCCTGTGCCTGAGGCCAACCCCACACAGCTGCAATCCTCAGAGAGCTGACAAGAGACCTAAAGGCTGGAGGCTTATAGCAATTATAAGGCCCTGAACCTAACAACCTGCCATGCTGGGGGCCTATTCACTTAAAAGAAAGACTGCAACACAACTGTGGTATTAGAACTTGCAGCCAACTGTGCTGGGGCTTCCCACACCTGATAAAGAGACTGAAGGGCCCACAACAACTACAAGCAGCTAAGCATTACAACAGCTGGCCAGGAGCATAACTCGGCCTCCCTGGGCACCTACAGGGAGAGCAAACAGGCCACAACAGAAGGACACACGTAGCCCACAGAGGGGTCAACCCTGGAACATTGAGAACTGAGGGAAGCACACTGCAGGCCTCCTAAGCCATCACTTACATAAGGTCACCTATCCAAGAGAAGGAGACATACCTGACCTACCTAATATGTAGACACAAGCACAGGGAAAGAGGCAAAATGAGGAGGCAAAGGAATACGTTCCAAGTAAGGGAACAGGACAAAACCCCAGAAAAGGAACTAAGTGAAACAGAAATGAGCAACCTACCTGACAGAGAGTTCAAACAAAGAGTGTTAAGGATGCTCACTGATCTGGGAAGAAGAATAGATGAACTCAGTGAGAATGTCAACAAAGAAATGGAAGATATAAAAAAGAACCAATCAGAAATGAAGACTACAATACTGGAAATGAAAAATTCACTAGAGGGACTCAAAAGCAGAGTAGAGGATATAGAAGAATGGATCTGTGAGCTGGACGAAAGACTAGAAGAAATTACCCAAGCTGAACAGGTAAAAGAGAAAAGAATTAAAAATTGTGAGGACAGTCTAAGGGACCTCTGGGATAACGTCAAGCACACTAACATCTGTGTTAAAGGTGTCCCGGAAGGAGAAGAGTGAGACAAAGGGGCAGAGAATCTATTTCAAGAAATAATAGATGAAAACTTCCCTAACCTAAGGAAGGAAACAGACATCCAGGTACAGGAAGCACAGAGAGCCCCAAACAAGATAAACCCAAAGAGGCCCACACCAAGACACATCATAATCAAAATGTCCAGAATTAAAGATAAAGGGAGAATCCTAAAAGCCACAAGAGAAAGTCAAGTTACATACAAAGGAAACCCCATAAGGCTATCAGCTGACTTCTCAGCAGAAACCTTACAGGCTAGAAGAGAATGGCACGATATATTTAAAGTGCTAAAAGGAAAAAACTTCCAGCCAAGAATACTCTACCCAGCAAGGTTATCATTCAAAATGGAAGGAGAGATCAAAAATTTCCCAGACAAGCAAAATTGAAAGGAGATTGTCACCAAGAAACCAGTGCTACAAGAAATGTTAAAGGAACTTATTTAAGGGGAAAAGAGAAGACCACAAATAGGAAAAATTATCTACTTCCATGATAAGAGGGTAATGGATACAAAAGCATAAAAAAGAGGTTAGATATGATATCAAAAACATAAAAGGAGGGAGGAGGAGAGTTAAAGAGTAGAGCTTTCAGACAGAGGTCAAACTAAAGAGACCATCAATTCTGTATAGAAGAAGAAAGGAACAGAGAAGGACTACTAAAACACTGAGAAAAAAAAGTTAAAAAATGGCAGTAAGTACCAACTTATCAATAGCTACTTTAAACGTCAATGGACTAAATGCTCCAATTAAAAGGCATAGGGTGGCTGATTGGATGAAAAAACAAGGCCCATATATATGCTGCATACAAGAGACACACTTCAGACCTAAAGACACTCACAAACTGAAAGTGAAGGGATGGAAAAAGATACTCCACGCAAATGACAACGAAAAGAAAGCTGGGGTAGCAGTACTCATATCAGACAAAATAGACTTTATAAGAAAAACTGTAAAAAGAGACAAAGAAGGGTATTACATAATGATCAAGGGAACAATACAACAGGAGGATATAACAATTGTAAATATCTACGCACCCAATTTAGGTGCACCTAAATATATAAAGCAATTATTAACAGACATAAAAACAGAAATAGACAGTAACATAATAATCGTAGGGGACTTTAACACTCCACTTACACCAATGGATAGATCATCCAAACAGAAGATCAATAAGGAAACATTGGCCTTAAATGATACACTAGAACAGATGGACCTAGTAGATATATACAGAGCATTCCCTCCCAAAACCGAAGAATACACGTTCTTTTCAAATGCACATGGAACATTCTCCAGGATTGATCACATATTAGGCCACAAAATAAGTCTTCATAAATTTAAGAAGATTGAAATAATACCTAGCATCTTTTCTGTCCAGAACAGTGTGAACTAGAAATCAACTATAGGAAGAAAATCAGAAAAGCCACAAATACATGGAGATTAAACAAAATGCTACTGAACAACGACTGGGTCAGTGAAGAAATCAAACAATACCTGGAGACAAATGAAAATACGACATGCCAGAATTTACGGGATACAGCAAAAGCAGTTCTAAGAGGGAAGTTTATAGCGATACAGGCCTATCTCAACAAACAAGAAAAATCTCAAATAAACAATCTAACAATGCACCTAAAGGAACTGGAAAAAGAAGAACAAACAAGCCCAAAATCAATAGAAGAAGGGAAATAATAAAAATCAGAGCAGAAGTAAATGAAATAGAGACCAAAAAAACAATAGAAAAAATGAATAAAACCAAAAGCTGGTTCTTTGAAAAGATCAACAAAATTGACAAACCTTTAGGTAGACTCACCAAGAAAAAAAGGGAGAAGGCACAAATAAGTAAAATCAGAAATGAAAGAGGAGAAATTACAACAGACACGTCAGAAATACAAAAGGTTATAAAAGAATACTATGAAAAGCTATATGCCAACCAATTCGACAATCTGGAAGAAATGGATAAATTCTTAGAATCATACAACCTTCCAAAACTGGATCAAGAAGTAGAGAATTTGAATAGACCAATCACCAGTAAGGAGATCGAAACAGTAATCAAAAACCTCCCCAAAAATAAAAGTCCAGGACCAGACGGCTTCCCTGGTGAATTCTACCAAACATTCAAAGACTTAATACCTATCCTTCTCAAACTCTTCCAAAAAATTGAGGAGGGGGGGAAGCTCCATAACTCATTCTACGAAGCCGACATTTCCCTGATACCAAAACTAGACAAGGACAACACAAAAAAAAGAAAATTACAGGCCAATATCACTGATGAACATCGAGGCAAAAATCCTCAACAAAATACTAGCAAATCGCATACAACAATATGTTAAAAAGATTATACGCCATGATCACGTGGGATTTATTCCAGGTATGCAGGGATGGTTCAACATTCGCAAATCAATCAACGTAATACACCACATTAATAAAATGAAGAATAAAAATCACATGATCATCTCAATAGATGTAGAGAAAGCATTTGACAAGATCCAGCACCCATTTCTGATAAAAACTCTGAATAAAATGGGGTACTGAAGGAAAGTACCTCAACATAATAAAGACCATATATGACAAACCCACAGCTAATATCATCCTCAATGGTGAAAAACTGAAAGCTATCCCTCTAAGAACAGGAACCAGACAAGGATGCCCACTGTCACCACTCCTATTTAACATAGTACTGGAAGTCCTAGCCAGAGCAATCAGGCAAGAAAAAGAAACAAAAGGGATACAAATTGGAAAGGAAGAAGTGAAACTATCACTATTTGCAGATGACATGATTTTATATATAGAAAACCCTGAAGAATCCACCAGAAAACTTTCAGAAGTAATAAACGAATATGGTAAAGTTGCAGGATACAAAATCAACATACAAAAATCAGTTGCATTTCTATACACTAACAACGAAGTAGCAGAAAGAAAATAGTATAGGTTAATATGGTGAATACAGAAGAAGTAGGTAAGAGACCACTATTGTAACTCAAGCAATCCTATGGTAAACAAAGACAATGAAGTTAGTGTGAGCTAAAAAACTGAAAGATTAGTGAGAAATTTTGAACTAACAGAACTTGGAGATAAAGTGGATGTGGGGTTGGTAAGCAAGAGAAAATGCTTCGAAATGTTATCTTTCTGGCTTGGGTAAAGTGGATGATCGTGGTTACATTCACTTATATCCAAAGGCGACACTGGAAGAAAAGCAGGGTTGTTTAATAAAAATTAAAAGTTTTACAGATAGAATATACAAATAATGTCAGAAAGAAACCAGCAATAGAGGCCTGGATTTCAAGACAGAGATTTGATCACAAAAAATAATTGCCAAGTTATCGTATAAATGACAAGTAAACAAGATTAGCAATGAGGCGTAAATAGAGTAAGAGAAGAAATAACCTTTAGGAATATTGACTTCACGGGGTGGGTAGAGGAAAAAGAATATATAAAGAAGATTAAGGAAGGACTACATGTCAAGGATTTAGGCCATAAAAGAGGGGTCATAGACACAATGAAAAGTGTATTTAGAAAAGAGATGGGTAATAACGTCAAATGCTTTTAAGATGTCAAATAAGGTAGGGATTTTGGAATCCCATAACATCAAAGTTGGTCTTAGAGAGAGAGTTTCAGAGAAGTTAGTGAAGATGAAGACTGAAGTCAAATAACGGTAAACTAAGAAGAGGTAAAAAGTGATTCAGCAAAGTTAGAACCGCCTTCCCCTAAATTTAGACTGTAAAGGGGAGAACAATTCTTTTGCATCTTGAGGGGATTTTGGAGTTGTAGAAGTTTCTTCTATGAGACTTGAGCAGAGTTTGAACACAAATTTGAAGCACCCATGAGAGAGCAAGAGTTTGAAGATAGATAGCAACTGGTGATGTATGGAACAAGCTCTCTGTGAAGTCTTTACGGGATGGACTCCATAATACAGAAGAAAGCCTGGTCTCTAAACACAAATGAAAATAAAGGGGGAAAGAATTGATGTGAAAGTATATTTATCTTCTCTGTCTCTTTTTCTTCATGTATATATATATTTTTTTATATCAGCTTTATTGAGATACAGTTCACATATAAAATTCACCATTTTTTTTTTTTACAATTTTATTTATTTATTTTTCCCCCAAAGCCCCAGTAGATAGTTGTATGTCATAGTTGCACATCCTTCTAGTTGCTGTATGTGGGATGCAACCTCAGCATGGCTGGAGAAGTGGTGCGTTGGTGCGCGCCCGGGATCCGAACCCGGGGCACCAGCAGGGGAGCATGCGCACTTAACCACTAAGCCACGGGGCCAGCCCATAAAATTCACCATTTTAAAGTTTACAATTCAGTACATGCACATGTTTGTGCATACATCACAGCTACCTAATTCCAGAATATTTTGTTTACCACAGAAAGAAATTTATACTCATTAGTAGTCACTTTTGATTTCTCCTCTTCACACAGCACACATGACCAACACTAATCTACTTTCTGTCTTTATGAATTTGCCTATTCTGGGCATTTCACATAAATGAAATCTTTTATGTCTGACTTAGTATAATGTTGTCAACGTTCATCCATGTTGTGGCATGTATCAGTACTTAATTTTTTTATAGCCTGCACTAGTTTGCTAGAGCTATGACAAAGTGCCACAGATTAGATGGTTTAAATGACAGAAATGTATTTTCTCACAGTTCTCAAGGCTGGAAGTCAGAGATGAGGCTGTCAGCAGAATTGGTGTCTCCTGAGGCCTCTCTCCTCGGCTTGCAGATGGCCACCTCCCTCTGTCTTCACAAGGTCTTTCCTCTGTACATTCTTGTGTCTGAATTTCCTCTTCTTCTAAGCACACTGGTCATATTGGATTAGGGCTCACTTTAATGACCTCATTTTAACTCAATTATCTTTAAAGATCTTACCTCCAAATACAGTCACAATTCTAAGGTATTGGGGGTTAGGACTTCAATGTATGAATTCTGGTGGGACACAATTCATCCTACAACATAGCCAATCAATGTAACACTGTCTGGTTGTACCACATCTGTTTAGCCATCCATCAAGTGCTGGGCATATGAGTCATTTCCGTCCGTTAGGCATTATAATTAGCGCTGCTAAGAACATCTGAGGACAAATTTTTAGATCACATTTTCTGCAGCTTCATGTCAATGATTATATTTAATTTAATTTTATGTGATGTATTTAAGTGACCTACAAGAAAAAGTTGTAGGATTGTTAACACTATTTATGATAAGCTACCACAATGTTAAGTGCCTATTAGCAGCTTAATAGCTACTTTAATGATATACTGACTTTTTTTAAAAAGTAAAATTATCAGTTAATGTCAAAACAGGAATATTTTCAAATATAATTTAGAGAGGTAGTGGATTTAGTTTTCACTTTTAAAAAACTAATAGTATATTAGCTTTTTAATACCTTGTATTCTTCTAACATTTTCAGGATATGTCAATTTATAGTAGGTCACTGCAGAAGGTAGAATATGTAAAATACAAAGACATTTTTTCAAATTAATTCGTAAGTATAAAATGAGCAAAAGAGGGTTAGAAATTCTATTCAGGTAATTACCTACAACATAGAAGGCAGATAAATTCATTATTTATGTAAACATTTAAGAAAATAAAATATATATACCTATATGTTTATATTTATAATCATTTTATAAATTATAAATATTACTACTTAGATATAGTAATGTAGATTACTTACATTTTAGTTTTTACTCCATTTATTTAAGAAAATTTAACTACAACTATATAAATTGGACAAAGATTATTTTGTCTTCTAATAATTTTAGACAACTTAAATAATTAGGCCCCAAAATATAGGAATGGGGAGTTTTCAGAAACTCGATGAATATATGAAAGTGATATAACTAAGGAAACTAAGTGATAACTAAGGAAAAAGTCTGGTCTGCTAAAATGTTAAATAGAACTTTTAAAAGATGTTTGAAACCGACTTCCTAAAGTTTTACTGTGTTATGTGTAAGTCTATATTTTAAATTTTATGAATCAATTAACTCAATATTTTATTTATATTTCCAATATTTCAATATATAGGCAATTATATTTAAATAACATTTTAATATTTACCAGTGTTTAAAATCTGTACACCTCAGAAAACCCAGAATTGAATTTCACAAACAAAGGTCAATAATAGCAATAATAATAGTAAACTGTGTAAACCCAGGACTATGAGTTGTTGAACCATGTACTATATGCCAAATATTTAACAACGGAACTACCTGCATGGACCTATCCATCCAGAAAAGGAAAAATGGAAAAGGAAAGAAAGAAAACAGTGCTGAACTAAATTGGGTGGATTATAGTGTTGAACAAGCAATACAGATTGAGCACACTTGGCTGCACACTGCCCTGCATTCTGACGATAAAGAAACAACAAGATGTAAGACCCCAATGATATACAGAATGGGAAAGGCAAAAAAAAATAGACACATAATGTTTGCTAATTTTAGGAAGACGGAAATAGATAGAGTCATGAAATGAACAAATTAGATACTCCGATATCTACCATAAAGAAGGATACAAACCAATGTTACCGCAATAATCAAAAAAAAAAAAAAAAAGAAGGATACAAATGAGAGGTAAGCTGTTTCACACTGTAGGACACAATACATACTTAGAAATTGTAGGAATTGGGTACTTCAAAAGACACAGGTAAGGAATGGGGTGAACACCAGATGATTTATTAAAAGTCTGAAAGAGGATTATTTATCATCTGAATTCTCCTTCTCCACCTGGCAGGTTTATTCTCTGAGAAAACAAACGTATAATCTCTGGGCCGGAGAAGGGGTGTGATGAGGTGCTTGAAAATTAAAACTAAATCTAAATCCATTAGCTCCCAGAATGTTGCCAAGCGGGCTTGTTCCATCATCTTTGCAGCCATCATCACATGCACATCCAACTCCCCTGCATTCCGCCCCAAGCAGTAGACTAAAAAGTGATTCTGGAGGAAATCTTGGCCAAGAGAGTAGAGCAGGATATTCAGATGTTGCCATTTGCTGTCCTATAGTAAAGTGGTCAAGTTATTCCTGATCTCCTGCAGAAAATCCCTCCACAATCAACTCCTGCTCCCACCAGAGCTGTCAATCAGCTTTTGAGTTTCCTACACATATTTCTATTTGGAGAATGAAGAATTATTATATAGTATAGAAAATCTTGCAACATTAAGTCCAGAGAACAAATGAACAAAGGAAAAAAGAGAAGGAAAAACACCCAAAAAATTACTTAGAGAAACTGGGAGAAAAATGCAGGAAGTAAATGAAATTAATAATAAAACTACTCAGGTGTGTCCTAAGAGAGGTGAAAAAAGATGTTACATAGATGATTCAAAAAATGGAGTTGATGCAGAATGAGGCAGGGGACATAGAAACAGACATAAAAAGAGAAAGAGATCATATAAAAAAGAAAATATGATAGTAGACCATTTAAATACAGATTAATTGGAAATTAGGTTGAAAAAGTATCTGGCAACGTAGAATAGAAAGCAAAGAAATAGAAAACAAGATAAAAAAGATAAACAGATTACTAATACATAAATTCTGACATATGACTAGCAGGATTTTCTGAAAAATAAAATAGAAAAAAATCTTGAAGACTTATTACAAGAAATTTCCCACAACTAAAAGATGTAAATGGGACCATCAACTGTCCAATAAAAGAAAATACACACTCACTCATCATTATGAAATTCCAAAACAAGAACAAAGAAAAGACCATAAAATTTCTAAAAAGAGGGAAAATGTTAATATGTGTGACTTCTAGATAGTGGAATTAGAGTAATTATTTCTTTTTTGCTTTAGTGTAATAAGTAAAACTTATTATAATCAAATGTAATATTTTTATTGAAACATTAAATTAATTGTTGAATTTATTTTATTTATTTTTCACATTTCAGCTGTGACAAGTCAATATGAGAAAGTCACTGCAATAAAAATGGAGTCAAAGCACAAACAAATGATTCATGTAAAAAAACTATCAAATAAATATGTGAAAAGATGTTTCTATTGTGATTAATCATAAAATAAAAATTAATGCAATAATAAAACCATATAAATTTCACCTGTAATGGTTGCCCAAAATATAAAAGAATATTACTAGTAAGAAGCCTGAATAAGGGTAAGAATAAATAGATAGTCTCATATTCTTCTGGTAGAAAATTAAAAAAAAAATTCTAAAAAGAATTTAGCCAATATGTATCATACATTTAGCCAATATGTATCAATATGTAACATGTTGTTTGTGTTTTGTTTGTTTGATTGACAAACACTTTCACTTCTAGAGTTGTTGTCTAATGAAATAATTTGATAGACATGAGAACATATTTATCATGTGTAAAATTAAGCTCATATATCCCCATTTATATGATAAATATGAATATTCATAAGTGTATTATGCAAAATATGAATAATTGAAACAATTTAAATAACCATCAATATATGGATTTTGTTAAGTAAACTATGGTAGATACATGCAATGTAATACTTGGAAACACTTAGGTATAATAGAGATATATGTTTTGTTTTGTTTTGTTTTTGTTTTTGTTTTTGTTTTGTGAGGAAGATCAGCCCTGAGCTAACATCCATGCCAATCCTCCTCCTTTTTTTTTTTCCCCCCAAAGCCCCCGTAGATAGTTGTACGTTACAGTTGCCCGTCCTTCTAGCTGCTGTATGTGGGACACAGCCTCAGTACAGCCGGAGAAGTGGTGCCTTGGTGTGCGCCCGGGATCCGAACCCGGGCCACCAGCAGGGGATCACGCACACTCAACCGCTAAGCCACGGGGCCGGCCCAATATATGTTTTGTTTTGATTCAATTGATTCGTTAAAATGTATTAAGAATTTTGGTCAATATAGTTGAACAAATATATACAATACCATTTTACTAGAACTATTTTTTCTTGAGAACCAGTGTTGACTAATGCTTAAACAATGCTCTTTCACACATCATAATTTTTAAATTATGTCAACAACCAATATACAGTATAGAATTATTTTTAAATTAAAATAAACATGCTTTTAGATTTTCCATTTTTCTAACTTAATGTGAAATAAAATGACCTTCTGTTAACACTAATTAAGAGTAACAACAGAAATTTTTTGCAAAGATATTTTTGACATAATTTTTAGTGATAAATTTGTAAAGGAATATGACAAAGTCAAATTTGTATGCATATTAATGTATTAAAAATATGGACAAATATGTAACCATATTAACAATGACTGTGCTTATTGGTATTATGTCTGTTTGTTTAAAACTTCTTTTTAAATTTTTTTCTGTAGTGTATGATATAGTCTAATGACTATGATATATTTGTCATCAGAGAAAAGGTGTAAATGTATAAATGTATTCTTACTCTTATAAAAAAGGAGAGGAGGGGAGGAGGAAGAAAGAGAGACGAGGATAAGGGGGGAGCCATTGTGTGATTATTTAACTAATTCTCCCATCTTCTGTCTTTGAGTTTTTGTGTAATTGAAATAAACAGTAGATAGATGCCCACCATTCCTTTTCTGTGTTTTCTGATCTTTATAAATCAATATCTGTTCAATAACTATACACAAACCCAGAGATATCTAAAATCATTAAAAAAAAAAAAAGGAAGAGAATTTTGGCTCTCCAAAAACAAAGAGCGTGCTGGGTTGAATAATACAATAAATCAAACAAGTAAGACATTGGCATCATAGAGAGTTGGTCAGTGTTTGTTTTTATATTGTCTTCATCAACCCAAATATGTCTTCCCTAGACAGTTTGATTTAAAATATCCAAGCCATTTGCTATATCCAAAGAATCAAAATATCCAAGGTAGGGCCCAGTAATTCACATTTTAGTAATCTCCCAGATATTTTGTTTTCATATTAAAGCTTGAGAACCTATGGTCTAGACACCCGAATAAGGTTATACACAGGGTGTATACCTGGATGTACAAAGGAGCATCTAGCTCAGGGATTCTAGGGAATGCTAAGAGATGAATGTTTAAAAACTAGCATGGGCTAGGCACAAAGGAAGAAGGTTTGGTTATGTAAAAGTTATAGACATAGTCTGGAAATACTGAAAGCATTTGGATAATTCCAGATAGTCTATTGTGGCTAGAGCTAGAGCATGCTGGGAAGTGGTGGAAGATGAGGCAAAGTCATTAAGCAGAACTCATAAAAGGTTATGTAAAGCTAAAGAGTATGAAATTAATCCTAAATGGGAGTCATTAGACGGTTTTAAATGGGAAATGTCATAATGCAATCTGTATTGTTTTCTTGGCTTATATAATCTATTTATCCATCTGTCCATCCATCTCTCCATTCACTTTTCTTTCCATCCACCCATTAACTTATCTACTTATCAATCTGTGACCAATTCCCCCCCTGACAAACACACCGAAGAAGAATATAAGGTAAAATTTGCAATTGACAAGAAACAAGTACTGACAACTTTGGAGAATAAACAATGGAGTTATTATTTTATAAGGAAGAGAGTTGACTTTTTGTGGATTGCTCTAGATGGAGAAATCATACCACTGGGTATGTCTTGAGGCAAACTTTATCTCTAGTATTTGTAACTTTTTGCAAACTTCTCAAATGTATGAAACTTGTAAAAGAATTATCCATTAATAAAAAGACAAGAAATTTGCCATCAGCTACTTCCAAATACACCAGAGGAAAGGGAGAGCCATTCTCTGATTTTCCTTGGATTAGTCTTCAATGATTATCAGCCTCTAATGAGTATCTGACACTGCCTTCTTCCTGTGGTGTTCATCCCCCTTGTTTTCCCTCAGTTTTGTTATCACTTTTGAAGAGGAGTAAAGAAGCAAGGTTTTACCTTCGGTCATCTGCAGATAGCTTTTAATGCATGATTGAAGAGTTCTAAGAACATTAGTAACATCACTGCAATCAGATAATGCAAGATTTATATACTACTCCGTGTAATAGTCAAAATGATGTATTACATGAGTACTGTAATTGAAGGGCATAAATATAGAGTTCTGGGAATGAGTTTAATTTGATCACATAATTTTAAATGATGCACATTAATAATTAATGTATTATGCTCAAATATAACTTGAGTTATATAAATTCCCACAGAAATGCCATGTTAAATGATCATGATTAGCATTAACTTAATAAATATCAAATAAATTATTGTCAGGCCAATTATTTTTAAAGCATCATGATTTATAAATACTGCATAGAGTATGTCAATAATTAATAAATATTTTTAAATAACAGTTTCTTGATATGGTAGAATGTTTGCACAGAAGACCACAATAATTCCTCTTTCTCTTTGTAATGTAACTTTACAGATTCTCCTATCACGAAATTGGAGCTTATTTCCCCACTCCTTGAACTTGGGCTGGCTTTGTGACTTGTTTTGTCCAATGTAATGCTACAAAACTGACCCTATAGATTTTTGAGCCTTGCACATTTATTCTCATCCTCATGGAATGTTTCCCTGAAATCAAAATGAGAAATCTTCACTCTCTCATAGAGGAGATTGAAAAGTCTGTGGGAGCA
Source organism: Ceratotherium simum simum (assembly GCF_057802395.1). Taxonomy (NCBI): domain Eukaryota; kingdom Metazoa; phylum Chordata; class Mammalia; order Perissodactyla; family Rhinocerotidae; genus Ceratotherium; species Ceratotherium simum. The sequence continues at coordinate 22,883,517 of NC_141917.1, read as the reverse complement.
AATGCCACTTGCCAGAAGAGCTAGTGTAGCTATGTTTGATCACTCAGCCACAGTTGAGTCACAGATGATGGCACCCACATGAGTCACCCAGGAGAGACCACCAGAAGTGCTCAGCTGAGCCCGATCTAATTGCTGAAAATCATGAGCAAATGATAGAGCTGTTTTAAGCCACTAAATTTCAAGGTGGTTTCATATTCCACAACATAAACAGATGCCCTTGGGTGGCATTATAAAATTATCATTTTTCATATTTATTTTTTACAAGCACGAAAAAATAGATAATTCAACAAACTATTTAAGACACGAATTCATATTTTGAAGCATTACTATGTGCTAAGGATATTACTAAATGTGTTTTATATTTATGCTGAATGATCTGACATAATATAACACAGACGTATAGAGATAGTTATATATGATATGGAAAGCTACATCTACTTTACATGCATGGAAATGAAGGCACAGTAAAACATGAATAAGTTAACCAATGTCACAAAACCAGAATTGAAAAACAAGCCCAACTCTGTCTGATTTCAGATGATACCTTTTCTCAGTAAAGCATAGTGTAAATTAAATCTTGTTTTTTACTTTGCATAGCTTTATATAGAAATGATTTCCATTCAGTTAGTCAATATATATTGTGAAACAACAGAAAAAATATATATTGGTCTCTACCCTTGGTTCCTGGCACAGAGATCCTAAATTTCTCGGCATTTCTTGGGTGATAGGAGTGTCTTCTGTTCTAATGAAGTCACACTTGATGGGGTCTTTGATGGGGGCTGGTCACCAGAAACATTAAGCCGTGATTAGAAAATCCCATCTTTTAGCCCATCCACTCCATCTTCCCGGAAAGGGAAAGGGGTTGGAGATTGAGTTCACGATTGATCCTGCCTATGTGATGAAGCTTCCATAAAAATCCCAAAAGTACAGGGTTCAGAGAGCTTTTGGGTTGGTGAACACATCTACCGGGAGGGTGGCACACCCCAACTCCGTAGGGACAGAGCTCCTGTGCTTTGAGACTCTTCCAGACCTCACCCTATGTATCTCTTCATCTGACTGTGCATCCGTATCCTTTGTCATATCCTTTATTATTTAATAACTGGTAAACATAAGTGTTTCTCTAATTCTGTGAGCTGTTCTAGCAAATGGTCGAATTCAAGGAGTAGGGGGCCCGAGAACTTCTAATTTGTAGCCAAATCGGATAGAAGTTGTGTGTAACCTGGAGTCCTGCTACTCGCAGTTGGTACCAGAAAGGGGGAGATAGTCTCGTGAGACTGAGCCCTTAAGCTGTAGGATCTGATGCTATCTCCAGGAGGATAGCATCAGGATTAAGTTAAATTGTGGGACACACAGCTCTTGTCGCAGAGAAATGCTTGGTGCGGGAAAAACACCCCACTCATCTGGTGTCAGCAGTGTTGTGAGTGCGGTAGTAGTGTAAGAGTAAAGGAGAAACCCAGGAGGAGGTTTTTCATTTTTCTTCCCAAATGTATTTTGAGCTTTTATCGCATATTAGGTACTTGACTAGATCCAGTGATCCACCTGTGAACAGAATAAAAATACTATCAGAGCCTCATTAGGATTATATTTGAAAGCTGAGGAAGCATTGATTAGCCATCAAATAAAAATAACGTCATACCAATTATCAAAAATTTTAATTATATATATTTTTTGTATTTAGAGGGGTGATTTAGACTGGAATATAAAGGAAAGTTTCTATAAAGGAGGAATATTGTGTAAGGCATGAAGAATGAATAGGTGTTAAGTATGGGGATTGTGGAGGGAAGAACATTTCATGTAGAAAGAAGAGAAGTTTTCGTGTGCCCCAAGGTGGAAAAAGCTTGGTACTTTCAAGAAACTGAAAATCAGTGAGAACAAGGGATACTGAAAAATGGGGAGGGGGAAGGTATGAGAGAGAGCTGAAGAGGTATGCAGAGACCAGATACCTCAAGGCCTTGAAGGACCGGAGTTGTATTATCCGAGTAAAAACTATAGATTTTCTAAGAGTTATTGACAATCATTGATGAGTTTTAAACAGTGTACTGAAATTATCATATTTTCATGTTAAGCTGTGTACAATTGTTTGTTATCCTAAAAATATCCTTGTGAGAATATGACCTTTGATTAGATTATAAGAAGTGAAATTGTATGTTGTAGCACCATCTATATTTTTCTATATAACCATGTATGCCCATTTCAACACCACCTAGACATAAATAACAGTATAACAATAAATACATAAAAATGGAAATATAATCTGCTTTCAATATCAATTTTGTATTACTGGTTATGAGACTGAATATAATTTCATAAGTTTACTGGCCATTTATATTTAATTTTCTCTGATTTTGCATATGTGTATTTATGGTAGAGACTGGATGCTTATTTACTAAAATACAGTCGTCTTCTTCCTTCGAGACACACAGATAGACTATACTTCCTGCCTCCTTGAGGTCAGGTATTGTCACGCGATTGAATTCTGGCTAACAGAGTATAAGCAGACTGATGGCTCCTAAAACAATCCCTGCAGAGATTTTTTTTTCTGTTCCTGCATCCATTGGCTAAATGGAGAAGAATCTGAGCATCTAGAAGAGATAAAAGTCAAAAATCAAAATCATTTGCGTTCATATGTCACTGAAGCAAATTATTCTTATAGGTGTCCTTTTTTACTAACATGAAGAACTTTCCAGCTGATATAACTAGTTATATTATTGCAGGATCCTAGGTTTTTCACATTTTTAACACTACTCCATAATAGCAATTAAACTCCAAGGTGACTGTACCAATTTACAAACTCACCAAGAGCAACATCAGTTACTATTATCTCAAATTCCTGTCAGCTATTAGTATGATGAGTAGTTTTTTAATTACTAATCTGACAGGAATTATTTATTACCTCATTTTTAACATTTTAATTTTTCTAAATGGTAGGGATATTGAGAATCTCTTAATATGTTATTGAACATACAGGTTGGCTTTTAAAAATTTTCTCTGTAGAAATATTTTCATCAAAAAGTTTTATAGTTTTTCATATTTAGTACTTAATCCATATAGAGATGATTTTTGTGCACAGTATGAGGCAGAATAGAATTTTCTTTAGTTCTTCTGCATTGACAGCCAAGTTCTCCAGTATCATTTGAATAGCCATTGTTTTCCTATATTGTGGCATAAAGCACACATTTATTATCTTACAGTTCTATAGGTCAGAAGTCTTACACAAGTCTCGGTAGGCTAAAATGGAAGTGCTGGCCGACTGTGTTGGTAGAAAAATAGCTGTACAATGGCTGTGCTCTTAGAAATGCCTCCCTTAGACTGCTACCTACAGGCAGCAACTTCCGAGAGTATTTCTGTGATTTCCAAATGGAACCCAAACCCTTTGGGCCATACCCTGGAGCTGGCTCTGGAATCACTTTGGCCCTGCAGTACCTTACAGCCTGTTCACGTTCCCTGATCTGGTTTCAAGTGATAAATTCTTACACATGGAACCAAAAGTACTATCCATTTTTTAGCGATGGATAAATCAGACTTCGTCAAAACTAAAAATGTTTATTTTATGAAAGACACTGTCAAGCAAATAAAAGGGCAAGTCATAGGCTGGAAGAAAATGCTTACAAATAACATATCCAACAAAGTTTATGTATCAAGAATATATAATAGACCCTCAAAATTCAACAATAACAAAAGAAACCTATATAAAATGGGAAAAGAGATATGAGAAAACATTTCAGCAAAGAGGATATAAGGATGGTAATAACCACATAAAAAGACATTCAACATCATTAGCCCTTATGGAAATGAAAACTAAAAAAAATCATGATGAGATACCAGTACCTGTCTAATAGAGTAGCCAAAATAAAAATAATACTCACAATACTAAGCACTGGGCAGGGTGTAGTACAACTTAACCTCTCAAACATTGTTGGTCAAAATGCAAAATTGTGCAGACACTCTGGAAGATAGTTCAGTGCTTTTTATAACATTAAACATACACGTATAGTAGGACCAAGCAATCCCACTGCTCAGTATTTACCCAAAAGTAAACTTGTGTTCACACAAAAAACTTGACATGAAGATTTATAGCATATTCATATTGCCAAAAACTGAAAATAACCCAAATATCTTATAAGAAGCTAATGAATAAACAAATGGAATAGTATGGACAGTGGAATGGAATAGAATACTATTGAGCAATAAAAGGAACACACTTTTGATGGATGCGGCAATCTGGATATATCTCAAATACATTGTGTGGAGTGAAATAAACTAGTCTCAAAACGTTCATACTGTATGATTCCATCTATGTTACATCCTTAAAAATAAAAAAGTAAAAAATTAGAACTATGGGGATTAAGAACAGGTCAGTGGCCACGAGGGGTTAGGGGTAGGAGGAGGAGGTGAGTATAAAGGGATAGCACAAGGTCGTTTTTGGAGATGATAGAACTGTTCTATATCCTAACTATGGTGGTCGTTACATGAATCTATACGTGTATTAAAATTCATAGAATTTTACATGAAAAGAAAACAGTCAATTTCAATTCATGATAATTGAAAAAATTAAAAAAATAAATAAATACAATATTTCAGATCAGGCATTTAAATCACCTTGTTAAAATGTCATTTTTGGAGTTGAAGTTACATAGTCATTATTCCTCTAGAGTCAAAGGCTTTGGTGAAGAAAGTTTTTAATTAGACTAACAGCTTGCAATCATCTTTTGTGAGGTTTCAGCAGCAAGTTCGATACTCTTGAAGCCTTTCTTGATAACAAAAACGTTAGAAGATTTAAAGAGCAAAGAGGTAAGGATGAGGGTCTTGAGTGGGGGTATAGATTCTGGTAGAGAAAGCAATCACTTCAAATTCCTTATTATATTAACATTAACTATTCTACCATCAGATTGAAAAAAATAACCTATAGGTTTACTTTTAGATTCCTGATCGTTTTAGTAACCTACAGTCACGAATCAGGAGTGATTCTTTTTGACTTGTTTTGTTTTATCATCTACTTCTCTCATTTTAATTTTTAGATGGAAATGTCTTTTTGGTTTAAAATGTTTTCTAGTTTCCCTGAAGGCTAGCAAAACACGTGGTCTGTGTTCCTTGACCATATGTTTTGTATATTTTTATTCATCTCTAATTATCTTTAATTTTAAAATATGCTATCCTATTAATGCCAGACCTTCTTCTCACCATCTATATTTCATAAATGATAATACCAAATATTTCTAGTGTACCTATTATCCACCAGACTGTCCTCATGACACAGATAGAGACATAGTATTCTCACATTTTACCTGTGAGGAAACTGAACAAACAAAATATTTAGAATTCATAGATTATTAGAGAAAACATGAAACATACTTGGGTTATAGCAAATCATTTTCACTCCACTGTTCACTGATATAAAACTGGAATGCTATTATTTTATATTTCTTATAAGACTTAGAAAAAATACATTTTTACCAGAGAACTAGAAAAAGAAAATAGAAATAAAGCAAAGCATTCATTTAAGAAAATAAGTTTTAAAGATAGTATAAGAATTAAAAATTTTATTTAAAAATTTAAGTTTTTCCCCACTATTGATCTGAGGTCCAAAATATGTTTATTTTGTGACAGCCAAACCCTTTCATGAAAAATTTTTAAGTGAGGTAAGATTGGTGAAATTAGGACGAGCAAGTGCATTTCTTGAGCAGTTTAAATTGAGCTTTCTAAAATCCTCTAAGCAGTTCAAATCTAAAAATAACTTAAATTATTCAGGTCTTTAATAATGTGCAAATACGATTCCATCCTTTCTAAGCTCTAGGTATGTGATAAATCCTATCATTTTTCATTAAAGGCTGTTGGATTTTGAACATTTAGAATTCTAATCTCATTTCCACAAAGGGCTGAAATGGCATTAATATCGATCTTGAGGAAATCACACGTTTCATCGGCTTAGAGGAAGGACGGCACCCCAGGAGCCTTGGGCAGAAGGAGCAGAGGAAGAGAAAAATACAACCATTATGCCATGAGGAAGACTTTGTCTGGTCAAGCTGCTTGGGCATCTGCACTACAAGACAAAAAAACAAAACAAAATTTATAAAAACAATCTACTACAGTGAAAACTATAACTTGTTTTTACAGTTTGTCCTTAGAAGGGTTGAAATCTTCAAGATTATTCTATATTACAACCTATGGAAAAACTAACAATTATACACGCATAGTGTATTTAATAATATTTCACAGTCTAGACAAAAGTGAGAAAAATACTTTATGTATCTGAAATCAAAGGATTTGAGGAATATAATATTATCAATTTAAATGGATAGAAAAACAAATAATGTTTTAGTACCACACATAAATTTACTTTAAGATGGTGTGGCTCTGATGGTGGGGATAAACTCAGGAAATACTGAACTATAGAAACCATAGTAAAGAAGATCATCATATTATCAAATCTGCAAGTATGTACATTATTTCTTTTATTCTGAAATTTAATCCACCAATCTTTAGCCAGTGTATGAGTAATATGTTTATATTAGGGAAACATTCTTTATGGTTACTTTCCTGAGATTGAGATTCACAGGCCTTATGTTAGAAGCAGCTTCTCTTACTCTTTGCCAACTTTCAAAATTCTGATTCCACTTTTTTTCAAGAAGTCTTCTTTCTCTAACTAGACAAAAGGTAATGTGAGGCCATGACAAACTCAGTATAACACAGAAAAATGCAGTCAGTTCAGCTTGCCTGCAATTTTAGTGCGTTCCACTTTCAAACCATGGAAACCTAAGTACTCAGAATTTTCCATTTCAGTTAACTTCATGATGTGGCATATATGATGTGGCCTCATTCTGTTCACACTGATTATTGACTTACTATTATGTGCATTTTAGTATTGGGCATGTGACCTATAGAATGAAACAGTGGTTTCTTCTAGCTTCTCCTAATATCACATCACAAATATCATGCTTTTTGAATTATTCTGACTACATGAGGAGACTTGGATTCTAACTGTCTCAGACACTACTTAGGTGTATAACATTTGCAAATGCTTCAATAAACATTTATGGTAAATAGGAATGGGGAGTTCGATAAACCTTTATGGTAAATGAGAATAAACTGGCATGTTTGTTACAATGCAGATTTCTGAGCATCACAATGAAAAGCTAAGGGGGTGATTCCAGAAATCATCCTGGAGGGTTATGCGAGGTCCAGGAAACACTTTCTAGACATTAACTTCCTAATCTGTGACCAGACAGGGCTAGTGGATCAGAATTGAGGATCTTTAACAGGAATCACCTAGATAAGTTTATCAAAGTGGTTACAATTTTAAAATCTCCCTAAGTGTCTGATTATTACAATATCCTTCCACTTCCTCCCCACCACACTCACACACTGCCTTTCTCTTTCTCTGTGAGAACCACTGTTGCATTTGATTCATAAGCTTCCATTCACCTCTAGTATTCTCTGGTGGTTCCTTGTCACAATTTGTTTTGCTTAGAACAAAAACAATGAACATGGACATTACAAAGACATTTTCTATTGCAGATCAGTTAAGAGTCGGGGAGATTTAGAGGGCAGGGATCAGGTCTTGGGTTTACACCACTCGCTGACTCTGTGACCTTGGACAAATTACTTAACCTCTTTGAAACTCAGTTTCCTGTCCTGGAAAGTTGAATAATGGTACCTAGCGTTCAGGTTTATTGCACTGATTTCACAAGATAAAATACAGGAAGTTGTATTATAGTGCCTGCTATATAACATGTCCTCAAAAGAAGCTGCTATTTGTATGTTTATTATTGTCGTATTTTGAAAAATTATGTTGTTATCATACAGTTTGATGTTATCCTCAAACTGTATAACACAAAAAATATATTACCATGATTATAATCAATTCTCTAAAAATGATTATATTATTAAATCCTTGAGTTTTCATCTGTCATCTACCAAAAAAAACTACTTTTATGTTCAGAGTTGACATTATTAACTATTAGTTTAAAGTTCATACATACATGGAAGTAAGTGGGGGTGGGTCTCCTCTAACCTACTAGAAAGCTTTCCTTTATCCTTACTTTGTCTCACCCTTCAGATTAAGTATTGGACATTTAAATTAAAATGCAGTAATTTACATATTAATTTGAAGCCAGGGGCTCAAATGCTTTCCATACTGAAGTCCTGCTTTGCCTGCTGTCCATCCGGGTATTGGAGACCAGGACCTGGCCCCTGCTCTAGGTATGACTGATCCCCACTCTTTGCTGCCACTCTTTTCTGAGAGTGCGCAACAGAACATCTTTTTCTACCTGCCATATACATCTCCTCCGATATCCGCCATGTTTTGCAGGTCTGTTTATATCCAGGCACTTGATGTCTCCCTGTGGACCTCTGTGAGTTTCAAGTTTGAGAGTCCCATGTAATAAAGCCTATCCACAATTTTCGGCCTTAGTGTATGTCTCAATCAGGAGCTCAGCAGTCCCTCAGACTAGAACAGCTTGAGGTTAAAGGTTCTTCATTTTCAGGTTCACAGGAACACATCAAATTTAAACTACTGGTTGGATAATCCCCAGGCTGCATTGTTCTAAAACTTCTTCATAATGTGTATTGTTCAATCTGTCTGTACATTTTTGGGGAGTCAGAGTGGGGGGTCAGCTGTGGGGACAAGATAAGGAAAAAGGGTAAAGGAAAGAAATTCATTTCATTAAATTAAAAGACCACACTGAAATGGGCGGTGGGTCCAGTAACTAAGTAGAGGGCTTGGCTGAGCAACATGCTGGCAGTGAAGATGACTGCTGTTGTTTATGGTGCACCACTATAGTTGTGCAAAAACAGCCTGTTAAGGACTGAAAGTTTGTGTCCCTCCCATCCTCAGCAAAATTCATATGTCTCTGCCCAAGTCCTAACCTCCAAAGTGATAATATTTGGAGGTGGGGCCTTTGGGACGTAATCAGCTTTAGATGAAGTCATGAGGGTGGGGCCCCCATGATGGGATTAGTGTCTTTATAAGAAGAAGAAGAGAGACCAGAGCTCACCAGCTCTCTCCACCATGGGAGGACACAGCAAGAAGGCATCCATCTGCAAGCAGGGAAGAGACTCTCACCAGACACTGAATCTGCTGGCACTTTGATCTTGGGCTTCCAGCCTCCAGAGCTGCAAGAAATAAACATCAGTTTCTAAACCATCCAGTCCATGATATTCTGCCGTGGCAGCCTCAGCTAAGACAGTTTACCAAGCATTCTCCTCCTTCTCATTTAAATCTCTCACGATTGGGGCCCACCCCGTGGTGTAGCGGTTAAGTGCACGTGCTCTGCTGCTGGTGGCCTGGGTTCGGATCCCGGGCGCGCACGGATGCACCGCTTGTCAGGCCATGCTGTGACAGCGTCCCATATAAAAGTGGAGGAAGATGGGCACAGATGTTAGCCCAAGGTCAGTCTTCCTCAGCAAAAAGAGGAGGATTGGCATGGATGTTAGCTCAGGGCTTATCCTCCTCACACAAAAAAAATTACTAAATCTCTCATGATTACCCTTACCACTGTGGCTCTTCCGTATTTCCTTGCCTAAAATGCTTTTGCTGATCCCTTCACCTCTCCAAATTTTATCAAAAATTCTTGGTTTAAAATTCACATGTAGGAATACTGATATATCTTCAGGTATTAGGCGCACAATTAAAGGGGTCATCTCTCCCCTTGTTTACTGCAATATCCTCCTACCTGGTATTTCTGCTTCTGCCTTCACCACTCTCATTTTAGTCTCAATTCAGTCAAAACTATCCTGTTAAAATATCATGCTTTTGCTTAAAGTCCCTTGGTGCCCTCTTTTATTATTCAGAATAAAGAGAAATTTCTTTAAATGGCCTATATATCTCCCTCACTGCTCTCTGCAGCATCTCTGACCTCATCTCTTACTACTTTCCCTTCACTCTTGTCCATCTATACCAGACCCCTTGGTTTCTGTGAATATGCTAGGTATTCTTCTGCCTCAGGACCTTTGCGCTTGCTACCTGTGCTGGCTAGAATGTCCTTCATCCAGTTATCTCCATGTTTTGCTCCCATACTTCCTCCAGTTCTTTGTTCAAATATTATCTTTTCAGTGAGGCTTCCCCTAAAGTCTCTATTTATATCACCCTCACACAACACTCCCTTTCCATGTACCTGCTTTATTTTATTCATATCAGTATATGATACCTTTAGATATTTAATTTTATATGCTCTGATTCCTCCAAAAATGTAAAACCACAAACAAAGAGATTTGTCTGTATTGTTAGATGCTGTATTTCTAGAAACAACAACAGATTAAAATTAGTACTGAGGAAAAATTACAATTTTAATTAGTGATCTCTTGTAGATGGAAAAACAGTTTATTCAGTTGTCCTCCCTAACTCATCAACTTGTGTATCAATGAAGAATGCTTCTGGCTAAGATTGCCTTAAAGCATGCCAACTTTACAAGAAAGCTGGCGATACTGGGGTTGAGTACATGACATGGGGGTTGAGGATACAAACTCTTTCCATTTTTCTAGTCTGCCATCCTCAATGTATGAAAATATCTACTTTATGGTTCCAAGATGGCCACACAAGACTTTTTTCTCACAATCCATTTTCTTCCTAGGATCTAAATATTTCCATTGTGAGCAATAGGGCACAGCTCATTCCTAGACCAAACCTTGTACAAAGGAGTAAGATCATCATGACTGGATTAGATAACTCATGAGTCATGGAGTTGGATGCACTGGTCCCAGAACAGAAGTAGGGCTCCATGTGGGAGAGGATAAGAGACAGCTTTTCACTAGATAACCTACAGTGTCTGAAAAAACTTGTGAAGATTAGGGCTTACCGATTGGCCAATATATAACCCAAGCTGTGAGTAAAAAAAAAAACAGTTATATTAGTTTTAAAGATCTGACCAACCCACTTATTGATAGTGTCATTCAATGGTCCATCAAGTAGCAAGTCTGGAAAGGAGGGGATTCAACAAAGATACTAGCATGTATAATGACTAAAAATTGAAAGAAGAGGTCTTAATAACCATGGAATCAACATTGTCACTAGTTTTATGTTTATTCCACGTTATTTATTGACAAAGTAGGGTGGTGACAACAAATTTGGGTTTTGGGTTTAGAGTCAGCCAGGCATGCATTAACCTTAACTCTGCCATCTTGGAGCTGCGTAACATTGGGCAAATTGCTTAACTCTTCTCTTCTATAAAATGAGGGTTCTAATCAGTGTTCACCTTTCAAATTTAATGAGAAAGTTAGAGAGAATGAGTCACTACATCTTTCTAAACATGAAGCCAAATACAAATAAATAAGCAGTAAAAATTCTTGGAATAATTATTAAAGCACTTCACTGCACAACTTAATCAGTAATCAAGTTTTAAAATCCCTATTCTCATTATGATTTTGCTCTGAGCATTGAATATATAAGTAGTGATGTGAATATTTTATTCTAATCAAAATATTAGCATATATTAGAAAAACTGTAGGACCTCAGAGTCTTTATTAATGATGCAGTTGCATTTTAAATGGTGGGTTTTGTTTGTTTTACTATCTGTGCATATATGTGCTGGAGGTAGAGTGGCAGAGGTGAAACGCGATTGACTTTAGAATCAGAGTTCTGAGTTACAGTCAACTTTTCTGGATTCCTAGCTATACATGTGTGATAATTCAAAATTTCTGCACTTCAGTTTCATTGTTTTTAAAATGTAGGAAAGGATTGTATAAATCCATCCATCCATCTATCTATCTATCTATCTATCTATCTATCTATCTATAATCTATCCATCTATCATCTATTGACATAATAAATAAAGTGGCCCAGCATTATGTAGGAGTAGAATAAATTGAAGCTTTCTTGTGGTTGTATATAACTATATTATCAAGAAAACCCACTGAGGCATATAATAATAATGACGACAATAATCATAACAATGTTTCATGGGCACGTCTCTTAATTAATTATTTTGTGTGCAGGGATGATAGTCTCCTAATTGGGAGTGGGATATATTTTGAAGGGATTGTTCTCTGAGATTATTTTCATAATTAATTTTTAACTCTATGAAAAGACTTGTTTTATTCCATCCTATAAATTAGAATTGGCAAAAAAATTACACTCCTTTTTCCTCTGTTTCTTTATCTCGATCACGGTATTCAGCAGATAATAAGTACTCAAACATATTAGCTACTTTTAGTTTTGTTTTTTCTAGCATTTCAGAGTTCTGTCCATTTCTTTTCTCAATGATAAGGCTTTGCATTGAAACATTCTATGGGTCATTGGGAGGAGAATAGCCTATTACTAAGTGTGATGTCATGTTGGATGGTTATTTTCCTCACATCCTCGCCACATGCTAAGCTATGCTTTATGCTACTGAAATTCCAGGATTGCTTATTTAAAGTTTCATTTGTTTCAGAATGGTGAGGAGAGTTTTGTGAAATCTGAAAACTTAACAATTTTACCTGAGTAAAATTCAATGCCAAAGTAATTTTAAATAGTATTGAATAGACTGATTAATGACTGATACTATGTCTATTAAGATAATTTTGATATCCCCAATGAGTTGCATGCAATTAACTATTTCATTTTAAATTTAATATTAAATTTTAATTAATAACTTACATTCCGTGTGTCTTTATATCATTTATCATTAATTATAAATAACAATAAATTATTCAAGTTTTGATGTTATATTTTAGACAGATGCTAAATCAAAGTAGTTAATGATTAAAGTGGGGTCTAATTGATTGTCTTCCTTTTTTTGTTTTTTTCTGTTTTTGAACTCATGGGGATTTTGGATTTTTGACCAAAGTTATAACTAGTGTTGTTACTGCACAAAGGGCATGATCTGCTCACCATGAGACAAAAGTCAATCATCAGGAGGCAAGATGGTGGAAAAGAAAGGGCAGTTTATTACAGCTTGCTAGCAAGGGGGAAGACGGCCAACTAATGTCTCAAAAAACCACCTTACAGAGCAAAGACTACAGGCCAGTTATATAGAGGCTGGTCTCTGAGTGGGGGAGGCATCTGGTCTCAGGGTGGGGCATCCATCTGATTACTGGGTGGAGGCATCTGGTCTCAGGGTGCGGGCATCTGTCTGGTCTTAGTTCCTGGCAGTCTTTTGTTTTACTTGATATGCATCAGAGACTAGAGCGACCCCCTATACCCTGATCTTTCAGTTGTCATTGATGATGGCTGTCAGCATAGACTCTCTGCCTGGGGGTCATCCCATTCCTAAGGAACTCAAAAGAACAAAGTTATCAACTCATAGCAGCTGTGAGGGGCCATAAAATCCAGAGTTAGTCAGAGGTCATCCAAAGTTACAATATGGTTTCTTTTCTACAATATGGCTTCCTTTATGTCAACCTTGTATTGAGCCAGTATCAGTGTGACTATTTGCTTCAAAAGTATTTACATTAAACAAACATTAATTGAGTACTCTCAATAATCCAAGCACTCTTCTTGGGTGACAACAGATTGTCACATATTGAGGTATATGGGGTAACTATTTGGGTTCAAAACTGATTCAGCTTGAACTAAAGAGCCCGACTTATGGCCTATCAAACATACATTGTACATCTGCTTTAGCCATCAAAGAATGTATTTTCTTAAGATAAGAATGCATACTTCCCCTTCTACGTCCTATTGGTAACATCCTATTGGTGACACCTGGGTTAGACTCTTTCCGGACATCAGGGTCATGTTGACCTGCTAATCTGCAACTAAATACCTCTTTGAAACACTGATGAAAATGTATCTTGGGTGTGTTTAATGTATGTTCTTTGTTCTAAAAGATATAATACTGTACTGAAAACCATGTTCCTCCAGAACGCTTTCTCAGACCTTCCCAGATTATAATCCTCACTCTGGCTCAAGTAAAACTCACCTATCTCTCTTATCTACAGAATGGTTATTGGTTATTTTGCATGGGCAAGTGCAAAGTGGGAAAAACATAAGGTAGCCTGAAAGAGGGTAGCAGAGCAGTCTGTTATGGGAGTCAGAGAAAGCAATGGCTTGAGGCTGAATGTGAGCTTCCCAGGTGAGGAATGGAGAAAGGGAGAAAGACTTTCCTACCATTTTCAGCCATTTGGAGAAAGGCTGTGGAAAGAGATGACTTGCCAAATTTTATTAATTGCAAAATAAAATAATAATATAATAAAAAGAACTAAAATAAACATGGCTGATAACTAGTGCAATGAGGGGAAAATGTAGTGAGGCAAGATTGCAAATATAGGCAGAGACAAAGATGCAGTTCTTGTTGGACATGTTAAAGATTTCAGAGTGTTTATATTAAGTGCACTTAAAAAGTTATTGAGTAAGGAATGGGAAATATGGTTTTTATTTGTGTTAAATTTTAATTTTTAATCAGAGTATCACCTGGATACTTTAAAACATTAAAAATTTAAATTTTAAATTTAAATTTAAAACATTAAAACATTAAAAATTGGGGGAAAAAAGGCAGAGGAGCCTGGTGTAAAGGCAAATACAAATTTAAAATGAGGATTAATTCTCCCTGTTGAAAATGAGGGAAAAAACTTCACTTCTCCCTCCTTTTTCTTAAATAATTTACATTAGAAAGCCTGTAATTATAACTTCTTTCTCTATCTCTTTGAAATATATGCAAACTTTTCAAAAAGCTAAATAAACCCCCTACCAGATTTACTACCCAGGAATGTCTTTCTCAATAAACTGGGAACCATCTCTTTGAAATGTAATCATCAAGAAGTTAGAGTCCCTTTTTTATGACTGAGTAGTATTTCCTTGTGTATATATACCACATCTTCTTTATCCATTCATCCGTAGAAGAGCACTTGGGTTTCTTCCACGTCTTGGCTATTGTGAATAATGGTGCAGTGAACAAAGGGGTGCATAAATCTCTTTGGGTCATTGATTTAAAGTTCTTTGGATAAATACCCAGTAGTGGGAGAGCTGGATCATATGGTATTTCTATTTTTAATTTTTTGAGAAATCTCCATACTATTTTCCATAGTGGCTGCACCAGTTTGCACTCCCACCAGCAGTGCATGAGGGTTCCCTTTTCTCCACATCATCTCTAACATTTGTTGTTTTTTGTCAAAATCACCCCATTTGCAACAACATGGATGGACCTTGAGGGTATGATGTTAAGCAAAATAAGCCAGACAGAGAAAGAAAAATACTGCATAACTTCACTCATATGTGGAAGATAACAAATACATGCATAAAGAGAACAGATTAGTCGTTTTCAGAGGGGAAGGGGTTTGGGGGTGAGTGAAAGGGGTGAAGGGGCACATATGTACAGCGAAGGACAAAAGTTAGACTACTGGCGGTGAGCATGATGAAGTCTATTCAGAAATTGATAAATAATAATATACACTGGAAATTACACAATGTTATAAACCATTATAATCTCAATAAAATTACTGGGAAAAATAAAGAAGATAGAGTCTCTATCTCCCAGTTCACGAGGCAGGTAGAAGCCTACGTTTGGCAAGTGCCTTGCTCCCAGTTGCAAAACTACATCTTCTCATAAAGGTATAAATTATTTTTCCTGTGGATAAAGCCAATTAGCTAACACAGATCATCACTCCAAACCAAGTGAATTTAGGATGGGCCGGCCCCATGGCTTAGCGGTTAAGTGCACGCGCTCCGCTGCTGGTGGCCCAGGTTCAGATCCAAGTGTGCACCGATGCACCGCTTCTCCGGCCATGCTGAGGCCACATCCCACATACAGCAACCTGAAGGATGTGCAACTATGACATACAACTATCTACTGGGGCTTTGGGGAAAAAAGAAAAAAAAGGAGGATTGGCAATGGATGTTAGCTCAGAGCCGGTCTGCATCAGCAAAAAGAGGAGGATTAGCATGGATGTTAGCTCAGGGCTGATCTTCCTCAAAAAATAAAAAAAGTAAAAAATAAATAAATAAAAAATAAAAATAAAATAAAATAAATAAATAAAAAATTTAGGATGAACTATTTGTGACAAATGGTGCTATCCAGTCCTCTCTCTTGAGGACATGGATGTAATGGGTTGTAACCTCTCGGCTATATAAAGGAGTGCGATCTCTTTCTGTCTTTGCAATCTCTTAGTGGATTGCCTGTGATGCACATCACATTCTAGTTGAAGGCTTATTCGATAGTAAACTTGTTTTCTTTCTTCTACGATTGGGAGGAGATTTTGCTTTTAATTATCTTTTCCCAACAGTTGTGCCCCACTGGCTCCTACCTGACAAGTAATTGATTACTGTCATTTCCTCTAGGAGATAAAAATTCTCAAATACTCCTTTATTCTGCTTCAGTCGGTACCACTTGTTTTCTAGGTACACCAGAAATCACCCACGATATCCTTTGGCTGAGCCATATAATATCAATTTCTGTACATCTTTTCTCTATTGTGGTTCAGTTTTACCAACAAACAAATAAGTAAATCAATAGATATCACATCTTTGCTCCCTACTAGATATAACCTTCAGTACTGGTTACCAGTGTTCTGGGGCTTGTCGGAGTAGGGGTTGGGGGTACCACAATTCTGCTTAAGAACATTTTTTATCTCACTCTTGCCCTCCACTTTCCTTATATTTCTAAACATGGTTAATTTTCTCCTGAAAATAAACCTCTTTCTAGTCAATCTTCACCATACAAGAAATGAAATGTTCTGATTTCATTCACCTTAGTGTTCTTTTGACTGTTCTTCAACTTCATATAAGTAGAATCATAAGCATGTACTCACTTTTTTACTAGTTTTTTTTTTGTGTGTGTGAGGAAGATCAGCCCTGAGCTAACATCCATGCTAATCCTCCTCTTTTTGCTGAGGAAGACCAGCTCTGAGCTAATATCCATTGCCAATCCTCCTCCTTTTTTTTCCCCAAAGCTCCAGTAGATAGTTGTATGTCATAGCTGTACATCCTTCTAGTTACTGTATGTGGGACGTGGCCTCAGCGTGGCCAGAGAAGCAGTGCATCGGTGCGTGCCTGGGATCTGAACCCAGGCCGCCAGTATGGGAGCATGGGCGCTTAACCGCTAAGCCACAGGGCCGGCCCTTTTACTAGTTTCTTTTGCTAAAAATCACGTTTTTTTTTTTTTTTAATTGAGATATAATTGGCATATAGCATTATATTAGTTTCAGGTGTACAAGATAATGATTCTATACTTATATATATTATGAAATGATCACCATAATAAGTTTAGTTAACATGCATCACCACACATACTTACATATTTTTTTCTCGTGATGAAACTTTTAAGATCTACTCTCACAGCAACTTTCAAATATACAATACAGTATTATTCACTATAGTCACCATGCTGTACATTACATTCCCATGACATTTATTTTATGACTGAAAGTTTGTACCTTTTGATCACCTTCACCCGTTTCACCCATTTCCACTCCCCACCCCCGTCTCTGGCAACCACCAATCTGTTTTCCATATCTGTGAGTTCAGGTTGTTTTTTTTTTTTAGATTCCACATATAACTGATATCAAGAAATAACAAGTATTTGTTTTTAGATTCCACATATAACTGATATCAAGAAATAACAAGTCAAAGATGTGGAGAAATGGGAACCCTTGGGCTGTGTTGGTGGGAATGTAAATTGGTGCAGCCACTATGGAAAACAATATGGAGGTTCCTCAAAAAAGTAAAAATAAAACTACCATGTGATCCAGCAATCCTATTTCTGGGTATTTATCTGAAGGAAACAAAAGCACTAATTTGAAAAGATATCTGCACCCCCATGTTCACTGCAGCATTATTTACAGTAGCCAAAACATGGAAGCAACCTAAGTGTCCATCAATGGAAGAATGGATAAAGAAAATGTGGTATAGAAATAGAATGGAATATTACTCAGCCATAAAAAAGAAGAAAATCTTGCATTTGCAACAACATGGACAGATTTTGAGGGCATTATGCTAAGTGAAATAAGTCAGACAGAGAAAGACAAATACCATATGATCTCACTTGTATGTGAAATCTAAAAAAGTGTTTTTGAGATTCATTCATGTTGTTGCATTTATTAGTAATTAGTTTTTCTTTTTATTGATAAGGGGTATACCATTGTATGACTGAAATTTATTTGCATATCTATTCTCATGTTGATAAGC
Source organism: Ceratotherium simum simum (assembly GCF_057802395.1). NCBI lineage: Eukaryota > Metazoa > Chordata > Mammalia > Perissodactyla > Rhinocerotidae > Ceratotherium > Ceratotherium simum. Next base: position 22,865,483 of record NC_141917.1, on the reverse strand, counting down.
ATTTGGGTTGTTTACAACTTGGGGCTCTTATGAGGAAAGCTACTATGAACATTTTTGTACAAGCATTACTGCGGGCATGTTTTTATTTATCTTGGGTAAATATATAGAAGTAAAACTGCTGGGGCATGGAGTACTTGTGTTTTTAACTTTATACGACATTGCCAAACAGTTTTACAAAAATGTCTCATTGTACACTCTCTCTGGTAAAGTATCAGAGGGCCATATACAGCCTTCAGAATATTTGACGTTGCTACACTCAGGCTAGTGGGTATGAAATAATATCTCATTATGGTTTTCATTTGAATTTCATTAATATTCATGATTCTGAGTTGCTTTTCATATCTTTAATGACTATAAAAATATCAGTATCAGTTCAAGTCTCTTACCCATTTTCCATTGGATTGACTTTATATTACTGATTTTTAATTAATTCTTTATATATTCTGAAAAAATGTCTATGTTGTATGTATTGAAAATATTTTCTCCCTATCTACATTTTCCTTTGTCAAGTTCTTGGTGGTGTCTTTTCATGAATAGATTTTAATTTAATTAAGTGTAATTCACCACTGCTTATTCACTTAGTGTTAGTTTTGTCTAAGAAATCTTTATTACCCCAAAGTCTTGAAGGTTTTCTCCTATATTTACTTAAGCTAAAATGTTTAAGCTTTTATATTCAAGTCTTTAATCCATTTTTGAGTCAATTTTTGAGTATGGTGTGAGACAGGGGTCAAGGTTCACTATTTTTCTGTACGTTTATCCATTTGTTCCAGCACCACTTGTCGAAAAGACTTTGCTTTTCACATTCTTCTTTTGTTGAAAATCAATTGGTCACTCCTGTAGATCTGTTTGAAAACTCTATTTTGTTCCATTGATTTACTAAATAGCTATAGATATTTTTGAAGATGCCTGCTAACAAATGGAAGACACTTCTTTCTATTCATAATATTCTGAATGTTTTTACTAGTCATGCATGGATGTTGAATTTTCTCAAATATTTTTCCTTCATCTATTGAAATAATCATGTAATTTTTCATCTTTTGTCTGTTTATATAGTGAATTTTATTAATTTAATTTCATATGTTAAAGCAACTTGATTTTCTGAGATAAACTCTATTTGATCATGTTGCATTATACTTTTAATATATTGTTGTATTCCATTTGCTAATATTTTGTGAAGAATTTTTCTATCTGGTTTTATAATGGATTTTTTTGTGTGTAATTTTTTGTTCTTGTAACTTCTTCCTCAGATTTTGATGTCATGGTTATCCTGGATTTAGTCTCATAAAATAGGATGACAAGTGTTTCGACCTCTATTTTTGAAGGAGTTCCTGTAGGATTGATATTTTGTCTTTCTTAAATGTTTAATAGAATGCTCAGTGAAGCCATATGGGCCTAATGATTTTGTTTTTAATTGACTTTCTGCATCAGGATTTTTTGATTATAGAATCATTTATAAAAATAGATTTGAACAACTCAGATTGTTTAGTGCTTTGAATGTCAGATTTTATCTATTATTATTCGCTTATTTTCCTTTAAATGTTTATAAGATATGTAATAGTATGTATTCTTTCATTTTTGATATTACTCATATGTGTTTTATTTCTTTTTAAAAATTGTTTAGCTTCCCTATATGCTTATATATTGCATTAACCTCTCAAAGAATCAATTTTGATATTTAAAAATACTTTCTATATTTATCTTTCTCAACTTAATTTATAATTTCTTTCTTCATTGCAATTACTATTATTTTCTTCTAATTACTTTGGGCTTAATTTTCTTTTTTTTGTACTTTCTATAGATGGAAACTTATACATTGATTTTAAACTTTAAAAAATGCTTTTTATGAGCAATTAAAGCAACAGTTTCCTCATCAACACTGCTTTAGCTACATCCCATTAATTTTCAATCTTTCTTTCCATTATCATTCAATTTGACATATTTTCCACTGCCCCTGTGATTCCTTCTTTGATTCATTTATTATTTAATTTTTTCTATATTTGGGGATTTTTCTAGATTTCTTTTATTTATTTATTTATTTATTTATTTATTTATTTATTTATTTTTTCCCCCAAAGCCCCAGTAGATGGTTGTATGTCATAGTTGCACATCCTTCTAGTTGCTGTATGTGGGACGCAGCCTCAGCATGGCCAGAGAAGGGGTGCGTCTGTGCGCGCCCGGGATCCGAACCCGGGCCGCCAGTAGTGGAGTGTGCGCACTTAACCGCTAAGCCACGGGGCCGGCCCATAGATTTCTTTATGTTAATGATTTCTAGTTTAATTCTATTGTGGCTAGAAAATATATTTTTTGAAATTTAATGAGTAATTGTTTTAAAAGTCCATTATATGATTTCTGGAAAAAACATTCAATTTGCAATAGTAAAAATTACATCTTCTGTGCTTTTAGCTGTAGTGTTAAAAAAGTCAGTTAGTTCCAATTGGTTGATAATGATGTTCAAATCTATATTTTAATTTTTGTCTACATGTTTTAGCAATTACTGAGAGAAGGATGTTAAAATCTCCAACTGTTAATGTGAATTTGTCAGCTTCTGTATTTAGTTCTGTTGGATTTACTTCATGTGTTTTTAGCTCTGTTATTAAATAAATGTACATTTTGACTGTACATTTGATATATTTTCCAGACAAATCACTCTGTCGTCATAAACTATTCATCTACCTCTCTGATAACACTCATTTTCTTGAAACCCACCTTTTCTAACATTAACATTTCCATCCTAGTTTTCTTATGCTTATAATTTGTCTGATAGATTTTATTTTAATTTTTAACTCTCAAACTCTCCATGCTTTTTAGTCAGTGTGTACTTCTTTAGACAGCAGAGAGTCAGATCATGCTTTTTATCCTGTCTGACAATTTCTGCCTTTTCTACCATGATAGTTCAGGTACATGTTATTATTGATATAGTGTTCAAGTTTATCCTATTGCTATATGCTATTTGTTCTAGCAAAAATATGGGAGTGACGTCAGCACCACGGCAGAGTGAGCTTCCCCCATTGAACTCTCCCCTTCTAAGACACAACAAAAAGGACATCCATATTCCAAAAGAAGCTATTCACACAACACAGGGGACGTCTGAGGCACCCAGGCAGCTGTATACCCAAGGACTGAGGTGCTAGAATCTCCAGAGTAAGTGGAAGGAGGTAAGAAGAGCTCCCTTCCTTCCCCAAGGACTGCGACCCAGAGACTGAGACCTCGTGGCTCTCAGAGGAGGGGGAGAGCAGCTCACCACATGAAAAACGGTGCTCTCCAAGACCCCTCACAGCCAGAGGTAATGCCCCTACAGAGGGAGCAGAACTGTTGCAAGGGTAGTTTCAACAATCTAGCCCCTCAGGAGATCAGAGAGTGACAGCGAGGTGAGAAATCTCTGAGATCGGGGATGCAAAAGTAAGCACCCCTCCCCTACCCGGCCTGCCCAACTGGTGCTTCAGCACAGTGGCGCTTCAGCTCAGCCCCATCCCCAGAGGTATCGGACCCCAAGCACCTGGCCCGAGCAGCAGCAGGGTGAGCCTGCACCCCTGCACCAGAGGCAGCAGCAGCTTAGTCCCCACCACACCACAGCCCCAGCTGCTCCAGCTGGACCAAGCCACGGCCCCAGCTTTCCCGGCTTCACCGTGCCATGGCCCCAGCTCTTCAGCTGGAACTTGCCCTGCCCCCAATCCTTCGGCTTGACCACCTCCCCTCCCCTCCGGCTCCAGTTGCTTTGGCTTGGCCTGTGTGCAGGCTCCAGCTGACTTGGCGCCAGCAACTTCAGCCCACTACACTCCAGTTCCAGCTTCTTTGGGCCAGCGGTGATCCAGCTCCTCCTTCTTTGGCCCAGTACACTCGAGTTCCAGCTTCTTTGGCCCAGTGGCACTTCAGCTACAGCTGCTTCAACCCACCCGCACTCGAGCCCCATCTGCTTTGGCCTAGCTGTGCTCCAGCTCCAGCTGTTTCCATGCTTCCCCCCCAGCAGCCTTCACTCAGCCGCACCACAGATTAGCCAGGGGCTGACAAGAGTGTCCAGGGATTGAGGCGGGCCAGAATACACAGCCCATGACCACCACCCAGCAGCAGCAAGAGGAAGATATGACCATATATTTTCACTATGAGGAAAGGTAAGCCAACACCAACAGGCACCATGCAAAAATATATTAAATCTCAAGACCAAAAGGAAAATGACACACACCCCAAAGTCAACTCGGAAAGCACAGAAATGTATAACCTTAAAGACAGAGAATTCAAAACAGCCATCATAAAAAAGCTTAATGAAATACAAGAAAACACAGACAGACAATTCAGTGAAATCAGGAGTTTCTTCACAAAAGAGATTGAAACTATAAAAAAAAATCAATCAGAAATCTTAGAGATGAAAAACACAATAGAGGAGATAAAGACAAATCTGGAAGCCTTAAGCACCAGAGCTGACAATATAGAGGAAAGAACTAGCAATATTGAGGACAGCAATGCAGAAATGCTCCAGATGGAGGAGGAAAGAGAACTAAGACTAAAAAGAAATGAAGAAACTCTCTGAGAAATATCTGACTCAATTAGGAAATCCAACATAAGGATTATAGGTATTCCAGAGGGAGAAGAGAGGAAAAAAAGGAGCAGAGAACTTGTTCAAAGAAATAATATCTGACAACTTCCCAAACCTGGGGTAGGAGCTGGAAATACCAGTAATGAAATCAATAGATCTCCTAAATATATCAACATGAAAAGACCCTCTGCAAGGCGTATAGTAGTAAAGCTGGCAAAAATCAACAACAAAGAAAAAATACTAAGGGCAGCTAGACCAAAAAAAAAATAAATAAATAACAGACAAAGGATTTCTTATCAGGCTGCCAGCCGATTTCTCAATAAAAACGTTACAGGCTAGAAGACAGTGGAATTATATATTCAAAATTCTAAAGAACAAAAACTTTCAGCCAAGAATACTCTATCCAGCAAAAATATCCTTCAGGTATGATGGAGAAATAATAACTATCCCAGATAAACAAAAGCTAAGGGAGTTCATTGCCATAAGACCCCCACTACAAGAAATGCTCAAGAAGGCCCTCATCCCTGAGGAACAAAAGAGAAAGGGGATTCAAAGTTTTGAACGAGGAGGAAAATAGATTGACAAAACCAGAAAAATTGCAGTCCTCTATCAAAATAGATTAGCAGATACTTAATTATCAAACCAAAGATCAAGAGAAGGTAAGCACCAAGCATAAATATAACCTCATCATGTTAAATACAAACTCAGAACACAAGAAGGAATAAGATGTGACAACAATAACGCAGAAGGGAAAGAGCAAAGGGATCTAATCGACTTAATCTAAGGGAATAAGAGGCCATCAAAAAATGGACTATCACATCCATGAGATTTTTTATACAAACCTCATGGTAACCACTAATCAAATAATCAGAACAGAATCACACATGATAAAGAAAGAGAAAACTAACAGAACCCCATACTGAACTACCAAACTGCATTGGTACTCTGAAACACACGGGATGAGAAACAAAAGAAATGCAAAAGAACCAGAAAAAGAGTGATAAAATAACAACAACAAGCCCCTATATATCAATAATTACCCTAATTTTAAATGGACTGAACTCTCCAATCAAAAGACACAGAGTGGTGGAATGGATTAAAACACAAGACCCAACAATATGCTGCCTCCAGGAAACACATCTCAGCTCTAAAGACAAACACAGGCTGAGAGTGAAAGGATGGAAGACAATACTCCAAGCTAATGGCAAACAAAAGAAAGCAGGTGTTGCCGTACTCATATCAGACAAAGTTGACTTCAAGATAAAATAGGTAATGAGAGACAAAGAGGGGCATTATATAATGATAAAAGGGACACTCCACCAAGAAGACATATCACTTTTAAATATATATGCACCCAATACAGGAGCACCAAGGTACATAAAGCAACTATTAACAAACCTAAAAGAAGATATTAACAACAACACAATAATAGTAGGGGGTCTTAACACCCCACCCTCATCAATGGATAGATCATCCAGACAGAAAATAAATAAGGAAATAATGGGCCTAAATGAAAAACTAGATGAGATGGACTTAATAGACATATACAGAGCTCTCCAACCAAACATAACAGATTACACATTCTTCTCAAGTGTGCATGGAACATTCTCAAGAATAGACCACATGTTGGGAAACAAGGCATGCTTATATAAATTGAAGAAGATTGAAATCATAACAAACATCTTTTCAGACCATAATGCCATGAAGTTAGAAATCAACTACAAGGGAAAAACCAGGGAAGTGACAAAGCTGTGGAGACTCAACAACATGCTACTAAACCACCAATGGATCATTGATGAAATTAAAGGAGAAATCAAAGCATATCTGGAGACAAATGAAAATGAAAATACACCATACCAACTCATATGGGATGCAGCAAAAGCGGTCCTGAGAGGGAAACTCATAACAATACAAGCCCACCTTAACAAACAAGAAAAAGCCCAAATAAGCAACCTCAAACTACGCCTAACAGAATTAGAAAAAGAGGAACAAACAAAGCCTAAAGTCAGCAGAAGGAGGGAAATAATAAAAATCAGAGCAGAAATAAATGAAATTGAAATTAAGAAAAACAGTAGAAAGGATCAATGAAACAAAGAGCTGGTTCTTTGAGAACATAAACAAAATTGACAAACCCTTAGCCAGACTCACCAAGAAAAAAAGAGAGAAGGCTCAAATAAATATAATTAGAAATGAAAAAGGAGAAATTACAACAGATACCACAAAAATACAAAAGATTATAAGAGAATACTATGAAAAACTATATGCCAACAAATTGGACAATCTAGAAGAAATGGATAAATTCCTAGACTTATACAACCTCCCAAAACTGAATCAAGAAGAAATAGAGAACCTGAATAGACCAATCACAAATAAGAGATTGAAACAATAATCAAAAACCTCCCAAAAAATAAGAGTCCAGGACCCAACGGCTTCTCTGGAGAATTTTACCAAACATTCAAAGAAGACTTAATACCTATCCTTCTCAAACTATTCCAAAAAATAGAGGAAGATGGAACACTTCCCAACACATTCTACGAGGCCAACGTCACCTTGATACCAAAGCCAGGCAAAGACAATACTAAGAAGGAAAACTACAGACCAATATCCCTGATGAACATAGATGCAAAAATCCTCAACAAAATATTGGCAAACCAAATACAGCAATACATTAAAAAGATCATACACTGTGATCAAGTGGGATTTATACCAGGGACACAGGGATGGTTCAACATCCGCAAATCAATCAATGTGATACACCACATTAACAAAACGAGGAATAAAAACCATATGATCATCTCAATAGACGCAGAGAAGGCTTTTGACAAGATCCAACATCGATTTATGATAAAAACTCTCAACAAAATGGGTATAGAAGGAAACTACCTTCACATAATAAAGGCCATATATGACAAACCCACAGCCAACATCATACTCAATGGGGAAAAACTGAAAGCCATCCCTCTGAAAACAGGGACAAGACAAGGGTGCCCACTCTCGCCACTCTTATTCAACACAATACTGGAGGTTCTGACCAGAGCAATTAGGCAAGAAAAAGGAATAAAAGGAATCCAAATAGGCAATGAAGAAGTGAAACTCTCGCTGTTTGCAGATGACATGATCTTATATATAGAAAACCATAAGAATCCATTGGAAAACTATTAGAAATAATCAACAACTACAGCCAAGTGGCAGGGTACAAAATCCACTTACAGAAATCAGTTGCATTTCTATATACCAACAATGAACTAACAGAAAGAGAACTCAAGAAGACAATCCCATTTACAATTGCAGAAAAAAGAATAAAATATCTAGGAGTAAATTTAACCAAGGAAGCAAAAGACCTATACAATGAAAACTATAAGACATTATTGAGCGAAATCAATGATGACATGGAAAAAATGGAAAGAAATGGAAGAATAAAGAAATGGAAGAATATTCCATGCATTTGGATTGGAAGAATAAACATAGTTAAAATGTCCATACTACCTAAAGCAATCTACAGATTCAATGCAATCCCAATCAGAATCCCAAGGACATTCTTCAGAGAACTAGAACAAAGAATACTAACATTCATATGGGGCAACAAAAGACCCCGTATAGCTAAAGTAATCCTGAAAAAGAACAAGGCTGGAGGCATCACAATCCCTGACTTCAAAACATACTATAAAGTGATAGTGCTTAAAACAGCATGGTACTGGTACAAAAACAGACACACAGATCAATGGAACAGAATTGAAAGTCCAGAAATAAAACCTCATATCTATGGACAGCTAATGTTTGAGAAAGGAGCTAAGGACATGCAGTGGAGAAAGAAAAGTCTCTTCAATAAATGGTGCTGGGAAAATTGGACAGCCACTTGCAAAAGAATGAAAGTAGACCACCTTCTTTCACCATACACAAAAATTAACTCAAAATGGATCAAAGACCTGAAGGTGAGACCTGAAACTATAAAACTTCTGGAGGAAAATATAGGTAGTACACTACTCGCCATCAGCCATAAAGGGATCTTCTTGAATTCCATGTCTACTCAGACGAGGGAAACAAAAGAAAAAATAAACAAGTGGGACTTCATCAGATTAAAGAGCTTCTACAAGGCAAGTGAAACCAGGATCAAAATGAATAGGGAACCCATCAGCTGGGAAAAAATATTTGCAAACCGTATATCTGACAGGGGATTAATCTCCATAATATAAAAGAACTCACACAACTGAATAACAAAAAAACAAACAACCCAATCAAAAAATTAGCAGAGGAAATTAACAGACACTTCTCCAAAGAAGATATACAGATCACCAATAGGCACATGAAAAGATGCTCAACATCACTAGTCATTGGGGAAATGCAAATCAAAACCACACTAAGATATCACCTTATACCCATTAGAAAGGCTATAATCACCAAGACAAAAACCAACAAATGCTGGAGAGTCTGTGGAGAAATGGGAACCCTAATCCACTGCTGGTGGGAATGCAATGTGGTGCAGTCTCTATGGAAAACAGTATGGAGATTCCTCAAAAAATTAAAAATAGAAATACCTTATGATGCAGCTATCCCACTACTGGGTATCTACCCAACGAACCTGAAATCAACAATCCAAAGAGCCATCTGCACGCCTATGTTCATCACAGCATTATTCACTATAGCCAAGACAGGGAAGCAACCCAAGTGTCCCTCGACTGATGAATGGATAAAGAAGATGTGGTATATATATACCATGGAATACTACTCAACCATAAAGAAAGACAAAATCGTCCCATTTGCAACAACATGGATGGACCTGGAGTGTATTATGTTAAATGAAATAAGCCAGAAAGAGAAAGAAACAGGGCATGATTTCACTCATATGTGGAAGATAAACCAACACAAGCACAGATAGAACTGTTTGGTGGCTACCAGGGGCTAGGGGTTAGGGGGTGGGCACAGGAGTGGAGGGATGCACTTATATGGTGACTGATAAATAATAATGTACAACAAAAATTTTACAATAAAAAAAAATGAAAGAAATTATACAACACTTGTTCTCTGAGACCTTCACTATTTCCACCAGAGTTTTCTCCTTATCTTCCTGCTCTATGAGGAGTATCCAGCAGAGGGCTTCCCTGTGTTGCTACAAATAGAAGTGGAAAGGGTCTCTGAGTTGAGCCACCACTTGAAAGAGAGTCACTCACTGGATCAAGAAACAACTACATTGGAATTTGTGTAAGAATCCTTTGAAAAGATACTGCTAAGACCGATGTCAAAGCATGTGCTGTCTATGATTTCTGCTGGGAGTTTTATGGTTTCAGGTCTTATATTCAACCCTTTAATCCCCAAGTGTTCATCAATGGATGAATGGATAAAGAAGATTACTATTCCACAAACAATGGAATAGTAGTCAACGATAAAAAAGACAAAATTGTGCCATTTGCAATAACATGGACGGACCTTGACCGTATTATGCTAAGCAAAATAAGTCAAGCAGAGAAAGACAAATATAGACAAATACCGTATGATTTCACTCACGTGTGGAAGATAAACAGAGAAACACAAGGATAAGGAGAAGAGATTGGTGGTTACCAGAGGGGAAGGGGCTGAGGGGAGGGCAATAAGGGTAAAGGTGCACATACATATGGGGACAGATAACAACTAGAGTATTGGTGGTGAACATGATGCAGTTTATATAGAAACTGAAATATAATAATGTATACCTGAAATTTACACAATGTTAGAAGCCAGTATGACCTCAATAAAATAATTAAAAAAAAAAAAAAAGAATCCTTTGAGTGAGTGTTAAGCCACTGAGATCTGAGGGTTGCTTATTACAGCAGCTAGCACTATTTTCCCTAATACATGACTAACCACATTATAAAGTCACATACTTTAAAAATGTTATACTCTTTGAGGTGACCTAGAGTGCTCCTTTTCTATGCCCATCTAGCTTATACCCTAGCCCATCTGCCCAAAAGCCTATTTCCTTTTCATCTTCAAAGTTTACGTCGAGATGTGTTTTCATTTATTTCCCTAAATATAGTTTAAAGTTGAATTTTTTAAGTATCCTCATTTCCAAGTATGCTAACCATTTGGAAACATAATATTTTTACAATTATTATATATAATTAGTGGTATTTTAAAGTGACACAGGTGTAAACACTGCTGTCTTGTGTTGAAGATTATTTATACCCTCTTCTATTTATATATAGTGTAATTTATTATCCTGTTCCAAAAATTTCCACAAAAATGAAAAAAAAGTGAGTCTTTGCCACTAGGCTTGTAAGATATTTCAAAAATTTTCCTCACTACATTCTTCGTTCCTTGATGAATTGATGAGCCCCATCTGCCTGAAAATGATACCTGGTGTCTTAATTTAAAGAAAGTAGAGAATAGTTGTCTAAATTTCACTTCATTCACACTTTTGTAAAATAATGTGAACAACATTCAGAATGTCCTGCCATAAAACTTTTAGTGGAGTATGGAATTTTCTCTTGCTGCTGTGTATCTGCAAAGATATACTTAGGGAAAACATGGGAGAAAAAATACTGGTTCTACTTGTTAAAACTCTTACTTTGGGGCCAGCCCCATGGCTTAGCGGTTAGGTGCGCGCGCTCACTGCTGGCGGCCCGGGTTCGGATCCTGGGCGCACACCAACGCACCGCTTCTCCCGCCATGCTGAGGCCACGTCCCACATACAGCAACTAGAAGGATGTGCACCTATGACATACAACTGTCTGCTGGGGCTTTGGGGGAAAAACAAATAAATAAAATTAAAAAAAAAAAAAAACTCTTACTTTGAAGTAAGACAAATGCAGATTCAAGTTGCCTTCTCCCATTCCTGGCTGTGTGACTTAAGAGAAATTGTTTGACTTCAGGTCCCTCATATATACAACAGAAATAATGATAACATTGTTATTTTTTGTGAGGTTAAACATGATAATAATTCTAAAGTACTTTGTATAATTCCTGGGACGTATAAGTAGGTAATTAATGTTCATTATTATATTTTATGAAATTATTTTTTAATTTGCATCAAAATATGTAATTGAATATAGGTGTTAGATGAATAAGCAAAGGTTCTGTTTTCCCCATCATTGCAACCCTGGCACAAGGGAACAACAAACCTTGTACAGATGAGTATATATTCTCTACCATTTCTAAGTAACCAGCAGCTAATAATATAATAAAATAACATTAAAGTATTAAAATATGTGTAACTGATTCACTGAATGGGTTGAATTCATTTTGGGTACACAAATGGGGAATGACTTTTTCTCTAGCTTTGGCTTTCAGTCACGTGGCTTAAATCACCCTTCCCCACTCCCTTGATGTCATCTTGGGCAGATCCTACAGCTTTTTGGAAACCTCAAGTATTACAAAGCTTTTTCCAATCCAAAGTTAAACTCCCATCTTATATCTGATTCACAATTTCCTCTGCCTCTTCAATTTTGGCCTCTGAGATTCTGAGACTAGCAGTTCCTGAATAGTAGTAGTTATTCTTTCACCGTAACTCTTTGCAGCTTCTGGCTCTTCCAGAGTTGAGGGGAAGAGAAATAACAAAAGAGGTATGTGGTATGCAGAATTGTGGTCCCCCAAAGATGTCCACATACAAATTCTCAGAACCTGTGACAATGAGCCTTACATGACAAAAGGTATTTTACAGATGTGATTGAGGTTACAGACTTGGGATGAGATTATCCTAGACTGTTTGAGTGGACACAGTCTAATCATATGAGTCCTTAAAAGTAGAGAACCTTTCCCAGCTGTGATCAGAGATGCTTTGAAGGAAGAAGGTCAGAGAGATGGCAACATAGGAAGAATTTTATGCACAGTTCCTGGTTCTGAGATGTAGGATATTATGTGAGAAGACCGGAGCGACGTCTCTAGGAGCTATGGGCTGCCTTCTGCTGACTGTTGGCCAGGAATAGGCGACCTCAGTCCTGTAATGGAATGGAACTGAATTTTGCTAATGCTTAAATTGTCAAGAAAACAGATTCTCCCCTAGAGCACCCAGAATGGAATGCAGTCTGTCGACACCTCAATTTTAGTCTGGTGAGACCCATAACGATTTCTTACCCACACAACTGTAAGATAACAAAAATGTATTGTTTTAAGCCGCTGAGTGTGAGCTCATGCTGTTTATAAGTCCCTTTTAGCTGGGCCTGCTCTGCATAGCAGACTTCCAAATTCTGAATTACCTTGGGATGAATTTGTGAATTTTCAAAGCCCTCAATGGTCTTCCTTGCTTCAGAGTTCCCACACATGCTGCAGTACTAGGCAGAAACTTCTTGACCATGTTTCTTCAATTCATCCTAGAGCAATATACCAGATTGATGGAGTCCCTCACCCTGGCTGGCTGCTTTCTTGGAAAGAGTCCCATCAAAATTATTTGAGCCTGGCTATCTCCCAATAGACCCACTTGACCTATGGGCAACTCTTAACTGCCTTCCCTTCACACCCCAAGGGTGGAGGCTGCCACAGCTTCAGTGATGCACTCTTGCTTTTCCCCATGGAAGTAGTTGGCTCAGCACAGAGGTGAGGCACGGTGGGTAGGAGAAATGCCACAGTAGTTCACACTAGACCTACAAACTTCATGCTTCCCTTTCCTGACAAACTCTGTTCTTATGTAACGTATGCTGATGTTGGGGCGTTAGGGTGGGTAATGCTCACTGGTATGAGTTGACATCTCGTATTAACTTTGAAATACCTTTATCTCCAGTACCCATTTTCTCAAACAACTGGGAAAAAAATACTTTTACACATTTAAATGCATTATATTAACATTGACTTTAAGTGTACTTTAAAGTTAAAAATTATAAAATTAATATAAATAAGATATAATTATCTGATTCTTTCTATTGTGGTCTATGTACTTCATTTTCTCAATGGCTACACAGGCTAGGAGGGGGATTCTGCAATTAAATATTGCCAATGAAAGGCTAATGTTTAACCCAGTTCTCTGCCTGGCATCTTATTTTGCAAGTTACCTTCCTCCAGTTAACAGAAACAAGAATACCTTTTCAAGTGGCTTTCCCTAATCTCATGAGAAGTGATATTAAAAATCATTAGGTGTTTTCAGGGACAACAAAACCATATTGAAGAAGGAGTTAGGAAACTAAGACCATAGTTGTCTCCTTTAACCAGACAGAGGCATATGAACACAAGCACCATTGGAAACTGACGAGCAATTTTCACATTTTCGTTAATAGAAAGAGCTCTCAATTTGTAGGGAAGGAGCTTTCCAGGAATCTAGAAAGAATGAAAAGAACACAGATTATATGAATCGAAGTGATAGAAGCTACCTTATTGGGCTCAGACAAATCTCTTTTTCCTTGATAACTCCTATGTTCATCACTGGCATGTATACCATAGAAGATGGAAAAAGTCATTCTAAGAAAGCTAAATCCAAGCTTTCATGAATTCCTCAAATGAGCTTTTCTCTTTGGCATAAACTTGAAAACTCACATAAAAATTCCTTATATATCTTTTTTATTATAAAAAATTGAATTGTCAAGCTATTTTTTTCATTGTCTACTACTACAACATGAGTACCATGGAACTCAGTGAAACAATTTTCAAAGGCAGTAATAAACTTGTCACACGAATGGATGATGTAAAAATTCCATTTCATTGGCTCCAAGATTTTCATAACTTTCTTATCCAGGAAGAAACCAGTATTAGCGCTGCTGGGAATCAAATGCCCTACTTGAAAAAACAGTAGAAACAGTAGCAAAGACTGTGGAAAGATTGAACATGAAAGGGAAAGATTTAGAGAATCAATCAACAGGAAACTGTCCGACATTCTTTCCCTGAGGAAACCCAGCATATAAGCCTGCTGTCTTTATTACCTAGCTTGAAGCAGCTCTCTCAGTGGGTTGAAACTTTGTTTACTTTTCAATTCTGTCTACCTTTCTACCTGCAGCTAATTCCTGGCAGGACGCCAAGGGGTATTTAATCCCTTTTAGATCTCTGTCAAAAAAGAAGAGTAGTTGACTGTATTGAAATAGATATTATTAAGACATCTTTCATGCGAAACAACACTAAAAGCATGCAAAGGTGAAAAACAGGTCATTTGGGAGAGAAAAATGACAAATTTTCAAGATTCTCTAATTTTTAGTCCTTAAGAATAACATAATGATTCTACATATTCTAGGTTATGTTAGGTTTAATTTTAACAATGAGGCATTAAGGCTTTATAGCATCATGGAAAAAAATTGTAAACTAGTTTCTCATTCTTTTTCTTGTTATCCATAGAATAATCGAGATATGTTAAAATAATCCTTAGTTTTCTTTAATGTTTGTTTATTGTTTAATGTGTCATTTATAAATACTATAATATTTATAAATGACAAGGTTTCTATTGCTCTAAGAAGCAAGAACCTGTTGACCTGTGTGAGCCTGTTTATCCTTCCTCTGTAATAGGATAAAACGTTTATTAAAACTACATTTCAATGTCCAAAAAATCAGAATTTTTTTGTTTTTTTTTTTGTTTTGGTATAACTCACCTAATAATTCTTTGTGAGCCCCCACTTCTCTCTGGTAGTGATAGGATTTACCATTGACAATTAACTGTATTTGAATTCTTTCTAGTTAAAAAAATTCTTTTTTCAGTTTAAACAATGCTTTTCATGTAAATGGTAGGCATTTTCAACTCCTTCCATTCTGGCAAGGCTTTGATCTAAGCCATACATTGCTTCTCCTTCCAGTTTTAAACTTTAATGCTTAATCTTAATGACTCTGTATGATCCCTTTGTTCAGAGTTTGAGAAACAACATCAGTCTCTAGTCTGGATTTACTAAAAAGAAATCTTTAGAGCATATGATTTTCTTCTTTCAGGAAAATTGTCTTGTGAAACGAATCAAAAAAGTCACAACCAATCAATGATGAGTTATTCTAGGTGCTACATATATTCTCCTTCTGTTGGGTTCAACCTTGAAGAAAGACACAAAGCAATTGATTTAAGGGCAGAAGTGGGGCAATTCAAGTGTATGAACTAAATGTGTTCAATGTAATAAACTCCATTACAACCTTCTTTTTCTGATTGCTTGCTAAAAGAAAATAAAAATAGAATAGAGCTCCTTCCCAGAGGGGGGGAAAAATCTTAAAAATAGTATATAATGCAGCCTATATGAAACTAGGGGAAAAAAGAGTATTTAAATTCCATTGTCTTTACTAAACTTTACAGAAGAGCAGGTTCATGTGGGTTCTACAGTCTGTTTAGGAAAACTTATAGACCTGGGAAATAAACACAGAAAATCTAGCCACTAGAGCACTTATCCATCTGTAAAACATTTCCTAACTATTGTTTATTTTATTTTCAAAGCAGAGATGCTCTTATGGCAGAGAGTCTGGAGGCAAAATATGAAGAAGAACAATATCTTTCATTTAAATGATACATCTAGGCTGGCAATCAGTGTGTGGTGGTCTATTTATTTATGCATTGGTGTTTACTCACTGAATAGATATTTTTAAATTGTGGGAAAATATGACTGATTACTTGTTTAAAAAATACAGTCTAATAATTAAAGACAAGTACATGTTTTGTGGTATCCACTTGTTTTAATGCAGAAAGAATCTCTCCTCAATTAGAAATCAGTCAAGGCAAATCTGTAATTGTGTTCCTGAGATTAGCAAGCCAAAATAAGATTTGTTTTCTTTTTTTGTTTACCTTCAGATACCTTCAAATACTGGCAACTCTAGCATTAATTTACACACAACTATTCAGGAAAATATCAATTTCACAAATTAAGCTATTTCACTCTTAATATTTCACTATGCCTTTATTTTTCTACTATGCTTATGAGACCGAAAAGAAGATATAATAAAACTAATTAGAATAGGAGCAATGTCACCAAAATGCAGTGTTGGACACCCCAGCCTCTTGTCCCCTATAAGACTTTGATGAAACAACAATACTTGGATGAAAGAATTTGAAGAAGATAAAGACAAACAGAAAGATATCCGTGTTTTTGGATTGGAAGAATCCATATTGTTATAACATCAATACTACCCAAAGCCATCTATCTATATTTTCAATGCAATCTCTATCAAAATTCCGCTGGTATTTTTCACAGAAATAGCAAAACAATCCTAAAATTTGTATGGAACCACAAAAGACCCTAAATAGGCAAAACAATCCTAAGAAAGAAGAACAAAGTTGGTGGCATCACACTTCCTGATTTCATACTATATTACAAAGCTATAGTAAACAAAACAGTATGGTACTGGAATAAAAATAGTCCCATAGACCAATGGAACAGAATCAAAAGTGCAAAGGGGCCGGCCCCATGGCCTAGTGGTTAAGTTCAGCATGCTCCACTTTGGCAGCCCCGGTTTGGTTCTCAGGCGTAGACCCACACCACTCACTGGCAGCCATGCTGTGGCAGCAACCCATGTACAAAACAGAGGAAGATTGGCACAGGTGTTTACTCAGGGTGACTCTTCCTCAAGCAAAAAGAGGCAGTTTGGCAACAGATGTTAGCTCAGGGCAAATCTTCCTCAGAAAAAAAAAAGCACAGAAATAAATTCTCACATAAATGGTCAACTAATATTTGACACGTGAGCCAAGAATACTCAATGGGGAAATGATAGTCTCTTCAATGGTACTGGGAAAACTGGATAAACAAATGTAAAAGAATGAAATTGGACCCCTATCTTACACCACTCACAAAAATTAACTTGAAATGGATTAAAGAGTTAAACATAAGAACTGAAAGTGTAAGACTCCTAGAAGAAAAAATAGGCAAAATTTGCTTGACACTGGTCTTTGCAATGACTTTTTTTTCTAGTTATATTTTTGTGGAGACGTACTTGACATAAAGCATTATATTAGTTTCAGGTGTACAATATGATGATTCAATATATGTATATATTGCAAAATGATCACCACCTTAAGTCTAATTAACAGCCATCACAACACACATTTTTATTTTTTCAAAGCATTATTGTTTATAATTGCAAAAATAAAACCAGGGAACAATCCAAATGTGCATAGTAGGAAAATAGATAAATTGTGGTAACTCAAAACAGTAAAAGTAATAGAACATGCACATAACAAGTATGAATCTTAGAAACAACGCTGAGTTAAAAAAAGCAAGTCTCAGACGACTATATAGAATATAATACCATTTGTATACAGCTCAAAAACAAGCAAAACATTATATTGTATAGGCCAATGTGCATATGTCGTTGAGGTGAAACTCCTTTTCAAAAAGAAATAAGGAATGAAAAAATCCTAATTACAACAATCAAGAGATTACTTATCTCGCAGGTAGAGCTATGGAGAAGGATCAAGGAGGCACACACAGGGAACTTCAATTGTTTCTAATAATGTTCTGGTTCTTAAATTAGGTGGTAGGTGGTTCATGTTTTTATTAAGCCTTCCTATACTTTGTATCTATTGCATGTATCAAATAATACTCATACAAAATTTAGAGAAATTTGAGGGTAAAACAGTATTTGTAAACAATGATTTTTTTGGAAATGACAACAAAAGCACAAGCAACAAAAACAAAAAACAACAAGTGGGACTCTATCAAACCATAAAGCTTCTGCACAGCAAAAGAAACAATAAAAAAAAAAAGAAAATGCAATCTAGAGAATGGGAGAAAATATTTGCAAATCATATATCTGAAAAGGGGTTAATATCCAAAATATATAAAAGACTCATACAACTCAACAGCAGAAAACTGAAAAATTCTATTAAAAAATGGACAGTAGAACTGAATAGACGTTTTTCCAAAAAAGACATACAAATGGCCAACAGGTACATAAAAAGGTGCTCCACGTCTCCTATAATTAGGGAAATGCAAATCAAAACTATAATTAGATATCACCTCACACCTGTTAGAATGGCTGTCATGAAAAAAGACAAGAGATAAGTGTTGGTGAGGATGCAGAGAAAAGGGAACCCTTGTGCATTGTTGGTGGGAATGTAAATTCATACAGCCACTATTGAAAACAGTACGGCAGTGCCTCAAAAAATTAAAAATAGAACTCCCATATAATCTAGTCATCAAATGGGATCTCAAAGAGATATCTGCACCCCCATGTTCATTGCAGCATTATTCACAATAGCCAGGATATGGAAACAACCTAAGTGTCTGTCAATGGATGAATGGATAAACAAGATATGGTACATATATATGTATATATATGTGTGTGTGATGAAATATCATTCAGCCATGAGAAAGAAAAAAATCCTGCCATTTGTCACAACATGGATGAAACTTGAGGGCATTACGCTGAATGAAAGAAGTCAGACAGAGAAAGACAAATACTCTATGATATCACTTATTATATGGAATCTCAAAAAGGTGAACTAATAGAAACTGAGAGTAGAGATGCGGTTACCAGGGGTTGAGGGAGTGGGGGGAATGGTGAGATGTTGGTCAAAGGGTACAAACTTCCAGATATAAGATGAATAACTTCTGAGATCTACTGTATAGCGTGGTGTTTATAGTTAATAATACTATAATATATGCTTGAAAGTTGCTAAGAGAGAATACCTTAAATCATCTCACTATAAAAAAAAATGATAATTATGTGACATGATGGAGATACTAGCTAATGCTATGGTGATAATCATTTTGCAATATATGTGTATCAAATCAACACATATAAGCCTTAAACTTACACAATGTCATATGTCAATTATGTCTCAATAAATCTGGGAAAAAAACAATTGTCAAAAATTTAGAAGGTAAAATAGGATAGTTATTCTACTACTGTAAGACAATCAATAATCATTTTATTTTCTTCTAGTCTATTTTTTTCTCTCTGTTTGCTACAAAGATATAATCCCTCTACTTAGATTTAATTCCTACTTCTTTAGCCTCGTGGAATATTTCAAATATTATGCCCATCTGTCTTAATGGGTACATAATTTCCATTTGGGTTGATGAAAGGATTTTGGAAATAAAAAGTGCTGATGGTTGCACAACATTGTGAATGTAATTAATACCACTGCATTGTACACTTAAAATTGTAAAAATGATAAATTTAATGTTATATAGATTTTACAATAAAAAAGGTATATAAAAATCAGGCATTTCTCAATTAAAAATAAGCAAATCAATTTTTATAAATCAATATTACAAACATTATAAATCTAACATGCATGGACAGCAAGATCCAGACTGTGATAATGGGAAATTGATTATATTGAGAAAATAGCATGATGGTTATACTTTCTTATACATGAATTCAGTATGAGTTCCTTTGCAAATTTCTCCTTGACGTGAATAGTTCTTGTTGTAGCTGGGTAATTTGAGACCGGCTAAGTTATATCTCCTAAGGGCATCAAGGTTTAATGTCACCTTTTTCACTTTCCTCAGAAGTGTTTCAACAATACGCATGGTTCACTCGGTTTAATGATCTGGGACAATGGGAATGTGCACATCTTGTTTTGTGGCTTTCCGCAAATAAGACATTCATGAGTGTTTTCACATTCATGAGTAAAATGAGCCAAGTACCACTATTTTCCTTCTTACAGAAAGCTACTAAGCATAGCAGAGTCAATTCAGATATATATTTTAATATACTGTATGTTTGTCCTGGATCTATTTCAAACGGTGAAAGCTGAACAGAATAATTTCCCAGCAGTATATCTTAATCAAGATTTATTGATTTTTTTCTACTTTAAAATATTTTAAATGGTTCACTTTCAATATACCAATGAACCTCATATTGCCAGCCACCATTATGCTACGAAAGAAATATAGGTTACGAAATAATCATAGAATTGCTTTTGATTACTCTTCACAAAAAATCCTAACATCAATCAGAAATAGCTTTGAGGTAAAAAAAAAAAAAAAAAAAAAAAACCTGAGGCACGTAGTAATACAATAGCAGGGTTTATGTTGTTTGCTATTTAAAAATAAAACTGGAACTAATGTAGGATCTGAAATAGAATTACTCTGGAATCACAGAATTTTAGAGTGTTAAATGATTCTGAAAGCAATTTCCCGATTTTTTTTAGCCAGTATTGTTCAAATCATGTTTAATTTTTCCAAATTGAGATGAGGAAATATATAGGTATGATAACAATAACTTATAATTCACATATATTTTGACAAATTCTTTTGCCTTTATAATGAACGTAATTTAATCTGCTACCATGAAAATTTATTTCAAGTTATTTGCAAGAGTAGAATAAGAGTTTTTCCCCATTCTTGTTTGGGAGAACGTGTTAGCCACAACATCAATGGAGAAATTGATTTAATGTGTTTAAAAAAACAAACGTATTCTATGAGCATTCTATTAGCATTTCTCTACTAACCTGGATCTTTAATTCGTTATCAATCTCCCCTTGCTCCTGTTTTTAACATCAAATTTTAGGCAAACTAACACATATCAAAATGTCTTTCATATATTAGACATTTGATAAATTCATTAAAGACTATAATGCTCTCTAGTATATGGTATACTTAATTTCTTGTTTAAAAGTTCAAGTTCAGGGGCCAGCCTGGTGGCACAAGCAGTTAAGTGCGTGCGCTCCACGCTGGTGGCCCGGGGTTTGCCGGTTCTGATCCCGGGCACACACCAATGCACCACTTACCAAGCCATGCTGTGGCGGCATCCCATATAAAGTGGAGGAAGATGGGCATGGGTGTTAGCCCAGGGCCAGTCTTCCTTAGCAAAAAAAGGAGGATTGGCAGATGTTAGCTCAGGGCCGATCTTCCTCACAAAAAAAAAAAAAGTTCAAGTTCAGCAATCAGGTCCACCACTTACCATCTAAATGAATGACCTTGCAAAAATTTAGCTAACCTCTTTACTTGAGTTTAGTCACTTGTAATGTAGGACAGTAAAAGGACCTACACACAAAAAAAGAATCATTGTTCTGTGATTTTTTTAAATCATATGTGTATGTGTATGTATGTATTTAATAACAAATATTTACTGAAAAACTATGATATGATACAGGGAAACCTGATAGTTATTATTAATTATTGTAAAGAAAAAAACAAACAGGGGCTGGCCTGGTGGCATAGCGGTTAAGTCCGCGAGGTCTACTGCGGCACCTGGGGTTCGCAGGTTCGGATCCCTGGCATGCACTGACGCACTGCTTGTTAAGCCATGCTGTGGTGGCGTCCCATATAAAGTGGAGGAAGATGGGCACGGATGTTAGCCCAGGGTCAATCTTCCTCAAGAAAAAAAAAAGGGGAGGATTGGTATCGGATGTTAGCTCAAGGCTAGTCTTCATCCCCAAAAAAATAAAAAAGAAAGAAAAAGACAAACAGAAACTCCACTCCCTCTAATACAAGATAATACCTGGGAAGTACACAAAAGCTAAAAATTAATTCAGTTCCTTATAACTACAGTTATAAGGACGTACAGTCACAGGTCTACACTTTAATTAAATCATGACCATTAACAGACAAAGTATTTCACAAACGACTTTTAAAAATGTATTTCTGAGCCAGCCCTGATGGCCTAGTGGTTCAAGTATGGCCTGCTCCACTTTGGCGGCCCAGGTTTGGTTCCTGGGCACAGAAGCACACCACTGTCTGTCAGTAGCCATGCTGTGGTGGCAGCTCACATAAAAGAACTAGAAGGACTTACAACTAGAATATACAACTACATAATGGGGCTTTGGGGAGGGAAAAAAGTGTATTTCTATCAGGGACTCCAGAAATGAAACTATGTTGCTCTTCATTATAACTCTTGTGGAAGAGGGGTCCTGAAAATTATGAAATGATTAGGAAAATGTTTATTTTCTTCTTCAGTGATTCAGATTGTATAGGTTTGGCAAAATAATGCTTCTTGTCTTTGGAAGATAAATGTGTATGAACATTACAACAGTTATCCCCTGGGCAATCTGGAAGAATAAATGGACCTCATGTGTGTGTAAATTAATATAATCTTTTGGAGTACAAAACTTTGGCCCTGAAATTCTGCCTCTTGGTGATATACAAGAATATTAATTTAATCAATTTTCTAATAAAATTTTAAAATAATTACATCAATAAATAACTTTACATAAATTATTATATGTCCATACTACAAAATACCTTGCTGCCGTTATAAATAAGAGAGTGGAATCATACATACCTACGTGAAGAAATGTTTAAGGTTACTTTTAGGAGTCAAATGCAAATTTGAAGACAGTACAATGGTATTACCCCAGTATGTACAAAATCACACATACATATATATTGCAACACTCTAACAGGTGTGCAATGGTACTGCAATGGTACATATATATCTGAAGATATAGGGAAAGTATTTAGGAGGTCATAGATATTACAGATGACAGTTCTCACCTCTGGGGAGAGAACTGAGGATGGTGGAGATAAATAAAGAATTTAATTTAATAATAAACTTAAAATGTAAGAATAAAATAAATCTATTACAACTGGCTATAGAATATTTTAGTCGGAAATTTTTCTTCTTAAGATTTCTTCATCCTAACTGTCTCAATAAATATGAAATTTAGGGGAGATGTAATATTTGATGGTTTCTGGCAAACCTACTATATGTGATTACATTGTATAAAACTCCTGGCCATCTCTTTAAGAAAAACCTACATTAACGACTCACCATTTAATGTAGCATTTTTTTAAATTATATTTTAATTTCCTTGAATGCAACTTTGTGTAGAAACCATGTCCCATTCTACCTCATTGCTTATCAAGATTATACTCTATCTGGGGGTAGAATTTTATTTGAAAACTTAGAGTTAAATCAATACAGAGTATTAATTAATATTGTGGCTCAAACGTCAGATTTCGTAGGTTTTAGCCTAGGCCCTAAATTCCTAACTTTGGGCAAGTTACCTAACCAACATACTCAAGCCATGAGCACTATAAACTCAAATGAACAACATGGAGTTGAGATACTGTGTTTTTATTGATTATCTATTGCCACAATATTCGTGCATTAGAAAAACACTCCAAAACTCAATGGCTTGTAACAAAGCACTTACGTCCCCTTATCATTGCTGTGGGTCAGCTGAGATTTGATTTCAGGCTGTGGCTTGGATTCAGGTCTGTTTCATGTCATGCTCTTCTCTTGATCATAGTAGAAGATCAAGATGGCAAGCTTGTTTGCATAAACACAATGCAAGTCTTTGCTTGTGGTACATGTTCTATCACCATATTGGCCAAAGAAAATGATGGCTGAGTCTATCCTTACTGGGAGGGGAAGTTTACCACTCCTATCACCATAGAAGAACAAAGAAGTAAATATTTGCTGAGCAATAATCTAATTACCTCAGGGTGTTCTCTTGTCCATAAATGTTCACAAACTTCCCATATGAAAACAAGCTCACTTTCTTCCCAGGACACCCAAGTCTCTTCAATAACAGCATCAGGCTCAATGTCCAGGATATCACTATATATATCAAGTTTGAATGTGGATTCTCTTGATCTATAGATTTAGGAACGAATTTTGTGTACCCCTCCCACTCATAAATATTTACCAAAAGTACTGGTGGTGCAGGGACAGGATGACAATGATAGACAATCTCATTAAAAAAAACAAACTAAACTAAAGACTGTATGACACATAGTAATTACTGATTCATAGCCATTCTGAAATTTCCCTAGGGAAATGTTACCAGGTCCCTCTACTTTGGGGATAGATAGTGGTTCTTCCTTATTTTACTCCTGGGAAGTAGCTCCCCTGTGCATTGTTCTCCTTGATTTCTAGCTCCAGCCTCTTGTTCTTTTTCTATCAACCTCCTTGGCCACTTGTGGATAGGGAAATATCCCCTCTTGGTGGCTGGCAGCTTTCTCAACCCAAATTCTGCTTGTCCTTGTAGATAGTTAAGACTCCAGAGGTTTTCTCTGTTTTTCTGTTTTTGACTCTTGAAATCTTTCCATCTTTTTTTTTCAGGGTTGAAATCACAATTGCCAACAAAGATCTCGCAAAAAACCTAGTTTTCTGTGCATTTGATTCCAGTAGCTATGTACCATAAACTACATTCGCAATCCTTTTCCTCAACATCTTGCTGTTTTTTCCTGTTGAATTTGTTTGTTTTAATCTTCTACATGCAATGCACACAGAAATGTAGAGGAGGTAAATAAAATGTGTGAAATCAAAGGATATAACTATTAACTAACAAACATGTATCTTGCTAATAAACTTGCATTCTGTGGAAAAAGCTTTTTTTTTTAAATAAACTTACTTTGGTTAATAGCTTACATACGATTTTGATGACATTTAAAACAACCTCAGTTGAAAACAGGAACAGAATTCCTCTGCATCACCAGTAGTACTGTGAGGAGAATTGAATATCATTTACCAGAGTAGAGTCAAGGAATACATACAGAATAAAGATAATTCTGAGAGTGAGATGCCTGTATGTGCCTCCAGTCAAAGTGAAAATGATATAAATATATGTATTTGTTTTCGGTTGCTGCCGTGACAAACTACTTAGTGTCTTAAAAATAACACAAATTTATTAACTTACAGTTTTGTAGGTCAGAAGCCTGGCACAGTTCTCTCGAGGCTAAAATCAAGGTTTCAGCAGGGCTGAGTTCCTTTCTGGAAGCTCTGAGGGAGATTCTATTTACTTGCTCATTCAGGTGGTTAGCAGAATTTACTACCTTGAGTTTGTAAGGTTGAGGGCTCTATTTTCTTGCTGGCTGCCAGCTAAAGGTCATTCCCAGCTTCTAGAAGCTGCTCAGAATCCTTGACTCATGGTCCCTTACCTCCATCTCCAAAGCCAGCAAAAACAGCCTGTCTTGGAAAACCCTGAGCTGGCGTGTTAAATTAAGAATATGCAGATTATGACCTGCTGAACGAGAGGAGTCACAAGCCACCCACACGGGGCCTGCAGGTAGCTCCCTTGACGTTTGACCTCCCACTACGAGGAAGTAAAATCCCTGGGGCCATTTTGATTGAAAGCACAATTTCAACACTCACACAAAAGAAGAAAAAGTCACAGGATTTATTACTTACAAATCCAAGAACAGAGGTGCAATGAGCCAGGGAAAGGGCAGTCCTCTGTCCCAGGTCACCAGCAAGCTGGAGATGGCAGGGGAGCAAGCACCTATTATTTATAAGGTGGTAGGGGCAGAGGTCACTAATTTTTTTTGCCAGGAGGTCAGGATTGGGCTCATGGTCATAAAATTCAGTGATTTTGCTCTGTTCCTAATGAGGCTGTGGCAGCTGGCCTGAAGGAATGGTGGAATGGCCTTTGAAGATTTAGTTATAGCATCAGAATGAGATGATGTTTTACCTTGCTGAGAAAAAGCCCTCTTCAATGTGCTAGAATCATACACGCTCAGACTCAACGGCCAATAAATATACAGTGTGGTCTCTAGCAAAGCCAGGATTCACAGGACCGGGAATGGAAGGGGAAGTGGGATGACTGCTTTCACTATTACCCCATGTCATACATCAGTGAAATGTCTGCTTATCTCTTGGCCACTTTGCCTTCCTCATGCCAGTGAATCAACAGGCGAGGAAGAGAGTTATTATACTGGCCAAAGTCAATGATCCTGACTATCAAGGGGAAATTCTATTCCTACTACCCATTGGAGATAAGAAGAAATTTGTTTGAAATGCAGGAGATATCCTGAGCCTGTTATTTGCATTCATGTATTATAGTATTTAATGGAAAACTAACCCAATAGGCAGTTTTGCTAATGACCAAAACCCATCAGGTAGGAATACTTAGGTCACCAAGTTAGGCAAGGAACCAGGACCAACTGTGTTCACGTGTCAGGACAAAAGAAATAAGGAATGAGCAGCCATGATCATAAATATCATCAATAAGTTATGATCATGTGACTAGCTGCAGGAATGAGGACTTTAATAGTTATAGGTATTTCTACCTTATTTTGATATGGATATATTTATAAATATATTAACCAGTTCTTTCCTTTTTGGTTTCTCCTCATCCATACTTATAGCATCTAATATGAGATTGGTTCTAATTAACCTATATTTATGTTTCAATAACCCAAAGGCGAGTGTGCCTCAGCTAGAAGTAAAATGAATATCACTGTAGGAAGAATAAATTGAACTTTGGGACAATGTTTCATCTACTGGGGAGATTAGTCTATTTGTGATTTTATTAAATATAATTGCATCATGAAGAGATTCATTTAGATTATGACAGTGAAAATTCTTGAAGAATTGACGATATGGGTTTTGCATTGTATGAAGATGCATCTACAAGAATAAATTGTCCGCTTATACATTTATGATATTAAAAAACTTTTTTCTGTTTGCATCAGTTATTTTCCTGTTTATATAATATACTGATATTCTGTAAAACAGTTTCATTATTATGACAACAGATTTCTTCAAATTTAGAATTTTTCTGTTTCTTGGACTTCCTTTAAAAAAATGGTCTAGCTCTATGGTGGCTACCTGTATAGGCATTTATGTTAGTTTATTGTATTTTGTTGATTTTCCTGAACTCATTTGTATTGCTACCTCTGCTTTAGACTGATACATTTTACAAGAAACTCAATTACTATATAATTTAATGTGTTTGCTTATTAGTTCCATTAGTTACTACATTGCAGTATGAATCTTGATTTATCAGGAAACATGCTAGGTTTTGCTCCCTATTGTATAGCTCTATAAATTAATACCAGTACGTGTCTCTTTAGCTAAACTTTTATTTCAAGTTGGTACAATATTTCAGTATATTCAAACTTACATATTCCTACTGAATTCTAGTATGCAGTAAAGTATGTTCATAAGAAAAAAAAAATCCATGCGAATAACACTAAATATCTTTCAAAACTTGCATAATAACAACTACTTAGTTCTTCTGTACTGCTGGGATGCATGTTAAGCAATAGCATAACTTACATGGAAATTGTATTTTTTTATGTAGTTTAATATCGGGTAAAACTAAACTCTATTGTTTATACAGATCATAAATCAATAAAGAAATAAACAACATGATAATTGTACAAACCAAGGTTTCAGTTAATTCTAAGGGCAAAGGACTAGCACAAAGAAGCTTTTGTGGATGATGAAACTTTTCTAATTATTGACCTAGACAGAGATGATATGGGTGATAGCACCATACTGATTCATTAAACTGCATTTTACGCAGTTCTTTGCATGTATGTTATATTGCACTAAACATATAAGAAGAAAAATTATATACAAGAAAGTATACAATTACCTTAAGAAAATTTACCACCAAGTATTATTATTATTATTGCTAAAGATAACCTAGTAATGTTTGCAATTTTATATTTTAAATTTATTTGTATTTGGATTGTATAATTTTATTAATATCTCTGAGAACAAGTATTATTATATCAATATTTCCTTCTTGACTTTTAAAAATTAATTTTAAATATAATATGAAATGCATAATTTATAATTGTCTTCACATATATACTGTTATATATTACTAATATTTTATATTGCTCGATGCCTATTTTATGTATAATACTCCACATTTTATACCTTTTGAGCTATTTTCTCTAACTTAACTTATTCATAAATTATAACAATTACTAATGAGGAATTTCTTGCTCAAAGTGAGCTTACCTTAGAATTGTATCATTTTGTCCTTTTAATATTTTAATTTATTTAAAATTTCTTAATAAACCTTTCTAAGGACATCACTATCTAGTCATCTAATATGATATACTCAGTTGTTTACCCATAACACATTTGACAAGGGTTTGTTTGATATTTCAGCACTTCAATAGGCCAGTTTAGAAAACTTAAAAACTCTAGTTATGAAAGACATGGGAATCATTATTTTAGAGCAGATTTTTACTCTTTTTATTTAAATTGTTGCTTACAGATAGTTCATTTTAAGGATTAGAAGTAGAATATGGGACTATTTCTTTTATAAATTATATAAAATCTTAGATAACCTGTCTTAGAGATTTTCTCAATCAGTGCCCTCAATTTAACGATGAATAAAGCAAGATCCAAAGAGGGGAAGTGATTTTCATAAGGTCAAGTGAAAAAACCTGATCCTAAGGGAATAAAATTTCCTTAAAATGATATCTTGGTTAAGTGACCCTTGAAGTTCCTTGATTCTACAGTAACATTCAATTCCCTGCATTCAATATTTTTAAATAAATTCTCTAAGAAGTAACAGAAATACAATTTTGATGCTGAATTAACCTCGGACCCCGTTTTTATCTAGTTTCTAATTATTAGGCTAAATGCAAGAAAGTTGAATTTTAGATTAGTACTAATTTTTATGCAATAGGTATGACCTAGCAGGTGAGTGCTTGGAACACATTTTATTCTTCTTTGATTAAGCCTCGAGCATTTTGAAATAGTAGAGAGCAGTGTTCCATCAGACATCCCAATGCACACCTCTCCTAAAAGTTACCAATTTAATGAGCTGTCAGCAGTAAGCCTATTTTACACCTTCTCTGGGACACCATATTAATGGAACAATAGGTTGGTAAATCCATAGGGATGTTGCCATGACAATGCCTTCATAGAAAGCCAATAAAATGGAACACTAACAGATAAATTGGGATAATTATTAGCCAACTTCCTTCAGCCACTGAGAAACAAAATTAAGGCAAAAGGATTCAGAAACAGAAGACAATTCAACATTTTATTTCAATTTTTGTCTAGATATAAGTTCTTCATCACATTTCATTTGCCTAGATTTCAAACTATGCTCAACATCTAGCAGTTATATAAAATAGGGTTTTTTTTTGTAATTCTTTAATGCCCTTTGTTTAATCTCTCAGTTGACATTTTTAAAGAAGAAAAATAATATATCTGGGTAAATATGAATAATCTAATTACAAAATAACTGTTAAAGAAATGAAACACAAAATACCTATTTTTAGTTACTAATAGTAAAAGACACTTAAATGATTGAAATAGCAGATTATGCCAATTTATATTTCTCTGAATTATATATAGAAACGCTCTTAGGCATTCAAATAGATTTTGACAGTCGAGACTAGTGGATAGTGGAAAGGAATCATCAAATTTTTACTGTGTTAGAGGGAAAAAAAAGATCCACGAAGTGAACAATCTCTCTATTTCAAAGAATTATATTTAGAATTCAAACATTTCTCCTCTTGATATGACTAATTTTTGATAGATACACATATATTGATAGACAATATGCCTGCTTAGTTTCTCATTTAATAAATATATTTATCTTATTTCACAAGCAGAAATTGAAATTCTGTCAAATTAAGCATAACTAATATCAGGTCATTTGCCATTAGTTTTGGAAATTAAGTGAAATGGGGGGACATGATCTAAAATTATAAAAAATTATACTGAATAATGAACTTCTGATTTATACTCTAAATATCTATTTTATAACTATGGATATATGTAGTCACATATTCTCTGTCATAAGACATGACATTTATTCCATGTTAAAATTTTAAATCTTAGAGAATAGAGACTCTACTACAACCTTGTTCTCCAAGTGTACTGACAGAAATAAATATATAATTAATACTTTATATGGTGATTGAAGTAAACATGCATAGTGTTAAACATATTTTTGTGTGTTGGCTTGTTAAGTTTTTCGAAATGTCCCCTCAGTTTGTGTCAAAATTTTCATATCTCAGAATAGCAATATATATAAACAGTTAGCTGCATTATATTTTACTGTATTCTTGCAGATTCTTGCAGATTGTATGATTTATGTCATATTTATTTTTGAATCCCTGATAGTGTGGCAGGATGTCTGTCACAGTGATCATTAAATAAATGTGACGATAGATTTCATTATCTTAACACACCTTGACCTTGGATTCTTGATAAATGTGCAATAAACAAATGAAACCATGTTCTACATTTTGACAAATATATTTCAAGGCAAGCAAATCTAGAAACTACAGATTTTTCTATACATACATACATAGATATGTATGCATATATGTGGCATATAGCTTATCATATGAAATAAAGATTGAATTTTTTATTAATGAGTCTTTCTATCCCTTTAGATGGTGAAATCCTCTATGTAATGGAGGTGCCATATCTAAACTACTGTTCAATTGATTGATCCACTTATCTACCTATCTATTTATCTATCTATCACCTCTCTCTCTCTCCCCTCTCTCTTTTGCTACTCATTCATTCATCCATCCTTCCATCTATGCAAACATCTGTCTATCCATCTGTCTACCCATCCATATATCACTAGGCATATTTACTGACTTGAATTATATACTAAATAAATATTTTATGGAATGAAGAACCAAAGAATAAATAAATCGTAAATGAATAAATGAATAATCTAACTCAATTAATACTTTTAAGAAATTCTTAAGATTATTCTTCTAAAAACTGAAATACTAAACATTTACCACTACAATTTTAAGTTTGAAATATAAAATTTTGAAATGGTGAAAACTTTATTTTGACTTTCTTTAGACTTAAAAAATAAAACCAGCATAGATGACAGTTTGTAAATATTCATGTGTGTGTGTGTGAGAAAGAGAGAATAAAAAGAAAATCTGCACAAATGTATGTTTGGCATTTCCTATACTAAAATAATT
Organism: Ceratotherium simum simum; assembly: GCF_057802395.1. Taxonomy (NCBI): domain Eukaryota; kingdom Metazoa; phylum Chordata; class Mammalia; order Perissodactyla; family Rhinocerotidae; genus Ceratotherium; species Ceratotherium simum. Next base: position 22,834,553 of record NC_141917.1, on the reverse strand, counting down.
GAACAAAATTGTGGGTTTTTGTCACAAAGAATATTCTGTATTAATGAAATTATCATTTCAATGTTGTTTTGTCAAGCCTGTCTTCTACATTATTTTATATGTAAGGGTCAATGCCCTGCTTTGTAGCCAGTTATAGAGACTTTTCTCTTTAAGAAAATAAACTCTTTCCTTATTGTATGCAAGTAATTTTGGATATGTTCCTATATTTTCAGATAAATCTCTTACTTTATTTCTGCCTGTTTTATTTATAATAAGGTTGTGTTAGTTATCTTTGATCATGTAGCAAATTACCAAACTCTTAGTGGATTTAAAGCAACACACGTTTATTAGCTCACACTTTATGTGGGTCAGGAGGCTAGGCACAGCTTAGGGAATCCTGTTTAATTTCTCACAAGGCTATAATCAAGATGTCAGCCAGGCTCTGTTCTTACCTGGAAGTTTGGCTAGAGAAAGATCCACTTCCAAGCTCCCTCATTTTGTTGGCAGAATTCATATTCTTGCTTTTGTAGGGCTGAAATCTTCAAGTTTTTCCTGGATGTTAGCCTGAGGCCACCTTGAGCTCCTAGGGGTCACTCACAGTTCCATGCCACATGGCCTTCTCCACAGATAGTTCACAAGATGGCAGCTTGCTAATTTAAAGACAGCAGGAGAGCAAGACTCTAAAGGAAGTCGCTAGCAAGACAGAGTCTTACATAATATAATCATACAAGTGCTATCCCATCACCTTTGTCATATTCTGTTGGTTAGAAGCAAGTCAGTCCTACCCACATTTTTGAGAAAGAGATTGTGCTAAAATGTGAATAGAGAAGATTATGGTGGCCATCTTAGAGGCTGTTTGCCACAATGATTTATGCTCTTTTATGAAAGTTTTTCTTTTAATACTGGGGCCTGGAAAACTTTTTCTTATATATTATTTTTATATTTCCTAGAATACATTTTATAGTTAGAACTTAAGGTTATTTCTGGTGTCAAACATGAGAATCCTGCTCCTCTAGTCAGGTTCATTTAATAAATCTTCAGAATCTGATCATATATTTTCATATGAAAAATGGAATTACAATTAATCTTGAAAATCAATTTTATATTCAACACTTTAATTTATAATGTTATATTGTTTTAGTTTAAATATCAAAAAATAAATAATCTAAACCATTCTGTGTGTGTGTATGTGTGTATGAAAAACAAGCTAACTTTAAGGTCTTAAAAATGAGAAAAAAATCCAGAATAACTAATATAAATTTTTCAGTACTGAATTTTTTCCTAATAAATGGCTTTAATAATACTGCCTATATAAACAGTAATCCTGAACAAAATATGTTTATTTTACCATCAACAATGAGTAAATTTCTCTTAAGTTTTCCTTCATTTAATCTTGAGTGTGTGTTGCCGTAATGTACGACTTATGTATTGTGTTTCATGTATATTTTAAAATAGTGGCATCCGATCCTTTCAGGTTAAATAAAGGGGAAGTCTCAGCATACATACCTAGATTTATAAAGATTTTTATGTAAACTTATTTCCTTAATTAAAAACTTTTTTTTGTCTTTATAGCTTGGCTGATTTTTACTAGTTATTAAACTTTGAGAGTCTATTTATTATACAGATAATGTAAAGAAGTATTTTACTGTGTTTCCACATAGAAATTATAACTACACTAAATTTGATGCAAGCCATATGGAGAGGGAAATTTCCTACTGCAGTGGGAAGTATATTAAGAATATTCAAAATATGAACTAAAATCATCTTACTGAAAATTAGAAGAAATCTAAATGTTTCATTTTAGATTTATACTGTGCTTTATTAACAAAAGTATTTTTTCCTTATTTTACTGGTAAGGATGATGAAAAGAAAGTGGTTAAAGGTAAGTAAGGTGTGTAGGATAAAGAGTCAGAGAAGGAGTGAGAAATCTGTATCCAGCTTTATGATGAGACTCTGAATGCTAATGTGAGCAAGCCTGATGTGAGACAGGCATGTGTTGCGGGCACCACAGTAGGCAGAACAGATGCACATAGGGCCTCTGAAATGGTACCCTGGGGACCCTCTTGTGGGGAGCTGGGAAAACATTGGGGATGTCTTGACCTCTAGCCAACTAAACTTTGTCAACGTATTTCTGGATGGTTGTGAGACTAAGTCTTTTGTATTTTAAATTGAACAGAAGGATTTCAAGCAATCCTGAAACATATCCAACATATTGAGAGTGGGCACAATATTCTTTTCAACTTGATATTATAAATACCCAGTATAATGCTGGCATTTTGTAGCTATTCAATGTACACTTTCTGAATAATGGATTAATACTAATCTTCTATTTTCGGACACTTCAGTATCTTCTCTAGGGATTATTAATTCAGTAGGTATGGAAGTACTTTGAGCTTCATCAAAGTAATGAACTTCCTTTCAGAGATCCTTTTGAGTGGAATTTGAATACTAAACAGCACAATAATAACTGTTTCTCCCCTAAAAGTGAAAGAAGTATTGGAATTGTGAAATGGAGGCTAAAGGAGTTATCACAAACCTTGTAAATTGATTATTACAGGTTGCAACATTCTTTATTTATTTATTTATTTATTTAATTTTATTTATTTATTTTTTTCCCCCTAAGCCCCAGTAGATGGTTGTATGTCACAGCTGCACATCCTTCTAGTTGCTGTATGTGGGATGCGGCCTCAACATGGCCGGAGAAGCAGTGCGTCGGTGCGCGCCCGGGATCCGAACCCGGGCCGCCAGCAGCGGAGTGCACACACTTAACCGCTAAGCCACGGGGCCTGCTCCTGATTGCAATATTCTTTAAAAAAAAATCTATGGGGCCAGCCAGGTGGCGCAAGCAGTTAAATGCACGTGCTCTGCTGCAGCAACCGGGGTTCACCGGTTCAGATCCTGGGCGCACACCGACACACTGCTCGGCAAGCCATGCTGTGGCGGCATCCCATATAAAGTGGAGGAAGATGGGCACGGATGTTAGCCCAGGGCCAGTCTTCCTCAGCAAAAAAAAAAAAAAAGAGGAGGATTGGCAGATGTTAACTCAGGGCCGATCTTCCTCACACACACAAAAAATCTATTAGTTATAGCACCCCAAATGTTACTTTCTTTATTTAATGTGATAAAAGAAGCTTAGAAAATGGGCACTATTTAGGCCTGCCTTAGTAGTTGTATTTTTGTATAATAAATTTATCTTGCTTTTTTAGGGAACTGATGTTTTAACCTCTCAGATGTAATCAAGAATTGATCAGTGTAGATGGAAATGTGACTGTCCATTGCTTAGGCAAACATTGGCATGTACTACATTGGGGTAATGTGTCCAAGTGCCATTTTATAGCAGAATTATAATAAAACTTTTTAATGGATGTGTGTATATATATATATGTATATATATATGAGAAGGGAATTTCTCTGGGAAAAAAAGAAAGAAAAAGAATCTCCAATAGTAAAGATTAAAGAGCATTTAAAATATCACGACTTGAAGATTCACTCCTTAGATGTCTTTACCTGGATTTAACAAACTGACTCTCTCAGTGTTGGAAGGGTTCCCATGCCAAGTCAGTAAGGTTATCTAAATACGAGAGATGTAGAAGTTTAAATAAGATTTTTGTCTTTGATTCCTTCCACAAGCCAGTGCTAAGTGCAGGTCAATCCTATCTATCTCGTTCTACCACACACCTATATTTGTAGGAAATAAAATAAAATAATATTCTGCAGAGCCATGCCCAAGGTTGGGTTTGGGGAGGAGGAGTGGATAGTGATAAAGAATAGGAAGTTGTTTTATGATAGCCGTGTGCCAAAAAAAGATGTGCACCTGTCTCTGCTCGTTTATTTTAAGTCCCTGTATGTTCAAAAAAATTTTAATTTAATTTAATTTTAATTCTACTGGCTGAACAGGCTAAGAATGAAATGAAGGTTGTGAGTTTTCCATTTTCTTTAAATTCATAGTTATCAAACTTAAGGATTTTTTTTTCTGTAATTACAATATCTCTGTGACTTTACCTTCATCCACAGTGGAATGAGAAAAACTCAGATTCATGAAGAGACCTCAGAATGCAATAAGTCTTTTGGCTTTGTTTTTTCTTTTCAGAGAAGTCTAAAACAATTCAGAAAAATTTCTCTCTCTACTTTTGAAGGCACTAATTCATAAAATTTTACAAGTTCCCCTTACAACTGATTTCAGGATTTTAACATGGACAACATGAAGAAAGTCATTTGTGGAATAAAAATAAATAGTTTTTATGAAAGCATATTTTATCCCTTTACTGGTCACACAAACTGATCAATATCATCCTCTAAACTATTAAATATACATTAGTCAGACAACATTTTCTTTTCAAAATTGAATATATGACTTTGTAAATATTTTTTGTTTCATCTGGGAAACAACAGATGGTATTGGAGGTACAAAGGATTCAGTCCTAAAATAGCCATTTCTTAACTGAACAGTGACAATTCACAACTTCTCCAAGTTAAGTGATGTTTATTTAATCTCTATTTCTACTATACAGGGCTCTTGTAATAATTAAATGAAATTACTTACTCACATCTACAGTCTGATATTTCAATATATTAGGTCTCTGTTATCATCGCAATCCAGCTTATCTGTTTACTTCTAATGGAAGCAACGTATTAAAACTTGTGGTCAAAAATTGTTTAGTTAGGGGCCGGCCTGGTGGCGTAGTTGTTAGGTTCTCATGCTCAGCTTCAGCAGCCCAGGGTTTGCAGATTTGGATCCCGGGTACGGGCCTACACACTGCTCATCAAGCCATGCTGTGGCGGCGTCTCATATACAAAGTAGAGGAAGACTGGCGCAAATGTTAGCTCAGGGCCAACCTTCCTCATCAAAATTTAAAAAAAAAAAACAAAAAACATTGTTTACTTAATTATTTGGATATTTCAGAGTATTTATTTTTAAATAAATAATAATGAGTAACTTTCTCATTATCTTCTATATAGTATCTGACACCTAATTCATTGTCTCACCACATTTGGATCCCTTCATTTTCATCAACTGTGGAACTTATTCTCTAAAATCCCATAATCAGATCAATAGGGATAGCTCAGGATATTTGATATACCTCTCTAACATTTAAAGTTTGATGTTTGTTCCTCCCAAAATGACAGTTAGGAGACACATTATTTAAGGTAGTCAGTTCAGTATAGTGATTCTTCCTATCTAAATGTAAAGGTATAATTTTATGTATTTATTTTAAGTTGTGTTTAGTTTGACGTAACAGTCCACTAACCAATGTTGGCTCTCCAAGTTAGTATTTTAAACATGCTGTGACCCATTCCTGTGCAACTGATGACTACTGAGGGCCAAACAATATATACTAGGAATGCACTAGGTTAAGAGATGGAAGCAGCTAGAGTTAGCAAAATTGAAAATCACAGCCTCCTTCCCGTTAGATAATGTAATTCAGTGTTTCAAATACAGAGACCCTCTGTAATTATTCCGACATTTATCAAGATTTTTGGACGAGAAAGGATAAGATCTTAAAGAATGTGACTTTAAATTTGCAGAAAATTACTTTTTCTGAAATAATGTGTGAGAGACTGTAGTCCCTGGATGACCCAGCTACGATGACCATGGGTAGAGTTTCAAGTATCTGAACACTCTTTTAATGTTAAATTCTTTTGTTGCCTATTGTTATTTCTTTTAGGAGGAAATATGGGAAATGCTGAACTTGAGAGGTTGAAGGCACTCAATTGTAATCAAATGAATGAGTGTATGAATTATTGAACTAAGATTAAATCCGTATAAGCACTATACCTGTATACTTCTTGGTTGAGTTTTCCTTTCTCAACTTCACTGTCACCTCTACATTGGGATAATATCAACTCACAGGTTTGTGGAAATTGAATGATACTATATATGAAAAAGGACAATGCCATATATTCATTCATACTTTCACTCATTAAACAAAAATTTATTGAGTAACTACTGCATTCAAATCATCGATCTGTGTGCTTGGAATATATTAGTGAACAAAGTGACTGACAGTGACAATGATGGTGATAATCATTATTATAAAAACAGTTAACAATCTTATAGTGCTTAATATGTGCCAAGTATTAGGTATTTTATATACAACTTAGTGCTTCCATAAAACTTATGAGATAGGTGTTTTGATTTATCCCTACTCTATACATGAGGAATTGAAATATAGTGAGATCAAGGAACTTGTTCAAAGTTGGAGCTAGTAGACGGTAGAACTGAAATCAAAGCCTTAGAGTCTGGCTCCAGGATCTGTTTTTAACCATAACACAATACTGCCACCTAATTATACCAAGTGACTAGTAGTTGATTCTCTCAGTCTGTTATCTGAGGAACTTTAACACCAGATAAAATGCTACATCGAGTGAAAATACAAAGCTTTACTTGTAACCAGGGAAAGGATAGAAAAGTTGAGACAGAAAAATAATATTTATTTTAAGCATGAATTTTACATCTTTTAGGACTAATAGGCATAGAATGCAATTGAGCTAAGGAATTTGTATAATGTAAAATTGTCCAGCCACAAGGATCTTTACATATTTAATCAAAAACCTTTGATTTGGAGAAGAGAAATCTGACCACTCTAGAGCCTAATTAATTTTCTACATTCATGGGGATATACAATGTAAGGTTTGAACTAGGATACCCCGTGACAGCTAAAAGCTCAGTGTTTTTACACATTGTTCTGTTTCTATTGTGATTTTTATTCAACTATAATTTATAAATGAATAGTTTTTTTAAATTAGTGACCACAAACATATACACAAAAAGCTATATTCATTATTGAGACTTAGGTAAACAATGCAAATCCGAAGTTTTTAGTTCACAAGTTAACAATTCAAGCATTTTCCTTTGATGTTAAATAGTGTCCTTGTTGGAAGTAATTCTATAAATATCATTGGATGCCAACCACACACAAGGTTTATGCTAAAAACTCGTGGTAGAGTAACAAACAAGTTGGTAAAATAGTCATTAAGCAAACAACACCTATGTTAAGATTGCTTTAACCACACAGCCGAAACTGAAATAAACCTAAACAATATCATATAGTGACAGCATAATTCATTTGAAAAAAAATTGTGTCCCTTCTCAATTATATTATTATTAACTAGTTTTTTCTATATTTAAAGACTTTTGCTTGTTAAATATGAAAATCTATCATCTCATTTATCATTTATATATTGGTTACCTGTAGTACACAAAAATACTGTGCTATACACATAGATATATGCTTAAAGTAGCCTGTTGTACAATTAAAACCTGATGCAGGAAACGAGTGTATTTTCAAGAAAAATTGAAATGGATGTAAAATATACATTTTTATTGCTATTCATGTGTACATTTCCCCCTAGCACGAGAATTATATTTTAATACCTTATGCTAAAGAAAAATGAGCAAAACATGTTTCTTTTCAAGATAATTTATAGTGTCAAGTCATGCATGAGGGTAATGAGATTAATAATAGAAAGTATAGATTTATTCATTCTCTGGATGATAAATCATGACAAGTCATTAGAGTCATTTAATTCTGATGCAGTAAAACCATGGGATGGCTGAGAGAATGGATGATATTATTTAGAATATTTCATGTCTAGTTGATGAGTTAAAATTGTCATAGTTGTTAGTAGAGTTCTGAAATTGTTTTACATTAATGGAAGTCTGGTAACTTTGAATGAAGTGTAAATCATATAAGAATTGAATGCTCCCTCTGAAGATTCCAATACCACACGTGAAAAGAACATTCCAAGCTAGTATCTCTTATAATTTATGACTTATATTGATTGAGCACTTACATGAAACACTTCACTAGCTCCAATAATTAAATTAAAATGTAATAATAAACATAAAGAACATGAATTTTATTTCTAATCAGCAGTCTACAACTGTTTGTATGTTGATTATTCCCAGATAAACTATTATTTTTATTATATTTTATAATTTTATTTCTATAACTATTGTTTTAAAGTTATGTAAACACTCGGTTCACAAGTCAAAAGTTACAAATGGATTTCTCTTGCTTGCCTCTGTCTTTCACACATCTAGTTGATTGTTCTGGAACTGTCCAGTGTTATGAGTTTATTGAGTGATCTTGAAGAGATACTTCATATATAAAGTGTATATATTTGCTTACATATTCATTCTTCTACTGCTTTTTATACACAAAATTTAGCATGATAAGCATACTGTTCTAAAACATTTCATTTTGTTTTATTTTGTGTTTATTTAATAAATCTTGGAGACCATTTCTTACAGTATATAAAGAGTCCCTTGTTAAGTGAAAGCATTATCTTTCATAAGAAAACATTTATCAAAATTGTTAAAAAGTGAGCTATAATAATATGTATGATTTTAAATTAATACATTAAAAAATGAGATGCAGGAATAGGTATAATTATTACCATGATTTTTAAGTGAATGAGTTTAAGCAATATTTTGAGATAGGTATGAAAGTGTAAAGCAATAGGGAAATAGGAAGATTTCTTCTGTTAATTCTACTCATAGCTACCGCTCAAGTATTGTGGTTTGGGGAATGTGATCACAATTTAAGTAAATGCTAAATTTTAGATCTTAATGTGAATAAAGTTTTTGTTTGTCTGTTTGTTTGCTTTGTTTTGTTTGTAATTCAAGATCTTAGACAACTAAATGCTTTCCATGGCTCTGTGGACTCCATGTTAACGTTCCCTTGCTTACAGGAATGCTGAGTCTCTACTTTGTTTTCAAATTTGTCATTTTAGAAAGTATGCACATTGGTATAATTATTTTGAAAAAAATTACAAATTACTAATTTTCATGTTATTTGATTTTTATCTATCAAAACTGAATCATCTAAAGAAATTTTGCCCACATTAATCTGGATAAAGACTCAATTATTCTAACTTCACTCTCTGATATATATTTACTTTCCATTGCACATGTAACACAGAAGAGTCCTTATAAGTCTTTAAGAGATACTGAAACAACGATTTAAGATCGTATAGACCAATAGTTATGCCATACCTGTAATAAATTAGAAGACTTGTTACCATTGTTAATCATCTGATTTCAACAGCATTTCTCAAAGTGAGAAATACTGTCTTTTGAAGGGTCTGCTAGCTGAAATTGTGCACATCTGTACATGATTGTTGAAAGTTATTACAAATAATAATATTAAAAGTAACACGGAAACTTCACCATAAACTGAAATTGACCTGGAATAATTTACCATTTTTACCATCATTGTATGGATATAAATTTAACCTTTATAATATATTGAAATAAGAGCTGATTTCAGAAGTTTGATTTACTTATATGTGGACTTTGGCATACATTAATAAGGGAAGATCTTCATTAATCAATGTATTAAGATTTATTGAAATGCAAATTTATTAGAAGATGATCAAATTATCAAACATTCTCCCATGAAAATTGGTAACATGTTTCAACAAGTTAAAACCAAGAAAAATAAAATGTTCTCCGGATAAGTTAAAACAAATTCTCCCTCACCTCTTTCAGGTATTTACTCAGACATCTCCTCCTTAGTGAGAACTTTCTAGGCCAACATTTGAAATATTGCAGCCCTATGCTACTTTTTCCTTTCCCTCCTTTATTTTTTTTCCTGTGCACTTACTTCTATATAGAACATTATACCTTTTCCTCTTCCTTCCCCTTCTTTCCTTCTTTCTTCCCTTCCTGCTTTCTTTCTTTCTTCTCTGTCTTGCCATCTAGAGTGCAAACTCTTTTGGAGCAAGCCTTGTTTTCCTTCTTGCAGCCGAGGCCCTATAACTTGCCTGACACAGAGCAGGCACTCAAGAAACATGCTGATAGATGTTTATCTGATTAGTGTCTACAACTGCACCAGTTTGTCCAAATCTCTTGAGCTTCCCTTCTTATCTAGCGAGTCTCAGTCTGCTCATCTCTAGTAATGCTAGTAAACGTCAGAGTTAACTATGCCCCAAGCAATGGTGCTCACGTTGTAGTGTCTAAAACCCCTCTGTGATGCTTACTAAGAGTATAGGTCCACTGGCACTCTTCCAGAACTTCTGACTCAAAATATTTCCATGATCTCCTGACCCAGTGCTCCAGAGACTATTCTAAGGGGCTTAATCTTAATAATTAAAATTTCTGAGCTCTGGAGCCTAGACTGGTTTGAAAGAACTGGGAAGTCTATCTTCCCAAATTTGATTTATGGCCTGTTTACCCTAGTTATGCTAATTTCTGACCCTTGCCCTAACTATCATGTCAAAAATAGATGGATCTTTCATTCTTTCCAGCAAGGGGAGTTAGGGCTCAATGGCAAATAAATCACAGAGGTCAACGGGGTTTGAACTTGCGAATTATTTTGGCTCCAGACCAATGGTTCTCATGGATGGCAGCATGCTGGTATCACTTGGGGGGCTTTTCAATTCCAGATACCCCAGGCGTCAACACTCTGCAGTTTCACTCATGTATCAATAGTGTTTAAAATTCCCCAGGTGACCCCATATGCAGCCATGGTAGCCGGGCCACTCTTCCATCCCTGTAGCATCATTCCAATCACTAAGAGCCCAGGCGTTGTCAATCAAGGTTGGAACTCTTATTAAATAATCAATGTTTTCAAATCAGCTATTACTGAAATTTAGCCATGCACGCTTTGTCTGAAGCTAGTTTCCACACATCATTGAGCAAAAGCTGCAGATTGCAAGAGAGTCTAACAATTAAGATAAAAAGTTGCTCTGTTTCGTTATCAGGTTTGAGCCAGACCATCTAAGATTTTGTCTTCTTTTCAAGTTACAAAATATTAGTAGAAGCCACAATTCAACCCCACTGTGATTTCTTATCTCTAAATACTGCTCTATTTTAGTGGCCACCAAGATGCCTAGCCCATCTTTAGTAGGTGCACAATCTGAGACCCCAAAAGATTAAGCTCCAGCAGAGCAGAATCTGTGTTCTATCTACCTTGTGATAGCCTCAGTTCCTAGAACAGTGCCTGGCACACAGCAGGCTATGATGAAGAAAATAAAAACTTGGCAAAGGCTTAAATGGCCACCGAATAGTATCCTAGACTAATGGTACTCCATCCCAGGATTTGTAGGAGAGTATTACAGCCTTGCACTCTGTCACAATACTCAAGACAATTCAAAATGCCTCACATTCCTAGTTTGGAATTCATATGCAATCCCTTTCTGCAATCAGTTGTTGTGTCATGATCTTTCACTGCACATAGTTAGAGGTACATTGTCTTCTGGAAAATACGAGAGAATTCTTCCCAATTCATTTTATGAAGCTAATATTACTCTGATATCAAAATCAAAGGCAAATATCAAAGGCAAAATGTCTACGTTGACTTTTACCTTTCCTTTTTTGCAGCATCGTAATCATTTCTGAGAATTTAATTTTTTTTATAATTGATAGTTTCATGGGAGAAAAAAGGCAACTCTTGGATTACCTAGTAATAAGAACTATATTTTTAAATACGTAGATAATTTTGATTTACATCATACATTGTAGTTTTAAGATCTTTATTTTTTTTATTGGTGTATGCATTTGTGTGTGTGTGCTTAGGGATTTGAAAGTGAAAATATTTAACTATCTCAGCTTTTGCTTTTTTGTGTGTGCATGAGGAAGATTAGGCCCGAGCTAACATCCGATGCCAATCCTCCTCTTTTTTTGCTGAGGAAGACTGGCCCTGGGCTAACATCCGTGCCCACCTTCCTCTACTTTATATGGGATGCCATACAACATGGCCTGACAAGCCGTGCATGCCCAGGATCTGAACCTGGGGCCTCTGAGCAGAGCACACACACTTAACCACTATGCCACCAAAAGCTGAGGTGAGACCCTCAGCATTTGCTTTTTTGTGTGTGTGAGGAAGCTCAGGCCTGAGCTAACATCTATTGCCAATCCTCCTCCTTTTTTTTCCCCTTTTTCTCCCCAAAGCCCCAGTAGATAGTTGTATGTCATGGTTGCACATCCTTCTAGTTGCTGTATGTGGGACGCGGCCACAGCATGGCTGGAGAAGCGGTGCGTCAATGCGCGCCCGGGATCTGAACCCAGGCCGCCAGTAGTGGAGCGCGCACACTTAACTGCTAAGCCACGGGGCCAGCCCCAGCTTTTGCCTTTTAAATGAATGTTTGTTGTGTTTATGACAGTTATCTTGTTTTGTTTTTCTTAAAGAGTTAGAATTTTATGGAGTCAAATATCAATATTTTTCCTTATGTATCTTACTTTGAGTTCATGCTCTAAAGGTATTTATCTACCTCCCAAATATATATATGTATATAGATATATAATTTACATATAACTATATATACTATCTGTATATAATCTTTACTATGATGATATATTGAAATCCTAAATCTATATGGGATTTATTTTGGTATTTTGTATGCTATATAGATTTAACTTATTTTTTCTATTAACCTGCTTTTGAAAAATATTTTTTACCCACCTATTTTATATACATCCTCAATCATGTAAAAGGGGTTCTTTGGACTCTTTTTTTTATCTTATAAAACAATATTTCAGTTCTTGGAGTAACAAAGCTGTTTAGAAAAGTAAGAATAAATAATTAATAATGAACTCTCTACATATGAAATTACTCCCCATTCAAGCATTCCTTGTCTAATTCTACTAATCCAATCAACATCTTTGAAGGACAGACACATAGTGATATTGGGATGCAGTATAAACAAGGAGAAAGTGTGAAAATATGTAAGAAGATTTACAAAAATGAAGTCAAATATGAAGATCAAAAGGAAAAAATAGAGTTCAGTTTGTGCTCATAATCAGTTAACTATATTGCCTCTGCTAAGGAAACTCAAACCAAACATGCATAAATTATGCTACAAATTAGTAGGAAATAACTTGAATTAATTTACCCCTCTATGGAATTACATAGCATCTACTATTTTACTCAAGAATTTTATGTCCATAAATATTAGTATTTTAGTTTTGAATATGTAAAATCACTTATACTTTAATTTATGTGCTTGCTTTCTGTCAAACAAGTGGCGTCTGTTGCCTGTTATTAGGAATGGAAGATGAGCTCTTCTGCCCACTGCATCTTGGCATCTGAGTCATCAAGGAAAAAAACCCAAACACTGGATGGCACAATGCTTTACACAGAGAAGAGACAGAACAAGACCAGCTTCCAATAGTGGCTGTTAGTCTCCCGCGGCCAGCAGGTTCCTGCAGGCCAGCCAACCCAGGGCAACTGGCCTGCATGCACACCTCTTGTGCTGCAGAAAGACCTTGTCCCCTCCCTGCAGGGCACAGAAACAGCAGTGGGGTTGGCCAGGTGCCTTATGCTGCATAAGCTTAAGCAGAACAAGTGAGCACATATTGAGTCTGAAACAGGGCAAGACTTGCCCACATAAGGTACTAAGTCCAGCACAAGCTGTGAGGACCCTTCCTCTCTTGGGAAGGGAAGGAAGTGTTTCAGGACCAAGGCCCCTTCTTACGTGGCTGAGAGGAAGTCAAAAGACTACGCTGATGAGACTGCATTTCCCAATAATTTCTGTGGATTGTGCCTTTTCTATACTTTTACCTTAGCACTAAAAATAGAATATAACCCCCAAGGAGGACTCTACAGAGAAGCCATTAGATAATGAGAGGAGGATTCATTTTACAGCCATTTGTAATACAATGAAGAGGCCAGAAAACAAAACAGAGCAGAACAAAACAAAACCCTAAAATAGCAGAGCAAAGTCAATTTATTCCAATTATTTTTATATTGAATACATACTTGTTACAAAATATTGTTACCTGATTTATACATCTTGTTTTCATGCTTCACAAAAACCTTGAATGTCAGAAAGCTAGGTATTTTTATTAGCACTTCATTGGAATAAAAATTGGAATTTAGTTCTATCCATACAATGTGGCAGAAACATTTTAATCGTAAATTGCCTCTCAGGCCTTTAGTCATAGTTATTTGCTTTCAATTTCTAAAATTTTTGTATTTCATTTTCCTAGTATATAGCCTCTATAAAGCAATGAAGTAGAATGTTAGGGTGACTTCTTAAACTCAAGAACACTGCTTAGTAAAGAGAACACTGGATGAAAAAATTAGAAATTTATTTGACCCAACATTAAATGTATAACAGGAGAATTTCATAACTCAAAAAGTTCAAATAGATGAGAACCTACTTAATACATTCACTTTAATATTTCCTAAAGTAAACATAGTATTATGGCAGAAAAAATTAACAATATATCATGATGGAAAATGGATTATGTTCAATAATGTTGGGTGATAACACAAAATTGTAATATATTTTACCTAATGTATCACAGTAAAAAATGTTGGCATTTACAGAACAAGCTATGGTTTCAGAATAATTTCACGTAAATAAAACCTGCAATTTCTCCAATATGCTATATACATCAAACATTTATTTCATGCAAAAATTTATAGCTGAATGTGTACATATCTGTGGGCAGACTACAATTTGTCTATAGATTGGATTTCAAAATATATTAGTAAGTTTGTTGATTAAAACTTGAAACAGAGTTTCCCTGAGGACAGAAATAAAATAAAAGAGTTCATTGCAAATGTATAAATAATTACTCTTGTACAAGGGAAGAGACTCTCATAAGAAATACCTTTCTTTGAGACTTTCCTAAATAATGTTTAATATTGTAGTCATGGCATCTTTATTGCAAGAATGTTCTCCTAGTCATTTATCTCTTGTTTATCATTACATCTATCATTTCAAAATCACTCTCCCAAAATTACTAAAACCATTATATATATATTATAGTAACTCTGGTAACTACCATCTTGTTGGGTGATTTCAAAATTTGCTTTTTGAACAAAATTTATTATTCCTTGTCACATACTAGGAAAGAAGCTTTACATAGTTAAAATGTACTTTTTTTACCCATACATATGTCAATTAGCTGCAAAAAACTATTGTCTCAAGTTTAATACAAACACACAAACATTAATTGTTGCCTCTTCGATTAGAATTTCTTGGTCATTAATTGCATAGTATTTATCTCTCTTAATATTTTCATTTAGACCTACATGAATACTTACAATCTGCAATCAAGGTGCAAAATACTATTTATCTAGCAATAAATAATTTTGAAACAATGAGAAATAATGCCAACAGCTTAACACTTTATCTCTTCTCCAACAAAAGCATATTGAAACATTGCAATCTTAATATTTTTGTTAGGAACATAGCAGTTAATAAGCATTAAAATGAGTTACATAGATAAGAAATAAATAGGTCAGCAGCTTAAATAAATGGGTATAGTTTTGCTGCTGCCTAATGGACTAACATGCACCAATGGACACAATTAACATCCTAAATCTGTTGTACGGTAAACTTAAAATAGAAGGAAAATCATCCTTCTTGAATGTCTTACTCTTTAGAATGAATTAACCTTTTTCCCTCTCATTGGAAGCAGATGTTAATTTCATCACTCCCTTTTGCTTCCTGTTCTTATTACCCACTGTCCCCTTCCACAAGCCCAACATCCAAGGCTAGGATGCACTTGTTAACTACCCTGCAAAGTCTATATAGTCGCTAACAATCTAGAGAAATAAACGTACTTCCCTCCAGATTTCATTTAACAATTGTTCGTGCACGGATAAGATACGACTCATGAGACTGTCATCTTGCTCACCACCTGCTTTCTCTTTGAATGGTATAAGGGAAAATCACAGAACAGATTGCCTAAAGAAATAGCCCTATATTCTTGGAATAACCATCCATTTTCATATTTGGCTTAAATAAGAGTAGATTAATATAAATTCATAGGTATAAATTATCTTGGTCATTCATTAATTCATTCATTTAGCAAACATTTGGTGAATATAACTATGACGCTCATCTAGGTTCCAGTTGTGCAAAGATAAGTAGGATATGGTCGATGTGAAAGCCAATTTTTGTTTTAAAATTTTAAAATTATTTTAAATATTGTCTTTTCATGATGTTTTAAATTATCAATATAATTTTAGATATGGGGCACTTTGTTCATGTATTCATTCATGCATGCATCCAAAAAATGCTTAGGAAACCTTCTATTTGCCAGGAACTATGGTAAACACTGGAGATATGGAAATAAATTTTTTTAAAAAAAAACCTCCTTGCTCTGGGAACTTAAGATACAGTATGGGAAGAGATATACAATGTAAAAATTAAAAATTCATATATAATACATCTAGGAAAGCTATGAATTCCATTGAGAAAAATAATGCAGGTTAATGGAAATAGGATGTTAGGAAAGTTGCTAACATTCATTTAATCATCATATTTATTAAGCATCTAATATATATACCAGTAACTATGCAAAGTACAGAGATATTATAATCAAGAAAGCAGCTCAAGTTTTGTGCCCACACAAAGCTTACAATCCAATAAGGGGGATAAATAAATAAATAGCATGCCATAGTGACAAGTGCAGAAAATAAAATATAAAACATGGAGAAGGTGGGGGCTGGCCCGGCGGCACAAGCGGTTAAGTGTATGCACTCCGCTGCGGCGGCCCAGGGTTCGCCGGTTAGGATCCTGGGCATGCACCGAGGCACTGCTTGTCAAGCCATGCTGTGGCGGCATCCCATATAAAGTAGAGGAAGATGGGAATGGATGTTAGCCCAGGGCCAGTCTTCCTCAGCAAAAAAAGAGGAGGATTGGCAGATGTTAGCTCAGGGCTGATCTTCCTCACAAAAAAAAAAAACAAGGAGAAGGAAAAGGAAACATAAGTTGGGGAGGGGTCGGGGAGGAGGGTGACCATGAGGGTCTCCTTGCCAAGGTAACTTGGGTAAGATTTAAATGACATGTGGGAACATGTCATGCAAGTAACTTACAGAAGAGTATTTCAGCCAGGACAATGCAAAGGCAAAACCAGTGAGGTGGAAGGAGAGCGCACGCCCCTAACATCCAAAGACTAGCAAGGACGCCAGTTTGACCAGAAGATCTCCAGAAGCAAGAGAAGAGTTCAGAGAGGTAAATGGATATATGGCGAATATCAGTTTCCTATTGCTATTGTAACCAGTTAACACAATTTAGGGGCTTAAAACAACACAAATTTATTCTCTCCTAGTTTTGGTGGTCAGAAGTCTAAAATCAAGGTGTTGGTAAGGCTGAATTCTTATGGAAGCTTGAGGGGAGAATCTGTTTCCTTGCCTTTTCCAGTTCCTAGAGGCACATATTCCTTGGCTTATGGCACCTTCCTCACATCACTCCAACCTTTTGCTTCACACCAACCTCTTGTTTCCACTATGGCCTCTCTTTCTCGCTGAATCTGATTCTTCCTGTGTCCCTTTTACAAAGAGTCTTGCAGTTACATTGGGCCCACCAGATAATCCAGGATACTCTCCCCATCTCAAAACCCTTAACTTGATCACATCTGTGAAGCACCTTTTTCATGTACGACAATATCCACTGTTTCTGGGGATTAGAACATGGACATTTTTGAGATGTGTGTGGGTATTATTCAGCCTACTGCATCAGGCCTTGTAGATCATAACATATTTTTGTCTTTTGCTCAGAGTGCTATTTATATATGGGGAATATCACATTGGCAATGTAACATGACGGAAGTAAGTAATTAGGCCATGCAGGTATCTGGAAGAAAAGAGTTCCAGGCAGAGAAGACATCAAGGCAAAGACATCGAGGTGTGAGCAGAGTTCCAGGTTGAGGAACAGCAAGGAGGAGAGTGTGGCCGGAGTCCAGTGAGCTAGATGGAGGACCTTAGCAGTTGAACTTATAAAGATAGAGGTAGTAGAAATCTGGATAGAAGGCCTCACAGGCCATTTTAATCGCCCTGGATTTCACTCTCGATGAGAAAGGAAGCCGTTGAAAGACTTTCCCTTGAAATAAGTAAAAAGACGAACTTGGAAATATAAATCTGAACGATATATAAATGGTATTCTAAGCCATGAATTAATGAGATCCTCAAAGGAATGAATGCAATTAGAGAGCAGTAAAGTGCCTTAGCCTGAGCTAGAGAACAGCCAAAATGCAAAGGTCGGGGAAATGAAGAAGAACCACCAAAAGAGATGAGAAAGCACAGACAGTGAGGTAGGGAAGAACTAGATCTAAGAGGAATTTGGAAGCAAAAAAGAAAATTGTTCTAGAAAGTGGGACTGAGCAATTGTTTCAAATATTGCTGATAGTTTAAATAAAATAACCGAGAACTATTTCCATCCAGACAATTCTGGGAGCTGCCACACATGAGAGAAGTGGACAGGGAGATCAACATGAATGTGCGTTTCTTACCTCTGGACAAATCCTGCTTTTCTCAAACAAAAGAGTAATTGATAAAATTCTCAACACTGATTTAGCAGTGAAATAATATAAATTTCCTCTTCACCACCCACTTCACCAGCCTGACTTTATCTTCTACTGACATTTATCCAGTTCTCTCTTAACAATCAAGCCCCACATAAGGATGAGGATAGAGGAAGGGGGAAAATTCCAGCAATGAGATCACCAGTTAGAGGAGATATTTGCTACAGCTGGGAAGAAGATGAATTGCTTGCCTATCTTCAAGAAGGGAAACACCTCTGGGCTCCAGAATTTCCCATCACATCTAATATGAAGCACTATGTCTCTATATAAATACATTCATACATATACTGAATGCAAACATATCTGTGTGCACATATGTGTGTAAAACTGATCAGTTCTATTTTATTTCACAGAAAATAGCTCTTTATTTGGATAAAATAGGATTTAATTTCCATAAAAATAAAAAATTTCTCTAGGGAATAAATGCCTCAGAAAATTTGTAGTGATCCAAACACAGTGCTATAGCCTTTGAAGGAAAATCCCCATGAAAACTGCTCTATCTCGTCACTTTGTCACCTAAACTCCTTTGGATGTGTACATATTTGTAAGATCACTAAAAGTCAGTTATCTAACTCTAAAAGAATACACTCTATATAAGCTATTTGCTATATCTATATGAAATAAAACTGGTTGAAGTAAGATAAATCTGCATACTTAATGATCTGCAACTTACGATGCACCCAATATCAATTGTTCTTGTTAACAAGTAAATAAGTTTAAATAAAGTTAAATGAGAAAACATTTGAAATTGTAATATGTCATTCAAACATGAAGAATGCTGCTCTTTTTCTAAGAAAATATTTATTATTACTATTTTTAAACAGTAAATAAGGTGATCTACTATTCAAAGAGATGCTAAATTTAGTCAGTCATCAACCTTTAGCTGATGATATTTTAAACTTTTTTTAAACAGCAAAGAAAACCACGAAACAAATATTTTCCTTAAATTCTTAAATTGCATATTTGCTTAACTCAGCAATTAAAATCATGAGTCCCCCTTTAGAGAATCTGATGAAAGAGTTGAATGTTGTCCTGAGAAAATGGCACATTCACACAAAATATTGTGTGCAATTACACAGCATTAATCCATTCTCCTGAAATCCTACACTACATTCCCTCCAAGAACTCTATCCCTTCATAGGCCCTAGTTAAAACCTCTTGACTCAATTTTATTCGCATCATATTTTTAATGTAAATGGTTTTCTTTAAAGAAAAATTTAGATGCTTCTCCTACACAATCAATATGCTTTACCCACAACATACTTTCTTTTATTCCTGTTAAGTGAAGAAAATTTCAGGATATGAAAGATAGTGAAAAGCATCATTTTGTTTATTGTTACTCGTCATATCTTCCTGAGATTAGTTTTGTAAATCAATATATCTACACCAGAAAATGTATCTGTTTTTATTGTAAATCAATACAACGAACAAATGTACATTGTTTAAATCCTGATATCATATGCCTCAATGCATCTGCCTATTTTGAAATATTAGGATATTATGAGTACATTAAAAAAAATAAAGAGTTAATGTGTTAATGTAAAGTAAAAGTAAGAGGAAGTATTGATTTTTTTTTAAAGTTTATTAAATAGCCTTGGGGAAATGCGAGATCCAATAATACAACACTTATGAATTAAAGTATAATGGAAATCCATTTTTACTAAATTTTGATATTATGATTATATCCATTTTACAGTGTAAGAGCCGGCAAAATCATTAGTAAAACAAAGACAATGACTGCATGGAAAAGTCAGAATCGCTTATCTATGAGGCACTCAATCACCCTTTATCACTATATTTTCTTTTACCAAGAATTTTGGGGAAGAAAAAAATATATGTATTTTTAATTCTTTAAATGTAAACATTCACATTATTTTTCTTTAAAAACAAGGGGACTTAGCCAAACATTAATATTTCATAACACTGAAAAACATGCCCCCCAAAAGAATTGGCAATTGTTTAGATATAGATATAGATACAGATATAGATATGCAACTTTTGGCTGATAATATTTGAAACTTTTTTAAAAGACCAAAGAAAGCTACGAAACAGAAATATTTATATATATATTTGCTTGTACTCAGATTTCTATGAATATCTGTTGACTTTGTAGAAAAGATTTTTAAGTGTGCGTTGTGACTTTAAAAAATTATAGGCTGAACCCCTTCATGCATCTGATTTTTGATGATTTCACAAGGACAAATGTTAGTCATTTGAAATTCATCAGTAGTCACTTTACCTGAAGATACATCAATAGTGTGATGAAGCACTGAATTCATTTAGAACGAACTAATCATAAAATCATACCATGATGAAATACGTGTCACAAAATGGCATAGCCATGCTTATTTTAAACCAAACATAGTCATCTAGAGGCACTAAAGGTGCTTAGTTTCTGAAATGAAAATCGGATTTAAATCTAAATATCCTGACTTATTCCAATGATTGAAATATAATAAGAATCTGAACAGATAAATACTTAAGCATTTGGAAGGTCAAATAAAAAGCTAAGGAAAAGAAGTATGAGAATGTTAAAAAGAACACGGCAAGGAAATTTTCCTACAAGTTAGCAAGAATTATGATGAAACTATGATATGATGCTAGTAAAATAGTAGACAGAGACAAAGGAAATAGAAAAAAAACCAGAGTAAGTGATTTTAACCTGTTTTACTGATTTACTAGAAAAGCATTACAAATCCATGGGGAATTGTAATTCAATATTGAATTGAATATTGAATGAACAACATTCAATAAATGTTGTTAGAAAATTGGCTATCCATAGGGAGAAAAGTAAAGTTGGATCTAATCATACCACATGAAACAAAATTCCCAGAGAGATTAACCACATAAATGTTTAAACAAAAACTCTCAAATGATATTTAGAAAATAGAATATCTTTCTGATATTGAGTAGAATAGAAATTATTAAAAGATGAAAACACAAGGATTAAAATAAATATTGAGGTATATGGTTATATTTTAAATATTCTTTCCTGAACAGCAAAAGATAAAAGATGTAATGTTAAAATATAAGCCACATACACACACAGAGACACATACACATACACATACCATTCCAGAGGACAGGGAAAAGAGGAGATTCTACCCAACTCACATTCTTATGCTTGTAACATTGATACCAAAACATAAGAAGCACAGTATAAGAATAAATGGTTATAGATCATGTTCTTTGTGAAGAACACAGAAAAACCTTAATCTTAGCAAAACAAATCAGAAAAATATAAAATAGGTAATGTACAATGACTATGTGGGTTACTCTAAGAATGCAAAGCAGCTTAAATATTAGAAAAATTCAGTAATGCAATTCACCATATAAACAGAATAAATAGAAAAAGCATATTTTTTTCACCAGATATTAAAAAAGAGCACAGCAAATTTGCTGGATACAAAACCAACACAAAAATTCCACTTTTATATACAAGAAAACATATTTTAAAAATTAACTTAAAAGGATACCATTTTATAACAGCATCCACAATAGACAGTATATATGAATAAATAAACAACAAAAAAAAAGTAAACAAGACCTCTATGAGACATAAAAGGCCTCCTAAATAAATGAAAAGATCGACCAAGTTCTTAGCAATAAATACTTAATATTGGAAAGATGTAAATTCTCTGCCAACTGAACTAGAGATTCAATGAAATTCAAATCAAAATTAAAACATGCTTTTTATGGACCTGGCACAAGGGGTCTCAAAAATTTATATAAATATGCAAAATGCCAGGACACGCATCTTTTTGTATAAGAAATACATAGTGTGAGAGTTTGCCCTACTCAATATCAAATCTTACTTAAAACCTATAATTAAGAGGATATGTTTTTGGCACTCTAGTAGAAACATAGATAAATTTAACATAGAGATCTCAGAAGCAAATATATAAAAACTTTGATATATTACACAGATGGTATTGCAGATTGGAGGGAAATGACTGATTTTTAAATAAACTTTACTTCTTAAACATTTTTAAGTTTATAGAAAAATTGTGAATGTAGTCGAGTTCCCTTATGGCCTACAACCACTTTCCTCTATTATTAATATCTTACATTAGAAAGGTACATTTGTTGCCATGAATAAATTAATATGTATATATTGTTACTAAATTAACTAACATCCATGTCTTATTTAGATTTTTATAGTTTTTAATCTAACTTCCTTTTTCTATTCCAGGATCCCCCAACCCTCAAGATAGCACATGACATTTAGTCATTATGTCCCCTTATGCTCCTCTTGGCTTTGAGAGGTTCTCAGACTTTCCTTGTTTTGATGACCTTGACAGTTTTGGGTAGTAATAATCACGTAATTTGTAGAAAGTTCCTCAAGTTAGATTTGTTTGTTATTTTTCTCACGGTTAGACTTTTCTCGTGGTTATTGGTTTTAGGGAGGAGGGCCACAAATGTAAAATGAATTTTATCACAATATATCAAGGGTACCTGCTATCAGTATGACATCACTGTTGACTGATGTTGACTTCTTGACCTCGATCACCTGGATGAGGCAGTGTTTGTCAGGTTTCTCCTCTCTAAAGGTAATATTCTCCCCTTTTCACACTGTAATCATTGGAAGAGACTCATGATGCACAGCTGACACTTAAGCAGCGTGGAGTTAAGCTCCACTTCTTTGAAGATGGAGTATCTACGTAAATTATGTAGAATTCTTCTGCATGTAACATTTATTTATTTTTTTCCATCATTTGTTTATATCAGTATGGACCAATGAATATTTATTTTATGGGTTGGGTTAAATCCAATAATACTTTGTGTTTTTTATTGCTCAAATTGTTCCAGCTTTGGCCATTGAGAGCGCTTTCATTTGGTTCCTGTGTCCCTTTGGCATACCTCATCATTGTGGTATATATACCTATTTTTTGTGTGTGTGAGGAAGATCAGCCCTGAGCTAACATCCATGCTAATCCTCCTCTTTTTGCTGAGGAAGACCAGCTCTGAGCTAACATCTATTGCCAATCCTCCTCCGTTTTTTTTCCCCAAAGCCCCAGTAGATAGTTGTATGTCATAGTTGCACATCCTTCTAGTTGCTGTATGTGGGACGCAGCCTCAGCATGGCCGGACAAGCGGTGCGTCGGTGCGCGCCCGGGATCTGAACCCCGGCTGCCAGCAGCGGAGCACGCGCACTTAACCACTAAGCCACGGGGCTGGCCCTGTGGTATATTTTTTTTAAGTCCTTACTGTCTGGCACTAAAAATTACTCCAGGATCATCTTGTATATTTCCTGTCCTAGTCCTAGAGTCAGCCATTTCTCCAAGAAGCCCTCGATCCTTTTTTTTTGTACAATGGTCTATCAGCATTTTTTGTAGAGTTCGAAATTGAAAAAACTCAAAGATTTATTAATATTGTGGTGGGTAAACATACTGTGGAGTATTCATACAATGAGAAAATATACAGTAATGAATATAAATAATCTGTAGCTTTAAGTATTAATATGGATGCATCTCACAAAAAATGTTTCAAATCATAGTAGAATGTATATAGTGTGACTCCATTTATAATAAGTACACATACTTCATTATAAATAATCATTCTATTAGATTTCTATTGCTATTATAACAAACTGCAACAAACTTTGTTTCTTAATACAAATTTATTGTCTTACAGTTCTAGAGGTCAGAAGTTCTAAATGTGTCTCAATGGGCTAAAAGAAAAATGTCAGCAGGGCTGCGTTCTTTCTGGAGGCTCTAGAGTAGAATCCCTTTCTTTGACATTTCCATCCCCTTAAGGTCACACACATTCCTTAGCTCATGGGCCCCTTCTTCCATCCTAGTGCTAGCAATGTCAAGCTACATTCTTCCTACGCCTCCAACTCTTTAATTCTCCGTCTAGTGCCTCCGTCTTCCACTTTTACGGCCTTTGTGATTGCAGTGGGCCCACCTGGATAATCTAGAACAAACTCCCCATTGTGAGGTTAGTTGATTAACAAACTTAGTTCCATCTGCAGCCTTGTTTCCTCTTTGCAATATAATGTAACATGTTCACAGCTTCCAAGCATTAGGACATGGACATCTTTGGGGGCCATTATTCTGCCTACTACTATTATCATTCAAAAATTAACTACGTTTTTTGAATGTGTATATCACTATCAAACAATGGAGAAAAGTAGGGCAATGATTCTCACTCAAGTTAAGAGACTGATTACTTCTAAGGAGAAGGAAAGGAGATGTAAACAGAGAGGGGCAAAATGGTGCAAGCAAATGGTGCCATGGCAGTGACTGACTTCTTATACAGAAGTTACATGGTATCATTGTTCTTTATCCTGCATTAGTGGGTACAGTGTTGAGGTATGATATGTTCTACAATTTAAATTTACCTGGATTTTTTTCCCTTATAATTTTAAAGGTCATTAAATGTTTTTCAAAATCTATTTAAGATGACTCAACATGAGAAAGCATATGCACACACAAAAAAAAGAAGTTATATTTTATTTATGTATACAAAGGTATGTAGTTCAATTAAAGCAGAACAAAATAAAAATTCTTAGATCAAAGGTATTGGATTAATTCTACTTTTCACTTCTTTTTCAGTCTACACCATGCTTAGGCCTGCTCTGTGCCACAGGAACATGGCTTGTGTCAATTTGGTTCTTTTGCCATCTATCTTCAGGTTTAGCAAATGGAAGGTACTGACAGGAGACTGAGAATTTAGGAGATAAAGAGAGGAAATGGTATTTCTAATATTTTATCTATTAAATATTTGAAAAAATGAAATATATAGTTCTGTTATTTTTATATGTAAAAAGTTCAATGAAAATGTGATTAAACATGAAAAATCACTTTTGTTGTTGCTCTTGTTGCTACCATTACCTTTCTCTCCTCCTTCTCTTTCTTTTTCTTCTTCCCCTTTTCCTCTCCTTCTCCTTTTTCCTCTTTTTTCCCTTATTCTTCCCCATCATCTTTTTCTTGTTCTCCTTTAGTTTATTTCCTGCATTTCCTAGTGTTGTTGTCCCAAGTCTTTCAGGGGGATTTGATTTTCTTACTGGTTTTCCTTTGAGTCAAAGGAGAACAGACCAGAGGATAACACAACTGGGTAAAATAATCTTACCATTGCTTATACAAAATAGTATACAAAGAAGTGCTTTCTAGAATTCACTCTAACAACAAATATTTTTCCATTGTTACCTCCCCTGCATGCTTAGCTTTACTAATGTCAAAGACAACAATCTAATGTATAAAAGAAAAAAATAGAAAAAAGCAACCATAGCTGGAAACTGACCAGTTAATGGTTTCCATTTTCATTCTAGCATGAGTGAAAAAATTCACTATTAGCATGTGAATTTTTAGGTGCAGTGCTATGAACATGTAAAGGAAGAAAGGACTCGAAAGAGCATTTGACTATGATAGAACCTCATATATGATCTTGAATCTTAATTGAACTGTTGACTTTTTTCTCTTTTTCCCCTGATTATTATTCAAAAATGATTACTTTTTATCCTAATCCTCTGTTAGAGTTTAGTGAGAAAAAGTAAGAAAAACTAAGTTTATAGATTGCATGCAGTTATTAGATTCTGACAAAAATATTTTGACTTTCTCACATAGATATATTATAGAAATCTAGAAATGGATTTCTAAATAAGTGTGTGTGTTTGTGTGTTTGTGAATGCATGTGCATGTAATAATTATTATTGTAGTATTTCCATGAAAGGCTGTACATATGGGAAGTTTTATGGTATAGAGATCAAGTGTACTGTCTCTGAGGTCAAATGGCCTGAATTCAATGCCTCACTATCTAAATTAGTGACCATGTGATCATTTATAAGTAACTTAACGTCTAATTGGGGTCAGTCATCCATAAATTTGAAATAATAATAATAATAATTTCAAATATTTTTTTAAACCTTAAGTTATATACATAGAAAATCTTTTAAAAATACCTAGAATATACTAAGCATTCATACATGTAGGTATTACTTTATGGCAAAAAACGTAATCTATGAAATTTCAACTCATATAATGCATACCTATAGTTATATATCTTAATATCAAATTAATGTGTATTTGTATTGTATTTACTCATTTGTTCTTTAGCTTTTCTAGAAATAATTGGAGTCTGATAATAATAAAAGATACATGAAACATTTAAAATCAAGATAAAAGTCTTTGGTTCTTTAGTGTTACTGTAGCTACTGCTAAAATTATTTAAAGAACTGGAGATATTGGATTGTTAATGGTCATAATCACATGATCACGATCTTAGAAACCAATCAGAATTTAATTTTAAACAGAGCTTAGAAAGTTTCTACTCATTTTAATATACTTTTACTCTTTTTTGTGTGTGTGTGTGGTGAGGAAGGTTGTCGCTGAGCTAACATCTGTGCCCATCTTCCTCTATTTTGTATGTGGGATGCTGCCACAACATCGTTTGATAAGTGGTGCGTAGGTCTGTGCCCGGGATCCAAACTCATGAACCCCAGGGCAGCCGAAGCAGAGCACATGAACTTAACCACTATGCCACCGGGCCAGCCCCTGCTTTTACTCTTTTGATTCTAACATACATCAATCTTTGTGGTGTCTCTTTTATATTTGCAATGACATGGCCACTAAGTACTCTGATACATGGAATGGCATTTCATGAGAGAGGTAGACTAGAGAAATTTTTTCAAGTTCTATCTTTAATTCTTAGCTCTTTTCTTTCTATAATTTTTCTGTTGAAAACTTCATTGACTGATGTCATTTTAACTTTCCCAATTATGAGCTTGTCTCAGTTTTGCATCTGGCACTCTGGCTTCTCTAATTGGATACTGCATTTTCAATAGCTGCTGATTATTTCTACATGCGAAACATTTCCATTAAAAATGCTATCTGGAAAAAAGAGAACTAAATAATAGACACATATTGTGGATATTTTATAGATAAGAAAACTGGGTCTTTTAGAATTTATGTGATATACATTAAACCATAGATTTAGTAACTAAAAAAGCAGAGCCTAAAACAGATCATTGGAATCCAAATCCATTGCCTTTTCTATATGGTACTTTTATATGTAAATGTATTCCAATGTATAACAATGTTATAATAATTGAGTTGTATTATATCACCGCATTTCTATCATCCAGCGTAATCTGTGGTCTGCTCTGAGTTAATTTATTTCATTTGCTTTATCCAGTACTGTATATATAGAAAAAGCCCCTTACACTAAGTTATCTGAATGAACTGCTCCACATTATGCTTTGATGATGGCATTATTGCTGTGTGTCTCTTCGGGGTATTGCAGATTCGAAAATATAAAGCTCATTAACATGAAACTGCTCCCCGAGGAGATGTGTTATGTGGAATCCAATGTTTACAAACATTTATAGCCCTATTCATCTAAAAGTTGTCCATTAGTTGGCAGTAAATCAGTGTGATTTGCATTGAAATATACTATTTACCTTTAGTAGCCATGCAGCAATATATATACATGTAATATAGAATGACACAATTATGCAATATCATATTTTAAGTTAAAGAAATCTATCAACACATTTAAAGAAAGATACATTGCAGATTTATTTTCATGTTTAAACCATTGACAATTTATGGATTTGATTTTTCAATCGTAGTCCATAGCTCAGATTTCTTCAAACTTAACTTTATAGAGATTACTTTGAATTCTGAGAACGACTTTAAAATAAAATAATAATTATTTTACTCTTGAATAGTAATATTTCATATATCTTATTGCAATGAATGGGTCTCAGTTATAACATAGGAAAAAACGTCAAGATTTACATTAATGTATTCATTAATATATTTGTTAAGTATAAGTGAATATATACAAGGTGATCTGGTTTCACCCTTTATTCACTTAACAAATATTCATTGAGCTCTTAAAATGTGTAAGGCTCTTTACAGTAGACACACATATGAAGAAAAGAAATGTCTTTATTTTCATAATTTACATTAACAGAAGGCACAAAAATAAAATCTAAAACTAAGTCAAAAATTAGAGAACAGATAGAGAGGGTATCTTTGGAACAGAGAACACTACAACTACACAAGAACTGCATCAGATAAGGGGGCAAGTTACTATCTCAATAACTTTCCTGTATGCCAAAACAAAGAGGCACTGCATTTATTTACCAAAATAGAGAGAAATGTAACATAAAAAAAGGGAACTGTGGACTACTGATGGTGGCTGGTTAAGGCTGACAGCCCTTACAGCGACAACTGTGATCCAGCAAAGGTGTGATCATGCTTAGGAAAATCAAGAGTGAGCGTGTTACATATTTTATACATAGGCAACGACAAGGATATCAGAATCAACTTGACTAAATGAAGAAAATTACATTGTTCTTTGATTTGAATATTTTCCAGTGCAAATGACTATTCTTAAATGATTTTATAGATGAAATCATATTTAAATTAAAATCCCAATAAAATTACTAACCAAAGTCAATCCTATCCCAAAGTGCATGGTTTGGGGTGTTATATGGACTTAGGTTAAAACATCAGATCACTTGTTAATTAGCTATATGTCCTTAGTCATATGACTAACTTCTTGGGGCCAATCTCCTACATGAGGGCAATAATATTATCTCTTATAGTAATTAAGGAGAGTAAATAAGATTACATATATAAAATATCTAGCATAGTGTCTGGCACTCAGAAAGTGCTTCTGAATGTTGAGTTTTCCTTTCTCCTTCATATGCTCTGCGACTGAGAGACCTGTATGACCAGCAAAATCTGTGCTTTCTCCTCCCAGAGTTGTCACTTGGAAGTATTTGCCCAACCAAGGACTCTATTCTCCAGACCCATCTGTATCTATATAAGGCCATGTTAGTAGTTCTTGCGAATGAAATGTGAATAAAGTGATGTGCCTCTTCAGGACTGGAATATTAAAAATCAGTGTTCTGGACCTCCAGTTTCAGCTCCAACATGTAAAGAGATTCTAAAACAAACAAAAAACAACAACAAAAAAACCTAAATAAATTGAAAAGCTATTACTTTTATTGGATCAATGAGAGACTTGAGATTGCAGGGCAGACAGTCACCCTTAAATGTGGAGAGAAAGGAGAATAGAGAGAATCACAGCAAAGAACTGTTTACCTAGAGCAGAAGCTTCTGGAGCCATAAACTGTAAGATGTATTTAAATGGTAATGTTGTAAAATTGCTGGAGTTGATTATAGACTCACATGAACATGAGAAACTCTACAGGGTCACAGTCTTGTGGGTGAGTGGGGAGGCATCTTCATGAGCTTTATCTCCAGCTAGCCCATTAGATTCTCACTTGTTAGAGTCAAGAAAGCCTTTGTGGCTCTGGTAGACAGAGGGGAAGAAGAACCGTTATGAAATATTTCCAGAGTGTTCTACATAACAATGTCCGTGGGAAAAGACTTTACTAGAGCCTCATTCCTCCTAAGGGGTAGGACACATACCAAACTCCTGTGCTCTTCAGTTTCTCATATCTGGTGAAAATAGTTATACCATGCCAATACTTATCAAAGAAAGCTTGAAAAGCTGTATTAATTTCAGAAAAGCAGGTAAGATAACACCATCTTGATGGAGATATATTAGTTAAAGCTGTGACGGGCTGTTAAAATACAATATACTGGTTTTATCATTGTCATTAATGCAAAGTCGCAAATAATATTGGTCAAAACATATAAGTGGTGTCTATTTCATATAACAACAAGTCCAGTGGTAGGCAGTCCAACACTAATATATCATGAAGTTCCAACCTCCTGTCATCTTCCAATCCTGGCAACTTCATCACATAGGCCTTTGTCACCAGCACGCTTTTCACTTTCTGGACATTTGTTGAAGCTCTAGTTACAATATCCATGTCTAAGCAGGAGGGAAAAGCTTCCTTGCCTTGCTGAGCAAGGCAAGCGCAGGTAACAGAAACAGACTATTGCCCTGGAGTTAGTAAACAGAGGAAATCCTAGTATTAGATTAAATTGAAGATATAGTCAGAAGAAAAATTAAGAAAAGTCTTGTAGTTTAAGCTGGATTTGATGGTAGGTAAGATTTATTCTTAGTACAATGTGAAGCTATCTAGTGGTTTTAAAACAGGGAGTGACTTTACCTCAGTTATATTTAAAAATATCACTCCGGCTCCCTATGTGGGCAATGAAATGACAGCAATAAATGGAGACAAGAAAGATCAAATTAGATGATATTAGAAATGACTGTTACTTTGGCTAGGGTGGCAGTGATAGAGAAAGAGAGATGGGATGATTCACATACATTTTGGAGGAAGACCCGTTAGGATTTATTGTAGGATTGAGGATTGAATGTAGGCAATGAGGAAAGGGGACAAACAAAATGTCTCCTAACTTGTGGTATGAACTGGCTGGTTAGTTAACTGAGAGGGTTGAGGGGAAGGGCAGATTTGGTGGAAGTGATTATCAAAATTCTACTTTGAACATGTTAAATTCAAGATGGCTTCAGACTTCTGAGTGGTTGTATACAGTCATAAATCAGAGATTTGTTTGGAACTTGGTCGTGAACTAGAATGGAAGTGTAAGTTTTGAGGATTATTACCATATACATGGTTTTCACAATTTTGAGAATATATGCAATCATGGGGGCGGGGTAGGTATAGAAGAGAAAAGGGATCAAACCCTGAGAGACACCATTTAGAATACACATAATAAAGGGAGAAGCTCATAGAAGTAGACAGACCAGCTGCAGCCATTGAGCTAGAGGAACACCAGGAAACTGCTACAGAAGACATGTGAGGAGAATGTTTGATGAATGAAGCAATGAACAAGGAGCTCAATGAGATGCAGATTGAGTACTGTATTTTCAACTTGGAACATGGGAGAGCTGTCAGCCTTGACAAGAGCAGTATCTTTGGAAGGACAGAGATGAAAGGCATTTTTGAGAGGGACGTATAGTAAACAGAATTTGAGAAAGTAGAAATGCCAAGAGTTAACGGATCTTGGTAGAAGTTTTACTGTGAAAAAGAACAACAAAATGTTAGAGTGATAAGAGAGTCTTGTGGTATTCAGAGAGCAACTGAGTTTTGTTGTTTCAGTGGTTATTGTTACTGTTGCCAATGATTTTGCTGTTTTAAGATGGAATAGCTGGGGTGGATTTTTATGATAGTGGATTGTTCCAGTAGCTAAGGACAGATTGATAATGCATAAAGTGTAAATTGTGAGGTCAATAGAGTTACAGATTGTACGTGGGAGGGCAGTAGTCAAAAGAGTTATGTAGAAAAATAAACACATTAGGCTAAAATTAAAAATGTGTGTGGGCAGGAGAATGGCGGCCATGAAAAGTACTCAAGGAGTAGTCAGAGAGGACTGAATTACAAGAGACCTGTTACTAGAGCAAAAAAAATGAAGAAATCTATTAAAAAGTCCCTTAAAATAAATTATCAACAGTGCCAAATGTTTTGTACATGAAGTGAGATGAAAACTAAGTGAGTCAATCAATCTTAGTAATTAGGAAGTGACTAATGGCCAGAGTCATTGTAGTGGTGACTAGACTCAAGTGGGTCAAGGGGTGAGTTTGGGATAAAAAAAGGGGAGGCAAAGATTCGTAGCAATGCTTTAGTGGAATTAAACGGCCTCGTCATTAACAGGGAAATGCAAGTTCAAGGAAAATTTCATTGTTTTAAGATGGAAAAAACTAGAGCACATTTTTATGCTACAAGAAAACACCCCTTTGAACATTTGAAAATATAAAAGACAGGGAATAACTATGGGCAAATACTTTATAAAGATAAGAATCCCTTGAAATTGGAAAGAAGGAAGAGTGGGCACAAATACAAAATAGCCTGTGGGTGTTGTCACAGAAAACTGACGAATTCTAGATAAAGAAAAAAAGTTCATCTAATGAGAAAGAGTTAAGATAATTCTGTGATGGGGAACTTGAAGATGCAGTTGGGAATTGTGGTTTTTTGTCCAAACCAAGTCACGGTGATCCATGGCAATAGTTAAAAGCATTTTGTCATTTGTATTCCAAAGAATCCCTCGATTGATAATAACATCTGAGCAGTGGAAGAATAATATCAAATATTCAAAAAGACTACTAAAGAATCTTCTTGAGCAGGGAAAAAATAGACATCAAATAAGACATTATTTCCTTAATCTCTTATCTAACTCTACTATTTTATAAATTCATGAAAACCTCATAAAATAGAATGAAAGGGTAACCCCTACTGAGAAAGTGGCCCTTGGAGGCACACATCTTTGATAGGCCCAGTTAATTGCCTAGGAATTCCTCCAGGCCAAGAACAATAAATCAGAGAACAATTGGGTAGGGATCGCAGTGCCAATTCCCTTTGGCTATAAAAAGTTTATTGGAATAGATGATTTAAATTGCTTTTCAGCTAAAAGCATCCATGATTTACATAGATTATTCTTTGTAGTACAGTCCTTGTATACTCGACAAGTCTGTATTCACTACTCAATCGTATGCTTCCTTAGGGCAAGGAGTAGGTACTACTCATTCTTTTCCTCAGTCCAGAAGCATTCTTGATTTCCTTATACAAAAGACATGTTCGAAGACTAAAATCATAGACATACTAACAAAACCAAGAAACAAAAATATATTTTCATATAAAGAAAGCACCCACATACTATCAAATAGGCATTATTTCTGCTTGAGGACTGAAAAGACAAAATTCCACTCAAGGGTGAGATTTAATATGTGCCCTCCGGTAAATTCAGCACTTTCAGAAATATTTGAGATTAATCCAGAAGAGAGAGCTCAAAGTGGCCCTGAAGGATTTTACAGACTTGCCCCCTTAAAATAGTTTTTAGCCAACAATTTTATATTCCATATACTACATAGAATTTGTATAGATTTCAACATTCCTTTGTCATACAAGCACTTATCATCTGAAATAAACAATAAAATAGCTGAGACATATTTCTCATGAGATATCAAGGATCCTCACCTATAGAGCTACTATAGGAAATCAATACAATTAACTGTTAAGTGCTTTGAAGAGATTTTGGCACAAGATGAGCATGTAACAAATACTACCTTTTGTTTTAGCTTGCCAGGGCTACCATAACAAAATACCACAAACTGGATGGCTTGAACAACAGAAATTTATTTTCTCAGAGTTCTGGAAGCTAGAAGTCCAAGATCAAGGTGTCTGCAGGTCCTTTCTCCTGAGGCATCTCTCCTTGCCTTGCAGATGGCTGCCTTCTCCGAGTATTCTCAATGTGGCCTTTTCTCGGTGCACATCCCTTGCGTCTCTCCCTCTTTTTATAAAGACACCAGTCATATTGGATTAAAGTCTCAACCTAACGGCCTCCATTTAATTCAATCATCTCTTTGAAGGCCCTATCTCCAATATAGTCACATAAATTAGGGCCCACACATGACCTCATTTAACCTTAATTACTTCTTTAAAGGCCCTATCTCCAAATATTACATTCTGAGGTACCAGGGGCTGGGAATTCAATACACAAATTTTGGAGGGATACACAATTCAGCCCATAAAAAACTGTTGCTATCATTATTATTACCGAGATAGCTTGGCAACATTACCATTCATTTGCTATAAGCCAGTTTGTGAACTCCAAAGTGTTTCTTTACATTGCAAGTAGTCTATTTTCTCTAAAAGTTCTTGCGTAAGAAAACACCTCAAAACCTTAAAACAAAAATTTTCTTCACAGTTTTGTGGGTCAGGAGTGTGGGGAGGGTTTGGCTGAGCAGGTAGTCCTTGGTCGACATTGTGTCAGCTGGGGTGGCCTGGCCTGGAG
Organism: Ceratotherium simum simum; assembly: GCF_057802395.1. Classification (NCBI taxonomy): domain Eukaryota; kingdom Metazoa; phylum Chordata; class Mammalia; order Perissodactyla; family Rhinocerotidae; genus Ceratotherium; species Ceratotherium simum. Next base: position 22,800,629 of record NC_141917.1, on the reverse strand, counting down.
AGTTAGCTTCTAGAACAACTGTACAGTCATAACTGGCCCCTATGACCTCTCTCTCTAAACCTCTCCACATGAAGTCTCATCTTCCAGGGCCTTCCATATGCCTTGGGCTCCTCATAACATGGTGATCACAGGGTAGTTGGTCTTTACATGATAGCTGACTTACAGGTTCAGGAAGTGGAAGCTGCCAGGCTGGTTAAGGGCTATGTTCTTACCTAGCAGAGTCTCACTGCTGCCACCTGTTAATGATCTAGGCAATCACAGAATCTGCATAAATTCAAGAGAGTTAAGAAATAGACTGCACTCCTTGGTGGGAGAGTGAGAAAGTCAAGTCGCAGAAGAATTTGTGAGATGGAAATGTTTTTGAGGCCACTTTTGGAAAATCGGATGGGCACTAAGTATGACTTGAGATGATTCACTACAGTGGACTGAGATTCTGAAAAAAGAACTACTTCCAAAAATGGCAGCTGACTCTACAAGGCAAAGTTGCAAGTACCAAATGAAATAAAATAGGCTTATTTTAGAAGAATTAAATCAGCTAACTGAAACCCAGTTTCTAATCTTTTGTTCATGCTATTTCTCCACTTCGAATTTTTCTACTCCTCCTACGCACAGAACACACACACACACACACATACACATAAACACACACATACACATAGACACAAACGCTAAACACATTCACTACCATTTTCCTTCAATTTATTCTTCATGTGTCAGCTTCCAAAACTTCCCTTATCTTACTAAGGAAAGATTAATTGCCTCTTTTCACAACATTTTCACACTGCATTTCAATAGAAAATTTATTTGTTTTAGTTTCCCACTGAACTGCAAGGTCCAGGAAAAGTTATCTTTTACTCATCATTTTCTCATCATTTTTCCCAAAGTGACTGGAATATAGCAGATGCTCACTATATATTTGTTGAATAATTGAAAAAATAAATACACAAAAGTACTATTGCATTGGGAATTTTCCCAAAGTTTTGAAATAACGTTGAGTAATGGAATATGGAGACTTTAGTCCATAGCAATTTGCTTTTATATAAAAACTAATTATTATTGTTTGATTTTCACTGTTTAAAATAATACTTTTTTACATTACCATGATTATTCTTGAAAGTGAGTGGATGAATTAGTCTCAGGCTAATTATCAGCTTAAATAGAATAATTTCTCTGGTGTCTGGAAATGTTAGATTTCTGAAACTCAAGATTGCACTTTGACACATTTTAAGAGCTTAACTTTTTCTAGTAAAATAGTTTCAGCCAATAATTCCATATCTTTATCCTTAATATAATGTATATAGAATAAAAATAATATTTGGGGGATTTAAACAGGAACCAACTTTTTGATGACATAAACAGCAGATAGAGTAATTTAAATTTTTCAATTTACATCACATTTTTCTTTTAAAATCACTTTTTTAGAAATAATATAAAACATTTTCATTGAAGAAAAATCAAGGGATACAAGTAAGAAAGATGAAAACAAAAATTATGCAAAATCTCATGAAATGTTATCTACTTATCAATAAAATTTTATTATAAATTCATGTGCCCAGGATATCTCACATGATGTCACACAAAGTAACTTATACAGACATGACCCCTGCCTTCTGGAATTTTACAATATGGAGCAGAGAACAGACTTTCACAAAAGAATTAAATGAAAACCAAAGTACTGAATATGTACATTCAGTGCAAGAAAACTGAGTCATTCGTGATGTTATTATATTTGTATCAAACTTTTACTGACAAATAGTAACACTGATTAATCTCAGTTTTAACTCTTTAACATAGCTTTTATTCATATTTTAATACAAAAACTAACAATCTATAAAATGCTCACATACTCCACAAAAAATGACAAGAAATCATAGGCTTGATATTAATTAACATTGAGGATTGGCTTTATATAGCTAAAATTCCAATGTATAATTTCTTGAGAGATTAAAATATTATAGAAATGTTAATATGGGCACTGAAAACTCAGAAAAGGTTCTCATATTGTACATAGTGTGATTTGCAAGAGTGTTTTTCAGAAGAAAATGTGTTTGCACATAGTTATTTTTTCTCAGATAATATTCAAGGAAAGTTTTCTTTAAAATTTCATGGGAAATGTTGCCTATAATTTTCCAATATCTGCAGATCAAGATAGTCTTTGAATTTCTGTGCTTGACTTAATTGACAACACATTTCACATAATGCAAATCTAAATTATTATTCAACAATGATAATGCTAGATTGAAGGCCATAATTGACGGTAGTCATATGAAAGAAACATTTGAAGATTCAGTAACAGTACAAACATATTGAAACATAGTGTTCTTTTTGCTTTTATAAACAACTTTGATGTAAGAAAATTTCCCTCTTACCATATTTTGATTGATGTTTTTCATGAAAAGAAAGTAAAGTGAGGGCTTTATCTCCTAGAACAATTTAATATAATATTTTACCTCCTTGACTTAATTTTGTTCACCTTCAAAATACCTCCATTAATGTAGAAAGTCAATTACAAGTGTTAGTTATAGTCAGTTCACAATATTATGCATCTCATTTGGTTTAACATCATTTAAAATAAGTTAAAATCTAGGGATATCTATTAAGAAGACAATTGCAACACAATATAAGGATTGTGTGGCTTTAGACTATCTTGTCACACAAAGACAAATTAAGACAAGTTAGACAAGTTAGTGCCCCCTCCCATCCCTGGACCCCCACACCTTTGGGTTAATAAATATTCCTCAGTACCCTTTTTTTAAAATTAGTAGATTTTATTTTTTACAACAGTTTTAGGTTTACAGCAAAAAATGAATGAAGGTGCTGGCCCCGTGGTATGGTGGTTAAGTTCGGTGCACTCCACATCGGTGGCCCGGGGTTTGCGAGTTCAGATCCCAAGGGCAGACCTACACCACCTGTCAGCCATGCTGTGGCGGTGACCCACATACAAAATAGAGGACGATTGACACAGATCCTAGCTCAGGTTGAATCTTCCTCAACAACAACAAGAAAAAAGGTGAGTGGAAAGTTCAAAGAGTTCCCAAATATACCCTCAGCCCCCATCTCCCAAACAGTTTCCCTTATTAACATCTTGCATTAGTGTGATACAATTGTTACAATAGTGAGCCAATATTGATAAATTATTATTAAGTGAAGTCCATGATTTACATTAGGGTTTACTCTTTGTGTTGTACATTCCATGAGTTTTGACAAATGTATAATGATATGAATCCACCATTATAGTTTCATACAGAATAGCAGTTTCACTACCCTAAAAATCCCGTAGGCTCTAGGGGATCACCTCCTGCCCCATCCAGCCCCTACAACCCCTGATCTCTTTACTGTCTCCATGGTTTTGTCTTTTTCAGAATGTCATATGATTGGAATCACACTGTATGTAGCCTTTTAAAACTGATTACTTTCATTTAGAAACATGCATTTAAGTTTTCTCCATTTCTTTTTAAATGGATAGCTCATTTCTTTTTAAATCTGAATAATATTCCATATATATGACTACAGTTTGTTCACACATTCACCTATTGAAGTATATCTTGGCTGCTTCCAAGTTTCAGGAATTATGAATAAGGCTGTTATAAAACATTTTCGTTCAGTTTTTTGTGTGGACATAAATTTTCAACACACTTGGGTAAATATCAGAGTGCAATTGCTGGTTCACACAGCAACATTAAGTTGAGCTTCGTAAGGAAATGCCAAACTGGCTTCCAAAGTGGCTGTACTATTTTGCATTCCCACCAGCAAGGAATGAGGGGGCCTGCTGCTCCACAGGCTCGACACCATTTGGTGTTGTCAGTGTTTTGAATTTTAGTCATTCTACTAAGGTATGTAGTGGTATCTTGTTTTGTTTTGTTTTGTTTTTGTGAGGAAGATCAGCCCTGAGCTAACATCCATTGCCAATCCTCCTCTTTTTGCTGAGGAAGATTGGCCCTGGGCTAACATCCGTGCCCATCTTCCTCTACTTTACATGTGGGACGGCTGCCACAGCATGGCTTGATTAGTAATGCGTAGGTTTGCACCCGGGATTAAAACCTGCGAACCCTGGGCCGTCAAAGCAGAGTGCGTGAACTTAACCACTACCCCACCAGGCCGGCCCCCTGGTATCTTGTTTTAATCTGCAAATCTCTAATGACATATGAGAGTCTTTTCCTATGCTTACTTGCCTTCTGTATATCTTATTTGGTGAGATGTCTCTTCAGATCTTTTGTCCATTTTTTTAAATTGGGTTGTTTATTTTCTTAACATTGAGTTTTTAAAATTCTTCGTATATTTTGTATATCTATCTGTCCTGAATCAGATATGTATTTTGCAACGATTTCCTCCCAGTCTGTGGCTTGTCTTTCATTTTCATAAATATATATTCTTTTTATCTATGGAAGGAACTTTTTAAGGTAAGATACTCATTTCCATTACCCATAATCTTTTACAGTTTAGAGAGGTAGCTAGCTTTGAAGTTGAAGCAAAGTTTGCTTTATGAAGACCAAATCTGTTTCTAAATTTAGCATATATATAATATATCAGGAATATAGCATACCTCTTCATTGGTTTATGTACATCTCGGAAAATTTGTGAATCCCATTTCCAAAAATAACGCACACATAAAAATATTTATGTACCGCATTAGGCAGTTGTAGTAGTCCTATGCCATGGACCACATTAAAGAAAATTTTCCTTATGTGATATGCCCATACAATGACAGAACATCAGAAATGAAAAAAAGAAATTCTATCATACATATGTGACTTTGGTGTGTCAAAGAGAAAATCAATTGGATAATTGTCTGGATTGCTTATATTGACATCATGTAGACAAAATCCCATTTTTCATCTGAAGTTTCTAAATTGATTGAAATTGGTTTTAGGTACAGAGGTCTACCCCTTTTACTATCCATTCTATGCTTGAGCATTTTCATGTCATTTTGGTTTGTCATAGTGACATTTGGCTTAATAGAAATGAGGTAATCAGTAAAAACATTGCTTTTGGGAAAAGTACATATGTAATAAAATTATGGAAAAGTCTTTCATTGATAATAGAAAAAGTTCTATTGAATTAATTACATAGTCCAAGTAAAAATGCAAACTGTTTTGAAAATATCTTTTAAGGTTCTTGTTTATAATTAGATATTAAACAATAAAAAATGATAGCTAAAGATGATGCAAATGAACATTGGAGTGTATAGATTATAAATTGGCTATCACAGTCCAGCTAGTGTGGTCAGATGTTCTATTTTTTCTTTCTTTTTAAACTTTTTATTAGAGAAATTTTAGACATATAAAAAAGTAGAAAAAATAGCATAATGAAGCTTCACATACCCAAGAGTTATCAATTGATGATCAAACTTCCTCTATGCACACTCCCCACAACAATTTCTCATCACCCCCATTTTACCAACAGATTATTTTGAAGCAAATTCAAGAGAACATATTCCTTCTAAATATTTCAAAATATATATATAAGACAATTTTATGTCCTCTTTTTAAACATATGGACAATTCTTTGAAACCTTTAATATCATTAAACAGCAAGTTTCACATTTCCCTGAATGTCATGTAAATTTTTTAAAGCTTCCTATTCTTTTCTGTTCACAAAGTCATGAACATATTGTTTCCTGCTTTCTGAGATCTCCCTCCTTGTCTCCGACCCCAGCCTTTTCATCTCATCCATTCCCTGTCCTGCTCAGTTTGGATTCCACTCTCAGAAGTTTCTCCATAGTGCATGGCTTTTTCCTTGAGTGATGCTTAGGCTTGTTCATTAGTTCCTGAGATTGCTCAGACGCCAAGACATCTTCCCATGGTTCCCAGGCACTCCCTGTAAATTTTAGCCTGTGGCGCCTCCATCTAATTTCTGCTGGTGCTCTCAGACTTTTCTGGAGTACATGATGGCAGTATGTAGGCTGTCTGGATCCAGGGACTATAAAAGGTTCCTTTACCATTCCTCATTTCTTCTGCTCACATTCTGATTCCATGAGATTCTTGCAGCTGTGGTGGTTGGTCCTTTCTCACTCATATTTTGAGGTTTGGGGGGATATATTGTTATGAAATGTCTTTGTTTCTTATGGCTGCTGTAGCAAATCATTATAAACTTGTGACTTAAAACAGCACAAATTAATATCTTACAGTCTGGAGTCCAGAAGCCCCAAATCAGTTTAATTGGGCTAAAATAAAGGTGTTGGGAGGGCTGGTTCCTTCTGGAAGCTCTAGGAGAGAATCTGTTTCCTTGCTGTTTCTGGCCTTCTTGGCCTTCTGAAGGCCATTGACATTCCTTAGCTCCTGACGTCTGCCTCCCATCACTCCAAACTCTTGCTTCTGCCATCACATCTGTATTTCTGTACGAAATCTCTCTCTGCCTAGCTTTTATCAAATCACTTATGATTACATTTAGCACCCAACTGGATCATCTAGGAGAATCTCATCATCTCATCATACGGATCTTGGATCCATAACTTAATCACATTTGCCAAGTCCCTTTTGTCATATAAGCTAATGTAGGAGAGGAAGAAATATTACTCTACCCTTCTAGGTTCTTCTGGCTGGTCTAAGAATTAAATTGATATGAGACAAAATAACAGGAGAAAATCAAGCAAGTTTAATACATGGAGAGAAACCCAGGAAAACTGAACAACTCGCCAAAATGGCTGAAGCCACCAACTTAAATACTGTCTTTAACTAAAGACAAAGGAGGATGTTGGGGATGGTGGTTTGGGACTTCAAACAGGAGGAAGGCAATTCACAAAGAGACGGAAAAGCAAATGTTTGGTAAAAAAAAATTTGCCAGGCCTTGCAAAGATGAGACATGGGGAAGACTTTGATCAAATGGGCCTTGCGAGGTTCCTCCCTGTCTACCACACCTAGTTCATATGACACTATAGTTATCTATAGTATTAGCTCCTTCCTGGAATAGGCCTTCTATCTAAAATTCTCTTAGGTGGTTAGGGGGAAGGTCAAAGTTTCTTCCTGAGTCTTTTGTTCTTAAAAATAATCAAACCAAAGAGACTCATTTTGGGGTAGCAAATTCTGCTCCCCTACAGTAACATCTGTCAGTTCCAAGGATTAGGACATGGATATCTTTGGGGGCCATTATTCAGCTTACCACATGAAATTTCATTGTAGATGTCACCCATAGATTTTTAGTTTTGGTATTTTTAGTTTTAGTTTGGTAAATTTGATGAGGTTCAAATGTGTTCTGATTCACACCTTCTTCCCTACCTCTTGTTCCTTTCCTATTTATTTAATGGAAATTGTTTATAATCCTGGATAAATTACTACTTGTCTTTTTTTTTTTGATAAATGAAATATTTCCCTAGTTTAGTTTTGCCGTAACTGGAGGAAAAAATGCTACAGAAATATACACATTTTATCAGTAGAATAGACAACTCATAAAATATTTCCTGATTTTTTAAATAAATACAAGGCTCAGGATCTCATATTTTGAAAGGAAAATTTTAATTAATTTATTTCATGCATATTTCTAAGTATCAAGATGGATCCAAAAGTATTATGCATCAGCAAGTAATAATAATTATAGTAATAATAATTGTTTAGTTTCTATATTCTCAATATCAGTACCATTTTAACTTCAGATTATTATCCCAACAACTCAACCTGGTATTATTTTTACATTGTTAATAATAACAAATGTTTTTCTAGACATCTATAGACAATACCATTTGTCCAAGTGCTGCAAATTAACTTCTATAGAATTTTTTTTAACACTAAAAAATTTGATTATTTTATGTAGAAAATGCCAAAGTTTTAGTGTTTAATATTTAATAACACAACTTACCAAGGTCCAAAATGTTAAATTACCATGTTCAAGAAACTGGGCGGGGGAATCACTCTATAAACTAGTTATATAGTATGGATAAGAACGCACGCTTTATAGTAGAAAACCTGTCTATACATAGTAGTTGTAAAAAGCCATTCGGTCTCCTCTTGGACTGTAAAAAGGTGTTTCAGATTTCAGTCTAAATTAGCAACCTTCAACTCGTGTGTGTAGCAGGTATCTTGTTTTCACCTTCCAATTCTTCCACCCCAGCCTGTGTCACCAGGTCTGCAATGTTTTTCTCCAGGTCATCAGTGCCACTACTCATGTTATCAATTCTTCCAATGACCTGATCAGATATAGTCTGAAATTTATCTTGCATCTGTTGCAGGAGTGTTTGCATCGCAGAGTGGAGATCGGGCACGGTCTTGAGGGTCTGTCTCAGCTGACCGCCTCCCTGGTTCCCAGCTTGGCGGTGATGTCTCAGCCACCTACACTTCCATTTGTCAGAGCAGACGCCCCCCAATGGCTACGTCTCGCCACAACAGAGGCCAGTAGCGGGACCGCGGGGTCGTTGTGGGAGCTGTAGTTCGCGTCACGCACAGGAGAGGCTTGGAGGTCTGGCGCTTCTGGGTTTTTTGGTGGTTGTTTTTAATAATCATGTTTATTTATCTGTTGTTCCTTTCCTATCTACGCCATTAGCCATCTTCCCCATCAGGTAAGTCTTTGTCCATCTTGCTCTTTGCTGCATTTCCAGTGCCTAATGAGCATATAATTATCAATGAATGACTGAGCAAATGAAGTGAGCAAAAGAAGGTATTGAGAGGTGAGTGACACCAAAGTCATTCCTTGCAGATCAGCGCAGGAGTTCATTCCATCAATATAAGGAAGTCCCATCCCTGACCCACAGCAGGGGAAGCAAGGAGAGGGCAGTGGCTGGGATCAAGCTGGCAGATATTCCTACTCATTTTTTTTTTTCAGATTAAGTATTTCTCTCATTACAGACTAGCCACAAAATTATATAGCAAGTAAACCATTTTGGACATTGAGTTTTTGGCTCTAAATTAAACTCTAAGAACATTTCACCAGTTCACATTAAGGTAACTTGTTTAATACCCGTCTTGATACAAAGTCACAAAGATTTGCCATGCCTTCTAAAAGTTTGATAGGTTAAGCTCTTACTTTTACGTCTATCATCCATTTTGATGAATCATTGTATACGATCTGAACTAAGGGTTCAGCTTTGTTCTTTTGCATATGGATATCCAGTTTTTCCAGCACCATTTGTTGAAGACAATTCTTTCCCCATTGAATTGTCTTGGCATTTTTGTGGAAAATCAACAAAGTATAAATATAAGGGTTAATTTTTGGACGCTCAAGTCTGTTTCATTGATATGTATTTCTTATCTTTATGCCAGTACAACACTGTCTTAAGTACTGTAGCTTTGTATTAAATTTTAAAATTATAAAGTGGCCTTTCTCTGATGATGTTCTTTTCCCAAGACTGTTTTGGCTCTTTCCGGTTCCTTGCATTTCCATATGAATTTTAAGACCATCTTGTCAATTTCTGCACAAGAGTCAACTGGGACTTTGAAAGGGATAATGTTGACTCTAGGTAAATTTGGAGAGCATTACCATCTTAACAATATTGTCTTTCTATCCATGAACGTGCAATGTCCTTCCATTTGGTTAGGTCTTCTTTAATTTCCTTCAACGTTTTATATTTTTCCATGAAGTCTTCCACATCTTTTGTTAAATTTATTCCTAAGTATTTTACTACTTTTGGTGCTATTTAAATGGGAATGTTTTATTAATTTCATTTTTCATATTGTTCATTACTTATGTATAGAAATAGAATCTAATTAATTACTCATTTAATATTCCCTAAGTTTTGTGTGTTTATGTGTCTGTGTTTGTGTATCTGTGTGTGTATGTGTGTTCATTCCTTAGGACTTTCTACATACAAGATTATGTTATCTTCAAATAGAAATAGTTTTACTTCTTCATTTCTAAACCATAAACCCTCATTTTTTTTTCTTGCCTAATTGCCCTGGCTAGAACCTCCAGTGAAACACTGCATAGCAATTGTGAGAGCAGACATCCTGATTATAGTGGAAAATCATCCAATCCTTCACCATTAAATATGATGTTAGCTATGGGATTTTAGTAGATGGCCTTCATCAGGTTGAGGAAATTCCTTTTTCTTCTTAATTTAAGTGCTTTTATCATGTAAGGATATTGGATTTTATCAAATACTTTTACTACATCTATTGAGATAACCATGTCATTTTTGTCCTTTATTAAATTAATATGGCATATTACATTGATTGATTTTCCTACATTAAAGCAACTTTGAATTCCTGGAATAAATCTCACATGTCTGTAGTATATAGTCCTTTTTTATATGATGCCATTTTGGGTTTGCTAAAATTTGTTAATTTTTCAGTCTATAGTTGTAAGTTATATTGGTCAGTAGTTTTCTTGTAGTGACTTTATCTTGTTTAAATAGGGTAACACTGGCCTCATGGAATGAATTTTGAAGTATTCCTTCCCTTCTAATTTTGGGAGAGTTTATGCAGGATTGTGCGAGTTTTTCCTTAAACATTTGATAGAGTTCTCCAATGAAGCCATCTAGACCTAGATTTTTCTTTGTGCGAAGTTTTAAAATTACTAATTAAACAGTTTTCCTAGTTATAGGTCTATTGAGATATTCTATTTCTTTTTGAATCAGTTTTTGTATTTAATGTCTTTCTACGAATTTGTCCACTTTATGTGGAATATAAAATTTTCATAGTATTCCCTTATATTTCTCTTTATTTCTGTAAGGTTAACAATGACATCACCTCTTTTGTTCCTGATTTAAGTAATTTGATATCTTTTTCTTTGTTTTCTTTTTCTTTCTTATTTTTTTCACCGCTATGAATTTTCTACTGATTATTTCTTTAAATGAAGATATAATTCTCTTTATTTATGACATTAAAATAACTAATACCATTTAGCACTGCTACTGACCAGTAGGAATAATATAGGCCACAACACTGAGCAGTAATTTGGAGGCACCTGTCTGTGCCAGATGTTAATCTCTGTTTCTAAACCATGGAGATGTCCAAGGATACTCAGAAGAGGTTGAGAAGCAATCCAGGCACTTGGAGCAGGGGTTAGTACCATATGAAACAAAAGTATTTCAAAATTTTAATAACTAGTGCTGCTGTACTGGTACTCATCTACTGAAAAGAAGTCTTACTTATAATTCTCATGACTACTTCCTGAGGCAACTTTCTTTTTGGTGTGAGTTCTGGAATTAGATAGTGGTAATGGTTGTACAATTCTATGAATGTAATTAAAAAAACACTAATTGTATACCTTAAAAGAAGGAATTTTATGGGATGTAAATTATATCTCAATAAAGCTATCATAAAATAGTTCAAAATAATAAATCAATGTATTTTGCGTGTTTTTTTTTTGTGTGTGTGCTGAGGAAGACTCAGCTGAGCTAATATCTGTGCCAGTCTTCCTCTATTTTTTAGTATGTGGGCCACCAGCACAGCATGGCTGCTAACAGAGTGTTGTAGGTCTGCCCCCAGGAACCAAACCTGGACCGCCAAAGTGGAGTGCGCTGAACTTAACCACTAGGCCACTGGGGCTGGCCCTTGCCTGAGCTTTAAATTCAGGATATTAAGTTATAAGTTGCATGAACTTAGAGCATTTTGGTTTGAATGGTGATCTATAATTGTTAGGTTTATATAGATTGATCTGTTTCTCAAAGAGGTAAAGTTAGGAACAATTAAAAAATTTCTTTTATCTCAAATGTTTCAAAACTCTTTTTCAAATTTTTAGTACGTGAATGTACCTTTAAAACGTACACTGTGCATTTGCTTTGACTCCTTAAGAACTGTAGAGGTCTTGGCAGTAAATCATGTTTAAGGAGCTCTAAGGTGTCTTCCAAAACTATGAATGATTTACTTGTAAAACGATGACATTTAACTATGCACCTTTCAAGGGCCCCCAGTGTAAAATGAAACATAGTGTTCTTTGTTGATCTTACTTGGTACCCCTATGGAGATTAGTGAAAAATTATTATCTTTCTTGACTTAAAGAGCTATTTCTTATGTTAATGGTAACGTGCAAGTAGCATACTTCATATGGGATATAAAAAATGTTAACCTTTTTTTTACCCTCGGGGAATTACAGTCAGTCATAAACTCAGTAAAAAGGATGAGATCATTACTTGGGTTGAGACCATTTCAAGATGAGAGAAGATATGAAAACTTGCACATGTCAAGATTTTTTGAAACGTTAACATTAAATTACACACTTTTAAAAAGTATGTGTTAAGGAAGTCAATTTAAGCTTAATCAAGCAAAATACATAAAAGCTGAATAATTTCCCATATTTGTCCTGGTGAGTAGAAATAGAAAAATCATAAAAATATTTTTTTAGATTATAATACCATTATATTTAAAGACACAAACACATATATGACTTGGCTATTAATTAAATTAAATTAAATGATAAATTATAGGTGAATATCTAAATTTTAAACTTGAAATAATGGCAGTCTATATAGAATCCAAGTAAATCTTGATTTATCAAGTGGTAACCTGGTGCCATAAATTAATAATTTGCCACTCCTTTATTAATAACAAAAATAGATTATTATATTAATGATATTTATACTTTTCTTCCTATCTTAAAACAGAATTCCATAGAATCACTATTATCATTATCATCATCATTATCTTCACTGATGTTTATTAATTCCCATATGCCAGGTGCAATTATACATGATTTACTATATTATCATCTGATATAATCCATGCCATAAGTTTATGAAGAAAGAAGAGCTATTTTGCGGTAATCTTAGAGAAGAGAAAAAACAATGTACAGAAAATGTAAGTCATTTATATAATTCCCCCCAGCTAGTACATGTTGGAGTTAGGATTGAGGATTCAAATACATGTACTCTTATATGGTGGCTTGTCTCTTCACCATTTAACTTCCTTTAAAGGAAGTTTCTTTCTTATTTAAAAATTCATTGGCCTGAAGAAGAAAATTAGAAACTCTGGATTTTAATTCCAGATCTCACTGTCTCTAGCTTTATGTCATGGTACGATCAGTTCCTCATCTACAAATGCATGCATAAAACACTACATATTTTATAAATTTCCTTCAGTTCATAAATTATGACTCTATCTCTTGTTTCCTACAAAAACACTTCCAGAATATTGACTCCCACAATCCAATTGACTTGTCACATAACATAGTGTAGAAGCTTCTATAGTGCAAAGAGAAAACGAAGTCTAAGACACAATTAGTGAAGGCTGTTTATTCAAACACTCGCAGCAAGAGAAGCCACGTATGTTACTTGTTTCATCAGGGTTCAAGAAAGGAGAGTCGATTTTACAGAGTAAGAAGAGGAAATACTGAGATAGTCTCTGATTGGCAAGCATTCTAGTAGTATTTGGAAGTGGGGGAGACTTTCTAATTGGTCTTCAGATACCTTTGGCAGTGCTTGGCTGAATGGAAGGGGGGCAAGTTTGTTGGCATTTCAAAAGAGGAAGCATTGTTCAATGTTAGGGCCTGAGCGTTTTCTGTGATGGGTCATTTCTTGGAATGAGTGGGGATTAATAGAGTGCTTTTTTGTGATCAAACTGTAGTAAAGGTCCTTAATTAGGGGGAGGAGGCTGCCATGACAGCTTCTCAACAGAAAGATTTTCGACTGCAAGTTTATCAAATCAGGATCATGCATAGAGCAATTCTTTTAATGGCACATATTTAAAATAAAAATAAAAATTAAATTAGCAGACGATACGTTCAAAATTTTAAAAAAATTTCAGAATTCCTGGAACCCGGAGTGAATTACATGGCAGAAGCAGAAAGCTCTAATTTTTTTCCATAACCAAACCTATATTTACTATAAAAAACATTCTTAGTGACATTTTTGTATTTTTCTAATGTCACTTGCACCAAGGACTTTTGGCTTGCGTTGGTGGGCTATTTGTTGACTAATTTCTTTTATTTGTTCCTTGCTGTAACATTTTCTAAACGCTATTAGATTTAGTCTCTGGTCTCCATAAATGATAAGTGCATTTACTGTATAAAATATTTTTGTGGAGCCGGCCCAGTGGCGCAGCGGTTAAGTGTGCGCGCTCTGCTTTGGCAGCACAGGGTTCCCTGGTTCGGATCCCGGGCGTGCACCAATGCACTGCTTATCAAGCCATGCTATGGGGCGTCCCATGTAAAGTAGAGGAAGATGGGCAGGGATGTTAGCTCAGGGCCAATCTTCCTCAGCAAAAAGAGGAGGATTGGCAACAGATGTTAGCTCAGGACTAATTTCCTCACTCCCCCACCAAGAAAAGCTATTTCTTGCTGGTGTTGTCATTGATGTAAAACTATTATATCATAATTTAATATTAGTGTATGTGCATGCACGAGCACATGAATCTAAAGTTAAGCTCATGAACAAAACATCTCCCATGTTGGAGCCCTAACACTCACCAACATCATCTCCGTTTCCTTCCACCTGACTTTCATCAGGTTTCTCATCCCATCACTTGTAGGAATTAAAAGGTTTTGCGTGAATAGATATTTCAAAAAATAGTGAATATTTGCCCTCATCCGAACTCTTAAAAGAGCCAAAGAAACATAGTTTGTAAATACAAGTCTTTGGCGGAATACAGTTTCTCATGTTTTTAAGCAATATTCTGTATTTTTTAAGTGTTGTGAAGATTTGGTTTGCCTAATTTAATTTATTTATGTATAATATTCACCTGCAAAAGAGTACACATTCAAAAAAATACATTCACTGTTGTTGGATTAAATCCTAGACTTTGCGATGGAGCAGTTGCCTGTAGGAATGAAATCCCATCAACACATTAATCCATGATGCCCGAATAGCTATATTGGAATTCTCCTATTTTACAAAAATAAATGAATGAAAGGGAAGTGGTCATTTCTAATAATTGAGCTTGCTTTCCATTTGGCAGTATTATGGATTATTATGAATGCAATTTTAGAGAATAAATTGTTAATACATTTCATATCTTAAAAGCATGGTCAAAATTAACAGCAGAAACTACTAAATTTGGTTATTTGAAGTAAATATACTCTGCTGACTTGAACTTTGTATTTATTCTATGTTTGATGGAGTTTGTATAATGTTGTAACATCGGAAATCTTAATAAAGTTATGAAAATATTAGTCAAAGAATATTTCCAAGATCTTCTATATGTATATCCATGGCAAAAATATGATTTTGGAAAATGCTTTTAAACTATTCTGATTATTATAAGTTCATATAATTATAATATTGTATTATATTATAAATATTATAAAATTTACTTAAAGGCTATTGAAGAGTTGAAGTGTATGGGCTGCTGCATGGATTTCACATTATTTATCTACCTGCTATTTCAGGAATATGAGACATACAATTACTGTTTTCTTTAGAGTCCATTACATATAATATGCATATTTCTATCCTAACTTCACATGCAAATTTGGTAAATTAATAGATTTATCATAGACAATAATGTTCATAATGGCAATATGAATTTCATATTACACATTTTAGATAAAGGAAATATTCTATATTAGAGTATGATATTTTCTGGTAAAAAGTCAAACAAAAAAAATAAACTGAAATTACCAACTGAAGGAGAAATTTTAGGTGAGATTGAGAGGTGATACAAAGCAGCAAATGAGAAGTGATTTTTTTTCAGCTCAATTTAGTTTGTAGGCAAAGTTATTGGAACTTAATTATAATTCCTAAGACTTACCTTGCCTTTAATCTATTAAATAAGAACTCTTTTAATCACTCATATTAAAAGAAGGAAACTAAGGCACAGAAAAACTAACTTGCCAAAATTCACATAGTAGGTTAATGGAAAAGCAGATTGGCAGGCTGACTGCAATGCCAACTCCTAAAAAGAGTTAGATGAACCTTTTATAAAATTTGGATGTTGACATGTTAAAATTTGCCTGCATTTATTAGTATATTTGTGCAATGACATTCTAGGAGAGGTCCTGATATGATTGGAAAACTTCTTGTTTAGAGATTCATAAGACACACGTATAGAATAAAGACTCTAATGCACTGAGGTTAGGAAATTGTTTATGCCAGAAATTCCTGAACTTACTTCAACATGGAAAACAATTTCATGGAATACATGAGAGCGCAATCACTGGGACAACAATATTAACAATTTTAAATGATTTGTACTTGCTTTACCTTGCAAAAATACAGAATTAGAATATACAGAAAAAAATGAATTTTTAATAGTAAACGTAAAAGTCACAGGAATCTCCATTTTGAGAGGAGAGCACTCATAGAAACTGATTAGATAGATAGATAGATAGATAGATAGATAGATAGATAGATAGATTCATAGTATAGAAAGTCATGAGTATGAGTAAATGAAGTGGAATGGTATAGTGGTTAACACATACAATGTGCTCAAATTTTGTTTTTTTCACTTATAAACTGGTCATACCTAGCTATTCATTCTCACTTTGCACAATGGGAATCTGTTAGTTTTCTTTTCATAAAGTTATTCACTCTATCTTTGCTTTTATGGTGTTTTCCTTAATTTAAGATCCATTCTCATATTTATTTACTCTTGTTAATTTCTTAGACTTATCAGTATTTGTATCATCTTCTATCATACCACAAGTATTTTAACAGGTTCTCATGTCCCTTTGGTTTTCTCATCCACTCCCATCATGTTGCCAAATGCAAAATTTAAATTCTAGGTTTTGATGGATATGCTTTCTCTTTTTCATGTCTCTATTTAGGGCACCCACATTTGAAGAAAAATTTGGATATAAACTTGTGGGTCCAAGTTCAATTTCTTGCAAGAAACAAGCTATTTCTCAAACATTGTTTTGCATCCAGTTGCTGTGGGAAGTCTGATGTCTATCTGATCTATGTTCCTTAGCAGATGATCTGCTTTTACTATCTGGAAGCACTGAGAGTTTTCTCAATGTCCTTGCTGTTAGTCAAAATTTCACCATAATGTGTACAGGTTTAGATACTTTACTTATCATCCATGTTGGGTATTCCATGGACCTTTCAATATGAAGAGGTCTTTCATCTTTCTTTAAATTTTGGAATTTTATATTCATCTTTAAAGATTGAACTCCATTTTCATGTTCCACTCTTGCTGGAAATCCTATTATTCAGATAATGGCATTTCAACTTCTACCTTTCATGTCATTTAGGTTTCATTTTACACTTTCTCTTTTTTCTCTCCTCTTGCTTTTTGGGGAGTACTTCAATTTGATCTTCTAACTTACTAATATATTTTTGAAATAGATACAATCAGCTATTTATCTCATGTACCATATTATATATTTTATTTATTATATTTTTCATATGCATATTTCCATTTTGTTCTTCCTAGTAATTTTTCTTCTTGTAGGGCTAGTAGTTTCCTTTATCTCTTCCAATAGTTCTGATTCAGTCCTCAATGTGGCTCAGTTTGTCTTTTTAAATTAGTCATGTACTCTTCACGTACCTAATTATTCTGATTAATTCATGGTCCACTGATGTTATCAATTATTCTATCTATTAATATAATTGTTAGTTAGAACTAAGATAGAGCCTCAATCTCTGTGTACTTCAGTGACTAAGTTAAAGGGAGGGATACCCAACAGTGTGGAGAGTTCCAGCAAACACTCCTGCTTGTTACAAATCCACGGTCAGTTACTCTGGTCAAGGAGTCACCTTCATCCCTGTGGGGAGAAATATCAGTGGGGGAAGGTAAGTTGTTTAGATATGAATCCACAAATGCAGGGAATTGAGAGAAGGAAGTGAGGGAAGATTGAATGTCTAAACATAATGATTACCTCAGAGAAACACTGGGGAGAGACAAATGTCAGACTTGAAAAAGCTTGCCTCTTGCCTTTCCTGTCAATACTGCTTCTGCCTGTAGCTACGCTCTTACACACACACACACACACACACACACACACACACACACACACACGCCAGTTCAAGATACTCTTCCATTTCCCCAACAGCTTTTCTGAGTTTGTTAGTGTTATTGGTGGTGGCTATTTGGTAGTGGTTTCTGAATTCATGTTTCCATATCTTTTCCGTATCCTTTCCGAGCTAATTTTGTAGAAAGTATCCAGCAGCGCTTGATTTGTGCATATCTTGTGAGGAAACTAAATTTTAATTTATCTTTATATTCGCAGCTTCATGTAAATAAAGTAGATGTGTAGGCACTCAATATATTCTAAATTAACTGAGGGATCTTGTGGATATCAATTTTTCTCATGGTCATATTTAATTTAAGAAAATAAAAGACTATATAAATGGTGACCACGAAAATTGGACAATATCAATTAGCTGTGAATTAATTTTTGCCTATCGGGCATTCACAAATGTCTGTCCTTTCCCAGCAATGTGTATGTATAAATATTGTATATATATATGTGTGTAAATATTAATGTATATAATAATTACACATAATTTATAAGATTGCCCAGAAGCAAGATAAAGTGTTCTATTAAATGAATAAATATGTGTGTGTGTGTGTGTAGTTTATGGACATACTTATGAATGATTTTTATCCAAGTAAGTATAGTATTATATAATTTTACGTAAGTTAAATAATTTTCATTAATAATCTATGATTTTAATAAAACTAAAACTGATTATCAAATTAACATGGGTAATAAAAATAGGATATAGTTAAAAGATGGAAAAACTTTTGGAATATGAGATATAAAATTGTAGGACTTGAATGTTGCAATAGTTGTACTAAGCAATACTATATTTCAAGTGTAGCAATCTGTTAAAACGGAATTTAGCTTATTTTAAAATGTATCTGTCTTCTTCCATTATATCAGATAGTCAGGTTAGATTACAATAAATAAAAAAGAACACTTCATATATTCAATATAATCAATATATTATGTTAGCAAAACACTTCAGTTTCTATAACTTTCACTTTGATAACATAAGGTGATATTATAGAGTACATATCTATATAAAATAGTGTTTTATTTCGGAACTTTAGTAAAATTACTGTGGAGCATCCAAAATAATGGCAAATAATGCTTATGGAAATTGTAAAACCCTATTCATGAACAGGGGTAGCTGAGTCAGAGAAGTAAAAGCTTATGTCTCATTTCTGCATAGTACAAAAAAACAAATCTTTAAAATTGCTTAACTAGGTGAACATGTAGATAAAATAATTTCTAGCATCCATAAGTTATGTTTGTTACAGTTTGGATGATTGAATTATAATAGCACAGAATGACCCTAGAAACAATATAGAAACCTGTTAAATATGGAGAAGCAAAGCACTGCGTGCCTTGTATCCCATTTGTGAGAAATTCTTTTCTGCCCTTTTGTGGTTCTGTATTCTCAGTATTAAGCTCTTCTGGTCGGGTTTTCTTCCAGAGCTAACAAATGAAATTCTGGTGCTTGGGCCTGAGAAAGCTGCTAGGGCAAAAGAAAAATCAGGATGATAAAAAGAAGAAAGTGTTTCCTTCTGCCTTATGGCTGTGCAAATGCAGGCACTATTCTGCATCAAGGAGCTAGTTTTGATAAAGTGATGAATTGAGAATATTAACAAAAGCTTCAATCTTACTCGCCTTTTAAATGTGAAGACTTGTATGAATATGTATAATCCTGTTCAGGTTAGTGTTTAATAAACATGTATTTTCAGGCAAATGTTCCACAGAGATTGTTACTGTGTTCTCCAAAACATAATCTTTAATCCCTAAATGTCTGCTCTTCTATTTGGTTCTCTTCCTTAACTAATAGTTGCCATGTTAATAATATTTAAAAATTTTTTGTGTGTTTTTATAACCATTTAAATACTTGTAAAACCCTTTGTAAAGCCAGAGAAGAAATTTTGGATTTACCAGTCTCTCCCTTTATGTAGGAAAGCATAAACCATGACTCTGACAGATTTCTTAATAAAACAAAGAATTTAAGAGTCTTTCATATTTAAATTAACAAAATAAAAGACCCTCTATAAATGGTGACCCCGTAAATTGGACAAAATTAATGAGCTGTGCATTACGCGTTGCTTATCTAGCATCCACCAATGTCTCTTCCTTCCCAGTGGTATTTAGATTTTCTTTGAGACATACTTGTAACCACTACGGCTAAAGTATACACTCTATTAAAAATGAACCACGCCTATTTAGTCTACCACTTTATTCCCAAGCACATATTACAGTTCTGACATACCAAAATCATTTACTAAATATTTATTTTCAAAAATAAATTATGGAATGGATAAATTATGACTTCATTGAGGATTTGGAATTTGAGGTGGTGTTCTATACTGTATTGCATTTATGAAAAACATAAAGTATTTAAAATATAATGTTGGATTATAGTACTTAACAGGATTACATAGCACCGTAGATTCGAAAGTAAACTTGGAAAAAATATTTTAGAGACCATTGATTTCCAAACTAAAACAGTTTTGAACTTTGGTATATATGAGCAAAGCATTTCAATTTCTCTTTTAGAAAACAGCAACTATTAAATAATATACACGAGTGACAGACTAGAGGCAAGAAGCTCCATTAAAATGGTAATTAAAATTAAAACATATTGAGTAAGTTAACTTTAAAAGCTACAACAGTTTCTCAAATATATTGCTGTAACATCTACTGTAATAATAATTAAATGAAATATGAAAAAAATGTATAAACAAAAGTCTCACAAAGAGTAATAAAAAGTTGTAATAACTCACCACTTATGAAATTTCTGGGACAAAACTAAAATTTCAAGGCAGTCAACATTGTCTTAAAATCTAAAATATAAAAGCCAGGAGCTGATAGAATTTGCCTTATTTACAAATGCTTTATCTCCAGCTCTTAGTATATACTAAATGTGGAATAATTATTTATTAAATGAGTAAACGATTTCCACAAAATTTAAATTTTTATTACTTGTTACAAGGGTTTCCAGTGAGGTTTTACTGAAAAATGAAACATCTTGATTTGCCAGGAAAAATACTTGCAATCTACAAGGTCCAGAATCATATTCTTCAAAATCTAATTCTAAACTTATTAATGAGTCATACACATTAGAAAGACTTAACATCTATAAGAATGCAGAACACCTTGCTTTCATTAATTTAATCTATTTTGTGGTAGGCAAGTAGGCCTAGGTTGCTCAGTTCTACTTCTATTTGTCCCTCAGGCATGTATCGCTTCTAATCCTTTTTTAAATGTCTTGGAGGTTTCTGGGGGAAGATAAGACTATTAGCTTGAATAATATTTAATTAGGATGTGGTTTAGGCATTGTAGCTTTTCTCCTATGTATGAGTGTCAGAGGTGAATGTCAACGTACTGTGGACAGTATGTGGTAATGAAGGAAATGAGTACAGATATTGATAAGTTACGAAAATGGGTTGTTCCTTGGTGGATCCACTTTCTCAATTTAACTGCCAAAAATGGAAAAATAAATATTGTCTCTGCAGAGAAGCTGAGTTAAAAAATGGACCAATATCTGGTACAGTGATATAACCAGTGCTACCATAAACCAATTAAGTTCCTGTGCTGGTGACCATGACTAGGACTAATCTATTGTCAGGGAACCCTAAGAGGTCAGTGACCAACTTGAGCCCAAATGGCAGTTAAAAACCTCATGTCTCAGCAAACGAAACCTCCTGGTCCAAGAAAACCTTCTGATCCAGCTTGAACACCACAAGTTACTCACTGAATGTAAGACATCATATAAGAAGGAAAGGTCACACCTTTAAGTAATTAGGTTATTAAATGTCTCACATGAATTAGAATTTTTTAATGTAGAGTTCCCCCTCAGACTGAAGCAAATGGAAATTTGATGAATATAATTACTAAGCTCCAAGAAAATGGCATTTAGTTTTCCAGAAGTACACTAAAATTCAGAGAAAGGCAATGTATCAAAACTAGGAGGATATGTACGAATCGAATTGGAATCTCTAAGTGTGAGTGAGGCAGTACAAAGTCAGGATATTTAATATCCATAAAACCAGCATAGGGCACAGCAGAGAGAAGAGTAACTGGACAAAAATGCTTATGGCAGGATTTCTCAATCTTGGCAATATTAAGTGTTTGGGCTGGATAATTCTGTTGTAAAAGGTTGTCCTGTGCAATTACAGTATCTCCAGACATTGCCAAACGTTCTGTGGGTGTCAAAATCACCCCTGGTTGAGAACCAATGGCTTGGAGAAAAGAGTTGGGCAGTGGATTAAAGTCAGTGCTCTTTTATGCATACCAGTCAGGAATAAATCAAAATCAAGCTGAGCCGTGGATAAAAACACTAGTAATACTTATATTCTGTCTCAGCAACTAATAATAGCAGATACTAATTATAAAACAATGCTTATTGTTAGGCCGCTTATTAGCTATATTTTATTTAACCTCACAAGTTATGACACAAATATGATTTTTGCCCATATTTTACAGGAGAGAAAAATGAGGTTGATAGTAAATAATCTCCCAAAGTCATATAGCTAGTAAAGATTATTATTCATATCTGTCTGAATTCAAAATCTATGAATAAGAATTAAAATATACTGCCTTAAATTTCTTGTATGTTTCCTGCTTGGAAAGGAAGCAGTGTTTGAACATCCTAGATCCAAGAGGTAAGAGTGGAGAAGTGTTAGTTTGTTATAAAGTGTTATAAAGAGTAGTCTCTTTAGGACTCACAGGAAGAATATCAAGCTTCTCCTGATGAATTAGTTTGTTTTTTACTCTATAAATACTATTCATCACCTATATTAGCAATGTAGGCAACTCAGAGAGACAAAATTGAAGAAAAAATATTTAGGATTTCATTTTTTGTGTTCATATTGATCTAGCTTCATTGTGTTGTCTTACCATATTTTTCAATTTATCTTTATTGCTACAATTTTCTCTTATTGTATATAATTTTAATTTGTATTTTTGTAAGCAACCTCAAAGCCAATCTTGGAATCTGTTGAAAGGAAATGGGTTATTTGTAAATAAGAAGTTTTGTAATTATTCATTTGTAGAATTTCAAAAGCATAGACTGTGGTGCCACACAAACCCATGTAAAAATCCAAACTCAGCGTGAATTTAAATAAAGTCTTTAAAATGTCTGCTTAAATACTTCGAGGGACCGGCCCGGTGGCTTAGTGGTTAAGTGCACGCACTCCGCTACTGGCGGCCCAGGTTCGGATCCCGGGCGTGCACCGACGCACCGCTTCTCCGGCCACACTGAGGCCACATCCCACATACAGCAACTAGAATGAGGTGCAGCTATGACATACAACTATCTACTGGGGCTTTGGGGGAAAAAACAAAAAGGAGGAGGATTGGCAATAGATGTTAGCTCAGGGCTGGTCTTCCTCAGCAAAAAAGAGGAGGATTAGCACGGATGTTAGCTTAGGGCTGATCTCCCTCACACACACACACAAAAAAAATACTTCGAACAGTTTCCTCGTTTGCAATA
Organism: Ceratotherium simum simum; assembly: GCF_057802395.1. NCBI lineage: Eukaryota > Metazoa > Chordata > Mammalia > Perissodactyla > Rhinocerotidae > Ceratotherium > Ceratotherium simum. Next base: position 22,777,426 of record NC_141917.1, on the reverse strand, counting down.
TAAATACAACCTCTGCTATGTTTTCTGGTAGATTTAATCTTATGGCATATTTAATACACAGAGCTTATTTCCAGCCACATAGAAAATCTTCAAAAGTTAAATGAATCACCTCCATTAATTTTATAGCTGTCATAATAAAAGGAAAAAATTAATAAAGTATCTCTTTAGTACTCAGATGCAGATTAAATAAAATATCTTTGTTGAGGCTTTTTTTTTTTTTAATTTGTTTCCGTTGATGGGAATTGTGCTTTATATCTGTACGACAGACATGACAAAAGCTTGAAAAATTCTGCTTGATTTCTTTTCTTTTTCCCAAAGTGAAATGATTATCATCTTGACTCATTCTTTTTAGGCTGCTTCTATTTGATGACTAATTTATTCACTCAAAAAACTGGCCAACCCAGTACACAATATCCAGCTGTTCATTGAACAGAAAGTGTCTGTAGGCACACATCAGCTTGACATGCCAAAAAAAAAAAAAGTACATCTGAAAAGTTTTCTACTCCCAAATTACTAATCAGTTTGTTCCATCAGTAAATAAGTTAACAGACTTTTACTGAGCATTTCAAATATGGGGGAAAAAAGCTGACCTGGGAGAGAGTAGGTTCTTAATAAATATTTATTGCAAAAATGAAAAGAAACTGTTTTGCTGTTGGAATGGATAAGGAAGTTGGAGATGTGTACTTGTCTCAAGATGTTTATGTAAATTAAGATTACTATACTATAAGATGACTCCATAACCAGAGCTTAAAAGATGTGCCTCATAAGTGTTACAAACTATAAATGTTGTAGGAGGTTTGTTCTAAAGGCTTTCTAATTAAAATGCTTCCAAGGAGGTGAGGTTTTTCTTAGATTTTGAAAAGTGGATACATATATAGCCTGAGAGAATTGATAATGTGTGTTCTAATAAGAGGGCAGAATGAAGGGCAGAAAAACAAAACAAAACAAAAAAAACAACAACCAGAGGAGACAGTGGAAGATAGACATTCTAGAAAGGTAGATGGAAAAGCCTAATCTGGTGGCTATTTTGCCAGATGAATGTGAGTGTGTATTTTGGAATAGAGGGAGCAAGTTCAGATGCAACAAGAACAGCGCAAGATCTATTGCAATTATCCAAACATGAAGCAGTAGGAGGCTGAACTAACCAAATGGCATAGAAATGACAGATGTATGAGAGATTACGCATGATGAATCAGCTCTCCTCTTTTCAATCTCCAAAATAGCCCCGATAGTTAAATATGCTGATAATACAAATTTATGGGAGTGGTAAACACAAGGCAACATAAATGAGAATTTGAAAAGGACTGGAATGTTTTGATAAACAAGCTAGTTGGCAAGCGCATTTAAATGACAGCTCCTGTGAAGAAAAATATGTTCAATAATAATTAAGTACCATCAAGAATTAACGATTTGATTCATACAAGAACAGTATCTCTTGTCTTCTAAGCAAGAGAACCCATAGTTACATTTATCATCCGCACAAAATAATGCTTATCACATTTCAAAATTTATAAAACATTTTCACATACATTGATTCATTTGCTATTAAAAGGCCACTGAAAGACAGACACAGCTTATATTGTGACGTGCATTTTATAAGAGTAGTCACTCATTGCTTTCATCATGTGGCTACTCCAGGCGAGGGAGGGCGTTTGAGCCTGTGTGGAGGGGCTATTGTTAAGCAGAGACATATTTGCATTTATATGCTTAAGAAGGTGTATCAGTCATAATCCTGGCAGGCAAAAGATGTCATTGAGGAGAGTTTAAAATTTAAAAATGTGGGCAATAACCAATGGCTAATAAAAGCAAGGAGTTTTTGTCTCAAAGGCAGGAGGAGGGGGAAGTTACATGATCCCCACAGGAACTGAGCCCTTCGGTAGAGAAATGCAACTAACCTGTGGAAACCTGAAAGGGAGCGAGCCAGGAAATAAACACTCCATTCTTACCCACCTCCCATGCTCTGAGCTTCCCTTGCTCCCTGTTAATGGCCAAACCCAACCATATGCCAGAGGCAAGTGACCCTGTTGACCCAGCCTGTATGAGTAAGCCTCTCAGGGCGAGAGAAGGGTAGAGTCATATGGCAAGTGGCTCTAGGAGACAAAAAGAAAATATCCAGCAAAGAATTTGTGGTGTGTCTTTCAGACGAGGAGTCAAAATTACTGGAATAAATTATAGAAGACTATATGCATCTTCCTCACCTATAGCTCCATTCTAGGTAAATGATCAAAAACAGTTTTTCCCACAGAAGATTGCTCTGATTCATATATGTTTGTGAAGTAAAAATATCCTAACTTAATTGGACCAGGAAAGTTACCTGTGAAATATATATGGGGCTGGGCATGAGTGAAACTGACCATTTCTTAAGTGACTACATGCTCAACTGCCCCAAACAGAGCTGTAATAAAAACACTATGTGTTTAAACAGAAAGCAGTTTCCTCAGGCTCTGGATAAATCCTGTATTAAAGTGACTACGCAATTTTCCTGGCTCCAAGAGTCTTTTTTTATAGTATTGTACAAATTGGGATGCCGTTTCATCTTCCCTTATGTATTTGTGGCAGAGTCCAATTTTCAGAGACAATTTAGGTATGATTCATCCTTTCACCACTTATGAAGTTAATTAAAACACAGGATTTCAATAGAGTAGTTAAGTTCATCAAGTTATTCCTATAGGTATTTCATAAATAAATTGTTTAAATTGAAAATTCAAAAGGTCAGGACCATGGTAAGATTCTTCAATGATTCTTAACTAGGGTGGCAGACACTATTAGCACTCACTAAAACAAAGTTTGCCTCTCCTTTGGAAGCTACCATGCTGAATTTAGATCTATCATGTGATTGGCTCTGGTCATTTAATCATGAGGATAGTGATGTGTGTCACTTCTACCAGGTTCCATTTAAGAGCAGGTGCACAGTTATCCAAGTTATCCTCCCTCAGCATGGGGAACACTGAGGCCCAGCACAAGGAAGGCTGTAGCGTGAGATGGCGGAGGCTGCATCAGCTTTGGCACCTGTTTGATTACGAGTGGAGCCCCCCTGCTGACTAGCCTTAGATATGTAGAAAGAGTGAAAATTAACTTTTGTTGTTTTAGGACCCTGATTTTTGGGGATTGCTTTGTACTGCAGTACAAACTAGCCAATTGTATTAATCAGCTTGGGCTGCTATTACAAAATACCATAAACTGGATACCTTATGAACAAAGGAAATTTCTTTCTTGCAGTTCTAGAGGATGAAGTCTGAGATCAGGGTGCCAGCATCATTGGTTTCTGGTGGGAATCCTTTTCTGGCTTGCAGGCTGTCCACTTCTTGTTGTATTCTCATATGGCAGAAAAAGAGCGAGTTAGCTCTTTGACTTTTACTTATAAGGGCACTAATCCCATTCATGAGGGCTCCATCCTCATGACCTAATTATCTCCTAAAGGCCCCAGATCCAAATATCATCACATTGGGATTTGGGTTTCAACATTTGAATTTGGGGGGACACAAACTTTCAATCCACAACACCAATATTACATGATACATTCTCCATCAGGATAAGATTGCAATTCTTAATATTGCATATGATGCCCTTAATGATTTACCTGCTTTCTACACCTTGTAATCTGCCAAAAGAACACTACTCTTCATCTATACAGAACTACTTTAAGTCCATCAATCAAGCCATGCTTATGTCTCTAAGCACGTTTACGTTCATGCGCTATCCTTCTATTGAAATGCAGTTCTTACCATTCCTTGCCTCACCAACTCTTAGTAGTCCCATCAGATCACCTTATTCATATGAAAGTGCTGTGCTAGAGCCAGTCTTTATCAGCCCATGAGAACCAAGTGTTACATTTTCAGCAACTTTGCAATACAGTTTTCAAACAGCCTAAGAGTTAAATTATGTAACTTAAATAAATTACATTAAAAACAAAAAACACACTCAAAAGTCATCATTTCTTTTTCTAATTTTACTTTTTTCTCTGTTCTTGAGGTTATTTATGTCTATTTTACATGTATGTTGAAAATAATGGTATGTTGTACTATTGTGCATCTCATTCCAACTCCGAGTTCAATGACAGTTTGCTAGTTTGAAATCGGCCGTGGTGGGAATATTTACACCAGAGATATCAAACAAATACTACAAAACAGGGCTAGATTTATTCTTTTCTGTATTGGCAAGACCTAGAAAAGTGTTGGAGAAAATGTCAATAAAGTAGATTAAACTTAAAAAGTGTCTGTGGTTATTGCATTGCAAATACACACAAAAATGTTGAAGAAATATTCTTCCAGTATTCAAAAACCATTATCCAACTCAGCAAAAACCATTACCCAACCTTGACGAACAAGCACAGTTCTGACATACATTTCCATTGCTTCACTTTTATCTTACTCATTGACATAAACAAAAGTGTAAATCAACTTTCATAGCAGAACCACACCTTGACAGCCAGTTGTTAAACATTAACCAGCAGATCACTGCACAAAAGTTGCCCCATTCAGGAAGTTTTTCTTTATAATCTTCACTCAGGAAGTTCTTCATAGTAACCCAACTGTCGTGGACTGAATGTTTGTGTCTCCTGAAAATTTGTATGTTGAAGTCTTAACTACCGAAATGACTGTGTTTGAAGAAAAGGTCTGTGAAGAGGTGACACAAGTTAAATGAGATCACAACGGTAGGGCCCTAATCTAATAGGGCTGGTGCCCTTAAAAGAAAAGGAACAGACACCAGAGCTCTCTCTGTCCTCCATGTCAGGACACAGTGAAAAAGCAGCTGTCTATAAGCCAAGAAGAGCGCTCTCACCGGAAATCTAATGGGCCAGCATCTTAATCTTGGACTTCCCAGCCTCCAGAACTGTGACAAATAACTATCTGTTGTCAAAGCCTCCCAGGCAATGGTATTTTGTTATGACAGCCTAAGGAGACGAAGACACCAGCCCAATCTGAGTAATGCCCTTCCTAATTTCTCTTATTGTTCCCTTAGCATAATAGTATCAGAGACCCTATTTTACTCCAGTATAAATGTTTCTATTAGTCACCACCAGTAGAAATAGTTATTGATTATATACTGCATAGGAAGTACTTTCTAAATGCTGGGGAAGCCGCTTTGAACAAGTCAAAAAAAAAAAAAATCTTTGCTGTTATAGAGATTATACTCTAGGGAAGAAAGACAAAATAAATAAGATTAATAAAAATAAGATCACTTATGAGAGTGATAAGAAAATAAAGTAAAGTTAGGCAATGTTAAAGAAAGTGACTGTGTAGAGAAGGCATTTTGTATATCAAGAGGTGATGATTTGTTCCTTGAAATGAAGACCATGGTTTGCTCTCCAGATTTCCAATTTTCTGCTTTCAGGAATGAAGCATTTCTTCTCCTAGCTGTTGGGAGTATTAGGGACTGCCTCTTCACAGCTGAGTTTCCCTTGAAACATTGACCTTAGCTGGAGTGAGTTGCTTCTGTAAAGGAAAACTCCCTTCCTCGTGGGCAGCACACATCCAATGACGGGACAATAAGGGGTTAAAGAGTCTGGCCTTATTGTCTCAAATCAGGTCATCCTGCATGGTTATTCTGGCTCCAGAGCGCCCCGTGAGATTGGCTGAAGCTTTTGTATCACGGTATCAGCAACCAGATTTTTCTGGACGACTGCATCAGCAACCGACTTCTTCCTCTGCCCAATTTTGCTTCCTGAACTCCCCACAGCTGTTAATCCTGAAAACGTTTTCTACCAATATTCCTACACACAAATACCTCTGTGTCAGAGTCTGTTTCATGGGTAATTCAGCTAGAAATAGTTGGAAACAGAAGTGGTCCAAATAAGCAGATGCTAAAATGGAATATTTGACCTGGATTACTCACTGACCAGTTGGCAAAGAGGTTCCCTTCACTGGTGGTAGGTGGACCATGGATAGCTCTTGGCATGGCGCATTGTTGCAAATGTGCAATTATTAAAACTTCCATTGTTGGTGAACTATGGAAGAAAGTGGAAGAAAATGCACAGGCTCATGTACAGTAGCAGGTGTCTTGAAATGTAGGGGAAATTGTAATCATGAGGACAACAGAATTGCATGGCTGTTGCTTGGGACAATTGACGCAATGGAGAAGGGTAATAAAGACTGAGGGTGATTGATCAGCAATTAAATATGGAATGTTAGTATCAGAAGCAGGCCTGGCAGCATATAAGTTGACTCCCATGAAGCCAGATTGCAGAAAAAGCTCAGCATCCGGCCCAGGGCTTAGTTATAACATTAGAACACTCCCGAGAAGGTTGCATTTTCACTCTGGATATATCTGCTACAAAAAGGTCAAGGCACTAATTGGGGAGGAATGGGGAATTGCAATACGGATGAAGAGTTATGTTTGACACAGTTCAAAATCACGAATCCAAAGATAGCTGACCCCCTAAGCCTGCAGAAGTGGCCCAGTGCTATCAGTTAAATGCTAGAAGACAGAGTTTAACTTACACGAAGAGAGTACCTTATACAACACTCTGCTTGCTCAGGGCCTGCCCCTACCTCCTGACCACCAGAACAAAACTAGGATGAAGGTACAACATAACCCTGTTTAGGAGGTGCTGAGTAAGCTGAGAGAAAAAGTATTGCCTCCCAAAATAGGAGCAGGTGAGAGAATACGGTTGGGATAGATTCTGAGGTTGGGATTGGATTCCCAAGGAGAATAAAACACAAATATGGAAGGGAAACATTTATCATTTTAGGAGCACTCTCTCAGCTGACAGTAGCTAATACTTTGGCTAGGACTCTCAGAGACAGTGCTAATTCATTACTAGGATTGGTCTTAGAAATTTGGAGAAAGCAAGTGAGGTAGGAATTCCAGAACTTCTATGGCAGATGTTATGAGTACAATTTAAAATACTTGGAGATGTTGTTAAAGGGTATAAGCTTGCTAGAAGATAAGCAAGTTCTGGAGATCTAATGCACAACATAGTGATTAGAGTAAACGATACTGTATTATATACTTCAAAACTGCTAAGAGATTAGCTCTTTAATGTTCTAACCACACACACAAAAAGATAATTATGTGACATGATAGAGGTGTTAGCTAAAGCTACGGTGGTAATCATATTGCAATATATAAATGTATCAAATCAACACATTGTGCACATTAAACTCATGCAATGTTATATGTAAATAATATCCCATAAAATAAAATAAAATACTTGTGGAAAGTGAGCATGCTAAAGTGATAAACTGTGCAGAGCCAAAAAATCCCCAAGAGGATTATGTTTCATGGGCAAGCCCCAAAGGACATCCCATTAACCAAAGTGATCAGAAATGTGATGGTGAGTGAAGCAAGAGTATCATTGAGGAGCTCAGAGGTTTCTGTCTTCTATAGATTAGGACTGAGAGTAGAAACTGTTGATACACAACTCTGTTATGTGAGAACAATGAGAATGATAGTGCCTTAATATCTTAGAGGCCAGCACTTAACCATCAGCGGAAAGCTGAGCACAGTTATCAAAATGATAAAGGGAGGATGGAGGGGAAGGAGGTGACCCAGAGATAACCATGGAGATAGTGAACAGAATACAGTGTCCTTAGGGGCAAAAATAATGGTCCCAGTCAAAAAAGGATTGCTCAATCTACCAACAAATTTTAAAAATAAAATATTAAAAAAATGAAAAGATCAAGAGGCTGAAAAATAGCCACTCCAATTAAAAGCCACATTCCCTTGCCCAGTTCTTCAACCATATGGTAGACTCAGAACCCACTGACTAAAACAGAGGCCAAGTTCCCCAGAGAAAGAACCTGGCAACACTATGTCAAGTGTGTATGGTAATGATTATTTTAGTCCTTCCTGACAGGAACCTACAGTTATTTATTCAGGTAACCAGCACTGGGGAAAGGGCAATGTCCAAAACTTGTGATAACTGTTCGATTCTCAAAGGGCACAGTTGATATTGATAACCAGAGATCCTCCTATTAGAATGTAGCTAACGAGAGTCCAAGTAATAAATAGAGTCTTGGCACAGCCTGGGCTTACAATGGGTCCATTGGGTTCAAGGACTTATGGTTACTTTCATTTTCTACAAAAATTGTATAATTTGCATGGGCATTGGTGGTAGTTGCAAGAAAGCCCGTATTGGTTCCTTGCTGGTAGGGAAAGTTCTATAGTAGTAAAGAAGAGCAAGCAGAAGCATCAGTAAATGCTGCTTCCTTCTCAAGATATTACATCAGAAGTAACACAGTATTATAGAACAGGGAGAAATGTCAGAGGTCGAGGGTATTCTCAATGATGTAAGTGACACAGGTGATATCCCCCATTAAATCCTACCTTTAATTTGCCAGTCCTGCCCTTACAAAAAACACTCTGGAGAACGAAAGTAGATGAATGTAAACTCAATCAAATCATAGATCCAATTACAGCTGTTATTCCCATGTAATATTTCTGCTAAAGTAGTTGATACTACCTCAGATATACGGTAGATGGACACTGATCTGAGAACACAATTTTTTTCCCCATCTGTATGAGAAAATCGGGGCTTAACAGGTGACATTCGTGTGGAATAGATAATAGTATGAATTTATGTTAACTCTCATGCCCTCTATCGTAAAATAGTCCAGAGATCTGGATCAACTGTACATGACATAGAATATCACATTGTTCCACTATATTGTTGAGATCATGTTAATTATATCAAATCAGAAAGCAGCAAGTGTGTTGGCACAGAGGTTGTGAGAGAAAATTTACCATCTCAGGAGCCATGAAGCATGCCTGGACTTCCCTCCAAAATAAAGGATGGATTATTGCACTTTGTTCCATCCACCTTAAAGAAGGAAACAGGCTTAAATAGAAAAATCAATGTTTTTATATTAATATTTTAGAGTGAATGCTTTTGTATTTTGAGGAGAATGGATAGTAAAATACACTAGCGGAAACTTAGAGATTGATTACTACAGAATTCCATTTTAGAAATCTTGGGGAGATTTCTACGATCACAACAATGGAAATGTAAAGAATTGGAAAATGTATGATAGGTTTTAAGGGTTTAACTGAAACATCTATTATATTTGATGCAGGAGATAAGATAAATTAGGGATCAAGGATACTATATAAATTCTTAAATTAGTCTATTCTGTTGGTAGAAGTGATACCTAATAAAACACAGAAGACTTTTAGAGAAATATTTAGAACATGTTAAATTTAATTTACATAAGGAACATCCAAGTGGAACTAATATGGAGGAATTAAATATCTGAGTCTGAGCTGGAAGATACATATATATAATGTGGAATCCTAAGCACATATTTAGTACTGAAATTCAGGAGCCTGAAAGATCTCACTTGAGTTTGAGCAAGAAGAGAGATCAAGAATGACTCTCACTTATTGCAACAGAATTTGGTATAAGAAACAGAAGAAGCAAAGGATGTTAAGAAGAGACAGCCATTAAGTAAAAGAACAATCTTAGGAGTGCTGGGTTATGAAATTCAAGACAGATAGATATATGTTTAAAGAAAAATGGAATAATAAACTATATTCAGTATAGTTGACAGGTGGGGTAAAATATGAACAGAAATCTGATCATTAGATTTGACATTGAGAATGTCATTTTCAAGTTCAGTGGAATGGTGGGAAAAAAAAGCCAGAATAGAGACATTTAGAGCACAGTAACTGAGTGAAGCTGAGATGGAGATAGCAATGTCCATTCTTTGGCGACATTTTGCTATAAAAGGAGTAGAATAATGAAACAGGATCTATTGATGTAGGAGATGATATAAATGCCCGGACAAGAAAAGCTTTCTATTTTGTTTCATTTCAAACATGAAGAGCCAGTGCACATTTATATGCTGTTTGAAATAATTCAGTAAATAAAGGCAAACAAATAAAGAAGGAGATAGAGAATAATTACAAGAATCATGTCCTTTCAAAAGCGAAATGGGATGGGATCCAGAGAAGAAGAGTGGAAAAATTACACTTTTATTATAATATTAACAGAAATAAGCCAACTACACGTTAATGTCTGTCCTTCTAGTTATGCTTTCTATAAGACATCATAGATCAATTTACTGTGATATCATGTATATATAGTTCAGTTTTGGTATTCTTTGTCTTAAAACCCACCCTGAAGGAATTTGAACATTTGGTCTTTATTTTACTTTCATAGATTCTATTTGTTTATATTACCTTTGAACAAACAATAGTATCCACCTTTATATTCCATTGATCTACCTCATGTCACCAACAAAACTATACTATTTATTACTCTGAAAAATGTGTAAGGTCTTTTTTTTTCTACCACCAGTTTTCTTTCTATTTGTTGTAGTGTTTTATTGCTTCCAATTGTTCCCCCAGATATTTGAATATTTATTCTGATTGTTTGTGCCATATCCCATTTCACAGTACCCCTCTGTTCCCATATATAATGCAGTCACTATAGAAGACTGTCCCACACAAGTGATTTGTAATGAGCAAGGCCTTCACATTCATGTACTATTTTCTAGATTTTCACTGTGGAAAGTCTTTCACTTGCCATTCAATTTTGTGTAAGACGTATTGATGTCAAAGAATAATGTTTTCTAAGGAGTTGGACTGTCAAAGTCGTGGGACTTTCAATCTTAAAGAAGAATGGAGAGACAACAATTTGACTACGTGGCTTAGTCTAAAATGTAATCTTAGAGATTTATATCACAACTACAATACAATATATGGAGACACTGGATTTCTTTATATGCTCTTCTAGTAATGTAACTGCACCAGCTCTCAAATGTGGTAAACTCTCCAAAAGATAACTGTGAAAACCACTTCTTCCTCTCAGCACATTTCTAATCATTTGTAAATAAATTAGTAAAAAGCTAATTTTTCAAACAAATGAAAAACACAATGCTTCTTCTCTAATATGTTTTTTATAGAAATAAAGGATTTTAAACAGTATATTATACATTTTTGTTAAATTTTCTGCATTTTACAACAATTCAAAAACTTACTGAAATATGGTTCATTATTACTTAAATAATTTGATAATGTTGCTGAACATGATAAATTAGTAGACCTTTTATTTATTTGGAACTATCATAAAATATTTGTGGTTTAAATAAAGCATTATTGGAGCCTTTATAATTTCAGTGTATGTTTATAGCTGTCCAGTGGAAATACTAACATTAATTTCACAGTGAAATTTTGAAATTTCAAAAAATACCTAAAATTCAAAAGATGTTTGAGGTTGTAATGCTACATTGATGTTAGCTACATTTTCTGACAAAATTATACCAACTATTCCAAATATCATCTAAAATCAAAGTAGGATAAATTAATTTTATTCTAAAATATTTTGAGTGCTCCCCTGTTGAAGTAGAGATATTCTAACAGACCAATATAAAAAATTGGCCATCAAAGATCTGAGTTTTATATTCACAGGAAATGTTCTGGATCACTGAATTGTCATTAGTTTTACAGTACATAAAAAGATGTTTGTGGCATAAATACGTTGTTATTGTACGAATTCAGATCACATTTTGGATGTCTATTGACTATCTCTTTGTTTTCTTGGCTTTATTTTTCCCCCCCTCTCTTTGTGGCACACCTTATTTATCTCTAGTTAAAAATCCCAATGAATATTGTATGTCTTAACCACAGTGACATTCTCTTCACTACTCTGAGCCAAGAAAATCTGAAGTGTTGACAAAACTTAATGATTTCCAGTTTTTGACAAACACTGCATTCAACTTCAATTCCAGAGAACCAAAATGATCCCTGTTATAATACTATATTACAACCAATATAGGCGCAAATATCAATATAAATATTTGAAAGTGAACAATTATATATCTCTAAATTTAATTGGTATTGGGGTGTGTGTGTGTGTGTGTGTGTTTTAATCTGCATTTCAGACACTAGGAATACTGCATTACCTGCCATCTACATATGATAAATAAAATATGTTTAGTGAACACTTTAAGAACAGTTCCCATTTAATCCTTTTAGAGCTTTGCTACAACACTAGAAAACGGAAATGATTTCCTGGCATCACGATACAAATCCTGGAAATTTTTGAAGGTGATGTTTCCTGGAATGAAATCACAGCTGAATGTATCAGACTATAATAGATGAGAGAAAAAGCAATATTTAGTATCCTCATATTCTTGGTATATTAAATAATGATAAGTTTATCTCTTTCCTCACCATAATATTAAAAATGTATTACTACTAAAATTATATATGTTTTTAAAAACTTTTTTCTTAAATTGTTATGCTTGGTGGATTTGATTTCAGTTTAATAATTTATTGGCCGTTTTGTCTAGAGTTACATAACTGCTAGACTAGAGATGTTTTTAACATTCTCTCCTGAAACTTTCAGTAAAGTAGAATTCCAATTGGTGCGAGAGATGAATAAAACAAATGCTATAATATTAAATTCTTTGGAAAATTCTTTGCTAATTTAAAATAAGAAGGAATTGGGTGATTTTCATGCTTCAAACTTTAGCAAAATACAATAATCTGGCCCACATGTATGTGAAAAGGCTACTTTTGCAGACCAGTTTTCTTTCGAACTAAAGACATGCTTCAATTTAGTATTACTGAAATAGTCAAGGATAATTTCTGCAAAGCAAATCATACTTTAAAAATAATTCATTAATTTAACTAATATTTATTACTGTATCCCAGTATAAAATCCTTAATATGAACAATTTTACCTCATTATTAAATCTTTCCTCATTTACTTTCATCTTTTTCCTCCCTTTTCCCTCTCTTCCTCTTTCCCATTCTCTCTCTCTTTCTCTCTTGTTCTTTCCTTCTGTTTTTTAAAAGAATAGAATTTATTTTATGTATTATTATTTTTTTATTTTAGAATTCTTTAGCAGCAAAGAGGATTGGCAGCCAAGCCAAAAATGCATAGAATATGAAGATAAAATATTGACATTGAGATAAATCCTAAACAGCATGGTAAGTTAAGTTGTCATTAACTAGATAGAATGTGACTAGCACATGGGCATGTGGAAATACATAGAGCTGAAAGAACAGGGCAAAATCAAATAATTTAATGAATTAACATTGATAGACTAGAGTTGGCATTTGGAGAAGTGCCATGAAAGAAGGTCATAGATAAAATGAGGGTACAGATTATTACAACCCTGGGTGCCTTTACAAGGAATTTTGATTTTAATACGAAAAGAACATGGGGAAAGCAAAGGATTGTAAGAAAGGAAGTGGCGGGATCATAATTGTTTTTTGAGAAAATCTTCTTTAACTCTACTGCATAGTAAATTGTAAAGTGCCTGTGAAAAAGTCTCTGTAAATTGTTATAAAAATAGAAATAAGTTTTGGTGACTAAAATAATATAGAGTAACAATAATAATTTAAGTAAAAACATAAAAACTCATTTAAAAATTGCATCAGAAATATATATATACACACACACAACATATATATACACACACATATGTGTATACACATATACATCACTGTATTTCCTGTCTAGGCAAATAAAATTATTTATCTTCTAATGAGTAAATTATTTCAATTTTTAATTTTTAAATTTAACAAGAATATTTGTGTCCATTACTTTAGCTTAAGATAACATGAATAGAGTTCCAAAGTCTATTTGTCCTTTACAAACCTTTCTGCCAAGCAACATTTTTTCAGCTGCATAAAGGTATTTTTACCTACATTTCTCAGAAATATTTTAAATACAATTTGTTCCCAACAGGATTCTCCCTCATGACATCCACAAATACTATTTCCAATGATTTTTTTATATCACTTATTACTATCCCCCCAGTCTACAAGCCAGAAGTCCTACAGTCCTCAAATTTTCCCCTCTCCTTAGTTTGCTGTATGTTCAATCAAGAAATCTTATTGAATATATATCCTTATTAGCTTTTAACTCCATTTCTTCTGTTCATTCACCCTGGTGAGTTAGAACATATTTATTATTCTAAATAATAGAATAGATTTATATTGTTGATTTACTATTTTCCATAGTTTCTATAATTATTGATGAAATTTGGCAAGTCTTTGTATTTCCAGTCCTCCCACTTCTTCACTCCATCCTCCATTTCGCTGCCAGTTCCTTCTCCAAAACACAGACCATCATATCTTTCTTCTACTCATATCCTTTCAGTTCTTCCCTATTGTCCTCAGAAATAAGATTTCTCAGAATACCTACTGAAGCCTATTATTATCTTGAGCTCTCTTAACTCTTAGCTTTATATGTTACTCGTTTTTCCTCCCCTTCCCATACCTGTGTTTCTCCAATATTGAGCTAACTGCACTTTACCTAATTCAGTAATTGTTTTTGGCTCCATTCATTAGCTTATGCTCTTCCTTTGACCAAAATCTCCCTTCTTTCCTAGTTATTCCATCTGGCTAAAAGATATTTATCCTCCAAGATTCAATTATACATATATTCCTCTCCCACATACTTTACGAATCACTTCAGGTTAAGTATATTTTCTATGTGCTCCAACAGAATTCTTAGAGCTACAGGTAGAGCTGTTCAATATCTTGTTAAATAAATCACAATGCAATTTCAAGCACTCTTAGGCCATGTTTTCTTATCATTCATTAATATTTTGTAGACTTCTCTCACTTATAGCCTTAGAAGTCTACTCTGAATCAATTATAAGGGCACAATATCACCCTTTAAAGTACCTTTAAAATCTCTCTTTTAAAATTCATAAGACAAGCATAAGGCAGTCCTTATGCCTGCCCACATCCTTGTTTTCAAGTGTTCTGACATCTTCAGAAAATGTTCCCTGAAAAAGAAAGCCGAGACAGTGTTATTTAATAAGAAAAGAGGGAAAACGCCGGTTTATAAAAGATGGAAACTGCCTGCAGTTAGATAACAACATCTTTACTCTTTGCAGTCTCCTGGGCACACAGGCAATCTCTAATTTATATAGTCGTATTTTTGAAAGTGTATCCATTTTCCTAGAAGGCGTGGATTCCTTAATAGGCTTTGTACTACTAATCAAAGGTCAATCTACATAAAATATCCTTATGATTACTCCTCAAGCCCCCTGAAAAGCCCTAGATTGTATATAAAGTTTTATATCTGCATGACCTTAGTGAACTTAGGCCCTTCAAATTTAAGCATTAAATGTTGAGGCACATCATAAAATGAGACATAAGAAGTGAAACTCTTTTCTTTGTTTTGGATATCATGCACTGCTTATCATAATTTTATGTTAAAAAATTTACTAAACTAGGATAATGGCTCATTGAATTTTAGTCAATAACCAAATAATTAATTCTTTAAAAATTGAGATATAATTAACATATAATATTGTGTAAGCTTAAGGTATATAAGTCGTTAATTTGATACATTTAAATATTGCAATATGATTATCACCACAGTGTTAGCTAACATCTCTATCACATCACATATTTGTAATTTTCTGTGGTGGGAACAATTAAGACCTAGTATCTTAGCAACTTTGAAATTTATAGTACAGTATTGTTGACTATAATAACTATATCAGAACTTGTTTATCTGCTAGTTGCAAATTTGTACCATTAAACATCTTCCCAATTCCCCCAACCCCCAGCCTCTGGTAACCACCTTTCTACTCTCTGTTTCTACCAGTTCAGTTTTTTTAGATTCCACATATAAGTGATACCAGAATTCTTTGAAATGAAAAGTTAAGATGAATTTTTTTCTCCCTAGCGAGGAAAAATCTATATGAGGTTTACCACATCATTTCAGTTGTAAAGTTGGTTTAATTTTAGTTATGCATTATATTAGCAAACTGAACCTCTAGTAGTCTGAGATCCCTTCAAAAACCTGTTGCTCACAGAGACCTGCATTTCTGTCTTCAGAGGCCATAGCACTGTGTTATGGATTTCCTATACTGAATTACACTGAGCCTATGAAAGAAAATATGCAAGTTATTACAGTATAGCTATGGTCAGTCAATAAATCTAGACTATTGCTCTAATAGATTTCTGAAGGACCTACTACATGGGCCAGTGTCTTCATATCTCATACATTTCCTGGTTGACAAAATGCACATTTCTAAATTGCAGTCAGCCTACATAAACTATTCTTGTATCTAACCCTCAAGCTGCAACTGAAGAGACCTAAGATATATTAGGTATACATGACCTAAGTGAATTTGATCCTTCTAGAATATACAAATGTTAAAATGGGTTAGTGCTTAATGAGACAGATTTTTTTGTACATAAGTCACTTTTCTTTTGGCAGTAACATAATGTAGCCCATTGATTCATGTCATTTTTGTAGCAATATGTGAAGTTCACGTCAAGTTTATGGCTCACTTGAAATGCTTCTATGAAGGTGATTAAATAAATGAAGATTATCAATGTCTGGGGATCTACAATTTCAGATAACTTTGGTTATTATTGTTTGATTTGTTTAGTGTCTTTTAAAAGATAAAATGGTATAAATGAAAGGCTCAGGAAATAAGATCTAACCTTACATAATGCCACAAAAGATAATCAATAAAACGAAAAATATTAAATATCAGAAATGGCTGTGTATTATATAACATTAATAAATAATTCTGCTTTACCATTTGATACTTTGGAAAACTGTGTTTTCCATTCTATATTATAATCAATAAAAAAAATCTTACTGATTACTCTCCAGTACTGACCAAGTAGAATATTGTTTGTTTTGTATAAGAATAAATCATTGAGCCTAAAATATATGAACGCCCAATATTTAGTGTATAATCAATAATGTTGTTTTATTGTTTTTAAAAAAAAAATCCTCCTGAAGCATAAAGGGTGATAAGTGACATATACAAGGCAGTATATGAAAAACACTAAATGAAAAATTTTGTTTATATGAGATATAAGATTTAACAGACCTTTGCAGGATCCTGTCTCTTCAGGAAAACCTCCATATTCTCATTGTTGCCTGTAGTAGGTGGATATGAGTGTTTGAACAACCTTTCATGGTATAATTGGATCTCTGTGCTTTTGCCATTTTGTACATGAATCTAAACTTGATTCTTTAGACTAAATACATTACTACAATTTCATTACTTATTACATAGAAGAGGGCAAATACATCTGTGAAAAAATCTTTCAAATAAGCGTTTTAGCTTAGTCATTAACACACGGACTGCAGAGCAGTACAGCTGGGGTTCAATTTTGTTTCCCTACTGACAATTTATATAATTTTAGCAAATTACTTAACTATTCTATGCCTCAGTTTCTTCATATATAATATAGCATCATTACACCCAACATAGATTTTTATGAAGATTAAGTGATTTATTTCCTCTAGTTTTGTGAAAACTGTTTGCACATCTCAACATGCACACAGATATGTCAGTGTTGCCTTTCTTCCTGCTGAAGGTAATTTGGTCTAGCATCAAACACTTAGATCACGGTTTCTTGAGGTTTATGGAGTTTGTGGGTGGAATTCAGGGGTTCTGTGAATTTTGGCTTGGAAAACATACATCTTTGAAATCACAGATATTTTTATTTCACATTATACTTTTGCATATATTTAGAAATACCATTTATAGTCAGCATTATTACAAAATTACAGTAGTTATTTTGATCAGGAAAATACCAGTGATTGCCATTTAGCTGTCCACAGATGCTTATGCAATAAATCAGGCCATCTATTGAGCTACTTTGCGCCTAGCAGTCATTTGGCCAAAATCCACAGATTCTGAGCTCTCCATTGCTGCCCCAGACAAAGAAGTTGCTTTGCAGTATTGCTCGTTGACAGTCATTGTCAATCAGTATGTAGAAGGCAGTTAATCAACCACCAGCCTAGAGTTTAATGTTAAGCAATTACAGTCTACAGTGACTCTCTTAGAACATGAAATGTAACTTGCCTAAATTTAAATGTGTTTTCTTGTTATATCTATTGTGTTAATTGACAAGCATATATATTACTATACCATAATTTGTAAAATGCTAACTATTTCAATATATTCGCTTTCCTTTGTAAATACTATGCATTTGTATTTTACTTGGGCATTTAAAAATCTTCTTTTGACAAGTAGTCTATAAACTTCAACAGATTGCCAAAGTGGACCATGACACACACACGCACACACACACACACACACACACACTTTCTGAACACCTCTTCTAAGTAGTTAGTACAGGCTCAAATGAAAACTCCTTCATAAAATCTTTCACTGTTTTCCCCAAACAGATAATAATAGTGGTTACTATTTGTTAAGTGACTTACTGCGTGCCCGGTAGGCACCTCCTATATACTATTCTAATAAATCTGTACCGTAATTTTGCAGGCTATTTATTTTCATCCTCAGTTTAAAAAATACAGTCCAAAGAATTTAAATAAAAACTCAAGGCCATCCAGATAGGAAAAGGTTGAGTTAAAATTAGAAATCATGACTTTTTCAAAAACAATTCTCTATATATCCCATTCTTGTTTTATTTCTCTGTAGCTCTTTTATCCTTATTGCTCCCAGTACATTGTAAGGCTCAGTATTATTTATCTCAACTTACCTTATGGCAATTGGCACAAGAATTTATACGTAGTGGGTACTCAGTACATATTTATGAGACAAATAAAAGCATGGCTTTTACTTTAAAGAGAAGCAAAGACAAAAGAAAATAACAAAAATGACAATAAATGAAAAACTTAAGCTCATACATTGAATATTTAGAAATTTGAGTCTTTTTCATTGTTAATTCATTTAGATTATACTGACTATTCCAGGGTATTTTTTCATCTTTATTTCTGCTTTTCTAATGTATAAGACCTTAGAGAATCATTTCAAAAATAGAGGCCAGGCCTCTATATACTTATTTCTTAGTAATAGCATTTACTTTTCTAACGAAAATAAAGTACGTTTCATTCCTGCATAAAAATTCATAACAAAAAAATTATTTTATAAAATGGGTTATTCTATTCATAGATGGCATTTGTTTTCTAAATTAGCCGACTTTTCTTTCTAAGACCTTTTTCTAACGCAATTAATCATAATAATATTAATAATATATTAACCTTTTTTTCTAGAAACTATTTCTAAATTGCTCCATGAGAAGCAAAAGCTCATTTTTTTCCTTTATTTTCCTTTAAGGAAAATCAATATCTAAGAGATTAAGTGAGGTTACAAAATTCGTATAATCTCACAAATATTGATGCTAGGTATCAGAAACCCAATCTTTCTGGCATAAACAATATATTTTTCTAATAGTAGAATTATTTGTTGATTTCTTTGCTTTGACCCACTGTACTGAACACTTTAACATGTCTCATTTAAATTAAGCATGGCAAAAAAATCTATGCTTTATATTTCTTAAGCTTTTCATATTAGGAAACTAAGGAATCAGTGATGTAAAAAATTGCTCTGGTTTATAGAGTCAGTCACAGAGTCTGATCTGGAGAGTGTGTAAGTAGTCTGTCACAGACATATTCTTAACCATTAAGCTGGTCTGTCTCTTGGATTAAACCAAAACTTAATCTCATGGAGTTTGCATGTTAGGGATTTCCTCTTTAACTAAGGGATCATTTAGAAGTGTATTGCTTAATTTCCAGATATTTGGGGTTTTCCTAGATTCTTGTTACTGACTTCTAATTAGATTTCATTGCGGCTAAAGGATACACTGCACACAATTTGAATCCTTTTAAATTTATTGACATTAGTTTTATGGTACAATAAATGGTCTGTCTTGGTAAATATAAATACGCAATTGAAAAGAATGTTTATTCTGCAGTTTTTAGATGTAGTGTTCCATAAATATAAATTAGACAAAAGTGTTGTTCAATGTACGTCTTATTTTTATTTAATTGTTGTTAGCATTATTGCTCAGTGGTTATATCAATTGTTAAGTGATGCACAATGTTTTACTATGATCGTGGAAATGTCTATTCATTCTTTTTAATTCTGTCAGTTTTTGCTTCAAATATTTTGAGATTCTCTTATTAGGTGCATAATTGATCATTGTCTGTTTTTCTGATGAATTTTCCTTTTTATCACTATGAGTATTCCTATTTGTTGCTGGTAATACTCATTTTATTGAAGTAGCTTTCTTCAAACAGACACACAGATCAATGGAACAGAATCGAGAGTTTCTCGTTTAGTTCAGAACTCGGGCATACAGAGGGGTGTTAATTACTGACCTCCTTTTAACACTAGAATTTTGTCATTCTTAACCTAATTGTATATACTAGCAAACCTATGAATTCTATTTAATCATATATGTGACATTCTAATTTTTTTTAGCTATAATCAACAAAATTTTATTGTTAGAAAAAAACCAGAAATTTATTGTTTCCTTACATTTTGAAATAGTTTTATGGCCCTCATTGGTTATTCTCTAAACATTTTCAAATTACTATATTTTCTTCTCAATCTTGAGTCAATTCAGATTGTTCTCAAATTCTAATATAAACACTCTTGAGTATTTGTAAGTAGTCGTCATCAATCTTCCCTACCCACATGGAATGTGTAAAACAGAAAAGTATGTTATTGGTTCATTGTGGAAACCTATTAGAATAATAAATACAATCCAATCTGACAAGTGTACTTAAATTAGTATTATAGAGAATTGTTATAATGGTGGCTAATTTTTTTCCCGTTTCCATAATACAGTTATATTTCACATGTTTAACTCTCTAAGTCAATTTGAAATTCAGGTGAGTTACAACATTCACTGATTATAAATGCTATTTTGGTTTAGCATTTTTCATTCTTTCAAATTAAAGCAATGGAAACTAAAAATCAAAGCATTTGGTGTGTTAAAATTACTCTAAAGTGTGCATAGTGATTAAAATCACTGAAAGGCTTTACATTTTATGGACACTCTACTGTGGGAGCACTTCAATAATTTTAAATTACTCTTCACTATACAAAGCAATTTAAATTTATTGGAAATGAAATTTGGAAGAGTTCAAATTCTGGGCAATGTTGTACATACTGTTTGAAAATTACTAAAAGGACTTCTTTAATGTTTTGTATAAGCACTTCATTTAAAGGTGATCTGAGCTTTGGCAAGGAATGATTTAGAAAGATTTAGAAGTGCTGGAGTCACTCCAATTTCAATTCTAATTTGGAAAACTAAAGCTCTTTGATAAATAAACTTATTTGATATTGTTTAATTCTTCAAATATTCATATCACAAATTTAAAATATGAAAATATACTCTGAAATATTTTTGTAAAAGTCTTATTTTCCAGAATTTTTGTAATTTATTCAGGAAAATCAGTGGAGTTCCACTGATTATAACTTGTAATGTTCAGAATAAAGGCCAAGAGAAGTTCAGAGGAATTCTGATTCTATTAAAACTATGCCATCAAATGATTTTACCATCATCTACTATAGCCTATGTGAGTATATACGACTACAAGAAAGTACATTACTGTGCAAATAAACTAATATGAATACAATATGCATTCATCATCAGTAAATACATTATTTCACTAAATAATTAATTGGATATAAAAATTAAAAACAATATCTATTATTTTGCCAGTGTGACTGTCTCTCAGGTTAAGAATTGGTAGCCTTAGGGGCCGGCGCCGTGGCTTAGAGGTTAAGTGCACATGCTCCGCTACCGGTGGCCCGGGTTGGGATCCCGGGTGCTCACCTATGCACCACTTCTCCGACCATGCTGAGGCCGAGTCCCACATACAGCAACTAGAAGGATGTGCAGCTATGACATACAACTATCTACTGGCCTTTGGGGAAAAAAAAAAGGAGGAGGATTGGCAATAGATGTTAGCTCAGAGCCGGTCTTCCTCAGCAAAAAGAGGAGGATTGGCATGGATGTTAGCTCAGGGCTGATCTTCCTCACACACACAAAAAAAAGTTAAAAAAAAAAAAAGAATTGGTAGCCTTAAACATGAATAGACTTTTCAACGATAGATACAATCTTCAGAACTATGATGTTTGAAAAAGTGATATTAAGGGCATGCTATCTCATGCTTTAACAACATCTTAGCAGTGTATTTTCTGTCCCTGATGGAGCTTCATGTTTACACACGAAGCAGCATGCTGCATAACAGCAGTAACTAATGCATGATTTTGTCTACAGATCATAAGGAGTGTCACTTAAAAATGGACCTACCTATGCACAATATCATCCTGAACCTTAAAAAATAGAGAATTTTCTTGTTTTACCTTAGTGAAGAAGTAGGCCCTTGAGCATTTGTCAGCATTTCAGGAGTGATGAATAAGCTGGCTTGAAATACTTCATGCATGCATTTTAATGATTAGAAGGGACTATAATTCTCCCCAGCCTACCTAAAGTTCCATAGGAACCTAACTCCTGAAACTGAACCTGCATTATCTGGTAGGCATCTTTATAAATGAATCTAGAAATGCTGTTCACAGTATTTGCCTCCAGTGACATTCATCCTAATTGAATTGTAAATGAAGCAGTCAGGGTGTAAACCAACCTAAAGCTTTCTTCACTACTGAAAGGCAGGGAAAACCCTAAAATATATTCTCTTTCATTGCCAGTGACTCTGAAATGACATTGAAAATTGTCCATTCAGAGTTTCTCTTTATAGGAAGAGCTTCATTTTAAATTACCTATGTCTTCAAGACTTTCCCTACAGTGTCCTTGAAACAAAAGTAATTTTAGAGTCAAATTCATATACATCATAAGTGAAAACACTAATTATGTGACCTACTTCCAAAATAACATCCAGTAGTTTATTAAAATGTGGTAAGTAATCACAGGTTAAGTGTTTTGACAAAATTTGGAAGATGCAAGTACCTCTCAAGGTGTCTGAAGACATCAAAATTTATCTTGATTTTGATTTCTGGTGAGCAGTCTCATATAACACTTTCTGAATATATTAATGAAATTTATAGCAGAATCAGTTATGTTTCTTTTTATTTGTTTATTTTTTGTTTTTGCTGGGGAAGATTCACCCTGAGCTAATATCTGCTGCCAATCTTCCTCTATTTTTTGTATGTGAATTGCCACCACAGCATGGCTACTGACAGACAAATGGTATAGGTCCGCACCCAGGAACCAAACCCAGGTTTCCAAAGTGGAGCACACTGAATTTAACTACTAGGCCGCCAGGGCTGCCCTCAGTTATGTTTCTAAAATACACATATTCCAAATGTTAGAAATCTCATTTGGCATCATATAATTCTGATAGGAAGAAAAAAATGAATAAATACTTTTTGAATTGATTGCTAAGAAATAATTGCCAAGATCAAACAAGAAGTGACTGAAGTAAAAAATAAGTAATTTGTGAAATATTTACCGTAGATTTTTTAAAAAGTGAATCACCATTGTTGTATTTTAGTGAAGAGAAAACTCAGTTTGATGAACAAGAGAGCTTAGCTTAAGAACCACTGATATCTCTAGGCAATCTATTTCTAAAAATTGAAGTTCCCTTACTTGCCAAACTTTGACTATGTCTGACTGGAATTGATTTTGACACAATTGTTAACACAGCCTAATCTCATTCCATTCTGGCAAAGTCAGCAATTTGAAATAATGAAGGTAACAAATATAAAGGTATCAAAGGGTCAGAGTTAATGAATAAAATCTCATGGAATATAATGCAAAAGTGGGAGAGTTGAAAAAATGAGATACATTTGACACCAAATAGAGAAAATATTGTGAAGGTTCTTCTGCTATAATACAAAAGGTTGCTGGAAAAGCTACAATATTCTTTAAAATTATTTACAGACTGAAGAGAAATTAAGGGGAAAAAGTAATTAGGTAAAACTGAAATAAGCAGTGCTATGGGCTAAATTCTATCCTATCAAAATTTGTATCTGAAGTCCTAACCCCTTTTTGCTCAGAACAGCATGATTGCCTTGCAAATAAAAATTATAAGGCATAGTAAGTGGCAGAGAATAGTTTGAAAGGACTGAAAAAGCACCAAATCCAGAGTCGGATATGGCGAGAATGATAGGCTTAACAGACTAAGAATTTAAAAAAAAAACTATGATTAATATGCCAAGGACTTTAATGGGAAAAGTAGACAACATGCAAGAACAGATGGGCAATGTAAGTAGAGAAATGGGCATTCTAAGAAAGAATCAAAAAGAAATGCTAGAGTTCAAATACACTAAATATAAATGAGCATGCCTTTGATGAGAAAAATGCCTTTGATGCCCTTATTAATAAGTGGGATGTGACTGAAGGAAAAATACCTGAGCTTGAGAATATCTCAATAGAGATTTCCAAAACAAGAAAGGAAAGAGAAAAAATAGTAAAAAAAGAGGGAGGTGGGGTAACAGAATATAAAGAACTGTGAAACAGCTACAAAAAGTAAAACATACACATAATAGGAATACCCAAAGAAGAAGAGAGAGAGAAAAGAATAGAAGAAATCTTCGGAGCAATGATGACTGAGTATTTCCCCAAATTAATTCCAGACACCAAACCACAGATGCAGGAAGCTCCGAGAAGACTGAGCAAGATGTCAAAAAATAATACACCTAGGCATATTATATTCAAACATCAGAAAAACAAAGATAAAGAGAAAAAATCTTGAAAAAAGCCAGAGAGAGGCAGGGGACGGGGAACATCTTATCTCTAGAGGAGCAAAGATAAGAATGACATTCAACTTCTTCTCAGAAACCACGCAAGCAAGAAAAGAGTAGAGTGAAATATTTACAAGTGGTGAGAGAAAAAACCCACCAACTTAGAATTCTATACTCTGGAAAATTATCCTTCAAAAGTGAAAGAGAAATACGAACTTTCCCAGACAAACAAAAATTGAGGGAATTTGTTGCCAATCGACCTGCCTCGCAAGAAATGTTAAAAGAATTTCTTTAGAGATAAAGAAAATAATAGAGATCAGAACGTGAAATCTACATAAAGATAGGAAGAGCATCAAAGAAAGAATAAGTGAAGGTAACACAAAAACTTTTTGTCTTGTTCTTAATTGATCTATAGCTAAGTAAACATAAATATTAGAACTCACCCTTATGCAAAACAATGCCATTTTCTCGCTCTTATCACAGAAATTTTAAAGAAGATAATTTATTTTAAAGGTCTACAGTTTACATTTGTTTTATACTTATAATCTCTTTAAAATAGGTCCTTATAACAAGACATTGCTATTCCATTTTAGTATTTAAGAAACTGAGGTTCAGAAACACCAGGTAGTATGCCTGTCATAAAATAAAGGGAGCTAACATGAAACCAGACCTCTATAACCTCAAAATAATTCCTTCTTCCTTTCCTTGTTGGCTCTCTCAAAGATAACTCTGCTGATCTGTTGACAGGTTTTTAAAGATATTTCACACAGTGTAACAGCAAGTCACACACAGTACAAAAACACTAATGAAGCTGAATGAGAAAAAGTCAAATATCACAGTACAGACCTCTAAACTATTCTCCCCGATGTCTCCTTTATGGAAGATAAATATAATGTTGAATAATCAAATATAATGTTGATAATCAAATAATGTTGAAACACAGTATGTAAATTGAGGATGCATTACAAAAGCCACAACATGTTTCAGGCACAAGCATTGCTTTGATGACATCAATAAAAAGCCTTGATGATAAACTGATAATCCAGTTAGACATACAAAAGTATGCTGTATAAAGTAGTGATAATCCTAATTAGATGAGGGCATGCCAGATTTTGGACATACCAAAAATGTGCTAAATTCAATCACTTTGCTATGAGGAGTAGTGGTGAATCTACGCTGAAACAGACAGACATGACAGAATTTCCTCTTACAAAGCTTTCCTTTCCACATTGATTTGCCCTCCTATTTCAGTTGCATATCAAGTTCCTGTAAATGTGTGAATCCACATACTCTCAATTCTGATTAACTGACATGTCTATCTCTGTGCCATACCACATTATTTTGATTATCTAGCTTTATAGTAAAGCTTAATATCTCATAGATCAAGCCCCATTCCCATTCTGTTTCAATATTTTCTTGCGAATTATGACTCCTTTAATATTCTGTATAAATGTTTCAATCAGCTTGTAAGTTTCAAGGATAAAATTAGTTTCAAGACATTTATTAAAGTTGTCTTGAATTTAATAGATTTAATTGGGTATACTGAAATTTTTATGGTATCTTATGATCTACCTAAATGCTTACCTTTCAAATATTTCTTAATTTCCCTCAATAAGTTTTTATAATTTTTAAGATGACTTTCATAACGTTTATTAGATTTATGTCTATGTCTCATAATATTTTTGTTGAAATACTTTACTGAACTTTTTAAATAAAATTACATTTTCTAATTGATTCATGATAAATACAAAACTTGTTGATTTTTTATGTTGTCTTCTATCTAGCACCTCCATTCTATTATAATGCTAATTTATCTCGAGGTTTTTATGGAGAAGAATCATGTCATCGACCTACAATTCATTATAATTTTTTTCTTCCATTGAAGTGATTAAATTCTTTTTTTCTTCTTAAGATATTGTTTTACTTGGCCATGGATTTAAATTTGTTCATATTATTTTTATATATTATATATATTTTTGAGTTTTAAAATAGCATATATTCATTTTAGCAAATAGATCATGTTCTCGGTCACAAAGAAAACTGAAAGTCTTCCTTAATGAGAAAATGTATGAGCACAATTTCTGGTGATATCTGTATTTTTAAAATTTTCTTAAATATGTTAAGGGGATAGATCTCACATTAAGTGCTCTTAACATACATATACGTACACACAAAACAAACAAAAAACACGAAGACATTTTTGGAGGTGATCGATATGTTTAGTGCCTTGATTGTGGTGATGGTTTCACGGGTGTATACATATATCCAAACTCATTAAAATGTATACATAAAATATGTGCAATATTTTTATGTACAAATTATACCTCAATAAATCTTAAAAAACTAATGTTCAAAAATCTTATTTTAAAAAAGCTTTCAAAAACCAAAGAAAATACTGTGTACTACTTAATGCCAGTAACTCTTAATATCTCATTATTTTCTTATACTGCAAATTACAGAAATTAATTTAAGAAAAATGAATAGACAAGATAATAGAGTAAACTGAACAAATAATATGATCATCCTCAAAATTTTAGAAGTTCTAAAACCAGAGTTTGACAAGTAAGTTATCTTAACTTCTAATAAATAGAAGCTACAGAGGAATGTGTTTTAAAAAGAGAGTAGTGTAAAACACCCTAAGGTTGGTACATACACAAAAAAGTGAAAACTACAGACTGATCTCCCAGGCAAAATTTATATAATTACCAGAAAAATAATTTACTAAAATGTCAGTTAAATTATGTACTTTTAGCAAATAGAGTTTATTCCAGGAATGTAATGAACTGAACCATGCTACTAATATATATGGACCAAAAAGGACCCATTTAGTATTATTTTAAGGTAAGTTATTATTCTTTTTAAAATGTGAAAAAAATCAGCTCAATGTTAAATTTAATTAGAAAATTTTACACGTTCGTTATCTGTCTATCCATCAATTGATCTATCAACATATCTATCCAACCATCTATTGGTTTCATACAAGAAATAATTAAAAAGTGTATCTTTCTTCCAAATTATATTGTAATTTTAACATGATCAGCATCAGAACATACTTTGTGTGTGTGTGTGTGCGCGTGAGGAAGATTAGCACTGAGCTAAGATCTGGTGCCAATCCTCCTCTTTTTGCTGAGGAAGACTGGCCCTGGACTAACATCCGTGCCCATCTTCCTCTATTTTATATGGGACACTGCCACAGCATGGCTTGACAAGCAGTGTGTTGGTGCACACCCGGGATCCGAAACTGCAAATCCCGGGCCACCGCAGCAGAGCACGCACACTTAACCGCTATGCCACTGGGCTGGCACCAGAACATAACTTTTTTCAAAAGTCTGTACAAAATCATTTTAGAATTCATCAAGGAAAACAAAGGCATTTAAGTAAAAAAAATAATAATAGCAGAAAGGAAAGTAGAACACGAAATAACAATACACACATACACACATATCTACACACAGATTATCAGCAACAAATGAACCTTCAAATAAATAGACTAATAGTATTTTCTAGGAGGAAGGAAGCTCATCTATTGAATGACCTTAAGAGAATATTAAGGATAAGTAATGACATATAAATCCAGAACGTATGAGCCATGGCTTCCTCAATAATGACACATAAGCTATATATATTAAAGAAAAAAGACTTTGGACTTTAAAATGGAGATGTTCCATAACTTAAATGCTCTCTCCATTGGACAAGGTGATCTCATAAACTGCACTTACGGATATCATGTATGATTCCAAGTAGGAGGTACAATTCTAATGCAGGAAAGAAGGATCAGAGCAATAGTCCTCGATGATGTGTAAGATCTCTAATTCACGTGTGTATGATTTCACAGTCTGATCTTAAGTGACAGCTCATGTAAAAAGGTGTGGCATTATTTGTGTTTGTTCTGCTTCAGTTTGATGTTACTTTTTTTCACTAATTCAGATATTATTTCATCCCTATCCTTGCTCTGCTTCTCTTCTATTATTCCAGTTATACATATATGAGGATGTTATGCCATGTTCCATGTTTCTTATGTAGTTCACATGTATTTAATGCGTAGTTCACACATAGTTCACATGCAGTTCACTTTGTAGTTCACATATCTTTTCTTTCTACACTTCAATTTGACCCACATGTATTGATATCTATTTTCCAGGTCACCAACCGAGCTTTTAAGTAACTGTCCAGCTATAAACCCATTTCAGAGTTCTTAGATTCACTATTCTAGATAGTCAATAAATAATATCCCATATTCTATAATATTCCAAATCTTAGAATTTTAATTTGATAATTGTTTATACTTTCCATTTTTCTGGTGAAATTCTCCATTTGTCTTCTATTTCCTTTCACATATTAATTAACTCTTTCAGATTGTGTGCTCTTAACTCCAAAATAGGTATTAGCTATTATTGTTTCTATTATCAATTAATTTTCTTGGTTTGCATTTTTTTTGGTCATTTTGCCCTGTCTCATTGAGCTTTAATTTTATTTTTTTAATTGAACTTTATGCTAAGTATGAAAAATTATGAAGAAGATGTGGTTGAGTAGGTGAAGTAATCTTGATCCAGTCAGAGCCTGAGATCATCTGAGTCTGTTTCCACTTTATAAGGGCTGCTCTTTTCCCTATTTGCTTCAGTCTCAGGATGAAGCATTTCAGAAGGCTCAGCTGAAACCTTGGGATGTTTAATAGGGCCTCTCTTTTTGCCTGTTCCTGAGTTCCAATTTTTATGTCACCAGCACAGTATGACCGACAGTATTTCTGCTTAGATTTTTAGTATCTCACCTGTTGCTTTGGGCATGATCGCTAGTCCTCTCAACCCTCAAATTATACTTCAATCTGGGTTCTTGGTTTCTGAAGTTTGGGCTGCCTTCATTGCTTTTCAATGACCTAAATTTTCTTTATTTTTACTGCAATTTATTTAAAAAATATATATTATCCAGCTTTTGTAGCGGTCCTCAGCGGAAACATTGCTCTGACAAATCTAGTTAATAATAGGCAGACTGGAAGTGTTGTTTGTTGTCTTGAATCAGTTGTTTCATTCCCTTTTTAAACAATTAAGGAAACTATTTTTTTTATTTCCTTAAAAATAAAGAAATGTAATTGCATTCTTTATGCTTTATGTATGTGCCTATTATATTTATTTTTCTAAGATAAAGCTTCTTTCAAAGAGAAACAAACAAAACAAAATAAAAACGTAACTAAATAAAAACTCTCAGACTAGTATTTTATTTTCCTAGAGTTAAGTTGGTTAGGGACTGAAAAACCAGCAAATATTATATTTTATGTTGAAAAAATATTCAACAAAATACAATATCAATATTTTAAAAATTAAAATTCTCTAATATCTAAGAAATATATTTCTGTCTCAGTGTTTGCTAATCCCCAGCAAGATCTGTTTTCCTTTTATTAAATTTCTCATCCATCTTGCTAACAAATAGAACAATGTCAGTGAATTTTAGCCAAAGGAATGTGAGCAGAATGGATATATGGTCAGTAAATATCACCCACATATATTCTTCATTGTCGTTCATGTGAGGGGCAACTTGGAGATAAGTGATGATCGTGGTGACAATACAGTAAGAAGCATGGACCCCTGTGCTACCACTTGTATAGGAGCTACTTGACCTGCATTAGAATATAACATGAGCAAGAAATAAACTTTTATTTGGTTAAAACACTAAGATTTGAGAATGCATTGTTACAACATCTAGCATAGTCTATTAACCTATGATAAATACTAAATATTTTAAATCAACTTACATAGATGTTAATATTATTCTATACTTATCCAGAATTGTTGGCCAGACTCAAAACATTAATACTGAGTTAATCATTCTAAGCAAAATATCAATGTGTCAAAATATGAAGTCAAATTCATAAATGTATTAATTAATGTAACAAATAGTTGTTAAATAACTCATACATAATAGGTGCTATTCAAAACACTAGAGATTTAGCGGGAAAAAATAAAAATTTCTGTCACCATGGAAATTACTTATTAGTTGAGGAGCTACTGTTCTACTTGAATACATAGACAAGGGACTTGGAGAGTCACAAATATTAAAAAATATTTTCTCACTTGGGAACAAATACAAATTCCATAAACAATCTGTTAAAATTAAGTAAATATTTTTAAAAAATATTTCTAGTTATCTATTTCTAGTTATTTCAAAATAGATAAACAATATAAAAGATATTTTTTTAAAAAAGTTGTTGATGGGGCCGGCCCAGTGGCATAGTGGTTAAGTTCGTGTACTCCACTTTGGCGGCCCAGGGTTCACAGGTTTGGATCTCAGATGCGGACCTATGAACTGATTATCAAGCCATGCTGTGGCAGGCGTCCCACATAAAGTAGAGGAAGATTGGCACAGATGTTAGCTCAGGGCCAATCTTCCTCAGCAAAAAGAGGGGGATTGGCAGCTGATGTTAGCTCAGGGCTAATCTTCCTCCCCCCCCCAAAAAAAAAGTTGTTGATGAGTTACAACATTTTATTTGACAAAATATAAATGTTGTAAGTCTTCTTTTTGGTTATTTTCAGTATGAGAAGACATTAAAAATACTGTGATGATATCACTCATTTTTGAGACAACCATAATCAACGTCTCTACTCAAGTACCTCTTTTCTCTGATTTGTTTTCTGAGAACACTTTCAGTTGAATTGAAAAAATTGGGGTTCAGATTCTAATCAAAGCAGTATAATAAAAAGACATGAATCATTTGCAATGTTACAGCTGCATTTCCATCTCTGAACAGCTAGAACTGTTCTGATACAGTATTACTTGTTCAGGTAAATTTTCCCAAATATTTACCTTGTATATTCATGGATTTCTCTTAATTATACATATATTATTAAAAATGTATATTGCAAAGAAACAGAATAAGAGAATTATAACTTAATGATACATTATTCAGTGTTCAAGGTGCAGTGTTTGTGAAGTAGATTTTAGCTTTCTTTGTCATTGAAGACTTTCCCATTAGATGATTTACCAATGTAGGCTTTGCTTGAAAAGGCAAAGTAACATTAATAGCAAGTCTCCTTTTAATGAGATCAGGTAAAAGTGAAACAGAGAACCAAGAAAAGGTAATTAGGACTTAAAATTAGATATGACCAAAAATAGAAAGAGAAAGCCCATATGTACACTGAACCCCTTTCAAGAAGATAGTCTTGCTGCACAGTTTGGCTAATTGACATGCCTTCTTAGGGAAGACTTTGGACAATGACTGAGCAAAGCAGTGGTAACAATTGTCTTGCCTTTCTTGAGTGGCCCTCAGACAATGACTGTACAAGTCACTTGTTCAAGGGCCTAACCATTCCACTCAAGGCAGGACTTAGCTCCAGAATTCTCCTAAGGGCTGGCAGAGTCTGTCAAGTCTGCACTGTGGTCTGAGGCTCCCCTGTACACTTCTGTGTCTTGCCTAATCCATTCCATTCCTACTGTTGCTCCCCAATATATTTTTGGTGATCTTAACTCGCTCTCAGCATCTACTTCCTCCCAAAAAAACAACTTACATCAAACATCTTTTGAATTAGGGGGAAAGAAAAGATCATAAAAATAGAATTTATCTTACAATCTCATTTCAGAGATTAGAGTTTAAAAGGATTAACTTTCCTTATTGTTATGTTCTGACATCAACACATGAGGTTGAAAGACTTGATTAGGTATGCATTGCAGTTATGTTTGTATCAATTTCAATATTTCTAAATGGATAAAAACAACACCCAAATCCTAATGCTTGGTGAATCTTGTCCTAGCTTATCACTCATGATATTATTTTATTTTTCATATCTTCAGTTTGTAACATTTGTATGAACTGACACTTTGCAACTACAATCTAAGTAAAATGGCATGCAAAAAATATATTATCGCTATAAATTTCCATTTTAAATAAACCAAACGTTCAGGAAAATGGAAAACACATACCCAAGTAAGACTAGAGAAGTTTGATGTTATTTAAGATTAAATTAATATATAGATAGAAGTAAAATAAATTATTTACACTTTATAATTTCATAATTTGGGGAAAATCTGTCACATAATGCAAAATATATCTTAATCTTGGCATACAGCATAACTAAAATTTGTTAGCCAGTATCTCTTTTTCAGAGGCACACAACAAAGACAAACTAATATCAAATGAACACCAGAGAAAATGAGTCTTGGAACTAGTTTTACAACAGAGTATGCTAAGTCCCAGAGTCATAGTCAATTGCCTAATGCTTTTCATGTCACTGGTAGATTGATATTGATAATATTTGGATTTCATCACACTTCTCCAACTAGTGGTATGAGTCATACTTATCACATTAGATATCAGTTGTGTGAAACAGCTGGGAATATCAGAGAAGCATTTTCAGGAGTTGCATTGGAAATAGCCTTATATCACCCAGCAGTACATGCTCTTTCTCTCTACTGCTGTACATCTTCAATAGCAGAGAAATAGACTCATGGAATTAGTATTGATTCTCAGATACAAGCATCAAGTTGTTGTCATGACAATGAACCGTAGCTACAATTGCGTTCTTGTTAGAAACGATATAGCAAAGCTCCTCACAGCACACCACAGGCACAGCACCTTACTCTGCTTACACGCAAAGCCATAAGAGAAGGATGCAGTCAATAAAAGCTTTCTATCTTGTCTGTATGCCAGTTGCAACTTGGATATGGACTAGTAAATTGGTCAAAGTGTTTGTCGGCCCATACGACCTGTGCACAAATTGTCAGATTGCTACATTTATCTTGGGCCATCTGCATTGAATACTGTCTTGCTCCTTTTTTTTTTCCTCCCACTCCAGAAATCAAATGGATTATCCTTAGTAGTTGTACACTGCTGTGTGAGCTGATTTGAGTAAAACAATGTGATTCTACTACTGGAATAATAATATAAGGAATGCAATAAGTTCTGACAGAAAATAAATTTCTACACCAAAACATTGTAAACAAGATAATTCACCTCTCTCCCATTTGTACATACAAATAAATAAAAAAGAACAACTGTTCTCAGTGATTGCTAAAATTTTGTAAATTGCCTTATACAGGTGTGCCCAGGCACTTTTGATATACAGGTTATTTGCACATGCAAAATTATTATCTTAGATGAATGTAAATCTTGTGTTTCTATATTTTAATGAGATGTAGATTGACTTGTTCAATAAAACAATAGCTCAAGTCAAAAGAGCTTATTTTTCAAAATTAGTTATATTTTCAAAATCTGAAATTAAAAGTTTACTTCTCCAATATCTCTGATTATTACTGTTCTAAAAATTTCTAAAATTCCATCTCTGACCAGAAAAACATTTCAGAGATCTGTCTTAACACAAGTTGATTTTTGGGTGAAGTGAACGTCATCACATTTAGCCTGTCAATAAAAGCAAATAAATGCTTTGGCAGAGAATACCTCTGTGTTGAAAATTGTGAGTGGCAGTGCTGTTATTGAAAATAAAATAATGTGAAATCTGATTTCACTTGTGTGTCAACTGTGTTTCTATATTTATATCACAATATATTTTTTTCCTAAGCCAATTTAAAATACTTTGGATTTCATTATATTGGAACTTCCTTATTTTTCACACTTCTAGTATCTTCCATAGAAACAAACAATTCAATTGGAGGTTGGAGTATGCATTTTAAAATGGTAGTTTGGAATGGAAAGTGGGATGTGTATTTATTTTGATTAATGCTAAATGTCTAAATACCACATGATTTGAATTATTGTATGACAAAAATTTTTAAATTATGTAGTAGAATTAAAGAGATACTTAATGAAATAATGGACAAATTTTTTTTACATCTCTGTTTTCTCACTTAAAGTTTAAATAACTTTATCTGATTTTTAACTATCTCTAATGATAGACTAAGCATGAATAATTTTCCTTCATGATAGTTTCATTTGTGTAAGGAGTGTTTCCATATATTCTTCATTTCTTTCTGCCTCATCAAAGAAAAGAGTAGTAATTATCTTATTATATATCTTTTTAAAAGCTAATTAAATATATGGTACTTCCAAATATTTCAAATGACACAAAAATGATATTTTGTTTTTCTTTTTTAATAAAGAGAAATAAAAAAAAAGCAAGAGAGAGAGAAACTCAAACTCCCATATATTTAAGTCTTGCATATTAGGAAAGTCTTTTTAGATGAATAAAGTAGTTTGAGTTTTACAGACAAGACCTGATGAAGAACATTGAAATGAGAGTAAAAAAATGGAAATGAATAGATTTGCTACAAAACATTTTAGAACAAACGTTTTCCCTGGTGGGGAAAAAAGACAGAGTTCTTTATTTCCTAAAGACAATTTGTTCTTAATTATTTACCTGCCAAATTTATATGTTGACATATTTATTTCATTAGATGGAAGAGATTATTTGATCATAACACATTTTGATGCCTCCACTGAGGTAAATATGAAATAATCATTGGTTTCTTTGCACTCAAAAAGTGAAAAGTGAATCCCTCTATGAACTGTCAATTCTTCCTAGTAGATTGCTGTAAATTATCTCTAACTGTGTGTATCTATTGAATTATAAGGCAATAATTCAGGGAAGATGATCATATTAAAAACTCTTACTATATATTATAAACACTTTTAGTATTCATGGTTTGGGATGATAAATTTATACTGAAAATGTTACTTCTTCCTATCAGCCCTTTAGTTATTAAATAATTCCAGTGAAGAAATAATTTTCACCCAGGTTACTTATTCAGGACACACACTTCCCCACAGCCCTGTGGTCTCACTGATCTCACTCAGTGCCTTCAATATGGTCACTTTTTCCTATTTACTTGCTTTATGTTGTCTCCCCCATGAGCATGTAAGCTTCTAAGGGTAGACAAGAAATGTTCTCCATTCATCATTTTATTACCATCACCTTGCTAGGTTTCTGGAACACAGTAGATAGTCAAAAATATGTTAAATTAAAAAAATGTATGAATGAATGAATAAGTATATGAGAATAGCCTTTGATAGTCCTTACGCCTGGCTAAGAAATTTAAGAAGACTGCTCAGCAAACATGAAATTAAGGGCCCGGAATTAAGATTTGGAGAGGAAAAGACCTTTATTTGGTCTTGTAATAAAGATGTTCTCCTCAATTTAATATTACCAAGAGATATGTACATAAGGAATTATGAGTTACTTTCTCAGCCCATTTATCAAGCATATTTTTGATCCCATTTCCCTGTTACTGTGATACTTGCTCCATTCAGGAAAAAACCTGATGAGCAGGAGGTATGAGTGTTATTTACCTCAATCCCTCTCTCTCCAATCCTCAACCCTTATCGTGAACTTTAAGGATTCAATGGTGACAGGAGTTTCCCTGAATAGGTTTTAAACATTGTATAATTTGTTCTGTCACTAAGCATTATTTTAAACCTCAGGTCTTGTTCTTGGGTGAAAAAGGGGATTGATTCTCTTTCTGATTTTGAGACATGACCAATATGGAAAGATTGCTTGAGGCAAAATGCCATTACCCCAGCCATGAAATGAAATGGTCCTTGGATGCACTCCTGATCCAGAAAAGCATCACTGTTTTATGTCCTCACCTATAATTAATATAAATCGTTATCATTTCTTTCTCTTAAAAAAATACAACAGGTACATATTAGTAAACCAGTGACATCTCAGTCTTTAAAATGTCTTATGCAGAAAAATGGGCCCGAAGGTCCCCTGTTGGAAAAATAGAACCAAATCCCAAAGGCCTAATGTCAGACAAAAGTTTAAGGTAAAATTAAAGTATTTGCAATTTTCTCACATAGAACAAACTGGAATCCCATCATAAATATATCCAATAGATTTCATGCATAACATTCATGAAGTAAAAAAAAATCTAATGGTAATGAGCTATTCATTCATTTAATTTACAGATGTTTTATTGAATGCCTCTTACGTACAAGACACACTTCAGAGCACAGAGAAAGAATGTTGAAAATGACACACGTTTGTACCTCTCTTAGAACTTACGACCAAACTTGAGGAGACAGACAATTAATAGAGGGGAAAAAAGCAAGGAATTTTTCCTGCTGTTAGCGCTATGTCAAAACTAAAATCATGGAATATGGTAACTGCATACTCAGAGAAGACTTCTCTTAGGTGGTGATATTTATCAGAGACCAACATAATAAGAGAGAGTTATCTATGAAAATATGTGAGGGAGGAACATTCCCAGATGAGGTTACAGCTGGTACAAAGACCCTACAGCAGGAATTAGCTTGTCTTTTCCTGGAAAAGAAAGGAATGAGTATGTTAGAATACATTAGTGAGCGAGGAGAAGGGGAGTAGAAGGTAAGTCTGGAACAAAAGTCAGGGAGCAAGTGGCTCTTTGCATGGAAGGAGCACTCCTAATAAAGAATTCACTGAGCCCAGTTGCTCAATCCTGCCTCTTGTGAAAAACTATCAAACTTTCTTCATCTCTCATTTAAGAAAAGCAAGCCTATCTGGGAGCATCTGGCTCGAGGAGCGTGCAGTATTAGTTCGAGAAGCTAGAGTAAGAAAATTATTAGTGGCAATTCTGCTTATTCATCCATCTTTGAGGGGAGTGAGTGGGGACCAAGCTGATGGTAAAGGAGAGTCAGTCTGAGGTGGAACACCTGCTGTATCCAGAGATTTTCTATATTGGAAGAATCAGAAGCTGGCAGGAATGGACATCCTTAGGAACTCTCTTATTCCATAGTTTGAGGTAAAATTGGAGAGAATGGGACTCCATACTCTTGTGTTTTGTTTGACCAAGAAGTGCAAAATAAACAACCATGTGTTTTAAGAGTCTGAATGTCAGAACCGTTAAATTTTAATGGCCTATAATATCGGATAAAATTTTCCCTCTGTAACTTAGTTATGAAGGAAACCAGAATGTCACCCCAAAATTTACCTCTTGGACATAAAACTATGTTGAGCTGAAGGCAATTAAGAAACAGTAAATGCAGAAAAAGCTTCCAATTTTCTGCTTAAAGGAAAAAAATAAATTCTCCTTTTACTAGAGACAGATTCTTATCAGCCCAGAGAGGCTACCAGAGGAGTCCCCAAACCCTTGTGAAACTAATCTTCTTTCTAGTTACTTCTTTACCATTTACTACCCCTAGCCCAAACTTGTCTTGACAATTCTTCACAAATTTATTGTTTCTTTGTCTAAGAAGTACAAAACTTTCCTGATCTGGTCACTTCTTCAGATCTTCATTCTCTTGTGATGTACATG
Source organism: Ceratotherium simum simum (assembly GCF_057802395.1). NCBI lineage: Eukaryota > Metazoa > Chordata > Mammalia > Perissodactyla > Rhinocerotidae > Ceratotherium > Ceratotherium simum. The sequence goes on along the minus strand of NC_141917.1, from coordinate 22,739,909 downwards.
TAAAAATTTAATAAAATTTGTATGCTTTTCTCCTGTTACTTTGTCTGCGTCAGATTAATGTTCAGACCCAGCTGAGAACCCTAAAAGCCTTGAGGAAAACTTTTGCCTTCCCTATAGTTACTTGGTCTTTTTATTGAATTCTATACAGAATTTGATTGAATCCTTTTGCAATCTCTTGAAGTGGCTAACCCATGGAATTACCAAAGTCAAATTGAACACCAGTGAGGGAGACACACTTCCCCCTTGACTCCTATATTAGTTCCTGAATAATTTGAGACAAGAAAGAAAAAGCCTTCCTAGTGTTTTGTATAGATCTATGTCATAATTCAGTAAATGTTCTATATTTTCACCCTTCTTTACTTAAAGTCATGGAAAGCAGTGTAGGAATGTACATTAAAATGTAGTCGGTAGCCGGATGGGCTGAGAACACAAGAATCACCATGTACTTTCTGTGTAAACTGGAATTTCAGTTTTCACCTCATGGCAGGGGCAGGGTGGATTAAATGACTTAATATATCTAAAATATTTGGACCATTTTCTATGACATAAAATGATGCTAAAATATTAGCTTTGAAAATAGACTCAAGGTGAGAAAAGACCACCAAGTGAGTTTTCAGTACACCATGTAAACATTTCAAAGTAGGATTCCAATGGTTTTCAATCTACAAGAAGATAATAAGTGAATCAAGGGTGTGGAAATTGAGAAAAAGTTTCATAAGAGGCTCTCGTTGGTGAAGCACTGTGCTACGATTCCCAATCTATAAAGGAGGAGGCAGTGATCACCTCTAACAAAGCACCACCTTCCTTTCTGATGTAGTGAGGAGGGCTTCAAAGAAGACCACTAGAAAGATTCATCTAAATCTCTCCTAAAATTGGGAATATATTATCTCCCCCGAAATTTGGGAGAACACACTTTGGAGTGGTGTTTGACACATTGCTGACATCTAACCAAGAGACAATCTGAAGTTGCCTATGATAGCCGAATATAAGGGGCACATTATAGAGGCTAGACCATGCGCATTTGTGAGCTGGCTAAGCAGTCTGTGTAATACAGTTTTTTGAGATAGTGTCAGGCCTGAAGAGGAAGACTATCAGAGCAAACTGCAACCCGTGAGGACAAATTGAATCTTTATCTGTCTCTCACGACTTCTACTTTCTATGGTGAGGGTAACACACTTGGCAAACAGGAGCCCTTCTCTAGAGAGCTGCAAGTGTGCCTGGGCCAGGATTTAAAGTTGATGATGGAGGACATTTATTGGGTGCTGAAGGAGCTGCAATTTGAGACACTAGCCGAAGCCAAGGAGGTGAGCTTCTAGATCAGGGACAACATATGTAAGCTACAACAATGCCTGGTCTTACTCCAACCTTTACAGCATACTAATGGATGCTATTTCATCTCAGTCATCCAAATGTCAAGAAAATTTCTCTTGTTGTCAACCCCAACCTGGAACCATACAGGGAAAGATATTTTTGAAAGTCTAATATCAGGTTAGTTAAGTTGATACAGTACAAAGCCATCACAGCTCTGCATTAGAGAATAACTGAATTCTCTTTGTGTGGTTGATCAGAGTGTATGCATATCGGAAATTATCACCTTTCTCATTTGCTTTGGTTTTTAGTGAAAATTTTCTAGTGAGAAGATAAATTACAGAACTAGAGGGAAACCTACCACACTCCATTCCCTAAAAGCAGATGAATCCATTTAAACCATGTCTTATTTGGGAAATTGTGAGAGTCATTTTTTAAAGGCAAACTGATGTCTTAATTATGAGATTGCACACATGCAATTACCAAATCGATGCTGTGTGTTTGAACCTCAATGTGACCATTATTAGTGAGACATTACTATTACCTGAGAGTAGTGAAAATTTCACGAGAACGTCCAAATTTTTCATTAGGCTGCAGGGAAGTTATCATTCCCTCCTGAAAAATTTTTAGAGGCAATGTGCAGACGAAAGTAAAGTTTCTCCTTGATTCCATTTTAATAATCATGCACATTTAATGCAAACATTTTGTACTGTATAAAAGTTAAGTAATTTTAACATTATATTTTCTAGTCTTACCATTGCTACATACCCATATTTATATTATCAATAACCATTGTGCATGTCCAAACAATTTTAGAATGAATATTGAAATTTCAGAATAAAGTGCCATTGCTTCCCTTATTTTAACCATTGGTATAGAAAGTTCTTCATTTGCAAGTAGCCGGGCAGGTAGGTAGAGGGGCTTTCAAAACCTATAGATTACCTGTTGCTGACAGGGCACTACATATTTAAAATTCCACCTTCCATTTTGAACCTCCTTAGCTGAGGTTATTACTGGATCTGCAAGCAGTGAATTGCAGATAACAACAACAGCAACAATTCTTACATTAAAAAAGATGACAAAATGGGACTTACTTTTCTAACACCTGGTTTATCAAGAATTGCTAGGTATTTAAAAATACTCTAATTGAAGATTAATACAACATCTAAAGACTAGGCAATTCAAAGTGCAGACATCTTTTTTAGCACATCGTAAAGCATATCTCTAATAAAGTCCTGAAGTCACAGCTGTTATTTTGGCAATGAAGACTGATTCTGGAATAAAATTCCTTGATAATTGAACCTAGAGAATTATGTGGTGGAGGTTCAACTAATTACGAGGAAATGTATTTTTCCCAAATCCACATAGAAAGTTCAACTGCTTTGATCTTTTTAATCCCCAGATCTCTTTTTTACTGAGACCCAACATGGTCTTTCCTTCTCACAGTAGTTATTGAAACCTACATTGAATACATGGGCTTATAAGATTTTACAAGGAAACACTGAATGATGCAATCTCATCTTCATTAATATGATCTCCTTTATAACTGTTTAGAAGAACTAATTTATCCCATTCTTCAAAAAGTTTAAATCTTTACTCTGCTAAATTTCGTAACCATTATTTTATTGGATAATTCATCTATGATAACACAAAGGTTTGGGTTGTCAAATAGATTCAATGTGAATAATAGATTTTACCCCGCACCCAATTCCAATAATCATTCAAGAAATAAAAGGACATCTTATAGACTCTACAAGCAAACATCATTTGAAGATGAACTTTTTTTTTCTTATTTTTGAGAAGTCCAAACCCATCAAACGAAAGTTCATAAAATGCCCTTTCCTTCAACAACAGAATGCACTTGGGCTTTGGATTTACCTGACAAATTTCTTTCCATCAAAATATGGGGGATCATTAGGGAGCCATTTCAGTTATGAGGCATCTCTGCTTTATAACCCATTTGTTAAGAGTTTGCATGACTAGCCCTCATTCTCTGGCTAGCTATGTCCCCTGTAATTCCGATTCCACATATATTTAAATAAGCAATCTTGACTGACTTTTTATATCTTGCTAAAAACATTTTAAAGGGAAGAATTTTCTACACATTAGTACCACTAGTTGGTTTACCAGGAGGTTTAGTTATTTACATTGTTTCAAGGATGTTTGATTAAGATCTTTCCTTTTTCCAAGGCATTCCAGAGTGCAAATTTTTGTCATCTCTTTGCTTCAATGAAAATTTGATGATCTCTTGCAAGTATTTTACATGAAAATCAGGCATGCTTTAACATAGTCCTTCTATTACAGACTTTATTTATTTGTCTGTTTATTTTATTGTGGTAAAATATATAAAGGTAAAATTTACCATTTTAATCATTTTTAAGTGTACAGTTCAGTGGCACTAAGTATATTCACATTGTTGTGCAGCCATTACCACCATCTATCTTCAGAATTCTTTTCATCTTGCAAAGCTGAAACTCTGTATGCATTAAACAGTAACTCCCCGTTGTCACTGCCGCCCCACCCTCAGCCTCTGGCAACCACCATTCTACTTTCTGTCTCTATGAGTTTCTCTAGTCTAGGTACCTCAAATAAGTGGAATCATACAATATTTGTCCTTTTGCATGTGGCTTATTTCACTTAGTATAGTGTCCTCAAGATTCATCTGTGTTGTATTGTAGCATACGTCAGAATTTCATTCCTTTTTAAGACTGAATAATATTCATTTTATGTATATACCACATTTTGTTTATTTATTCATATGTCTATTTGGGTTGTTTCCACCTTTTGACTATTTTCAATAACACTGTTATGAATTTGAGTGTACACATATCTGTTTGAGTCCCTGCTTTCAATTCTTTTAAGTATATACCCAGAAGTGGAATAGATCATTTTGTGTTTAAGTTTTTTGAGGAACCATCGTTTTCCACAGTGGCTGCACCACTTTATATTCCCACCAGCCATGCACAAGGTTCCAATTTCTCCACATCCTTGCCAATGTTTGTTAGTTTCTCAGGTATTTTTGTTTTGTTTTTTGTTTTTGTTTTTTTGATAATTGCCTTCCTAATAGGTGTGAAGTGGTATCTCGATGTGGTTTCTATTTCTAATTTCCTAATGATTAGTGATATTGAGCATCTTTTCATGTACTTAGTGGCCATTCATACATCTTCTTTGGAGAAATGTCTATTCAAGTCTTTCACCCATTTTTAATTGGGCTGTTTGTTTTTTTATTGTTGAGCTGGAGGATTTCTTTACATATTCTGGATATTAATCCCTCATCAGATGTATGATTGGCAAATATCTTCTCCAATGGGTTGCCTTCTTCTTTGATGTACAAAAGTTTTTAATTTTGATACAGTCCAATTTCTCTATTGTTTCTTTTGTTGCCTGTGCTTTTGATGTCACATCCAAGAAATCATTGCCAAATCCAATGTCATGAAGCTTTTAGATCACATTTGGATAAATTAACAAGGAGTAACATATTCAATTGTTTTTCAATATTATTACATTTACATAAGCTGTTGATTTTTTACAGAAGAATTATTAATAAGAAAATGTTAATATTGGCTTATACACACTGTTAATGATGCCTATAGGGATCTTTCTCAGTAATACCATCAGAAAAGGCAATATTAATAGTAATGGGCTATTGTTAGATTGCTTTAAAAGGTGTTATGTGGTATTATAAGAATGTATTCTTTTTTTTTTTTTAATTGATGTTTTAATGGTTCTAACATTGTGAAATTTTGGGTTGTACATTTTTGTTTGTCCATCACCACATATATGACTCCCTTCACCCCTTGTGCCCACCCCCCACCCCCACTGCCCTGGTAACCACAGTCCAGTTTTCTCTGTCCATGTGTTGGTTTATATTCCACATATGAGTGAGATCATGCAGTGTTTGTCTTTCTCTTTCTGGCTTATTTCACTTGACATAATATGCTCCAGGCCCATCCATGTTGTTGCAAATGGGACGATTTTGTCTTTTTTTATGGCTGAGTAGTATTCCATTGTATATATATACCACATTTTCTTAATCCAATCGTCAGTCGAGGGACACTTAGGTTGCTTCCACTTCTTGGCTATGGTGAATAATGCTGCAATGAACATAGGGGTGCATAAGCCTCTTTGGATTGTTGATTTCAGGTGCGTTGGATAGATTCCCAGTAGTGGGATGGCTGGATCATAGGGCATCTCTATTTTTAATTCTTTGAGGAATCTGCATACCGTTTTCCATAGAGGCTGCACCAATTTGCATTCGCACCAGCTGTGTATGAGGGTTCCTGTTTCTCCACATCCTCTCCAACATTTGTTGTTTTTTGTCTTGGTGATTATAGCCATTCTAACGGGCGTGAGGTGGTATCTTAGTGTTGTTTTGATTTGCATTTCCCTGAGGATTAGTGATGTTGAGCATCTTTTCATGTGCCTATTGGCCATCTGTATATCTTTCTTGGAGAAGTGTCTGTTCATTTCCTCTGCCCATTTTTTGATCGGGTTGTTTTTTTGTTGTTCAATTGTGTGAGTTCTTTATATATTATGGAGATCAACCCCTTGTCAGATGTATGTTTTGCAAATATTCTCTCCCAGCTGGTTGGTTGGTTGTTCATCTTGATTCTGGTTTCATTTGTCTTATAAAAGCTCTTTAATCTGATAAAGTCCCACTTGTTTATTTTTTATTTAGTTTCCCTAGTCTGGGTAGGCATGTCATCCAAAAAGATTCCTTTAAAATCAATGTCAAATAGTGTGTTGCCTATATTTTCTTCTATGAGTTTTATAGTTTCAGGTCTCACCTTCAGGTCTTTGATCCATTTTGAGTTAATTTTTGTGAATGGCGATAGCACATGGTCCACTTTCATTCTTTTGCATGTGGCTGTCCAGTTTTCCCAACACCATTTATTGAAGAGACTTTCCTTTCTCCATTGCATGTTCTTAGCACCTTTGTCGAAAATTAGCTGTCCATATATGTGTGGTTTTATTTCTGGGCTTTCAATTCTGTTCCATTGATCTGTGTGTCTGTTTTTGTACCAGTACCATGCTGTTTTGATTACTATTGCTTTGTAGTATGTTTTGAAGTCAGGGATTGTGATGCCTCCTGCTTTGTTCTTTTTCTTAGGATTTCTTTAGTTATTCGGGGTCTTTTGTTGCCCCATATAAATTTTAGTATTCTTTTTTCTATCTCTGTGAAGAATGTCATTGGGATTCTGATTGGGATTGCATTGAATCTGTAGATTGCTTTAGGTAATATAGACATTTTAACTATGTTTATTCTTCCAATCCACGTGCATGGGATATCTTTCCATTTCTTTATGTCATCGTGGATTTCCCTCAATAATGTCTTGTAGTTCTCATTGTATAGGTCCTTCACCTCCTTGGTAAGATTTATTCCTAGGTATTTTATTCTTTTTGATGCAATTGTAAATGATATTATCTTTTTGATCTCTCTTTCTGTTAGTTCATTATTAGCATATAGAAATGCAACTGATTTTTGTAGATTGATTTTGTACCCTGCAACTTTGCTGTAGTTGTTGATTGTTTCTAACAGTTTTCCAACAGATTCTTTAGGGTTTTCTATATATACAATCATGTCATCTGCAAATAGTGAGAGTTTCACTTCTTCGTTACCTATTTGGATTCCTTTTATTCCTTTTTCTTGCCTAATTTCTCTGGCCAAAACCTCCAGTACTATGTTGAACAGGAGTGGTGAGAGTGGGCAGCCCTGCCTCGTTCCTGTTCTCAGAGGAATGGCTTTCAATCTTTCCCCGTTGAGTATGATGTTAGCTGTGGGTTTGTCATATATGGCCTTTATTATGTTGAGGTACTTTCCTTCTATTCCCATTTTATTGAGAGTTTTTATCATAAATGGATGTTGTATCTTGTCAAATGCCTTCTCTGCGTCTATTGAGACGATCATGTGGTTTTTATTCTTTGTTTTGTTGATGTGATGTATCACGTTGATTGATTTGCGGATGTTGAACCACCCCTGCGTCTCTGGTATAAATCCCACTTGATCATGGTGTATGATCTTTTTAATATATTGTTGTATTCGGTTTGCCAATATTTTGTTGAGGATTTTTGCATCAATGTTCATCAGCGATATTGGCCTGTAATTTTCTTTCTTTGTATTGTCTTTGTCTGGTTTTGGTATCAGGGTGATGTTGGCCTCATAGAATGATTCAGGAAGTGTTCCATCTTCCTCTATTTTTTGGAATAGTTTGAGGAGGATGGGTATTAAATCTTCTTTGAATGTTTGGTAAAATTCACTGGAGAAGCCATCTGGTCCTGGACTTTTATTTTTGGGAGGTTTTTGATTACTATTTCAATCTCTTTACTTGTTATTGGTCTATTCAGATTCTCCATTTCTTCTTGGTTCAATTTTGGGAGGTTGTATAAGTCTAAGAATTTATCCATTTCTTCTAGATTGTCCAATTTGTTGGCATATAATTTCTCATAGTATTCTCTTATAATCCTCTGTATTTCCATGGTATCCGTTGTAATTTCTCCTCTTTCATTTCTAATTTTATTTACTTGAGCCTTTTCTCTTTTTTTCTTAGTAAGCCTGGCTAAGGGTTTGTCGATTTTGTTTATCTTCTCGAAGAACCAACTCTTTGTTTCATTAATCTTTCTACTGTTTTTTTGGTCTCAATATCATTTATTTCTGCTCTGATTTTTATTATTTTTCTCCTTCTGCTGGCTTTGGGCTTTGTTTATTCTTCGTTTTCTAGTTCTGTTAGGTGTAATTTAAGGTTGCCTATTAGGGCTTTTTCTTGTTTGTTAAGGTGGGCTTGTATCGCTATGAGTTTCCCTCTCAGGACCGCTTTTGCTGCATCCCATATGGTTTGATATGGCATGTTATCATTTTCGTTTGTTTCCAGATAGTTTTTGATTTCTCCTTTAATTTCATCAATGATCCATTGGTTGTTCAGTAGCATGTTGTTTAATCTCCACATTTTTGTCACTTTCCCAGTTTTTTTTCCTGGTTCATTTCCAGTTTCATAGCCTTATTGTCTGAAAAGATGCTTGTTATGATTTCAATCTTCTTAAATTTATTGAGGCTTGCTTTGTTTCCCAGCATATGGTCTATCCTAGAGAATGTTCCATGTGCGCTTGAGAAGAATGTGTAGTCAGCTGTTTTTGGGTGGAGTGCTCTGTATATGTCTACTAGGTCCATCTCGTCCAGTTTTTCATTTAAGTCTAATATTTCTTTATTAACTTTTTGTCTGGATGATCTATCCATTGCTGTAAGTGGGGTGTTAAGATCCCCTACTATTATTGTGTTGTTGTTGATTTCTCCTTTTAGGTTTGTTAATAGTTGTTTTATGTACATTGGTGCTCCTATGTTGGGTGCATATATATTTATAAGTGATATGTCTTCTTGATGGAGTGTCCCTTTTATCATTATATATTTCCCTTCTTTGTCTTTCTTAACCTGTTTTATCTTGAAGTCTACTTTGTCTGATATGAGTATGGCAACACCTGCTTTCTTTTGTTTGCCATTAGCTTGGAGTATTGTCTTCCATCCTTTCACTCTGAGCCTGTGCTTGTCTTTAGTGCTAAGATGTGTTTCCTGAAGGCAGCATATTGTTGGGTCTTGCTTTTTAATCCATCCTGCCACTCTGTATCTTTTGATTGGAGAGTTCAATCCATTTACATTTAGGGTAATTATTGAAATATGAGGGCTGAATGTTGCTGTTTTGTCACTTATTTTCTGGTTCTTTTGCATTTCCTTTGTTTCTTGTCCCATTTGTTTTGGACTGCCAGTTCAGTTTGGTTGTTCTGTCTTATGATTCTTCTAGTTTTCTCTTTGTTTATCATATGTGGTTTTGCTTTGATTATTTGTTTAGTGGTTACCTTGAGGTTTGGGCAAAAAATCTTGTGTCTGAGATAGTCCATTATCTGGTAGCCTCCTATTTCCTTATACTAAGTCAATTCAGTCACTTTCCTCTTCCCCTTCTAAGTTGCTCTTGTTATACCTTATTCTATCTTGTGTTGTGGCAGTGTGTTTACAGTGATGAGGTTAAATTTATTTTTGGTGAATTTCTTCCTTTGATCTTTGAGTTTAGTATTTAAGTGGTTGCTAACCTATTCCGGTAAAGATCTACTATTTCTCTGATTTTGTCTACCTACTTTTCTCCTTACTCCAAGCTTTGTGTTCCCTTTCTCTTCTTTTTTTCAGGCCTGAGGGCCTTCTTGGCTATTTCTTGTAGTGGGGGTCTCGTGGCCATGAACTCCCTTAGCTTTTGTTTATCTGGGAGAGTTACTATTTCTCCATCATATTTGAAGGATATTTTTGCTGGATGGAGTATTCTTGGCTGAAAGTTTTTGTCTTTTAGTATTTTGAATATATCATTCCAGTCTCTTCTAGCCTGAAAAGTTTCTGTTGAGAAATCCGCTGAGAGCCTGATGGGAGTTCCTTTGTACGTTATTTTTTGTTTTTGTCTAGCTGCCCCTTAATATGTTTCTTTTGTCGTTGACCCTGGCTAGCCTTACCACTAGGTGTCGTGGTGAAGGCCTTTTTCTGTTAATATATATAGGTGTCCTGTTGGCTTCGCTTACTGGTATTTCCTGGTCCTTCCCCAGATTTGGGAAATTTTCAGCTATTATTTCCTTGAATAGGCTCTCTGTTCCTCTTTCCCTCTCCTCTCCCTCAGGAATACCTATAATTCTTATGTTACATTTTCTAATAGAGTCAGATATTTCTCGGAGTCTTTCTTCATTTCTTTTTAGTCTTAGTTCTCTCTCTTCTTCCATCTGGAGTATATCTGTATTCCTATCCTCTAAAGTACTAATTCTTTCCTCCATATTGTCAGCTCTGTTCTTTAAAGATTCCAGATTCTCCTTTATCTCCTCCATTGTGTTCTTCATCTCCATCAGCACTGATTGGTTTTTCTTTATGATTTCAATCTCTTTTGTGAAGAAACTCTGAATCTCATTGAATTGTTTGTCTGTGTTGTCTCGTATTTCGTTGAGTGTTTTTATGATAGCTATTTTGAAATCTCTGTCATTTAGTTTATGGATTTCTGTGTCTTCGGGGTTGATTTCTGGGTGCTTGTCATTTTGTTTCTGGTCTGGTGATTTCATATATTTTTGCATTGTGGTTCCTGTGTTGGTTTTGATTTTCCTCATCCTGGAAGTCTCTGGTTGCAATTTCCACCTGCCGCCACTGTCTGGTGGTAAAGGGCTGTGTAGTCTAAGCCCCCTGCGCTCTGCCCCAGTTTTTCTGCTGCGATCCGCAGTTTTGTTTTTTTTTTTTCCCCCCGCTGCGATCCACAGGTCCAGTCCAGTTTGTTCAGGTCTGCCTCGGATCGCTAGGAGTGGTCGAGCTGCAGACTCCGGGTTGCGGGGAGGGGGGAGCTCTCTCTTTTGCCCTCTGGGTACCTGACGTGGGAGGCTTCTCGTTTGCCCCGCTTTTTCCGCTCTCTGGGGTGCTCAGATGTTGATGGTAGCCCTGTGGCTCCTCTGAGTCCTCTGTGCCGGAGTTTCCCACTGGCTGAGAGAGTCCGAAGAGCCACGGTTTCCGGCCGAGGGCCGCCCCTCCCCCCTCTCTGGGAGCCGCGCGGACCGGGATCGCTGATCTGATGGGGAGGGAGCGGGGTTCTCCTTACCTCTCCCCACTTCCTCCGGGGGCACAGCACGTTCCGCTCTCAGATGTGCTGCAGTGTGGATCCCTCCGCTCTAGGTTTTCACTGTCTGGGATTCCGTTGTTGGTCTGTGGCTGTTGCTTTTGTTGTATCTTGCGGGGGAAGAATTCACGGGAAAGCTCACTCCGCCATGATGCTGACGTCACTCTGTATTCTTTTTTTGTTGAAGTATAATTGACATATAAAATTTATATTAGTTTCAAGTAAAGCGCAGTGATACCATGTTTGTACACATTGCAAAATGATCACCACAATCAGTTTAGTTACCGTCCACCACCATACAAAGTTACAAAATTTTTTTTCCTGTGAAGATAATTTTCAAGGTCCACTCTCACAGCAATTTTCAAATATGCAATGCAATACTCTTGTCTATAGTCACCATGCTGTACATTACATGCCCATAACATTTATTTTATAACTGGAAGTTTGTACCTCTTTATCTCCTTCACCCATTTTACCCACACCCATCCCTCTCCCCTCTGGCAACAACCAATTTGTTCTCTGTATTGATGAGTTTAGTTTGGTTTTGTTTGGCCATTTGTTTTGTTTTTTAGATTCCACATATAAGTGACATCATGTGGTATTTTTCTTTCTCTGTCTGACTTATTTCACTTAGCATAATACACTCGAGGTCCATCTATGTTGTAATAAATGTCAAGATTTCATTATTTTTGATGGTTGAGCAGTATTTCACTGTATATATATACCATATCTTTTTTATCCATTCATCTATCTATGGACACTTAGGTTGTTTCCATAACATGGCTATTGTAAATAATGCTGCAGTGAACGCAGGGGTGCATATATCTTTTTGAATTAGTGTTTTTGTTTTCTTCAGATAAATACCAGAAATGGAATTGCTGATTATACGGTAGTTCTATTTTTAATTTTTTGAGGATCTTCCATACTGTTTTCCATAGTGGTTGCATCAACTTACACTCCCACCACAGGGTCCCCTTTTCCCCACATCCTCGTTAACACTTGTTATTTCTTGTCCTTTGGATAATAGCCATTCTGACAGATGTGAGGTGATATCTCATTGTGGTTTTGATTTGCATTTCTCTTATTATTAGTGATATTGAGCATCTTTTCATGTGCCTATTGGCCATCTGGATGTCTTCTTTGGAAAAATGTCTATTTAGATCCTCTCCCCATTTTTTGATTAGATTGTTTTTTTGTTGTTGAGTAATATGAGTTCTTTATATAGTTTGGATATTAACTCCTTAATGGATATATGATTTGCAAATATCTTCTTCCAATTGGTAGATTGTCTTTTTGTTTTGTTGATGGTTTCCTTTGCTGTGCAGAATCTTTTTAGTTTGATGTAGTCCCATTAGCTTATTTTTGCTTTTCTTGTCCCTGTTTTTGGAGTCAGGTACAAAAAATCATTGCCATGGCCAATGTCAAGGAGCTTACCGTCCATGTTTTCTTCTAGGAGTTTTATGGTTTCAGGTCTTAGATTCAAGTCTTTAATCCATTTGAATTAATTTTTGTGTTTCATGTAAGACAGTGGTCCAGTTTCATTCTTTTACATGTGGCTGTCCGGTTTTCCCAACACTATGCTGCTGGTCTACATCATATCAGCAGAGAAATACTTATTCAGGTTGATTAAACTGTACACCCAGCCCCTATACACGCACATTACTTGCCTCCCAGATATCCTTTTATTCTGAACGGCATTTGAAGCAATGTTATTAGCAATGAAAGCAATCACTGCATATAAAGTAACCACTACATATTTCATGAGAATTTTGTCAAAGATAGTCTTAGTTTTATCAGTCGTGTATTGTTTATGGAAGTTGTATTTCTGTAACGTCTCTGCATTTATCCAATGGTTATTACAATCCTGTAGCTAAGTAGGTTTGTTTGTGTTGTTGTTGTTTTGCAGCAACACAGCGTAAAGCTATATTTTAGTCCATTCAATAAAAGCAAACGCTATGCCTTTTAATTTTCTTCCAATTTCTAGTTTATATTTCAACTTTGCCTTTTCAACTAATTTTCTCTCAGTTTTAATTTTTATTATCTTGTGTGTGCTTGTTTTCTTGCTTAGGAATAACCCTAGGCTCAGTCTGAATCTTTTTTAAGAGAAATGCAGGTTTTTAATTAGGCTTAAACCATGTAAATGCTGGAGATCTGACACTTTCCCTGTTTGTGAAAGGCGGTTTTTCCACATAGTTATTACAAGGATTCTGTTATCTAAATAAAGAAACCTGCAGAGGTTGATGGACTATTTATGAAAACAAAATTACAGTATTTGATATACAAGACTCACATAAATCTGTCAATGTTGTACTTTTTAAAAAAGGCATGTTTTAACCTTTGAATGAGAAGTCATCATTTTAAGACTTTCTAAGCAGATGAAGTCAAACCTAAATATTGCCTCTTATAACAGAGGCAAATTTTTGGAGTGTAGAGATGAAAATAGAAAAATTTCTCCTTTGATAAATTTTGGTCCTAGAGTTAGCTTAAAGTTAGCTAGCTAGCATTAGAGTTAAGTGCCTTCTAAAACATAAGTCACAGCTCTTATAGAATTGAGCTTTTAATAAGCCAATCAAAAATGGCTAGTGTAACTCACAGTCTAATTATTTTGTTTTGTTGCATTTCTATGTGTTATGTTGTGTGTGTTTATTCTGAGGTTGGTATTGAAGAACATGGCTGGGTATTTTCAATAATTCATGGGATAATCTAAAACTGATTGCAAGGACAGATAAGACTTTTTACCAAAGAGTTCTATGCTCTAATGCAGTACTTCCTGATGTCAGAAAGAGGGATTAATTTCAGATTGATCATTTCTATTGTTGGGTCTTGGGCAGAGAAGGGGGAAATTCTCAGATATTCATTTTGTTAATCCTCTGACTTTTCATCTATAGGAGGTCTTTGCTATTTTTGTTGATCCTATAAATTTCTATGACATATTCACTTTAAAAATACTCAAAATGAATTTATTATCTTAACCTAGTACATTGCAGGGATTTAAAAGAGGTTCTCAACATTTCATTAAAACTGCCTACTACATACTTATATGTCTGACATAGTCATAATTTAAAATGATAAAAGAAAGCCAATGTTAGCCATAAATACTACAAATTCTGGGACATATCTGGAAAGGTGACTTTTTTCCTAGATCATTTTTTCTATGACTCTTGGCAATTCACTTAAAATTCATTATAGATAAAAGAAATGGTATGAAAGACAATACATCTCACTGTACTTCAGTAATAATAACTAACGTGGATCAGATTGGTTTGAAAAGTTTCAGGGATGGAAGTGTTCGGTCTGATTCTAATAAAATATATGGATACTTGGAAAAAAAAGAAAAAGACACTAATTTCTATCAGAAGAGAAAGAGTTTAAAAATACGGACATTACAGGAAATATTAAGTAAACTGCGTAATTAGGATAGAAACTACCCAGTAGGTGAGCTAACTAACTACAAAACTTTATGCAAATAGACACTGCATGAAAAGTTCAGGAAGCTCACTACCTAGATTCTGACCCCAGGCTCCTCTCAGCCCTTCAGCATATGCGTCAACATAAAAGGAGTATGAATATTAACTTTACATGGATTCCTTCAGGCCAGTGGACACAGAGAAAGAATAACATTACACATTCTCTCCCGAGAAGCTGAGTATTTAACTACTATCCAATATGCTATACTCTGTTAAATGTCAGGGTTGGAGAGAATACAAATATACAAAAATTTGATGGGAGAGGTATTCAATTTCTTTTTGGTGATTTAATTTGCTTTTATTTTACTTGCCTATTTTCTGTCTTCTGCAGATCACTTACAGAAATCGGTAATAATGGTGATGAGCAAGAACTCGGGATGATGGTCAAAATGGAAACTTGGACGCTATCTCTCCTATGGTTTCCTGATTTCTTCTCTCCTACTAACAGTACTCTGAGTATAAGTTTCTTCAGACTGCTATTTTATGTGCCGAAGGTTATTTTTTTCTTATCTATTTATTCTGTATTCCTCTTAGTAAATCCTGTGGGACATAACTGGTCCCCAACACTCAGTAGTTCTTTAGACTTGGGATATGAAATATTGACAGTCTTTTGTTCTCTGATTTGGAGTTTAGCCTCAACTCTGGAAAAATAGGAAATATCTCATTCAGTAGCCTATCATAATAGAAACACAGGAGATAAAATGTAGAAATGTAAATGCAATGATTGTAGCAAATATATTCAGTTATTTTTACTGAAATATTGTCTGAGTTGTGAGAATCACTTGAAAAATTCTCTGAAATAATATCCTACAATAATGAACATTTATTGACATATAATCTTTTAATCTAAAAAGAATGTCTTGTACTTTTCTTTCATAGCACTTAAAATAATTGATACTAGATAATGATTTGTGTGTTTTTTGTCTTTGGATATGTCTCATCTAATGAATTATGAGATCCTATACTAAGTATGATTTGTTCACTGCTCTGTCTTAAAAACAAATATTAACGCTCACCTTGGGCATAATAAATACCTGTTGAATTCAAGAATGAATAAGTGGATGAATGACCTGCTGTCACATAGCTTAAAGTCTGGTGCAGGAAGGAGATGAATGAGCAGGAAAGGAACATTTTTTGTTATACATGTATGGACTTAGATACTGGAGGGTTCCGTGAGAGTAGAAGAGAGAGACAATTAATGCACACCAACAGATTAAAGAATATTATTGTTAGTAATACAGATGAAAAAGGAGTGTGTTTGTGAAGACAGGTGTTTTCCAGGTCAGAGGAGATCTTTGGAAAAGCCCTTAGATGAGTTCATTTAAAGCATTTTCTAGGAACTGAGCATTGATAGAGAGTCAAAATGGGAAGTTAAAAAATAAACAGGATATGGAATATCAAGGCACCATACTATGCAGTCTTCTCTTCACCAGCTCATTGACTGTACATTGATGTTGCTTGGGAGTTATCAGAGGTTCATAGGAAAGCCAGAGGAACATGATGTCATGTTAAAAGATGGAATGTTGAGTACATCTGTGAGGTGAATTAAGGTAAGGACTGACAATGATCATTCTATATATATCCGAAGACTTTTAGGTCCTTGAAAATAATTTTCCAGTGTCATAATGGTGTGTGGTTAAGATGCCCATATTTATATGGTAGTGAGTTGAGAATAAGTAAGTAGAAAGTAAGTGATGACAGCAGCCATGTATGCATTTTTCAGAAAGTTTTAGTGGGACGAAGACGAGAGAATAGGCAGTGGATGGTGGCAAACCTGGGATTAAAGGAGAGCTATTTTTTTTTTTCCCATTAGTTGGTTTTCCAAAAAGAGGTGAACTGTGCATGTTTAAAATACTATTAGAAAGAGTTCTTAGATATGGCGCAGGCTGAAATAGAGGCAAATAGGAACATGATCCATTTAACAGTTATTTGGGTTAGACTGAGAAGAGCCGCCTATTTTACTATGAAAATAGTACAAGTGAAAAGGACCTGAACATTGACAGGTAGGCTGGCAAGTAGGTAGGTTGGTAGTAACTTAATGTGTATGCCTGTGTGTGTCTGTGTTGCTTTTATACGGCTTCTATTTTTGTTTTGAGGTAGAATGGAGAATTGGCTGCTGAAAGGAAAGTATGGGATAGGAGAGGCTGAGGGTAAAAAGAGAAGATGTGCAGTAACCTGTGTGGAGCATGGGATAGATAAGTAAACAGAGAGAGGTAAAAGTTTTACTAGTTAGTTTCTAGATTTTTGTTGGTACTGGATATAATGAATTGATAACGGAACCAATCTTATTGGCTGAGTGATTTTCTCTAACTCTTTGCAGCTTGGAGATAGGCAAAGGAAAAGTGGGTAGATTTATCATTGGAATATTGCCGGAAAGGTGGAAAACTTTTGCTGCAAATTGGTTTCAAGAAAGAGATTGGCTGAAATTTATTTGGGAAATAATCTGATAGATGGAAACAATTGCCAGTGGAAATGAGACCGGTAAAGGGACTGATCACTTCTGAGAAATTAAAAATTGATGAAGTGGGCCACTTGAGAGAGGGCTGAGTGTGTGAGATGTTTGTGAAAGAGCATATATAGTTGAATTTAGCGCCTCTGAGGATAATGTTTTGAGTCACCGCACATGTCAAAAGTAATGAGGTTCAATGTCAGTAAAACAACACAGATCAATGTGCTGGATGTATTACCCATGTGGCTGCTGAAGTGACCCAGAGTTTAAGGCAGGGACTAAGACAGCGTACTGTGTGATCTTTAAAACTGTGGATGTAAGAGGAACAAGCAATGGAAGTTCGGCTAATGTTGGAGAAAGTATAACCTATGATGAGAGGGAGAGTTGGGAAGAGAAGTTTGACCAGGGAAAACTTTGGTTTGGTCAGTGAACAAGAGATACAGGGTATGAGGTCTGGTGAGTTCATATTGTTTTTTCAAGTGTGTTAGTCACAGTGGAGCTCTCGTGGGGGTGGCCTCATGTTTCTGGGTATTAAAGTTTAGTACTCGGAAAGAGAACTCTGTGCTGTTCACTCTGGACTCTACGGCTCTAGTCTCAAGCAGAGAGAATAATAACCAACATTACGTTTTCCATCTGTTCAGACCATACTGAGAGAAAAATTTAAAGCTATAATGCCTTTAAAATCAATGTTCTCTTAGCATCAGTTTACATTCTGGGCCAACTCACACACATATATATAACAAGAATAACAATAAACTTTGTATTCTATACAGAAATCAGTGATTAAACATTTGCCTTGGCCAAGATACTAAAGAAAAAATGTTGAACCCCATGAATATGCCAGTCTTTCATATAAGGTTATTATTGAATATAAATAACAATATTATGAAGGTATTATTATTGTTCCCATTTTATAGATGAGGAATAGTGTATAGATTTTATACAGTAGTAAGTTGGGAGTTAGAATCTGGACCAGAACAATCTGGCTCTTACATGAATACCCTTTCTATTGCTCCCATGTCACCTTTCAAAAAATTAGAGGAAATAAAAAGATGAAGTAGGCACTATTCTTGCTTTCCTGGAGTTCACAATTCAATTGGGGCTGATAATATATATTAAAATATAGAGTATGACTTTCATTCTGATAAATATTGCATAAAAGCATAAAGTTTCTATGTATATTTCAAAGTTTAATATAGACACAGCAGAGTGTAATGGAAATACCTTAACATTTAGACTCAGTACTGGGTAACCAACGAAGTAATTCTGTGACCTTGGGCAGGCTACTGATGTGCTCACATGAAGAGGAATATATAATTCA
Organism: Ceratotherium simum simum; assembly: GCF_057802395.1. Lineage (NCBI taxonomy): Eukaryota > Metazoa > Chordata > Mammalia > Perissodactyla > Rhinocerotidae > Ceratotherium > Ceratotherium simum. The sequence goes on along the minus strand of NC_141917.1, from coordinate 22,721,747 downwards.
TGCCTTCAAAAACCATTGTAAAGATTATAAAATAATGGGTATAAAACTTTTATTTTTGGGTCTAGAAAATAATAGGCATTAAATAAATGACAGTTCACATTAATGACAATTAAAGACTACTATGAAATGAACTGTAATTTTTAAATAAATAGATTTCTTATATCAGCACGTGTATTAATGGACAATAGTAGGAACATCATATAAAAATTTTTTGAAATGTTTTATTATTTCAGAATTTATCTAAATGCCATGTCCCTCTTTCCCCTCCATTAATCGTACATATAATTATCATTTAGTAAAATATGTCTTCATTATTTGATTGCAATTCTAGTATTATATAAATATCAACTGACTCATACTATTTGATATAAAACAATAATCATATAAAATTCAAATGAACCTTTGGAAATCCTAAGATAATATATATAACACTTAATGTCAGAGGTTAATGGTATAAATTGGTTTAAATGGTCACTAATATTTGTGTTAGTTTGTAGGATCCAACTGTTAAGGAGGTGAGTTACTTTCACCCATGTGGAGACATGCCATACACATATATGGACTGTATCCATATAAATTCGTAAATTCGGCAGTGTGCGCTAAGCCTTTCACATGTCTATGATGGTAAGGGAAAGAAAGTCGAATGGAAAAGGTCATAAACATACTTAGTTTATAAGATAAGAATGATCAAATTCACAGGAAAATTAAAATCATTTTATATTAGTTTCAAATATATTTTTTTATAATTTTATTTATTTTTTTCCCCCAAAGCCCCAGTAGATAGTTGTATGTCATAGCTGCACTTCCTTATAGTTGCTGTATGTGGGACGCGGCCTCAGCATGGCCGGAGAAGCAATGCGTCGGTGCGGGCCCGGGATCCGAACCCGGGCCACCAGCAGCGGAGCACATGCACCTAACCGGTAAGCCATGGGGCCGGCCCTAGCTTCAAATATTTTTAAAAAATTATTAAACTAAACCAAAGTATAATACTAATATGGCTTGGAGATCTATCTTTGCATCTTGTATAATGATTTCAAACAATGTGGAATGTGTCTTCTAAAAAATGTTTTATTTAAATCTATGCCACTGAATATGCCACTGTGAAAGAAATATATTTTTAGAAAGGAAATAGCTGATTTCCTCAACACACCAATGCAACCCCAAATATTATTTTCTTGTAAAGTAGAACTATACAGTATATTAGCTTCCATAGTCTGATGAAAAACTGTCAAAAATAATTCATTTTCATATTTTTATGCATAAATAACATTTGCATAGTTAACCCTCTACTATATCTCACAGTGTAGAATAGGAAAGAAGCATTTAAAATAAAGATAATGGTGTTGATCGCAATGAGGATTTTAGCATCTCACAGACTGAACTAAAATAGCTGAATTTTGAGCAAAATTGACATTAAGAAGAAATTGTTTCATGTATTCTTCCTCTATTAGGCATAAATCCAAATTAGAGTTCTTTCTTAGTTGTTGATGCCTAAAGTAACATGCCCACTAGGTAGTTTGGGAATCAAAGCTTCTACTGCCCTTGGAAAGATAATGGCCCAACTATGAATATTCAAGAGACACCAGAAATCATTATAGATGTCATTAATCTTCTTTATTTTAAAATCTGAACAAAATTTTGCTCATGCTTAGGAAAAAAAAGAAAAATCTGAATCTAATTAATACATAACATTCTAGATTCTAGCATATTTTTGCTTTAGAAACTTTTTGCCAAACTAACTAACGACTAGACAGGTGAAAACTGTATTTGGCATTAGGGAAAAATTTGCACTTAAGAAGACATATGTTGATGTCACCACTTGATGAACAACAATGGGTTTTTATTTATTTATTTTTATTTTATTTTATTTATTTGAGTCACAGTTACAGTGCATCCAATTTCTCTTTTGCATACCTTTTTTCAAAATTTAGGTAACATTTGACATTTTTTCAAAAATAATATGTCACTTACTTTCAACCACTTAAACTAATGTGAGACACATTATTTCCTCATTTATTTTGTGGAAATTGCTATATATTCCTAATGTATTATTTTGCTCACCTGAACATAATCAATAATTAATATTGAAGTGAAAAATTGTCTCCCTTACCTTGTATTGATTTATAGGAAAACTATGAAATTATAATTATGAAAACATCGTGAAATCAAAAACTGCATTTAGATTAAAATACATATTTAAAAATAACTTACATAAATATCATAATAATGTATTATTCTCTCCTTTGCAGTGTTTTTTGTTTTTTTTTTTTGATTTCAAAATGAATTTATTACACCCTTTCAGTAAGAAACAGGAACAGTAAGGGAAAGAACACTTTTAACTCTGATAGAGGATTACCCTGCATGAGGATATTATTTGTTTTAGGCTACAATTATAATCTCAGATAATAATGATGATTATTATATTAAGTAATACTGCACAGATTTTTAAAATGCACTTTACATATGTTATCATATTTAATTCTCGTAACAACCCTAACAGAATAATATATTGTTATCCGATTTTTCAGCAAGGAAGCAGAAGTCCAGGACAGTTACATAACATGCACAGGATGGAGCTGGGATGTGATTCTGTCTTATGCAAACGCCTACATTCTTGGTCACAACAACATTTGCCTACCTATACTCTAAGCTCTAGCTATTAAGAAATGCCCATGTTTCACCAAACATGCCTCACTACTTCTCAATCCTGATCCTCCGGCTACACAGCTACCTCAGTCTAAATGTGCTTCTGGTCCATGACTCCATAGAAAAATCATAAGTTTTGCTCAAATAACTTCAATTTGATGACATTAGTGACTTTTTGTATAAATCAGTCTTTGAGCTCCCATTCTGCTTACTCACATGTGATTTAATTTCTTGTCTCTGTTTCTGTGCTCTTCTTTGAGCTATGACTTTTTTTTTTTTTTAATTTTTGTTTATTGCAGTAACATTGGTTTATAACATTGTAAAAATTTCAGGTGTACATCATTGTACTTCTATTTCTGCATAGATTACATCATGTTCACCACCAAAATACTAATTACAACCCATCACCACACACATGTACCGAATTATCCCTTTCACCCTCCTTCCTCCCCCCTTCCCCTCTGGTAACCACCAATCCAATCTCTGTCCCTATGTGTTTGTTTATTGTTGTTGTTATCTACTACTTAATGAAGGAAATCATATGTAAATATCATAATAATGTATTATTCTCTCCTTTGCAGTGTTTTAATTCTTCATAAATAACAGTAAATTTTGCTTAAATTGGGAGCATACCATTTTTTGACACCTTTAAATGTAAGAAATTATCTGTAGAAATTCATTTCTCTTATAATAGGAATGAGACATGACAGCTAGGTCAAAATGCCAGGCAAAATTCAGTTTATTTTAAGAAAGGAAAAGGAAGTTATATTTAGCTTCAGATATTCTGCCCCTTGCTTTTCTGTAGCTGTGTTTTCCCCTTCAGATATGCATTTATGGATGTAACAATGCAACCTGGGATGATAGGAGAGGACAGCTAAAGAAAAAAAAAAACATGTATCTCATTTTTTTGAAGTTAAAATATCTAACTGATTTTTTTCACTTTCATTTTAATTAAAATTTTATCCCAAAATACCTTGAATTCCCCATCAAGGATCATGAAACACGCTGCAGCTTGATTCAGGGATATACCACAGACACAGTGACGGAGGTCTTCCCCTATCAGACAGAGGAAAGGCCTGCACCTCTCTCCTCTCCATCAGTCCATTCAGTGCAAACATGCCGATTAACACGAGGATTAAATTGTGCAGCTTATATTAGGGATCTGGGCCTTGTAGACAGGAACAACAAAACTAGAAGATGGTACAGAGTAGTGCTTAACCGGTAAACTGAACGTCCAGGGCCCGGCAGCTCCAATACGTTTGAGCTGAGTACTTTGCGCATGTTATTGAACCATTCTGGACTGTATCTGTAAAACGGATGTAATTTTACTTGAAGTTTCCTCAGAGAGGAGATATGAGGATGAGACAATTTATATGTACCTGACATGTGAGGAGCAGTCACCGGCAGTGAGTGATTATTATTTTCTTAATTAGCTAGCTTGATGTAGAAAGTAAAGTACCACTGTCAGATCTCAATGTAATTCAGAATTGCACACGCTTCTAGAACTACCATTTTTAGTTGACTGTACTCATATTCACAGGAGGCTAAAGTGAACTCATCAGTTGGATCAAATGAGGACACCAGTAAATTCATTCTAAAGGAAAAAAAAAATTGAGATTCACTTGATATTTCAAAGTCATAAAAGGTACTTGACTTTCCTCTGCTTTTCGAAAGCTATGTAGACTCTTAGGAAAGATATCCTAGGCCACCAAATTCGATTTTTTAAAATTTCTAATAGGTAAAAAATGGAAATAATGTACAAGTTAATAGCACAGGCAGGAAAAAAAGTCAATTTCAAAATATAACTTTCTCTATCATTATAGTAAGAATATTTCCTAAAAGTCTAAGATTTAGAGACAAAAGGAGATAAAAGATAAAGCATAACTTCTTAATATTCTCGTCTAAAATATATGTGTCTGTTGGTGTATGAATTTGACATATTTTACTAATATTTTATATAAAAAGCAGATGTCCACTGAATTAAAAGTAATTCCATTATAATGCTCATTATCTCTTAATAAGAGAATTCCAGGAAGCACATTACTGTACACTGAAACCAATTCTCCCTACATAATTTGGGATTCCATTGCCTATATATTACCCCACTCAATGATATTGTCAATTTTTTTCTTTGCAAAATGTTTAACCCTGTCTCTTTTCAAATATGTATTGGTGTGCTGTTTAAAATATCAATGCGTGTGTATGTGTGTGTTTAAATACATATATTCACCTGACACTGGTGGCCCTTGGTTACCATCCTGCTTATTTCTCATTGTTCAAAATCAAATTCCTGAGAATGTGTGATCCGTAACTGCTGCCTCCACTTCTTATAGATCCCATCAGTTTAACACCACAAATCCATGATCACTAACCAGCAACTTTGTCAAATCCAACGACATTTTTTAACGTCTTTCCTTCTTCAACTGCTCCATAGCACTTGACTCAATTATTTAGAATTCAGTATTTAAAAGACTGACTTTAGCACACAACAGCCTTTAACTTGTTTTCTGTGTAACCTTAGGAATGTTATACAACCTCTCTGAGACACATGTTCCCTATCATTAAGAAAAAAAATAATTAATACCACATACAGATGTTTTAAGAAATAATGAAAATTTTCCAGTTCCTTGAAAATATCAAATGTTTAATAAATCGAAGTCATTATACTTATTGTGGTTATTATTGATGTTATTATTGACCAAAGCATTCACCTTTGAAGTTTTTCCTTTAGCTTTTCCCATGCTATTATTTCCCTCAACTCTTCTTTTAATTTATACCTTTGTGAGAACAATTTTTATGCCTATTATACTATATGTGTGCTAGATAATTTCTTGTAACCTTTCCAGACTCACATTTGACTATTCTTGAATAAGCTTTGTGGCCTGAGCTCTGACTTTAATTGACAACTTCAATGGTCTCCCTGGCACTGTAACTATTAATTGTGTTTAGATAGGTTACGGTATTTATTCCTCTGGCCCTTTCTCTGTCAGATCACTACATGTTTACTGTGTCCCTCTACCAAAGGTGACAGCTTGATGAGCAGGCCTCTTCTAAAGAACCTTCTTCCTCCACTTTCTCTTCAGGTCTATGGTAGTAGAGTTCCCTGCTATTGCTGTCCCTGGGGACTACACATTTGTCCCTATACATTTAAAATAGCTCCTTTCTTAAGCAATTCTCAGTTACTCAGTTGAATGTGCTATCTGTTTCCACCCCAAACTCTGACTCATAGGGAAATTGGTACCAGAGTGGCACAGAAAAATAGACCTCCCTAGGTTGTGTGGGATCAATCACCTGGGAGTGCCACTTATAATCTGCTAGTTGGCTAATTTCATGCCTAGGTTCACGGTTGCCTGGAGTAAAGGAAGTTGAATGTTGGAATTACTTTGCCTTTTTTTAGACAAAGAAATTAAATGGCTTAAATAAATGAAAGTGTTGAAATGAAACTATAATGTTGTTCCTACTCAGCTACCTCCTAACATGACCACCAGGGCCTGGTGGTTACACCCTTTACCCTTTCTTAGAGAATTCATTGGAGAGGTAACCACCAACTTTGCAGAAAGATCCGTGGTGGAAGTCCTCTATAGGCAGAGATGAAGGTGAATGAAGCCACAATGAGGTTGCATTCCTAAGCTTAACGGAAATACTGAAATTGGGGCAGAATCCAAGCTTTATACTTATCCAGTAAAGACAAGGGAACTTAATTATCATAGCAAGTGACAGAACCAAAGTAGCTCTCATAGTATTTTGACCAGCAGGGATCTGATGATGGCTGTTTGATAATGGGGTCTGTACAAATGAAATGCATGGGCAGCCTAATAAGATCCTACTTGATATACATAATCAGAAAATTTTTAAGGCTGGAGTGGCATAAAACTAACATAATCTCATGCATTGGATGTAATCTGACCTATCCAATCCTAAAACTGGACACATAGAGCAGCCTTGCACTACAAAATAGAACTGGAAAATATTATACCAGGCTTCAAGACAATTAAATGAATGAACAAGGCTCAGACCAGTGGTGTTTAACAACCAGCTTCCCAGCTGGTAGTGATCAGAAGCCCTGATTAGTAGATTTTTTTCTGATTTCCATAGTATAATACTCTCATGTTCGTCAACACTTGTATATACAATGTATATACATACAATGTATATAATTGGCTCATGGGAGACTGTGCCAGACGGTTACAGCACACCACTGGATCAGACTCATGTGACACATGTTGTAACTGGCCTCTTGGTAGTTTCCCATTACCAGTTAACAGAGGACTGTCTTACAGGTTGATGAAGTGTTCAATAACCAAGTAGATCAGTGGTTGGCAAACTATGGCCTGTGGACTAAATTTACCATCCCATCTGTTTGTGTAAATTAAGTTTTATTGGAACACAGCCACATTTGTTCGTTTATGTATTCTCTGTGGCTGCTTTTGTGCTTAAAGTCACAGAGATGAGTAGTTACAATAGAGGCCGTATGGACCACAAAGCCTAAAATGTTTACTATCTGCCCCTTTACAGAAAATATTTGCCAATTCCCAAAATAGGCTAAAAACAAAACAAAACAAAATTGTTTCAAAATTTTGTAGATGCCAGCCAGCCTTTTTACCTTGCCACCTCGGTCTTGATCAAAGGGTCTATGGACAGATTTGCCATAGTGGCAAAAATGGAGTTGACCAAGATCCTGCTGTGTCCAGTTTCCCTAAAACATTGGCCGACAATTAACCACTCATATGACAATATTCCTAGACAGCCCAGAGAACAGATGGATTATGTTGGATCCTTACCATCACAGACAGAGCAGCTATTTGTCCTCCAAAAAATATACCTTAGATGAAGATTTGCCTTCCTTGCAGTGTCTCTGCCATCATCATCATTTTTGAAATTATAGAATACCAACTAATAGTCTCCTTTAATGGAGAAAGTAGTGGGACAATGGACTCAACCTTAAGGGGGTACTTTTTCTAGTGCTCCATCACCACAAAGCAGCTGGCTTGATAGAAGAGCAGAATGTTTTACTGAAGTCTTTTTTTGTTTTTGTGAGGAAGATCAGCCCTGAGCTAACATCCATGCCAACCCTCCTCTTGTTTCTGAGAAAGACCAGCCCTGAGCTAACATCCATTGCCAATCCTCCTCCTTTTTCTCCCCAAAGCCCCAGTAGATAGTTGTATGTCATAGTTGCACATCCTTCTAGTTCTGTATGTGGGACGCCGCCTCAGCATGGCCGGACAAGCGGTGCATCGGGGCGTGCCCGGGATCCCAACCCAGGCCACCAATAGCAGAGCGCGTGCATTCAACCACTAAGCCATGGGGCCGGCCCCCTGAAGTTTCTATTATAGTCTTAGTTGAAAGACACCTGGGGAGCTTTCATTGTATGCCTCAAACCAAAAGTCAGTATATGTCTCATACCTACCATCAGAATACACAGGCATGACCATCAGTGAATTTGAGAGTGGTCCTTCTCATTATGACTCCAAATAATCCACTGAATAAAAGTTTGCTTCCAGCCCCCACAATCTGAATCAGTAGGTGTGAAGGTCTTAATTACCAAGGGAGGAATGCATCTATTAGCCTGTACGTATTGTTTTGTTTTTCTGTTAAATTGGAAGTTAGGGCTGTTTTCTAGTCTCAAACAACAGACAGAAAGTTAGTCACCTAAGTGATAGATCCTGATTTCCAAGGAGAATTTTTATTGTTGTTATGTAATAAGAGTAAGCAGGACCAAGTCTGAAAACCAGATTATTCAGTGAGACATCTCTTAAGAGTCACTAGTCTAACAGTCCTGGTTAAAGTGCAGTTATCCAACAAACACAGGACCCTAGGGTTTCAGATCTCGCGGAAATGAAGGATTAAGTCACCCCTTCACATACTACAATCTACTAAAGTGCTGACAGAGTTTAAGGAAAAATGGAAAAGAAGGAAGTTATTATTATCAACTTAGACTTTGTGTCCAGATACAGAAACAGGGACTGAGACAGCTCTGTTTAATTTCATTTAAATCTTTCCTTTTCCTCTTTTGTCCCAATGGCTTATGCGAAAGTCACCGGTGACTAACATTTTAAGGTTGAAGAGGGAGTATGATTGAATTATCATGCAACTTTATAATAGTTGATATGACTCTGTACATGCTCTGCGTTGGGAAAAAGAATGTTTGGCCTGGACACAGTACAATAGTGGATAGGATGCACCTATGCTGGATTATTTCCATTTGAATCTTCACAATGCTATGCGACTTTTTTTCCTCCAACTTATTCAGTATTCAGTAAAGCTAACTTTTCTAGAGTTCATCAGTGAGCTTTCTTGTACTCTGGCTTCTAGGTGAGTTTTCCCAGGACAATTATTGGCAGGAGATGAGAAAGCTGGAGAAAAATAAGATTGGGAAAACTATTCCTACAACCCTCTCCATGCCAGACCACCATGTATTGGGAAGCCCAATTTTATAGTATTCCCAGATTTTTGTAATTTCTCCCTCCACTGACTAGAGCTGTTAACAGGACACTACCTTTGCTATTTTCTCAATTCCCTTTCGTTATACAAGACGTGCCAAAGGGCTAGGAAGGTCTTAAAATGAATAAATAAAAGGGATATTTTAACATAAATTGTGCAGCTATCCTCTGTTTCAGATGCTGTGGAAATCATTATGGTGGCTGTCGTTGAATTAACTTTTGTAGTTCCTGTCATCATTGATCTGACCAGCTAATGCACAAAACAGACTTCAAACAAGTCACTACCATGCTATGTGAGGAGCTGACTGTATAGAATAACAATGGAGTCTAAGGATCTAGTTATCAGGTCACTGCAATGGTCCCAGCAAGAATTGATATGTAAAAAGACAAACATACTTGCTAATACTGGTATTGCATTACAATGTCCTGACAAGTGCAATAAGATAAAGGTGTATAAATATTGAAAATGAGACAGAGTTATTATTTTCAGGTGATATGCTTGGCTACTTATTATACCCAGGAGATTCAACTAAGAAAATACTAAAATTGATTCAGTAAGAAAGTCAGTTACTATTTGAATAATTTTCCTTTTTACAAAAAACAAAGAGGTACTAGAGTCAGAATATACTATTCACCACAGCAAGGATGAATGTAATACAAAAGAAAGGGAGCTCTGAACTAGTGAGGAGGTCTGATTAAGGCTGGAAGCCTTTATAGAAACAGCTATGGTCTAGACACTGTGGTCTTGCTTAGGAAAAGCAGGAGCGAGGATATTGTATATTTTACTTAGAGACAATGGCAAATATATGAGAGTCAACTCCACTAAATGAAGAAAAATACAATGTTTTTTGATTAGAAGATTTTCCAGTATAAATGATTAATTCTCAAGTGATTTTATAAATGTAATCACATTTAGATTAATATTCCAATAAAATATCTAACCTAGATCAATCACTTTCCATAGTATGTGGCATTTGGAGTTATATCGATTTAGGTTAAAATATCACTTGAGCTATTTGCCCTTGAGCATTTGACTAAATTCTTTGATCCAATCTCCTGCATGGTCTAATATTCTCTTGTGGTAATTAAGGAGTGTAAATGAGATCACATATATAAAATATCTAGTTCAGAGTTTGTAACTCAGAAAGTGCTTTCTAAATGTTGATTTTGCCTTTTCCTTCATAGGCTTCATGGATGAGAGACCTAACTATCCACCAAAGCCTGTGCTTTCCCTCACAGAGCTGACACTAGGATATAGTTGCTCAACTGGGGACTACATTCCTCAGACCCTCTTGAAGCTAGTTGGGCCCATGTTAATAGTTCTTGTCACTTGTATATAGACATAAGTGACGTGCCTCTTCTGGACAGGAATGCTAAAAATCAGTATGCTGGACATGTATAGAGCTCAATATGTATAGAGTTTGGAAGTTGTCACTTCTGGACTCACAACAAGGAAAACGATGAAAAAACTGAAGTCAGTGCCTTTTCCTGAATCTTTCAGAGAGTTGAGGTCATAGGACACGTGGTGACCCCAAAATCTGGGAAGAAAGGTGAATACCGATAATTATAGCCAGAATAAATTTGGTAGCAGCAGAAGATGCTGGAGCCACAAACTATCATGAACACTTGCGCAGTAACTTTTATGAATTGCTAGAGGTGGAATATAGACTATTACGAGTGTAAGAAGCTCTAGGGCCTACAGTCTTAAGGATCCTCACTCTTCTATGAGTTTACTTCCAGGAACCCCACCAGATTCACAAGGTGAATCTCCCCCTCATGTTTCTGGCAGGGTGATGGCAAAAGTAACTATTTTGAAATTACCCAGAGCATTCTCCATAAAAATGGCCTACTCAGCAAGGAAAAAATACTTTACCAGAGCCTTATCTCAGTTGATGAAAGAGAAATTACCCAACTTCACTCCCTCTAACTTTTCTGTCTAAGGTGTGGGGAGTCAGGGTAAGATACTTTTGAAGGTCACAGCACAGGTACAATGACCCACTAAAATACTGTGATTTAAAGATAAGATTATAGAATGCTTCCTGTCCCCCACACCTTACTACTAAATCAACAGGGCTCCAGTTTAATAATGACATTTGCAGCTGAAAGAGCCGCAAGGCACTGACTGTATATAAGAAGGAGTTCTCAGGGAAGCCCAAGACAACAAGGGCAACAAACATAGGATGTTAGGAGAATTTTGAAGCCTTGGGCACCTACAACTATAACAAACATTAAACACAGACTTAATGTGTTAAGATAAACGTAAAATCTCATGCTAAAAGCCTTTTACCTAAGTTGCTATTACCAAATACATCATGATAAACTTTCAACAAAAATTTACAAAAGTTTGAAGAGACAAGAATATCATCAAAACCAAAACTGATATATGACATATATTTTGGAAATACTGGACAGGAAATTTAAGATAACTATAATTGATACATTAAGGACTCTTAAGGAAAAAGTATACAACATATAAAAGCATGCGGATAATGTTAAGTGCTGTCAAATGAATTTTGAAAAGCCACAGACTGGGAGAAAAAAATTTGCATAACACATATATAATAAAGGACTTATATCCAAAACTAACAAAGAACTCCTAAAACTCAACAATAAAACAAACAAAACAAAAAAACTTAAAGATCTGAAGAAAAGACCTGAAAAGACACGAACCAAAGAAGATATACAGACAGCAAATAAGCATACAAAAAGACACAATATTTTTCACTAGCGAAATGCAAATTAAAACAACAATGGGATACTACCACACACCTAATATAATGGCTGAAATTGAAAAACAGACAAAGCCAAATGCTAGTAAATATGCAAAGTAATAGTAACTCTCATTTCTTGCTGGCAGGAATGCAAAATGGAACAGCCACTTTGGAAAACAGTTCAGCAGTATACAGTATATATAAAGGCAATATAGTGTATATATACACTACTATACACTAGTGTATACACTACTATATATATATATATGTACACATATATACAAAGTATGAGTCTTGCCGTATGGTCCATCAGTTGTACTCCTTGGCATTTACTCAACTGATCTTAAATTTATGTCCACACAAAAAGCTGCATGTAAATATTTTATAGCAGTTTATTCATAATTGCCAAAAACTAAAACAATCAAGACGTCCTTCAGTAGATGAATGGATAAACAAACTATGGTATATGCATGCAACTGAATATTTTTCAGTGATGAAAAGAATTGATTTATGAAGTCACAGAAACACATGAATGAACCTTAAATGTATACAGCTAGATGAAAGAAGTCAGTCTGAAAAGGTCACATGCTATATTATTCCAATTATATGACCCCTGGAAAAAGCAAAACTCTAAAGACAGTAAAAAGATCAGTGGCTGTCAGGGATTTGGGGGAAGAGAAGGACAGGTTGAACATGTGGAGCACAGGAGATTTTTAGGATGGTGAAACTATACTGTATGATAATATAACTGCAGATAAATTACACTGCACTTTTGTCAAAACTCCTAGAACTTCACAGCACAAAGAGTAAACCTTACTCAAATAAAAAAAAATCATTTAGGAAGTTGGATGATCTCAGAATAGAAAGCAGACTCTGACAATGTGACCTAACAGTATTATAAAATATGAAACAATCTCCTGAATAGAGTGGAGAGGAGGGATGAAGGTGCTGACCATCTGACCTAAGAAACTTTAGAAAAGAATGTATTCTGTAAGATGGAAGGCAAAAACATACTACACAAGCACTGTACTTTTGTTGATAAAGTTATTTCTCGTGAGGGTACAAGTTAACAGGTCTAGTACTGCTATACATGCGCACTGAAATTGAACAGTTAAATAAAGGGATGGGAGTCAGATTTCTCACTGGTGTGGAAGTTCACAGATGAGCAAGCCGAGGAGGCTTCAAACACCCATGTGGTAATGGAATAGAATTGAGAGATCAGTATGAACTCATGTTTAGTTTAATTAGACACATATGTAGAAATGTTTTCATATATGTGTTTATACGTAGGCTAAGACACACACACATTTCCTTGCTTTGTCAGCTTAGAAGATCTAAAAGCAACAAGATCCCAGTAGCAATGAGCACACCTAGCACCAGGATCTTGGTTTCTAATACTGTTCTCCAATAAAAGGAATCAGAGCTCTTTGGAGAAATGGCTGATTCCAAGATGGAGGCAGGAAATATACATGATGAGCCTAGAGTATCTGGCACTAAACATATTGTACTGCTGAAACAACAAAGTGCTAAAAAATAAATAAAACAAAAACAAATACAAAAATGAATTGATGGAAACGTGAAAGGGATGCAGCAGGAGCCAACTAAAAGAACACCCAATATAAAGCTGGAAAATTTGAGTAGCAAAATTAACAAAGATTATTGGATTAGAACTCAAAGGATACAATAAATATCCATTAGTTCATACTGATAGAAATAAATAATTGAATAAATAAATATATGTGGGAAAATAGACAAATTTCTCACACAGAAGAATTCTAAATAATTTATGTAGATATCCTACCCTCAAGGGGAGAGAATATAAACCCCATTCCATAAATGTGAGCTGCACAAAGTTACTTCCTTCCTTAGAGTACCAAATGGAAAAGAGAAAAATGAGTAACTTTACAGTGGAGAAACCTGACAAACACTAACCTCAGCCAGGTGATTAAGGTCAATATAAACAGCGATAAATCATGCTGATAGTTGACATTCCTGACATAATACTACGAAATGGAATTTTACCACTGTGGTCTTCCACCTTAAAATCTATAATCCCAGGCTAATCAGAAGAAAAACATCATAGAAATTACAATAAAGCAGTATTCTGCAAAATACCTGACCAGTTAGGGTCATCCAAACCAAGGAAATTCTGAGATATAGTCACATCCAAGAATAGCCTAAAGAGAACAAGCAAATAAATGTAATGCCGTATCTGGTGTGGGATCATAGGACAGAAAAAAGCCATTAGATAGTCTGAATAAAGTACGGACTTTGGTTAATAATAAAGTATCAATATCAGTTCATTATTTGTAACAAATACTACTATACTAACGTAAAGTGTTAACAGGGGAAACGGGGTGCAAGGTATATGGAAACCCTCTGTACTATCTTCTCAATTTTTCTGTAAATCTATAATAGTTCTAAAAAATAAACGTATTAAAAAGAAAACAACAGTGTGACTAATGCTCTCAACCCCATTAGTTACTAGAGTACAGAGATCTTTGGAGGCCTATGAAACCACAAGACAGAAGGAACCTGAGTCCCCGAACCACCACGCAGGCATCCCGCAAGAATGCTGTCTGCAGATGGACAATGACACATTGCATTATTCCATCAGCATGAAATAAATGCCCATTGTGTTTTGCCATGAAAATCTGGGGCTTTATTTGTCCCAGTAGCTAGAATCACCCTATGAGATACCATATTACTATGATGTTTACTTTAATATGTTTGGCTTCCTACATGTGTGGTTTTTGATTGCAGACATTAAAAGGTAAGAAAATATCCAATAACTGGGTAAACGTATCTAGACGTAAAAGATAAAAATATAAATTTGGGATTTATTTGATCTTTCAAAAAATAATATTGAGCTAGTTTTATAAATTGGCCACTGTGTGTTACTCACTGGGATACAGTGACAAACGTAGAAAGTTTCTGCTCTTATCATTAGTATAGCAAAGTCATCTGGAAAGGAGAATAATGTGGAGGAGGAAGGGCAGGGAGAGAAAAGGAAGGAAGAAGTGGTGACGTTAGAAAAGGGAACAAGGGCCCTGTGGGAATCCTAACATGGTAATTATTGAAGAGAAAGTACAAAAATAAAATCTAAAGTTATTTTTCATGTTATTTCTTCCTCAAATTTCCTGTGTCTGTTTCAAAATGCAAGAACAATGATGTCCTGAGTGGAAGAGCTTCTAAACAATATCAACGGATATTTAGATATGTATTTCCTGAGGATTTTTAGCACATGTTGGCATATCTATAACTTCCAGAACAAAGATAAATGTTGAATGGTAGTGTATGAGGGAAAAAGGGAAAAAAAAATAATTCGTCTTTGGTCTCTCATAACATAGGCTTTTAATATGTATATTTCAATAGTCAAATAGTGAAATGCCTACTGTAAAGAATATGACATGTTTTTCAAATCATTTTAAATACGCATATTTAAGGGAAAGAATATAGAATTCATTTTTTTAAATTTTTTTAATTTTTTTTTTCCCCAAAGCCCCGGTAGATAGTTGTAGGTTGTAGCTTCGCATTCTTCTAATTGCTGTATGTGGGACGCGGCCTCAGCATGGCCGGAGAAGCGGTGCGTCGGTGCGCGCCCGGGATCCGAACCTGGGCCGCCAGCAGCGGAGCACGCGCACTTAACCGCTAAGCCACAGGGCCGGCCCTAGAACTCCTTTTTACACAGTTTTTTTTTTCTGCTAATAGGGAAATAATTATTTCCTCTAATTAGAGCCATATTTCATATTGGGTGAATATGTAAAACAATTTGTCTGTAATATTTAATTAATTGGTAAAGGTTAGTTTGTTTAAAGAAGTGACTTACCAGCTTAGTTTGAAAATCAGATTGTGACCAAAAGATAAAGTTGAAAATTATATCAAATAGTAGCATATGTTAGTGTAAGAGAAAACTTTCAGATGTGATAGGATGATTAATCAATGTGGATAATTAGCTTTTTTCCTCTCCTTATACAAGCTTTTGTTTGTTATAACATGTCTCACTACAAAGGAAAGGTTACATGTTTACAAAGACAATTTTTATACATTCTTTATTTTACTTAATCTCTTAAGAGATACCTTCAAAATGGAAACAAATTAAATGAAACCATTCATGGAATTGTTAAAATGAAACATTAAGATACTACTTAAGTTTAGGTTTCTTAGGAACTTCTTCTAATAAAGAGAAAATAACTGAATGATTTTTTTAAATTGCTTTTATGAGCCCTAATACAGACAATGTATCTGAATAAGTTGAGGTAAATTTTCAAGAAAAAGAGAAGAATGACCTCACACAATCAAGAAAATGAATAATTTTAAAAATTTATAAGCTAAAATATGACAGTAATTTTCTCAAGCACTCAGGCACACTGCCCTTTTATATTACCGGGCCCAATGAATTATGAATGTTGGCTGAATAAAAAGCCTGAGGGTGACAACAGAGCCACGTTCTGTCATCTGCACTAACAGAATGTCTACTCCCTGGCTGGATTTCCAAATCTTACCAGGATCACTGCTGCTAAGGACTGGCTGCTAAGGAAATACATGAGAGTCCTTTGGGGGCGGGGAAGATGAAATACTAATTGCTCACCAGGATAATGAGTCTAAAGCACATAGACACTTTGGTCTTTTGAACTACACAAGCAGCCAAGCTCAGCAAACTCCCACTGTCCTAACCTTCCAAACATACAGAAGCAAAAAATCAAAACGCAAAGGCAGTTTTCAAGTGCGTACATCTCAGCTGCAGGAATTATGAGGGGGAAGAACAGGTGTTCTGAGAGATTCGACAGTGCTTCCGTTGCTAAGGAGACCACTTGCATCAGTTCAGAAAGGCTGCTAACCTGGACTTTTGCTGCCAAATTGGTATCAACAAAGGTTGGAACTGATATAAACATGCATACACAAATGAAATGGACATGAGTAGTTTTAAAAACAACTCAATGATAAGGTTGCATTGAGAGATACGTGGCAAAATATTTGAATATCAAACTAGAATAGTTGCCTAATTGCTAACTAATTCGAGGCAGATTAATCCGAGCACATAATTCCAAAGTTAAAGTATAAAAACAGAAAAAGTTCATTTATGTCCATGATCTCAGTGGGAACAGTGTTAATGCAATTAATAACATATATGTTTTAGTAATTACATAATAAAGCTCAAGTTATATTTTAACACGATGTTAATTATACAAAATAGAGAAAAGTGAGTTTTAGATAATTTTATTAGACATTAATAAATACTAATTAATTATTTCCTGCACAAGTTGTATATGAGACAGAGAAACATTTATGAATGATGTGATATAACTGGCATGTAAAGAGAAAAATATGATTAACTTTGCATATGCCTCACTCAAATATTTTATGCTAATAATTGGTTTATGAAGGTAGTGCAATCATCTTTGTTGAACTGTTGAACTATTTCTTGAATGATGTAGAATCATTTTTTCTTTATAGTATCAAGTAACATAAAGTATGTTTCTGAGAAATGAGAAAGAAAAGAAGTAGCAAGGAAGCATGAGAGAAAAATCTCTCCTCCTTCCCAGATTTGCTTAGTGCAAGATTAGAAATATTCAACTTACGTATAATATATGAGATCTTTCCATATTTCATACTATCAAAAAATAATTACAATCATGATTTATAAATTAATGCTTAGCAAAAATTGTATCTTTCAGTGAGGTTGCTTTTATAATTATTTTTAAAAAGGTTCAAAGTTATGAAAAGTAGCATTGTAAATTTGCCTTCAAAATATCCAAAAATATTATTAAAATTTAATATTTGATGTCCAACAGCAAAGTATGATTACATTATACTATGTTATGCAATCTTTTTAAAAATCTTAAACTAACAATTAAATTTTGTCCATTCTTTTATGTAAAAATAAAAAATTGGAGGTAAAAAGAGACATTGTATTTTTCACTTTGTGTCGTTTTCATCATAAATTCATTTGTTTTAGAAATAGTTACGTAATTTTGGAAAATTTTGACAGAACTGGCACATCTGCAGATAATGGTACAATTTGATATTTATAAAGTATCAAGTTTTCTATAAATATATGCTTCTAGTTTCCATGGAAATTGAGTGATCACTAGAGCTGATTTTTATGTATCTTCTTTTACTGGAATCAAATAATGTTATTTACAGGGCTGTTTTTAAAAGTCTGTGACAATTAACTCTTTGATTAACCATTTTATGAAATTAATAGCCGCTTGAGTGTTTATAAAGTCAACACATATATTTCAAGACTATACTTGCAAAAAATAATCCCAGATTTAATTTAAATGCTCAAGTGGAAATTACTTAAACTCTGATTTTTTCTTCTTTTCCTTTGTTTAATTTTGGTTTACTAGTTGGTAAAATGAAAATATTCAAATGTAAACTACTTTACAAGGTTGTTGTGAGAGTTAAATGAGTTAATACATGTACAGTATTTAGAAACATGCATTGTATGTGTTTAAGTGCTGGTACATAGTAGACACTAAATAAAAATTTGTTAATTGGCTAAATTTGGAGTTTATCGATTGTTTCCCTTCTTATTGGATTTTAGAATGGTAAATGTGAAATAGGAAGCCCGCATTTTATACTAGTGGTCTTTAAAGTGGGAAAGGTGCAACTCTGAATTTACACAAAGACTTTCCAAAGTGTATGTATGCGTGGATAGTCACGGAGAATGAATTTTTAAATGAAATTTTAAAAAACTACAGTAAATATTGCAGATTACCAAAAAAAATCTGCTTCAGGTGACTCGACAATTTTCTATTTCCATTTTACACAAAGAAGATCATTTCTCCTAGTCCAATTAGTACCATTGCCTTTTCCCCATTGTTTAAAAATATCCTTTGTGCTACAAAAAGTACTGATGTTTTAGTGCTCAAATTGTTCCAACTTTGGTCATTAGGAAAGCCTTCAGATTGGCTCCTCGGTTCAATATTTCAATATTCCTTCTTCTTCCCCTTCTGTTCCTTCTTCTCCTTAACTATGGTCTTACTTTCTGGAACCAGGAGATGTTCCAGATATCTTGTATTATGTCTGCCCCAGCCCTAAAATCAACTACTTCTACAAGGAGTCCTGGTTCCTTTTATTAAACAATGGTGCTCAGAAACCAATGTAAAATATTAACATTAGATGAATCTGGTTGAGGTATATAAGTGAACTCTTTGTACTGTTTTGCAATTTTTATAAGCTAAAATTATTTTTAAATAAAACAGTTGAAAAATATCAATCTTGACTTAAAAAAACAATTATCTAAAACTTAGATATAAAGCAAGATCATGACTGGATGAACTTACAATATCACACTGCAGCACAGACATTCACAAGGATAATTTGCTCCCCAGAAAAATGTATCTTTGAATTTGTTATTTGCAATTAAATAATATTTCACACTAAGTCAATTATTAATTTATAAATTATCTACTAGAAAATATAACCTGAAATGTACCATTTATTACAAATATTGCATTAACAATTCTGTATTTGTAAGCAAATTAATTTCAGCATTCCTTTGACTGACTGATAATAAAAGTCTACATTCCTCAACTTCTCCTTGGACAAGCTTCACTATCACACTTATTCTCTCATAAAGGAGTCAAATAATTTTGTGTTCATTCTACTTTTATTTTTTTTAAGATTCACGGGTTTAACTTTTCCAAAATAAGATCTTATTATTTTAGTCAAGGCACTATAAACTCATGAAAAGTCTTCTCTCTCCTCTTTTATACATATTTTGAATGAGGATGAAACTATCATTAAAAATGCAGTATTTTAGCCTTCATTGATATGTTCTAAATTCAGATATATTCAGAGTGAGGCAATAGAAGTGCTGAAATTTTAAATTAATTTACTTGCCTTTTTCATTCCCCAAGTATTCTCAAAAAATGCAGTGCACCCATAACAGAGAGGTCTTTGTGAGCCAATAATAGTATCTATAAGAAATACTGAAGAAAATGTGATTTTTTTATCATGCAGACCCAGTGCTGTGTCTGTCTACTATAGAAATAGATTTCAAAAGTACAATGGTTGTCATAGAGATGCATATTAATACATTTATTTTAATTGAAGCCTTATAAATAGTCTCCTCCAAATTTCCTTTCCTGAGAAATTATTAAAACTCTGTCAAGGTGGTACGTATTCTCCCTCAGTGTAGCGTGTCTAATAAACTTACTTTTGTTTGCTACATTCTATTTTCTGGTGGAGTTTTGGAGAGTCAATACATGACATTCTCTGGAGGTCCCACTGAGATCCAGTCAAGACCTCCTCACTGCCATCATTTTGAAAGGATCTATCCTTCTCTCAGATGGTGACAGAGAGGTGGAGTGAAAGTTACATATTGGCTGTAAGTCGCAATCTTGAATTCCAAAATGCTTAGTTCGTTTTGTCTTCTAGGAAATAGAAATTTTTTAAAGAATTATTTGATCAAATGATTGCATTTGAAAATTCTTATGCTAGAAAAAATATCTGCTCTGTTTGTAGTAACACTACCATCTATCATTCCTTCTACTGTAATCATTGCCTGTTATGAGTTTAAGAGGAAATATATGGGAAGATGATCAGTATAGGCCTGATGGTCCATCCCTGGGCCATCTCAAAGGACTGGTGGGATCCTAAGATCTATTTGGATGAGTATGCTTTGTGTAAACCTGGCCTTAGGTGAACTTTTCAGAAACCTACAGTCACTTTCTGTAGTTTTATCATTTATGTCCACAAGAACAGCTTTACTTAGTTTCACTTGCCTAACTATAGAGTTCATTGGACACTGAGTGTGTGGTGGCGTACCTTTGCCAGATTCTGGAGACACGAGGTCTTCACAAACAGAATTCTTCTTATTGATATTGCAGTTCTGATGTGCATACCTTTCTAACAGGCATAATTCCACCAAATAAAATCTGAAAATGCAGTGGCTATTTAGGGGATCTTTGATTGTTCATTTGAGAGATGATTTGGAAGAGAAAATGGGATAAAACTTGCATAAGAAGATTCTCCTGTATCCACTCTAAAAGAGAGACCATATTGACTAACATAGGACATGCCCCCTTTCCTTCATTTCTGTATCTTAGGGGACATTTCTGTACATTTGTTTGCTGTTAATCATACAGCCGATAAAATTTTCAAAGGCACATGCTGTTGTTTAAAACAGCTGTAATCTCTTACTCTTTTTCTCTTTTTTTGAATTCTTGACGTTATTTTTTCCAGCTTTATTGAGGTATAATTGACATATAACATTAGATAACTTTAAAATGTGCAATCTGTTGATTTGATACATTTATATGTTGCAAAATGATTACCACCACAGCATTAGCTAACTCTTCCATCCTGTCACATAATTTCTATTTCTCTTTTGTGCTAAAAACATTTAAATCTATTCTCTTAGCAACTTTCAAGTATATAATACAGTATTTTTAGCTGTAATCACCCTGCTGTATATTAGATTCTCCAGAAGTTGCTAATATTATAAATAGAAGTTTATACCCTTTGACCAATATCTCCCCATTATCCCTACCACACAGCCCCTGCTAACCACCACTCTACTCTCTGTTTCTTTGATTTCAGCTATTTTAGTTTCTACATAAAAGTAATACCATACAGTATTTGTCTTTCTCTGTCTGACATTTCATTTCGCATAATGCCTTCAAGTTTCATCCATGTTGTTGCAAATGGCAGGATTTCCTTCTTTCTCACGGCTGAATAACATTGCATTGTGTATATATATACGTATGTATATACCGCCTTTAGTGATTTATCCATTGACAAACACTTAGGTTGTTTCCATTTATTTGCTATTGTGAATAATGCTGCAATGAACGCGGGGGTAGAGATATCTCTTCAAGATCCTGTTTTCATTTCCTTTACATATATACCATGAAGTTATATTGCTAAATCATATGGTAGTTATATTTTAAATTTTTTAGAGAACTTCCATATTGCTTTCCAAACTGCTGTAACTATTTACACTCCTACCAACAGTGACAGGGTTCCCTTTTCTCCACACCCTTGTCAACACTTGCAATCTAGTCTTTTTGATGGTGGCCGTTCTAACAGGAGTGAAGTGATATCTCACCGTGGTCTTGATTTGCATTTACTTGATGACTAGTGATGCCGAGCACCTTTTCGTGTACCTTTTGTATGTCTTCTGTGGAAAAATGTCTATTCAGTTCCTCTGCTCATTTTTTAACCAGGTTGTTTGTTTTTTTCTATTGAGTTGTATGAGTTCTTTATATATTTTGGATATTAACCCCTTATCAGATATATAATTTGCAAATATTTTCTCCACTTCCATAGGTTGTCTTTTCATTTTGTTGATTGTTTCTTCTGATGTACGGAAGCATTTTAGCTTGATGTAATTCCACTTATTTATTTTCGCTTTTATTACTTGAGCTTTTGGTGTCATATCCAGGAAATCTCTCCTAAGACAAATGTCAAGGAGATTTTTCTCTTTTTTTCTTCTAGGAGTTTTACAGTTTCAGGTCTTGTATTTAAGTCTTTAATTCATTTCAAGTTCATTTTTGTGGGCTGTGTAAAATAGGAGTCTGATTTCATTCTTTGGGATGTGGTTATCCAGTTTTCCCAGCACCACTTGCTGAAGAGATTATCCTTTCCCCATTGAGTATTCTTGGCCCCCATGTCAAATATTAGTTGACCATACATTTGAGGACTTGTTTGTGGGCTTTTGATTATGTTCCATCGGTCTACATGTCTATTTTTATGCCAGTACCATACTGTTTTGCTTACCATAGCTTTGTGGTTTATATTTTGAAATGAGGAAGTGTGATGTCTCCAGCTTTGCTCTTCTTTATTAGAATTGCTTTGGCTACTTTGTGGCTCCATACAAATTTTAGGATTTTTTCTATTTCTGTGAAAAATATCATTAGAATTTTGATAGGAATTTCCCTGAATCTATAGATGGCTTTGGGTAATATGGGCATTTTAATATTAACTCTTCTGAACCATGAACATAGGATATCTTTCCATCTGTTTGTGTCTTCTTCAATTTCTTTCACCAAAGTCTTCGAGTTTTCAGTGTATAGATCTTCCAGTTCCAACCAGACTTTATACCTCAAGGAACTAGAAAAAAAGACAAACTAAACCCAACACTAGCAGAAGGAAGGAAATAAAGATTGGAGCATAAATGAATTAAATAGAGACTAGAAACACAACAAAAAGGTCAATGAAACTAAGAGCTGGTGTTTTGAAAAGATAAAATTGACAAACTTTTAACTACACTAACTCAGAAAAAAAGGGAGAGGCCTCAAATAAATAAAATCAGAAATGAAGAGGAGACATTACACCTGATACCATAGAAATTCAAAACACCTTGAGAGCCTACTATGAAAAATTATGTCAACAAACTGGATAACCTAGAAAAAATAGATAAAATCGTACAAACATACAATCTACCAAGACTAAATCATGAAGAAATGGAAAATCTGAATAGACCAATAAGGAGTAAGGCAATAGAATCAGTAATCAAAAACCTCCCAAAAGAGAAAAGTCCAGGACCAGATGGTTTCACTGATGATACAATCTACCAAGACTAAATCATGAAGAAATGGAAAATCTGAATAGACCAATAAGGAGTAAGGCAATAGAATCAGTAATCAAAAACCTCCCAAAAGAGAAAAGTCCAGGACCAGATGGTTTCACTGATGAATTCTACTAACCATCTTAAGAATTAATGCCAATCCTTCTCAAACTTTTCCAAAAAACTGAAGATGAAGGAACACTCCCAAATCCATTTTATGAGGCCAACATTACCCTGATACCAAAGTCAGATAAAGACACTGAAAGAGGGGCTTGCCCCGTGGCTTAGCAGTTAAGTGTGCGCTCTGCTACTGGCAGCCTGGGTTCCGATCCCCGGCGCGCACCGACGCACTGCTTCTCCGGGTCGTGTCCCACATACAGCAACTAGAAGGATGTGCAACTACTTCCTTGAGGCTTTGGGGAAAAAAAAAAGGGAGGAGGATTGGCAATAGATGTTAGCTCAGTGCTGGTCTTCCTCAGCAAAAAGAGGAGGATTAGCATAGATGTTAGCTCAGGGCTGATCTTCCACAAAAATAAATAAATAAATAAATAAATAAATAAAGACGCTGACAGAAAATTACAGATCAATATCCCTGATAAATACAGATGCAAAAATTATCAAGAAAATATTAGCAAATTGAGTTCAAAAGCATATTAAAAGGATCATACACCATGATCAGTGGGATTTATCCCTGGGATGTAACAATGGTTCAGCATATGCTAATCAATAAATGTGATGCATCACATTAACAGAATAAAAGATAATCATATGATCATCTTAATAGATGCAGAAAAAGCAGTCAACAAAATACAACATCCTTTCATGATTAAAAACACTCAACAAATTGGGTTTAGAAGAAACATACCTCAACACAATAATGGTCATATGTGACAAACCCACATCCACCGTCACATTCAATGGTGAAAAGTTGAAAGCTTTTCCTCTAAGGTCAGGAACAAGACAAGGGTGAAATGGTCACCACTCCTATTCAACATAGTACTAGAACTCCTAGCCAGAGTAATAAAGCAATAAAAAAAAAAAAAAAGACATCCAAATAAGAAAGAAAGAATTAAAATGTCTTTGTTTGCAGCTGATATGATCTTATACTTAGAAAATACTAAAGACTTCACCAAAAAACTGCTAGAACAAATCAACAAATTCAGTAAAGTTGCAGGATACAAAATCAACATAAGAAAACTTGCTTTTCCACACACTAACAACAGACATCAGCAAAAGAAACACAACAATCTCATTCACAATAGCATCAAAAACAATGATATTTGGGCATAAATTTAGCCCAATTTAAGAAGGTGAAAGATTTCTCTCTCTCTTTACGTGTTTGTCAAAATGGATCTTTCTACAAAATCATCCTCTCCCTTACTTACACAGGGAATTAGCTCTTCACAGTGGTAATTTTATATAAGTTTGTCCAAAGTAAATTCCAGATCCTTCTTTTTTGTCTTCTAGCAGTTCTTTTCTTCTAATTTTGCCTTCCCTTGAAAAAATTTGGAGATTAGAAAGCATAAAAATATCTTTCTATCATTATGTCTATATGCTGGGCATATCTAGAGCAAACAATCTATATTTTCTAAAAAGATTTTTAAGTAACTTTTTCCATCTTTTTCTGTTATTGGAACCATATCTCAAAAGAAAAATATTAATAAAGAATTGGTAATGGGCTTCCTCTCTAGGTAAAAAGAAAAAGTAGATACTTAGAGTTTTTGGTATGAATTAAAGAATTTTAACAACTTGTGATATAACAATACAAAGTTTCATTTTTATTAAAAGAGTCCAGGTAGTAGTTCTCATAAATAGACAAATTTTTCAACAAATTAGAATAATTTAATTTTAGTTTTAAAATATTGGATGTCTTCTAATTGATTGTATTGTCATTTAAAATTATTTTAACACATTATTTTAATAGATTATATTGTATACATGTATATTTAACAAAGCAAAAGTAAACATTTTAATTGTATTTTACCTATTATAATCATAGCTATAGATTTGTGCACATCTACACACACAAAACACACACGCACCAGCATATTAAGATTAAACCAAAAACAAGAAATACTAAAAAATAATTTAAAAATATAAATTTGAGGTCACAATGTAAATTTAAAAGGTTAGATAAAATCACCTCTACTTGTCTAGGTTTATCTGGCTTTCAAAAGAAATAGTAAATTGTCTTTCTAAGATAGTTAGTTTAATGCTAATAGATTTACTCATATAAGGAGAGTTTATGAATAATTTATTGCAAATTACTACATGGAAGAATCACAAAAAGTAAATTTAAAATTTGTATTTGTCTATATAAAATGACCAAGGTTTTTGTGCTCAAAAACAGCAACTCATTTTAATCACTAAGTTATTCTGTTAGTGCTACAAACATTTGGCAGACTCCTGATTTATTTAGATCAAAGATTCCTTGTTAAAAATACTTGCTAATTATTATTTTTGCTTGTTTCTGTTTATTTTCAAAATTTGCCAGGAACTATTTCTTGCCTTTAGATACTATGATTTTTGTTCTTATCCTGTCCCC
This sequence comes from Ceratotherium simum simum, assembly GCF_057802395.1. Taxonomy (NCBI): domain Eukaryota; kingdom Metazoa; phylum Chordata; class Mammalia; order Perissodactyla; family Rhinocerotidae; genus Ceratotherium; species Ceratotherium simum. The sequence continues at coordinate 22,695,884 of NC_141917.1, read as the reverse complement.
TCTCACAATCCGTCTTGATTTGACTGATGACAAATTAATTCCTTAGTTTCAGAATAATTAAATATGTCCTGACACTGAATCCTGTCTAGATGGAATAAGCCCACTACAGTCCATTTCTCCTGCTGATTATAACTAAAATCTCTGGACAGAATTTAAACAACTCCTTGAGAACTTGGAAAAGTCAGCAAGAGCCAGCAGATGGGGAAGGGAATGAAAACTCGAAGAAGTAACTTATACAGAAAGGAACTATGTGGTTTAATTTCTTTGTTTGTTCTGGTTTTTGTTTTTGTTTTGTTTCTCTTTTCCCAGCATCCTAGGGTGAGATCCTAGCAGACCTGTGTTGCACAGCAAAATTTCTAAGGGAAACATTTATTTTGGCCAAGAAACTAAGGATAGTGCCCCTGGGCTCTGGACAGTTCAAGGAGAATCTCCATTTTTTTTTCTTTTGAACTTAAATCATGTTTGGGTTTCCTGGAATCATCCCTAGTTTATACAAAGAGAGACTCTCTCACTTTTTGTAAGGAAGGATAGAAAAAGTAATTGTGTTTGCTCGGCATTCTCCAAATTTTAATTAACTCAAATCTAATGTGGTGCTTTTTCATGTTTCAAACTTAAGAAACAATTATCAATATATTTAAATGATTGTAATTTTTAGGAACACAGTCATGTTCATGTGTAAGGAACAATACAAGGAGTTTGCTTGGATGTCTGCAAAGCTTATCACTACCAGAAAGTTGTCTCATTAGCTGAAGCCACAACCTTATAAAGGTACTGCACCCCTGAGGATAATGGTTTTGCTTTAAACTGCACCATCTTATTCACATGAGACTTCCTCTCATTGACAAATTTCAACCTGAAATCAAATTATGGGAGGCGATTCTGGGAAACGTAGTTTCCTGCTTTAAATGAAACTGATTATGATTCTGTATTCTAATTTACTTAAACAAGAGTAATACAGCATATCAACACTTCACAAATGAAAGCCTTTTTACCAAAGATGATTTTCTATTAGCTGGAATTTACCATGAATGCACTGATGACTTCCTTAAAAATAATTCAAGGCAATTCAATTTTTAGACTATTTTTATCCATTGAGATATTTATTCCACCAAAAATGAAACTATTATGCAATAATTTCATAAAACTGGTGGGCTAGGCATATGATTAAACAAAAGCAAGCTATTTTTTTTCCAAACACAGGTTATCTCTTAACCCTTCTGCACTTTATTTAAATCATAATTATAATTTTAATAATTGTACTGTTACTCAAAAGTAAATTATAATTTGAGAATTCAGGAATTGTCACTAAAATATATACATATATATTATACAATATTACATTTTATATATATTTATCCTCCAAAATTCATATACATATATAAATTATACACATTATATATATTATTTGTATATTTCTCCAAATTCAATTTCAATCCTCAGGTACAAGAATTGATAAGCCTCCATAATTATTTCTTTTTTCTTCTTTTCCTTTTTATTTAAATGGACCATATATATATATATTTACACAAAGTAATATAGTTTGGCTATCTCTCTAAGTCCATATGTATAGACATACCAAAATTTCTCAAGGTCAAAAATAGTATTCAGTGTTCTATTATTAACATAATCTAATTAATGTAACTAATCCTTTTTAGGTAGGCATTGGAATTGATTCATTTTCTTTTTTAAATGTTGCAAAGTACATATTGATAAATACATCTGTGTATATTTCGCTTAATTTACAGAATACTGATGAATAAAACTTTTCATTGAATAGAGTTCGAATTAATGCAGAATTACGAAATTTAAATGTGAACACATTCCTAGTAATAATGTAATTTACTTTGTACTCTATAAGTGGAGAAACCAAAGATCTAGAAGAATATGACTTGCCAAAGACACAACAAAAATAAAAATAAAAAATAAGCACTAACATTTTTATTGTACTTAATGACTAATATTCTCTAAATCCTTACAACTTCTTTACATATATTAACTCAATGAATCCTCACAAAGAACCTATCAAATAGGCATGCTATTATTATTCTCAATTACAGAGGACAAAACTGAGAGAAGCAGAACCAGGTCGTAGTCATGGTAGTATTAGTAATAGTCTCAGCTGTGGAAGCAGCTATCAACTATACAGTACTTACTCATGTAACAGGCATTGTTTTAATAAATTTACTCAGTTATCCAACAACAGTATGAGATAAAAATGATTATTATGATTATTTTGCAGAGAAATAACTCAGGATCCATCCTAGACATGCTTTTTGATAATATCTACTAGGATATGGATCAATTACCACGTATTACTCACATCATCAGCATTACTATCCAGAGAAGACATATATTTAGTCATTCATTTAATGAATATTTCCTAAACAACTATTGTACATGTAACCATTTTTTGCTTGAAGCTTTGAACCACTTTCGCTTCATTCTTTATAAAGATTTCTATAAGAAAGTGTATTAAAGTTTTATATCAGTTTAATTACTTCCACGCAGATTATATACAAGTTTAGAAGTTTACATTTTTAAAAAAATTACCCATATTACTTTATTTTATTTACTGATATTTATATTATTGTTCATAGTGTTATGCACATATACACATGCATTTTACTATATAATATAAAAATTCACGACTATTTATTAACATCACTGCTTTGGATTCTTTCTCTCTTTGAAATATATAAAACTATGAGAGACGTATTTTGCTCATTTCAGTTCTTTCTCTTTTATCAGTCTTACAGGAACTCCTTATGAAGATATACACACTATACTTTAATTAGATTCCAATCCACTAATTTACTCTAGAAAAGGAGAGAAATTGGTTTGATTCTCTATGTTATGAGTACATTAGAATATTTTTATGGCTAGCTAACATCAAACTAAGAAAAATTCACAAACTAAGGAAATTTCAAACTAAAGAAAACATGAATTTTGTTGACCTCAAAGGAAATTCTCTCACACAGGATTAGGTTTTCTTAAAAGTAAATGCTAAATATACATTGAAGAAATAAATTTATTTGAGGAGAAAAAAGTTAGTCACCAAAGTATTTATGACATGAAAATGTGATAAAATAATGACAGATTGATGTGAAAAAGAGGGTTTAGGCATACACAGAAAATATCTTCAACCATATGTTTGTGTAATGAAGCCAGAAAATCATTCAAATTGTTTAGCTATAAAGAAGGTATTGTATTTATTTAGTTTTTGTGAGGAAGATCAGCCCTGAGCTAATATCTGCCAATCCTCCTCTTTTTGCTAAGGAAGATGGGCTCTGGGCTAACATCCGTGCCCATCTTCCTGCACTTTATATGGGACACGGCCACAGCATGGCTTGACAAGCGGTGCGACGGTGCGCGCCCGGGATCCGAACCTGCAAACCGCTGGAGCAGAGCGCACACACCCGACTGCTTGCGCCACTGGGCCGGCCCCAACGACATATTGTATTTAAAGTAAGTACTCCTTACTTCAGTTGAATTTAATTCAACAAACTATTTTAGATATTACTATTTACCAAATACTGTGGCAGTTACCTGATGTATAAAAAGTTATATCTATTTAAGATGCTTAAATCTAGAGAAAAACTTAATTATATGAGAAAATTATGATAATTTCAATGCAGTTGTATAAGTTTTAAGAAAGTAAAGGGAATAAGGTAGCTAAAGGAGAGGTACAACTTGTATCATTTATAATAGCTAACATAGGTAGATGTTTGTCATATACTGTACATTTAAACAAACTACCTATACCCCTTTTCTTGTTTAATCCTCAGTGTGAATCTTCATGGGAACCAATTACTATTACTATTATTATTGCTATTTTTTAATGAAGAATATGAAGATTAGAAAGGTTTGATGTCTTTTCCATGGTTCCACAGCTTGTGAATGGTGGGGCAGGGATTATAAACCACAGCCATCTAACCACGGAGTTCTAGAGATGACATGTGATCCAAATCTGAAGTATGAATTATAATGATTTAAGTGTGGAAGGTGATGGAGTTGTTGGTTGTGTTGATGCTGATGCTGATTGTTGTGTATGTGTGTGGGTATAGTAAAAACCGCACAAAATAGAATAAAATAGAAAATCATTTCAAAAAATGTGTAAAGACATAAATTATGGTAGCATGTGCAGGAAAGTAAACATATTTTTTATTTGAACATGAAGGTATTTTAAGAAGGTCAAGTTGGAAAGTTGGGTACTTAGGAAGAAAACAAGGTAGGCAATTGTGTGCTACTCAGATCAGAGAAGGCTCCTATATAAGTTCTAAGAAGCTTGCTATTTTCCTGAAGAATAGAGGAAATAACTGACGTGCCCAAAGAAAGGTAGTAGAGCAGTCATATTTGTCTTATTTACAGCTCATTCTGAGCACCATATGAAGAACAGATATTTTATTAGATTTATTGCAATATAATTTACACACATTAAAATGCACCTGAGTGTATACACTTGCATAACTAACTCCATCAACCCAAAAGTTCCCTCATGCCCCTTTGCAATCAAACCTACTCATCTTTAGCCCCAGACAATCAATGATTTATAGTAGCTGAAACTTGGAAGTGACCTAAATATCCATCAACAGGAGACTGAATAAACAAATTGCAGTATATTCATGCAATGGAATTTTTTCTAGCAATAAAAAAGCATCAACCATGATGCATGCAGCAATATAGAAGAATCTCAAGAACACTGTGTTGCATGAAAGAAGCCAGGCACAAGAAAACATGTTTACGTGAAATTCCCAAACAGCAAAACTAATTATAGAAAATAGATCTGGAGGCACGCAAGACTGCTTAAGGTAAGGACATTGTTTAGATGGCTTGATAAGGAACACTTTAATTATGGAAGTGATAGTTTTTGATAAGTAGATTTGGGATATTAAATTTCCTGGACTTGGATATTACAACTGGAACAAAAACATTGCTTTGGAAATCAAGATACTTGAAATTCAGATTCGATTTTTGGTTCCACCATGTATTAGCTGTAACCTCTTTAGAAAGTTATTGTGCCTTACTCAGATTCAGAATCTTATAACCAAAGTTTGACATAACTTTTCTCACTGAGCTTTAGTAATTATGAAATGGCATGACATATATTAAAATGCTTAATAGAGTACCTGGCTCGTAGTAAACTAATTTCAAGTGAGCCGTATGTAGATATTATTTCAGTACTCTTATCTTATGACATTTTTTTTTTTTACCTTTTCAAGAGCTGAGGAAATATCCACTCACTCTTTATAGACCTTGAGAACTGGTGACCCTCCTCTCCTCAATCTCTGCCGGGCTGGGTGCTGAGATAACAGGACAAACTGGGGAGCCAGGGCAGGGCTTGTGACTTGTGCATCTGCTGAGAAGACGAGATCAGGTGTGGGGGCAGGTCTGCGGGCAGCCTGTGGCCCTCCAGCTTGACTTTGATGAGGTGGCTGCCCAGGGCAGAGCCCTCATCATCCAGCAACCTGCCCTCCTCCACATCTGCCAGCTTCCAGGCCTTCCCCAGCACGGGACTGGGCAGCTTGGACTTCAGCATCTCATTGGCACTGGCACTTATGATCTCGCATTTGACAGGTGACAGCATGTGAAAGAGCTTGTTGTAGGTGGTCTTGTCCTTGTCCACCACCCACTCAACATCATCAATGTCCTCACTGGCCCTCTCGCCGTGGTTGTGCCCAAAGAGCCTGTTAATGGTGCCGTCTAAGACACGGCCCCTGGAAGGGCATCAGGGACTCTTCCTGGCACACCATCACCATCAGCCAGGCAATGTCGTTGGCCAGCATGTCATCCATCGTGTCCAGCAGCTTGAGCTTCAAGGCCTGGAACTTGAGGAAGTCCTGGGTCTGTAGGAGTTCCCGCATGTGGCGGGAGGCTTGGGAAGTCGCCAGCGGAGATATGATGCTCCCGCTTGATCTTCTGGTGGGTCTCTCCCAGGTTGTGCACCAGTTATTTCCTTTTGCTCTCTTTACCGAAGGCATTGGACATCTTGAAGGAGCCAACGATGTAGCGTGAACCCTGGCAGCCGTGCCTACGTGGTCAGGTCATGGGGCTTCCTGAGGACAGTGTTTGGGGGAAGAGACTGGATGTCTTTGAAGAGATCCTGCTCCTTGGCCTAGAAGAGCTTGCAGTTGTTGGGGACGAGGAGCAGATGGAACCAGAAGGAGTGAATGTACACCGTGACCCCCTTAGGAGTGTTGATGCTCTTCCCCAGGGACCACATGAGGGCCTGGAGACCCGCATCAGCTGCTCGGTCTGGATCTGTTGTGCCTTGTTTGGCACAACCCGTACCTCATCCTCCTGGTCCTTGAGGGTCTTGATGACTTCCGAGAACTCTTTGGAGATGTCCAGCTTATGGGCAGCAAAGAGGGGTATGATGCTGTTGACACGCTCAGCAAACTGGTTCCTCCAGGGCCTCCGCCAAGTTGTAATCTCGGTTGACGCGCTATGTCTCTCCAGGTAGGACCCCAGGAGTGTCAATGATTCGTGTGCTGTCCAACACTGGGCACCCATGAACCTGCTGAGGACGCCGTTGCTAAAGGTGTTGAGCTTGTAGAAGGGGCGCGGCAGGCGCCTGACCAGGGCGTTACCGGGCACCACGCCCTGGTGAGGTGGTGCGTGGCGGCGATGAAGGAGGCAGTGGTGTGCTCCGCTGATGCGCATCCCTGGGACGTCCTGCTCCATCAGGTGCTGGATGAGGGTGGTCTTGCCTGCACTGTACCGGCCCACGAGCAGCAGGGGCTTATGGTGGAGGTGAGTGTCCTCTTGTGCGGGTGAAGGGAACACGTGGAAGGGGCAGCAGCTTCTGAGTGTGCAGCTGCCACAGGCCCTCAGCCAGCATCCGAAAGAGCTCCAGCTGCTTCTCATGGCAGGTATACTTGCTGAGCCAGCTGAACATGCTCCCAGAGACAGGACTGGCTGCTGCGGTGCAGACCAGCAGCTGAGATCCGGAAGAGTGCACGGAGCCAACGTGGTGCCCTGCCTGGTGGCAGAGGGGCAGCACGGCAGGGGTCGGGGAGTGGCCTGCGCTGCGCAGGCGCACTTGCGTGGACCTCGGAGGCATCCTCTGCTGAGCGGACAATTTGCTGGGATTGGGGAATTTTTTACATGGGATTGGAGGATTTCCCTCAAAAGAACAAGAGAAATGCATCTATCTGCATGATCTTGAACCGCTACCATTTTGGTGCACACTGTGTGATGTCAGGGAAAGGGATCTCTGCTTTCACCAACTTAGAGAAATGGTAGGAATCAAGTGTTTCTATTGAGAAGATCATAAAAGAAATAAAAAGCTGCACTAAAGTAAAATTCTGGAGTTGTTAAGACCATGGGAAACATTATTACTAAATTTTCAGAAACTCAATTTATGGAGACGTTATTCAAAAAGTAAAAACATTAACTAGGTGAGGTTAGCCTTAAGAACAAGTTAGGAATGAGGTAAAGAAAACACCAGTATATATGATATAATTCATAATTTAATGCATTGGTTTCTTAATTTATCATACTTGACCCATTGATGTTTAATCGGCTAAGTTTGGTTATTTACTATTTCAAAATGTTTCTTTAAAAAAGAAATTGGCCCAGACTCAGACCAAAAAGTGCCTTTACTGTCTTCATCAGACAGTCTGTCTGTGTTGGGATACACATGACATAGGAACTTCAAAATGCTCAAGTTTAGTTAAATATCAACAATGGACAGTTTCATAGCAAAGGACCAAATAGTTTGATTGTTCCCATATGGTCCCAACTAAATTATTCTGTCCTGAAAGAAATTAATCGAGTAGAATCAACTAGTTGTAAATCTTACTCTCATTTATGAATTTCTTTTGTTTTCCTACCATGGAATACAGTAAAGCTATGACGTCATAGGTGTTTAATTTTAATATACATTAAAGTTTTATAGCACATGATGGGATTCTTCTTAGGTATTTTTACATTTCCCAGAAATGACTCAGTGGTATTATTTTTAGCGTACCCATAAATATCTAATGAATATTCAATGAACCATTAAGAGAAAAAATATTTATTTACCACCGTCCCAATAGCTTTTTATAAAAAAATAAAATGAAAAATTGACAGTCCAATGGGAGTTGGATACAAAATTGGAATACACAACACAGTATCAATTCACATGAAATATAATAATAATTAATGTGAAATGCCACTACATGACAATTTGATTGCTTTGAACATATTCATAAATAAGGCTATCATTCTAAAAGCCCAGAAATGACATTTATGCTTTGTAAAAGGTGGATATAGTCTAAATCAACTCTCAGAACATGAAGAATTATCTTAGATCAATGTTGTGCCATAGAACTTTCTTTGATGATAGAAATGTTCTATAATTGTGGATTGTCTAACATGATAGTCATTAGCCATAGGTGGCTATTAAGCGCTTGAAATGTGATTAGCATGACTGACAAATGGCTTTAAATTTGAATTAATTAAAGCTAAAATTTAAATAGTTATATGTGGTTTGTGGCTATTGTATTGGACAGAAGAGTCTTAGATTGATAATGGAAGTTATTTCCACATTGGACAATTATCCAAAGCAGAGATTAGTAACTGAGAAGAGGGCCAGTGAAACAGGATTTTTTATTTGACACAAGATCAATGATCTCTTCTTTCTTTGATCTTAAGCAAGCAAGACAAAGTTGGCATATATTTTACAAAGATTTCCCACAAGTCTTTATAAGCAAAGCTTGTTCATGTGATAGCATGAGAAATTTTCCTTTCCAAGAATGGTATTGAGAATTGAAATCACTTGCGTTATCATAGCCTGGCAATCTTAACTACAAACTGAACCCCCCTCCTACCATTTCAACTTGACTTTGTCCCTAGACAGTCTTGCTCAGGAATTTAAGGCTAGAAACTAGTAATTAGATTTTGTATTTGATTCAGGGAAATCCTGTAAGCCAATATAGGATAAAATAATTAGCTCATTTAGGCAAACAGCTATCCTAAAAGGAAAAATTTTGCTCACCTGGGCAAGCAGTATTGTTATCAGAGAAGTTTATTAAGCCATTTCCTGTCTGTGCCCACAATCCTAAACTTTATGTCAAAAATGTTTCCAGCCCCAATCGGCTGCTCACATTGAAAACTTGCTTTAAACCAGTTGGACCTAGACGCGAATAATTCTATAAATATCTTCTCCTGACTTCCCCTTTCTGAGATTCACTAAGATTCTGTCAAGGCAATGTTCTCCATACCTGCATTGGTCTAAAAATTAGTTTGCTTAATCAATGTTTTCTTGTGACCTTTCTGAGTAGTCAACATTGCACAGAGATCTTAAGGGAAATTCCTAGTTAATAACAGTTAAAATTTACCCTTTATTATTTCTGGAAAGGAATGAAAAGAAGTTGGTAAAGGCCCAAATCCAAAGTTAGCCACCTTTGGTTTCACTCACCTTTTGTGTAAAAGGAGAATACTAATAGTGCCAATATCACATGGTTATTATAAGGTCTGAACTAATTGATTCATAAGATTCAATTAATTTTCTCCCATGTAAACCCTCAAGAGACATTGATCATTTTTAGTATTTATCCAAAAAAAGAAATATCTCATGAAATTTTAATATTTTCCCAATAGAGTGAAAAATATCGTTAAATGTTCAGATGAAGTAGGATTTATATATAAATATAATAATATAATAATTATACTAATATAATATAAGCTCAAAGTTAAGTAGAGCCTTTCTATTCCTAAGAAACTGTTTCAGTAGTGTGCTCCAGTCCAGAAAACCAGAAAACTATGTATTGGCAATTTTAGACACTGGTCCAGCACATAGTAATGTCCCCTAGAAAATTCATGGGAGGAGAGGTGGTTGGAATAATGCAGGACTGTTTGTGGCACTTCAATGCCATAATGTCTGCACACTTTCCTTTTTAGTAAAATTATTGCATGCACCAGTTACTGTGGTGTTTTTCTATCAGAGAATAATCATCACTGGGCAATACCACGTTGAACTTCATATGAAGGTAATTAGTGAAATGTTGAAAAGAAATGGGGAACATTGTGGAATGAATATGCTAAAGACAGGAACTGATTACCTACACTGACAAATGAGAGTACATTTCAATTAACATTTGCCAATTATGGGAAATCCAAATTCAACTTAACCGACACCTATATCAAAGCCTTGAGGCCTATAAATTAGCTCCCTGGGACACATAATTCCAGGAAAGTTTAACAGAGGCATCTCTAATTGATGTGTTAGCCGTCTCACAGTATGCCAGGGAGTGCATTTAGGTGTCACTAGGCTATTTCAGCACTAGTTGAGATGAACAAATTACCCAGAGGCAGATCCTATGGAGTTTCACAAGAGTCTATTTTAAGTTTTCCTGTACTTTGAGAAGATTTAGGAAGAAAGTATAAGATTAAGGAGTTATACAGATAGGGGTAACAGATTTTATAATGCAAGAAACACCATCACTTATTCAACTATTTTTGTCTATCAATACAAGCTCTTTATCACCATAGAAACTCATAATGGCATTATGAAATCATTTTATGCTTAGTGATTGCCAGCATAATAACAGGTGTTAACAGCAGAGTCTAACTCTACATGATATTGTTAGTGCAGCAAAATATTTAATTTTTCAGGAATATGTAGATTCTGGTTTGGATATAAATATAGAACATAATGCAAATTAAATGTAACTTACTAAGGGAAGGTAAGTGAATCCAGAAAATAAATAAATCGAAAACTTATGCACTTATATCTGCTCTTTCAGCAATTAACATATGTAAGCATTCTTATTATTGTATTCCTGGAATATATCTATCATTGTCTAAAGAATAAATCCTACCTAGCTAATATGAACATGACAACAACATAATCTTAACAATTTACCATCACAGAGATAATTGAGCAAAGACATTGCTTTGTTAATTAATCTTTGGAATTGACAAAGTATTTTTCACAGATGAAAGAAATTAAAAAAGAATTTGATTTATTATATTTCCAGAAGATATAAAGTGCAAAAAAATATTGACAATGTTTGAAGAAAAAGCAATAGAATGCCAAAATAATACTCGTATGGAAATTAAAATAGTTGCACCATAATCAATGAAGTGTAAAATCCCTAAATAGTGTGTCTTCCATCCGCATAATTATTCCATGAAATATTGTAACAATTGGCAAATTTTGATATTTATTCACAAATTTATTTTCTCTCTGAATATTTTCATATGACTTAAATGGAATAATCCCTAGTAATTTAAGTTTCACCAAATCTATATTTTTATAGAATGTTAGAAATTTTTGAATAAGTAAAAAGCAAACATATTTAATCAATATAGATGTTTTAATATATTAAATAGCAATAAAATATATTTGGATGCCTTTGTAATATGTCCACTTGGCTAGACCTAAATGCACTTTCTCAGAAATCTGTTTCCTGCTAATTTTCCATTAGGATGGATCATAAGAAAGATTCTTGTGTGTGATATTTGAAAGATAGAAGTGAAACAACAACCATTTTGTAGATCATATATGTTGCTACTTATCTACTGGCTCATCGTATTAGCATGGCACAGCTGCTGGCCCTACAAATACTCTGCTTTCCCTGGGGTCTTCCTTCAGCTTCTCTGGCTCTTGGCCCTGGTATGTGTGTCCAGCTTTATGGTGAAGGGCCCTACCTTGTACAAGACACCCATAAAATCAAGGTGAGATGCAACGAGAACTAACATCAGCGTCAGCTTGTCCCTACAGGCTTCAGCTTGTTGTTGTTGTGTTTGTGGGTTCAAACTTGTTATTGCTCTACCATGGTCAGGGCTAGCATGAGATAAATGAGGCACATAGGGCACAAAATTTAAGGTGGTATTCACTGTCAGGGTTATGCAAGTGCAGGTGTAATATTTCTTTCAAAATTTAGTCTTGAATAAAATAAATAAAATTATCAAATATATTAAGCAGCATGTAACATTGCAACAATAAACTAGGTGAAATAATAGACCACTATATAGTAAAATATTGTGCAATTATTCTAGATCTGAAATGTTGAGAATGCTCTGGACGCTTGTGATTTATTTTTAAATTCAACATATTAATGATTCTAAGTGACCAATGTAGCATGCTTAATAAAGAAATCAAAACAATTGATTTTTTTCAGTTAAAGCATATCCGTGGAAGACCTCTGTGCATTCTCGTGAAAATTACTGCACTTTCTCAATGGTATTTTATTATATACTTATTTATTTTTGTAAATTAGCTTTTGTTTGACACTCTTGTCAAAACCCACCAACAAAAAGCAATCAACTTGTAAGACATCACAATTTTGCTTTGAACCCTCAGATCCTGCAAGAGCCTAAATCCACATCATTTTGCTGTTTGACATGTAGCACAGGAGTATTACAAGGGCTGGTACACCGAACAATGTCTTCCTCTTTGTTTAATTCTTTCTACAATGAGTCTCAGCCTATTTTTGCTTCAGCACTTGAAGAATACTGGGCAAGTTTGGCCATAGACTTGGATGAATTAATATTTTCTTTGATGGGCTGAGTACCCAATATTTTCTATGCATCAGGGGAACTCTTGGTCCCGTAGAAACCTCAAGTTTGAGGTTGGCTTAAGTTTAAGTAGGTGGGAAAATCTACATATAGCTGAGCAATGCAGAGTCCTTGGTCATTTCAAGAAACAGCCAGTCTTAAGAACATTTGATTTGGCAGTTTTATTTATAAAGGGAATGCTTCTCTCTCCCTCTTTTTTGTTATGGTTAAGTGAATTTGTTTATGCCTCCACAATGCAGTCATTAAAAATGTACTTTGTTGAAGAATATTTAACACAATATAATGTTCCAGGAAAAAAAAAACAGTTCCCAAAACTTTATGTGCAATTTTGTACATTATAATTTTCTAATTATGTATATATATTTGTAAGTATCCGTATATTATTTTTTTGACTATTTTAATTTAAATTTTACTTCCTTGATTTAATTTGTATCTTTTTCTTTTCCTCTGAAAATCTTGGTTTCTAACAATACTTCCTCTGTCTTTCTTTCTCTACAAATAGCCAATAAGCACAAGAAACGATGCTCAAAATTACTAATCATTAGGGGAATACAAATCAAACCACAGTGAGATACCACTTCACACTCATCAGGATGACTACTATCAAAAGAATAGAAAATAACAAGTGTTGGTGAGGATGTTCACATCATTGATTTAAAAAAGCATAGTTCTGACATATATTTTCATTTTATCTTGAAGTTTCACTTTATCTTACTCATTAACATAAAGTATTGATCAACATTCATAGTACAACTACACCCTGACAACCAGTTGTTAAACATTTACCAGCACACCACTGCTCAAAAGTTGCCTCATTCAGGAAGTTTTTCCTCATAATCTTCTTTCAGGAAGTTTTTCATGACAATCCAATTGTATTGGACTGAATTTTTGTGTCCCCCTCAAAATTCATATGTTGAAGCCCAACTCTCACACTGCATTTGGAAATAGGGCCTATGATGAGGTGATAAATGTTAAATGAGGTTATAAGGTTGGGGCCCTAATCCCGTAGGTATAGTGCCCATATAAGAAGAGGAAGAAAAATCAGATCTCTCTCTCCTCAGCACGTGAGGACACAGTGAGAAGGCAGCCATCTGCATGCCAGGAAGAGGGCCCTCACTGTGAACAGACTCTTTCCATACCTTGATCTTGGGCTTCCCAGTCTCCAGATTTGTGAGAAATAAAAGTTTATTGTTTAAATCACCCAGTCTATGGTATTTTGTTATAGCAGCCTGAGCAGACTAAGACAGTCCTCTTACCTCCCTTTCCTTAGAATATTTACTTTAGAAAACCTATAATTGCAAATTCTTTCCCAACCCATTTAAACTATGTATAACTCTCCTTAGAAGTTACCTGCCAGTCTTGAGACCCAGGGTATGTCTTTCTCAAGGACCTGGGAAACATCTCTTTGAAATGTAAACATTGAAGGAGATAGCTCCCCTAGCTTCCAGTCTGCTTGAAAGGGTAGGAGCCTAACTACAGTGGGCTCCTTGCTCCCAGTTGTAAAACTATCTCCTGTCATGAAGATAGGAGAAAGTTTACTTTTCTATTGGGTAAGGTCAATTAGTAAACACAAGTAGTCAACAATTCCCCTTACCCTAGCTCTTAAAATTCTCCAATCTTTTGTTTCAGTGGAGTTGAGATCAATCCCTCTCCCCTATTGCAATAATCTTGAATAGTCTTCCTTGCCCGTTTGGCTTTGTCAAGTGCTACTCTTACTTTAACAATGTTGTTGGAGGAGGTCATTGAGAGGACATGACCAGCAGTTGACCCATGAGCTGGACCTGGGCTATAGGAGGCTCCTCGGCCCCTCTTCTGATCTTGGAATGTATGTTCTACCCACCATTCCCATGGTGGGAGTTGTTTTCAAGGACACAGCCTTGAGAGAGCAATGTGTTGTTGAGACCATCTGGACAGTATACACAACTAAACCCAAGTAAGGCCTCTATATAAACTTTCAAGATTCTGGTGGGCCAGTGCAAAGATCTACTTGTCTTGCAGCCACCGAAGACAAGGCTCATAAGTAAGTTCCCTTGCTTGTTAAACCTGCCACCTATCAATTTGGAGTGGCCTCCTCTTCCTTTGGTCTCTCTTTACCCTCCATGTATGGGGCCACTTTCAGATTTCACCCAGGAAACTCCCAACGTTTCGAGCCAACAAATGTCTAAAAGTATTTTTCAAGTAACTTCTGAAGGCTCCAATTATTCCCTGACGTCAACTTCATAAGACTCAATTTAGGTCCAATCATTTTTTGAGGTAAGATTTGTGAAATCTCTTTGAAAATGTTTTGTCCTATCACCTGTGCTATTTAAAGTCTATTCTCAGACCTGGGATATCCATGTAAGTTTAAAACCTTCCTGGGCCATATTTTCCCCCAATCATTCGCTCTATCCAAGTTTTGGTTATTAAATGACCAATGGTCTACTCAATGTTATAAATGCAGAAGACCAGGATTACAAGCTCCCAGAAAAATTCAGAATTCCTCTAATTTTTTCCCTTTTATTCTCTTAAGGTTGGAAATTTTTGTGACAATGTTTCAACCTTCCTATGACAATATGTTAAAGTCAACATACCATGGATTATTGACCTTAAAGAGGTATGCCAGGTGGTGGAAAGGGATTATCATTTTGAATCAGAATTCAATCTTGGAGGTAGGAGTAAATGTGGGGGAAAAGCCAGGAAGTTCTAGGAGTACAGCTGTCTGAAGTTTTTTGTTTGTTTATTTTCATATGTTTGACTAGTCTGCAGCAGGAAAAATCATTTAAGAAAGTGATTTTGGAGTCCAAATTATGTTCTGATTTTTCCACATACCAATCAAAAAAGGCTGAACATTAAATGTTAGATTTTTTCTTCTAAGTCATATCAAACGTTCCTCAAAATGACCATCACAATGCTCAGTAGTTGTTGGTAAAGTGTGCAATTTCTGAAAGATAGAAACACCATTTAGGACTATGATGAGAGAACATGTACGAAGTATGAGTTTGCCTGGGGGGAGTGAGGACTTCAATTGAGACAACCCTGTGAGAACTGACCCAGTTGGAAAAAATGTGTTGCTTTTACATCTCGGGTGTGTATATCCTGACCAAATGCCAGCTGTCACCGTCTAGTAGATGGAACAATCAAATCAATTCTCAGGGAAACAAAGAGAAGAAAGAAAAGAGTCCATTTAAGGTCTTGAATAATAACCCAATGCAAATTTGTCCAAAGAACACTAGCGTAAAGAGACACCCTACTTATTAGTCTTTGGGGTTGGATCCCATTGTCAGGCTTATTGAGCATATTTTCCTACCCACTTACCATGTTCTCTTTTTAGCAACAACAGCAAATTCACAAATATGAAAGGGAAACAATAATAGAAAATAAAGATAACACAATCTGATCAGATTCCTAAATTATATACTGAATCTTAGGAATAAAATAAACAGCAATACAAGGTTCAAGAAAACTTTTTGTGCTTTTATTCAACATAATATTTCACGGTTAAAAGCTAGGTGGTTTCTAACAGCTGGAGGTAAAAGGGTCTAACATATGAGCACTATTATTGAGCCTACCAACTAAGGACAATCAAGGACACACCTTTGTTGCAACCAAAACCAAGTTTATTACCATGGTGTAGCAAGAGAGAATGCAGTGCAAATAATCCTTAGGAGTGACTCCTTTCTTTTGAATCTATGGGGAAATGTTTCTTGTGGTTTTACTTCATCCAGAGGTTCGTTATTGGGGCTTATAAGGTACCATTTTGGAGGAGGCCTGTCAATGGTTTCTGACTATAGCAGGCTATAGATTTTTTACACACAAATCTCCTGGAAAAAAAAATGAAATATAAGAAAAGTCAGTGGTTATAATTTTGCAACATTTAAAGGTCAGTAAATCTAATGATAACTTTACTACATTTGCTTTTTAATAGTAATCGTACAGCAACCAATGAGTTATTTAATGTATGGTTTATTTATTTATTTTTTTTAAAGATTTTATTTATTTATTTTTTTCCCCCCAAAGCCCCAGTAGATAGTTGTATGTCATAGCTGCACATCCTTCTAGTTGCTGTATGTGGTACGCGGCCTCCGCATGGCCGGAGAAGCAGTGCCTCGTGCGCGCCCGGGGTCCGAACCAGGGCCGCCAGCAGCGGAGCATGCGCA
Organism: Ceratotherium simum simum; assembly: GCF_057802395.1. Lineage (NCBI taxonomy): Eukaryota > Metazoa > Chordata > Mammalia > Perissodactyla > Rhinocerotidae > Ceratotherium > Ceratotherium simum. The sequence continues at coordinate 22,679,241 of NC_141917.1, read as the reverse complement.
CTTAACCGCTAAGCCACGGGGCCGGCCCTGTACGGTTTATTTTTAAAGGAACACTATATATCTTCCAAAATATGTTTGCCTGAAGCTTGGTCTAGAGCTGAAGTTGGAGCATCTTTACCTTGTCTTTTAAGTGATGAGACAGACGAAGAATCCTTGAAAATTCTCAGCTACTCTTAGAGCAGTATTTTGGTTGCCTATGATAAAAGGAAATTTATAGACATAAGAAGAAGTTGGAATCAAATCTAATCTTCAGCTACCTGGGTAGCCACATATTGTGACTAGTATAAGAGCTGGGTGTAACCAACAGAAATGATTTGTAGATTAGGAATTTTCTTCATCCCATCTCTGGTTTACCTTTCATACTGATTATTTCAACAAGGGAGAGGACAAACCTTATTCACTACAATGTGATTCTCTATCTTTTACAAATTGTGAATTAGAATGTCTTATCACCATTCATCAGTTCAAGCAACATAGACTCCCAGCACTACTTTCTATGATTTTCTACTGTATTATTGTGCAACTATTAATAAGAATAAAAAAACAAAGTAGATAGTCAAATTATGAAAATTTTCACATGAAAATTTCATATTTACATTAATTTTGAGAAAATCATAAAATTACCTAAAAGAAAATTATTAAGAAGAATGTGAAAAATGTCTCTGATAATTTTTTTTGATATGACATCAAAACACATTGAAATTAGTCATTGTATCTCCAAAGCATTTGATATTTCTATGGAACAATAGTAGTTTCAAAAGTAGTGTCTGCAGGGGCTGGCCTGGTGGCACAAGCGGTTAAGTGCTGGTGCTCCGCTGCAGTGGCCCCTGGCCGCCGGTTCTAATCTCAGGCATGCACTGATGCACCACTTGGCAAGCCATGCTGTGGTGGCGCCCCCTATAAAGTGGAGGAAGATGGGCATGGATGTTAGCCCAGGGCTGATTTTCCTCAAAAAAAACCCAAAAAAGTAGCGTCTGCATTGATTGATTATGTAATTTGAGAGACTTAAAAATGTTGGAGATCTTCAGAGAGAAAATTCTTGCAGCAGTTGTTACATCAAATATTCTGGAATTTATTTTTTATTCATTTTAGAAGATAAGCACAATCATATTAATAGTTATATGTAGAGAGGAATTGCAGGAATGTATCATTTTATTGTCCTTTTAATGATATTTTTATACTTTATAATTTTAGCAAATTTTGCATATTCATTATTACTAACCCTAAAATATGTTAGTACCTTGGAATCCTTTTATCTACCCTTTCTGAGTTTCTTATTAATTCTGTATTTGCAGTTAGTAGTAAATGATTCAGGAATAATACTTAAATTCATTATTTTTCAACAACTATTAGATAATATGATTAATTTTACTATTGCTGATACTATGTCAAATACATTCATTGGACAATAATTATGTTAGGTTTTACTTCAAGTGTGAAACTATTAGATAAATAGACTGATTGGATTTAATAACTTGTAATGATATCTTGGAGAATGATAGTGACAGACTAAATAAAAGTAATTAAGAAGTTCTCCATTAACTCATTATATTTAAGCTTAAAACCTTTAAATAAAAGAAGTGTTTTAATAATATCTAATATTTGAGAGTTCCAAGGCATGTTAGATCAAACGGCACTAGTGACCATTCCTTTCCTCTACTCCCAGGGAAAGGTCGTATCTGCTTAGGTATATTATGTGTGCATGCATGGTTAGGCAAGGGGCTTTGTGTACCTTGTTTCACCAAACCTTGAAGTGGGTTTCATTTTCCCCAAGCCCCTATATCTCTATCTACATCTATGTATCTAAGTGTCTATCTATCTATCCATCTATCTATCATCTAGCTAGCTAGCTAGCTAATCTATCTCTTTCTCTCTCTTTCAATCGAGAAGAAAGTCTTAAATTAAGCTTTTTAAAAATAATCTCATCATTGATCATGGGATTTATTCATTAATTAATGATATCAATCAACTTTTCTCTCTTTCTTAACCATTTTCTTAGTTAATTGCCGATTATGCCTTCTCCATGCCTCTCTGTTTTGTTCTCTATCGTTTACTACCAACTTTACTATCTTCATTAAACCAGTGAGGTTTTGAGTTTAGGCTCTTTTTGTAATCTGTAACTAGTCAACTGTCTATATTTTTGCCTTTAAACTATCTTTCGTATTACCAGCAAAGGTTTATTTTTGCATCACGCGTCGATGACAAAGCTTAAAACTCTTAGCAAGCTTATATGGATATATAACATCTAGTCCCATTCAATCTAACTATTCAGTGTGATTCTATATAGTTCCTTTATTTCACATCTTATGCTGTAGTCCCATTATTTATCTTTTTTGCTAATATAACATTGCTCTAAATCCAGTGAATAATTTCAGCAGAGCCCAACTACTTCTACCCTTAATGTCCTACGTAGTTTCACACTTGCGTCTTGGTTTATGCTATTTCATCTGGCTGGGGTAGCCTTATCCATTGGCGTTGCCTCTTGAACAAAATCCTATAAATTCAAGCTGTGAAAATATTTGCACAATTTGACAAAATTCAGTATTCCCTCTTCTGCACAGCTACTGCACTGTGTTCTATTCCTGATTATGTCGTTCCCTGTCGCACTTTTACTTGATCATTTCTTATTGCCTTCATTCTCTAAGAGGTGATTTAGAGTTGGCAATTAAATTTGATCCATCATTATAAGTGTACACGCCAGACACTTCTTAGAATATACTAAATGCTCAAATATATATTTTTTTAAATATAAAAATTTAACAATTTTTGGACAAGAATCTGTCCATACGCAGATTATTTCATGTAACTAAATATGAGGAACTTTCTGGAATGTAACCGTTTCTAACTAACAGTGTGGTTAATCCTATAAAGTATATCATTTTAATTATACCTTTTTAAATAAGGGCTTCATATTTTATAGCAAGATGGAAAGTGGCTCATTCTGATTCTATATACAGTATTTCTATAAATTCCTCTTCTGTCATTAAACTGTGTTAATAAACTATAAACTGATTAGAGAAAAGAAGAAATTGATCGTCCATGTGACTATATAGCTTCATTTTCAAGAAGTTAGTATTACTATGTTAAATCTATTTTTTTCACTTTTCAATATCGTTGAAACTGTCGGGCAATCAATGACGTTTAAAATTGCTACCAGCCCGGCATGTGCCAACTTGGCTGTTATTCTTGGTGGTGTGATTGCCCAACTGTAAGCTCTCAACAATTTAGTCAACAAACTAAGAAACAGTGAAAGCAGGCACACGAGTCCTAGTTGTTGTGTGAAAATGTTCAATTGCAGGAAACATCAATTAAGAACAAGCATCAAAACATAAAAACAGATGTCAACAACTTGGAAAAACAGTGAAGATTTCTAGAAGAAAACCGTTAAAGAGAAAACACTTAAAAAATTGCTGTATTCTCAGAATTTTTAATTGGAAAGAGATGATACAATGTGGAAAAAATTTGTGTATCGGTGGCTTTCATTTAAAAAGTGATTCAGAAAAGTCACACTACGTGAAGACGTTTTAAAAAACGTTATTTTCTCTTATTGTCCATATATTTAATTTTAAAATATATATTCTTAACATTTAAGAATATATATCCAATTTAATATATCTAAAAATATCTAAAATACCTTTTTAATGTGAATATTTGTTTAAATCAATTATATTTTATACAGGACAATATACGATGATAGTATCTTAAGCTTATTAAGCACTTTTTGAGCTATTCATCTAGGCCATAGTCCAGACTATAGCTATTAGTAATAGTTACTTAAGCTTAAAATCACATATTTTTATTATTATGTATAATATATGTTATATTGTATGTATGTATAACATACATATTGTACATACATACATATGTTATATATATATGTATAACATGCATTGGGACAAACTAATAATCATACACAATACACATACACACACACATAAATGCATAATTTAAGCCTTACTTTGGTAAGAATTTGGTTGAGGAAGATGATAGTTTTTATTGCAATTTTCTACCCATCTATGTCCTTGTTCTTTAATTTTCAGAATTAATATTTACCTTTAAAAATTGCCCTTCAGACTCAATGTTTATTTTCATAATTGTCTTTCCTAATTCTGATAGCAAAACCAAATATTTTGGTTAGTTTAATTATCATTTTTCCCAATTTCAGTGACATCTGACAGGTTTTGTGTATTTTTCATTATTTTTTTCTAAAATCGCTATTGATTCCTGTGGGTTTTTTGGGAAGATTTTCTTTTAATCAGAATCTAACTCATGACTTTTTTTTCTCGTTGACTTGGAGTTAGAAATATTACCTCCAAAATTTAGGCATATACCCTTAGGGAAAATTAACGTTTATTATATACCTTCAGAAATATTTTTTATGTTAGTTCATCTATTTATATGGATGTATTGGCAAATTTTTATAAAATATGTCATTATTTGAAGAAATCTATAATAGAGAATTATATACTTCATAGAAGATGAATGAGAACCTTCAGTTTTCAAATGAGAAATTTTAATTTTAAATTTGTTCATGATATTCTCTTTAGGTAATGCAGTATACCATGCACACAGATTTCAGAGGAGACCCTTTGGTATTGTTACCTCTGTTTTTTGATTAATTGTTTCAAAATCAGCAGCGATTTGCTCCTCAGTTGTGGCAGAGTCTGCCCATTTGTTCTCCAACCCATTTTTTTTTCTTTCTGGACAGAGCCAGATTGCATTTCCTTTCCTTCTGGCAGTTAGCTGTGGTCATGTGACCGAGTTATGGCAAATAGAATGTCATCAGAACCTACACAGGTCACTTCTAGGCCTGGCAAATACTTCCCATGCGTGATCCTCTACCTTCTTTATCTGACATGCTGGCTGAATTCAGAGGATTCAGAGTTCTAAAGCAGTGTGGACCAAATTGGGGAAAGGGCCTGGGTCCCTGAATGACCATATGCAAGGCCACACACTCACCAGGAAATCCCACTATGGATGTCGCATGAGTAAGAAAGAAACTCCTATTGCATTAAACCAATGGATTGGGGGTTAATTTACAAACACTTTCCTTACTAATATAAATAATACATTAAGGTATCCTAAATTTTTCACCTTCATAGAATTATGCGTGCCTTCAAGCTTCCCCTTGCTACTTGGAGCTCAGCAAACAAGAGATAGAGAGAAACTAATCTAATCTGGATGCATTCAACAAGGACTCTAGTAGGAAACTAAAGGAAAAACATATCTAAAATAAATTTAAAATGCAATATTTAAAGTTAGGCTATTTTATAAAGCCTTAAAATATGAGATATTTTATAGTCTAGCCCCAGACTCCTCAGCTGGTATAATTTACCAGCCATATGGATAACTCTATGTAACATGGATGGATAAGTCTATGTAACAATGTCATTCAATCATTCTTAAATTAAAGTGGACATGGTTTTTTATTTAGTAGAATTCTTAGTCCTCCAAGAACTTAGTTTCTTGTCTTCTCTTTGACCGTGGGACATTACTAATTTCTCCTCCAGCTCATGGTTGAACTGTACTTCTGCTCAGTCACTGATATTTGTTGTTCAATTATTTTCTGATCTTCTTCACAATTGATTCCAGCTATGGTCACACGTATTCTTAAATGGCCTTGAGATTCTTCCCTGATATTTTTAAATGTGGCCTGAACATCATAATTGAAATAATTATAGCATTTTTATAATAGGCAGAAACCTTATATGCACAATGCAAATGCACCAATAGGCACATTGTTTGTGATGGTTCATTTTAGAAGTTAATTTGATGAGGCCACAGAGTGGCCAGATATTTGGTCAAACATTATTCTGGGTATTTCAGTAAGGGTATTTTGGATGAGATTAACACTTAAATTGGTAGAGTAAGCAGATTGGTCTTCATAATGCAGATGGGCCTCATCTAATCAGTTGAAGTCCTGAAAAGAAAAAATATAGCTGACCTTCCCCCAAGTAAAGGATAATTCTTCCTGCCTGATAGCCTTCAAACTGGGTCATTAGTTTTTTTCCTGACTTCAAATTTGAATTGAAACATTGACTCTTCCTGTGTTTCTAGTCTACTGGCCTTTGGACGAGAACTATATTATTGGCCTTCCTAGCTCTCAAGCCTTCAGGCTTGGTCTAAAACTAACCCATCAGCTCTTCTGGATTTTCAGCTTGCTGACTCACCCTACAGATCTCAGGACTTGGCAGTCTCCATACTCATATGAGCCAATTTCTTATAATAAACCTCTCTCTCTATATATGTGTATATATATATACACATACACATATATATACACACACACACATATATACATCTTATTGGTTCTTTTTTTATGGAGACTCCTCACTAACACACTGTTATTAAAACAACGTTCCTCGGAAGAACAGCTAGAAAATGTAAAATGAAAATAGCAAGTAAGTTTTTGTAAAGGCAGCTATTTATAGAACTAGACAAAAGCATAATAAGGAAGATAATAAAGTTCTCAAATGACTAAAATATTAAAATTGCTGTGACAATCTAGGAAGTTTTAGGCTAGTAGAGAAAAATCAGGCCCTTCAGTAATTAGCTTCCATAAACAATGATAACTATCAGCAGAAAAGAGAAACCCAAAGGAAGTAAAATGTTTTTAAAAACATCCTTGATTGTAATATACTGATTAATTTTTTATTTCAAAATGTCATCAAGTAAGATGTGATACTCACCCGAGAATCCATCATTGCAAAAAATAAATCGGTTTTGTTTATTTTTATGCAACAATTTGACAAGTATTGATTTAGTGTCTGCTAAATACTGGGTAATAAGATTATAACAGCGTATAAGACACAGGACCCGGTTTCAAAGGCATTTAAAATTTGGTGAAGCAAAGTCATATTAAAAAACATAATAGCGGGGCTGGCCCGGTGGTGTAGTGGGTAAGTGCACGTGCTCCGCTTCAGCGGCCCAGGGGTCTCAGGTTCGGATCCTGGGCGCGCACCAACACACTGCTTGTCAAGCCATGCTGTGGCGCCGTCCCATATAAAGTTGAGGAAGATCTGCACGGATGTTAGCCCAGGGCCAGTCTTCCTCAGCAAAAAAAGAGGAGGATTGGCATTGGATGCTGGCTCAGGGCTAATCTTCCTCATCAAAAAAAAAAAAAATTAGCAAAAGTAAAGGTAAAGTGTATAGAAGGTATAATTCTAAAACATCATAGTAACATAAAAATAAAGAGGTAAACTCTACTAGTCTTAGAAAAGAGATCTAAGAGAGGTTAAGGAAAGCTCCATCAGAGGCAAAGTTACTTGAGTGGGGTCTATTAAATCAGCACTGGGTTAGTAGACCAAGTCTCAGAGGTAGGGGATCAGAAAAACTAGCATAAAAAAAATACAGAGACTTGAAACAACACACTATGTTTGGGAGATCATAAGTTGTGCGTAAAAGTGTAAGTTTGAGAGAGGAGATGTTACCTGCAGGTGACAAAGTTAAAATGTAGGTGTAATTAAGTTTTTTGTATGCTATATGTAGGAAATACTTTTTTTGTTTTCTACCCATCCATCCACTCTGTCCTTTTCTTCTTCCTGAATGCAATTTTGTTTAGTAAACAAATTATGAAATCACAGACTTCAGGAACGTCTTATTTCTTCCCTATGTATAAGAATGGGTTCCATTTCTACTGGTTTAGGCGTTGACATGGATGATAACATGGACCGATCGTATTTGAAGACAAGTTAACTGAGGATGTTCTAGGAGGGGTTCTCTTGCTCTTAACAAAAAGAAACTAAAACTATTGGCTAATGCAACATTGCCTGAATTTCTTTTCTTTTATTTCTTTTTTGTAATTTTTGTTATTGCTGTAACATGGGGTTATGACATTTAAATTTCAGGTGTAGATCATTATACTTCTCAACATTGCCTGAATTCCTGAACTCTTTTTATTCCATTCAATTTTGCTTGAAATGGACCAATAATTTTTCTGAGCTCTTCTTTTTTGTATTAATAAGAGTTTACAATGACTTTGAAACTCACTATGTTCGGTGTTCTGACCTGTTCACTTGGACCCTAGGGTTTTTTGTTTTGTTTTGTTTGAGAAAAGTCATCCATTTTTTTAAACTATTTTGTCACTGCATAACCTGTAATACCATTTTTTCCATCTCTGAGATTAGTGTCCTCACATTTGAAACTCACTTTCTAAGCCATTGCCATATGTTTAGATGTTTTGTTAACAATAACACCCAGTTCCTGATAGCAATATTCTAAGTTAGCTAGCATAGACTAAATTATGCAGCAGAAACAATAACAATGATGACAACAACATTCTCATTGAATTTATATATCATAAATGTATTTTTTATTCACAGACCATGTCACATGTAGGTTGGCAAGGGACTCTGGCAAGTCAATCATTCTGGGACACGGGATGATGGAGAGTTTACTAGCTTTTAACTGCATCACATGGGACATACCCACATGCTCCATCATAGAAGCAGAGAAATAATGGAGTGATTAATGATAAATAAAGATTTCCCTGATGCTTCTAGGAGTTGAAAAACATTATTTCTGCCTATATTTCATTAGCCAGAATCTTATGTGGCTCAGTCTAACTGCGATGGGCTAGGAAATTCAGAGCAGGAGAGTATGTATCTCTGCTTTAGTAGGAATCTTGCATGTTTTATTGCTATTGAAACAATTTTATTGTTTTTTATATTTCTGTTTGTTGATGAATTTAAATATAATCCTCATTTCGGCATGGCTAGGAATTTTTTTCCAATTGATTCATTGTATTTCTTATAGTCTTTGTGGTGTGCTAAATGCAATGCATATTTCACTATCTCCTAACTATAAATTTGTATTTCCTTTCAAATTCTTGTATGTTTTATTTTCTTTTTTTTACTACTTAAGAGTACTGGTTAGGATCTAGAGAACAATAGTTATGGTGGAAGTTCCTGGTTCCTATGTGAAGTTCCTTTCTCACATTATGCATTATTATACTATTCTGTCCACTGAAAGTGTTGCTTTTTGGGTGTGAGCATCCGTGCAAAGATATCTGATCCAATCTCCCACCTTGCTGCTTCCAGTTTGTTGATTCTTGTATCCCCAGTTCATGCCTAATTAAAATTCAGAAATATGGACTGCAGAGATCCAGCAAAGACAGGGATCAGCACAGAACCCAGGGGAAATGATACTTTCAATGCTACTTACATCTCTGGATATTTCTTTATGACACTTCCTTTATGGTACTTTCTGGCATTATAGGGTAGCCTTGTTTATTTTAATATTATTTATTTTCTTATTATTGAAGTTTACTTTTAAAAAAAAATTCTGAATGTAATCCATAGACAGGAATGCAATTTTCAAATATGCTCTCCCATTATATGACTCTTTTCATTTTCTTAATAGTACTTTTTGAAGAGAAAACTATTTTAATATTGATAAAGTCTAATTTGTTATGATTTTTTAAAATTGTGTTTTCAATGTCATATCTAAATATTTTCAACTAACTTCAAGGCTCAAATGTATTTTCCTACATTTAGTGTAGAAAACTTATGGTTTTAGGTTTTACATTTAGCACAATGATCTATTTTTAGTTAATTTTTGTATGAGTTGTATGTGCGTTTGCATTTGAATATTCAGAATGTTCCAGCACTATTTATTGAAAAGACTGTCTTTTTTTCCTATGGAATTGAATTCCATTGAATTTCAATCAATTGACAAATATGTGCAGTACTATTTCTGGGCCCTCCTGTTCTCTTTTATTGATCTATGTGTCTAAACGTTCTCCATCCACATCATTGTGATTAATGAAACTTTACCATAGATCTGAGCATCAGATAGTTACAGTATGAAACTTCCAACTCTGTTCTTTTTAAATATCGTTTTGACCCTGGCAATTCATTGTCATTCCCAGAAGTTTTAGGTTATTGTTCTGCAGGAGAGATGGGTAGAAGAATCTGGGTTCATTCCCTTACCACAGCGGCCACTGCTCACTCTGCCCCGCCAAGGCCTGCACCAAAAGTAACACTTTCTCAGAACTCTTCACAAGCTTTTTGTCAACACCTGGTACTGTCCTTGGAGATGAGCCTGAGAGAGGTTGGAAACTTCTCCAGTGTATATGGCACTAAAATGTCCTATAATATTTCGCTGGCCACTCTTACTAATTAATTAAACATTTTTCCAGAATCTTCGTACTGGTGTCCAGCAGCCTCTGTTCCAGATGAGCTAGTACTGGCATCACTTCTCTTTTTGGAGATGCCTGTCTTTTCTTACGTTTCTAATTATTTGATCATTCTGTGACCTCAGTTCTTTGAGGGATACAAGAAAATTTGAATTTGCAGATTGTCCAGTGTTTTTGTGTGTTAGTTTGCTTTTGTTGTTATTATAAGAATGAGAGTGATGCTGTTTGAAGCATTTTACATCCTATATGGAAGCCAAAAGTCACACACACAGCTCTTTAGCCAAATTTTGGAGATGTTCAGGATAGCAGACACGCTTCCAAAATTCAGCTCTGCTCTCCTTCTTCTGGTTTAGCTGAATGGCATAAATCTTCACCCAATACATACTTTCTTCTTATTTGACTTACTTTTTTCCCCGAAGACTCCTTATAAGACCAATAACAACAATGCTGTTGACAGGCATCGAACTAGAGGTAGATAAATTTGGGAATGAGCCCAGATAAGAAAAAGTTCGTAATGTTAATGAAGAATGTGGTAATATGGATAGAAAAGAAATGGTGGGTTCAAGAGGCAGAAGGGAATTAATTTAATGATTTATTTATTTCTGAGATATTTAAGAAGTAGACAATAAGAAAGATACTCATGTTTTTAGTTTGCATGACTGTGAAGAGTGTGAAAGTCTTTGTATAGCAATTTATACATGTATGGAAATAACTTCTGGAAAGAAAACAATTAATAGACATTATTTGACTTATTTCTTGCACTGAGCTATTGTCCATCAGATACATTATTTTCTTTAATCTTCACATTACCCTTTAAGACATATGTTATTTTGATCACACTTTTGCGTATGAGAAAACTCAGTCTTAATGAAATTAAGTAGCATGGCTACTATGTGGCAGAGCAGAGAACATACTATATAACCTAGGCTTTCTAAACCTTGATACTATTGACATTGTAGGGCCAGATAATTCTCGTGGGAAGCTCTCCTGTGCATTTTAGGATCCCTGGCCTTTACTCACTAGACGCAAGTAGCAACTACCCCTCCCACCAGTTGTGAGAACCAAAAATATCTCTAGATATTGCCAAAAGTCCCCCAGGGAGGACAGATTTGCTCCATTTTGAGAACTATCAATCTAATCTCTCTTACTTCAAATCTTGTGCTATTAGACACTGTTATATATTGCCTCCTGGAGTTCAATATGCATCTGATTTTGACATTAATAGATTATTAATATTATATCTACTCTAACTCTAAATAGAGGCAATGATATAAGATAGCTTATAAGTATTCAGAAATTTGGGGAAAAGAGTGAAATTTTCTTGGTCTGATGGTAATTTTAATATCCCTAGCATATGCCTAATTAGTGATACTAAAGAATTTCACCTATCCCATTTTGTTCCATATTAGATTTTATTAGCACAATTAAGCCGCTCTTTAAAATCCATAAAAGTCCATCTGTCTCTAGTCTAGAGGCAGGCACATCTTTTTCAAGGTCATTTAATGAATTGATAATTAACCTTCTAAAGATTAGTACTTCATACTAAAGGTCTTTTGTCATCTCTGATTAAAGCAAAACCATTACATTTATATCTCCCACAAGATATGTGGCTTACATTTTTATTAACATTACAATTAAAATGATGTTTTCTTGGTTTTCCTCAAAATAAAGTGGTGGATGGAAACACAACATCTGTTAAGATGCCAGCGGTATTATTTGTATATACACTTTTAATAAGCTTTTATTCAGCACCTGCTCTTAGTCTGAATCAGAGATTTGAGGGTTCAAATGGAATCACACAGAAAAATATGGAATTGGGACTATAAAGTGAAACAAATGCTAAAAATTCAAACATGAGAGCAAAGTCCTGAGCCTATTGCTGTATGGAATCCCAAGTTGGTTTAAAACTGAGAAATTAGAACACTAAAATTAAATACTATTGATGAAAAAGCCAAACAAGCCCACGTTAAAAGAATAATTGAAATGCCTGTGGAGGTCTAGTAAATTGAGCAACAGTGAGGTAGACTACCAAGTAAGGATTAAAACCAAAACATTAAGTAATAAATTTATTATTGTTTGGCTGTTATGTAATAAAGCAAGGGTCTAGTTACTGGAGAATTGAAGGAATACAGTTAAAATATGATGCGCCACAATACAAAGAATACACTTTATTCTTTTGAAGTTTTGAAGTTGAGCTATCTTTGTAGTCAAGTACTTGTATATTCTAATTCAAGATCCAATGAAAATTGTTAACTTTAGGAACTTGGGAGGGCTTTAAACTGCTGTTCCCTCATTGATAAATGGAGAAGTCCATGTCTGTCTTGCAAGATTTCTATGAGGATTAAGGATTTATTTTCCTTGCTTAAGGCCAGTCTTGGCCTTAACATTTGGTGGGGGTGGAGAGTTGAGGAGAATGATAAGTAACACATTGTATTTTCTCAACTACGCGTTGAGTGTAGGATGCGTAAATATAAAGTATTAAGTATATGTTGACAATGTAATTTATATTCCAAACCGGGAAATATTTTTAATTCTTTTTTTAGGAAAGAAAGTTTAAATAAATACAGTGTAGAAAGAATATTACAATCCACCATTAACAATTATTAATGTATGTCCAGTCTTCTTTCATCTATATCCCCACTCAATTCTCCTTCCCCCCAGCCACTTAACGTGAGACATACACAACTTAGAGAAAATCATTGTATTTTAAATATGCCAGGATATATATTTCTAAAAGATAGTTACTACTTTAAAAGGGATAAAATGCAGCCTCAATTATATGTCACATCAAAATGATAAATACCTCTTCAATATTAGCAAATATAGAGTCATTCTTCACACGACACTGACTGTATTATAAATCTGTTTTTAATTTCTTTTTTTTTTTTTTCTGAACAGTTTGAAGACAAATCTAAGTGAGACCTGTGCATATAACTGGATGATAGGACTCTTAAGTCTCTCTTTTTTAGACATTTTCTTTTTCTTTTTTATTATTTCTTTTTTTAATTTGAAGCATAATTTGCATGTAGTGAATTTGTAACAGCTCTTATGTGTACATTTGATGAGTTTTTTATATATATATAGGCTTATAGATCTATATCTATATTTGTCTATCTATCTATATCTATGAACAAAATGAGATGAACATTTACTTTACCTCAGAAAATTTATTTTTTATGGTATATTAGATAGTTTTAAGTGGGTTTTTCTGCTTTCTGTTTGTTTGTTGTTTGTTTTTTTTAATTGAGATATAATTGACATGTAACATTGTGTAAGTTTAAGGTGTACAATGTGAGGATTTGTTACACTTATATATTGCAATATGATTACCACCATAGCATTAACAAAAAAATATTTCTTTATGCACCTTTCAGGGCAATTTTCTTCCCAGAAGCAACCACAAACCTCATTTCTGATTTCTCTAAGTATAGAATAATTTCACAACCCAAAATTCTTCTATGCTTTGTTTATTCTTCCCTCCACTTGCTCAAACCCTGGCAATCAGTGATAGAGATGTCCCCACCTTACGATGGTTTGACTTAATGATTTTCTTTGACTTTACAATGGTGCGAAAGTGATAGGCATTCAGCAGAAACCATACTTTGAATTTTGAATTTTGATCCTTTCCTGGGCTAGCAATATGCAGCACCTATGAGCCTCTCTCCTGATGCTGGGTGGCAGCAGCCAGCCGCAGTTCCCAACCAGCCATGTGATCACAAGGGTAAACAACCAATGTGCTTACGACCATTCTGTGCCCATACAACCATTCTGTTTTTCACTTTCAGTACAGTATTCAATAAATTATATGAGACATTCAACACTTTATTGTCAGTAAGGCTTTGTGTTAGATGATTTTGCCAAACTGTGGGCTAATGTAATTGTTCTGGGCACATTTAAGGTAGGCTAGACTAAATTATGATGTTTGAGAGGTTAGGTGTATTAAATGCATTTTCGACTTATGATATTTTCACCTTACGATGAGTTTATCAGGACAGCACCCCATCATAAATCATGGAAGATCTGTATTTTTTACTATCCTCATAGTTTTGCCTTTTCCACAATGTTACATAGTTGAAATCACACAGTACGTAGCCTTTTTAGACTGGCTTCTTCACTTAGCAGTGTACATTCAACGTTCCTCCATGTCTTTTCATGGCTTGATAGTTCAGCTCTCTTTATTGCTGAATAATATTCTATTGTATGGCTGTGACGCAGTATCCTGTTTATCCATTCATCAATTGAGAGACACATTGGCTGCGTCCATTTTGGCGATTACGCATAAAACTGCTATCAATATTCATATGCAGATTTTTGTATGAATGTTAGTTTTCAATTCATTTGAGTAAACACTGAGGAGTGTGATAGCTAGATCTTATCCAAACACTATGTTTAGCTTTGTCACAAACTATTAAACTCTTGTAAAAGGGCTGCCCATTTTGCATTCCCACCAACAATGAACAAGAGTTCCTGTTGCTCCAGATTCTTGCCAGAATTTGGTATTGTCAGGATTTTTTTATTTTAATAGGTATACAGTTGTATCTCATTGTTTAATTTGCAGTTGCTCTCAAGATTATTTTTTCTTTGATTTTTCTGCAGTTTCAATATGATATGCTTAGGTGTAGGGGGTTTGTTTTGGCATTTTTCCTGCCTGGTGTTCTTGAGCTTCTGCATCTGTGGTTTGGAGTCTGATATTAATTGGAAATTCTCAGTCATTATTGCTTCAAATATTGTTTCTATTCCTTTCTCTCTTTTTCCTCTTGGTGTTCCCATTATATGTATGTTACACCTTCTGTAGTTGCCCCTCGTTTCTTAGATATTCTGTTCCATTTTTTTCCTTCTCTCTTCTCTTTGCTTTTCAGTTTGGAAGTTTCTGTTGAGATATCTTCAAGGGCAGAGACTCTTTCCTCAGCTCTATTTAGTCTCCTAGTGAGCCCATCAAAAACGTTTTTCATTTCTGTTTAGTGTTTTTGATCTCTAGAATTTCTTTTTGATTCTTAGAATTTCCATCTCTCTGTTTACATTATCCATTGCATGTTATCTACTTTTTTCCATTAGAGCCCCTAGCATATTAATCATAGTCGTTTTAAATTCACAGTGATAATTCTAACATCCCTGCTATATCTGAGTCTGGTTCTGATTCTTGCTTTGTCTCTTCAAACTGTGTTTTTCCCTTTATTATGCCTTGTAATTTTTTTTTTTTTGAGGAAGATCAGCCCTGAGCTAACATCCATGCCAATCCTCCTCTATTTTTTGCTGAGGAAGACTGTCCCTAAGCTAACATCTATTGTCAATCCTCCTCCTTTTTTTCCCCAAAGCTCCAGTAGATAGTCGTATGTCATAGCTGCACATCCTTCTAGTTGCTATATGTGGGACGCGGCCTCAGCATGGCCAGAGAAGCAGTGCATTGGTGTGTGCCCAGATCCGAACTGGGGCCGCCAGTAGCGGAGCGTGCGCACTTAACCACTAAGCCACGGGGCTCCCCCACCTTGTAATACTTTGTTGAAAGCCGGACATGTTGTGCTGAGTAAAAGGAACCCCAGTAGTTAAGATATTAGCAATGTGGAGGTATAGTGTAGGGGGTGGGGAAGCATTCTGTAGTCCTATGGTTAGATCCTAGATTTTCAGTTTTTCAGATTTTTTTTTCTTGTTACAGGGTGGGAGAGATGACTTCCAGGCTCTTTACGTGCCAAGGCTAAAACCACTGTCGTGTCACTGTAAATTATATTTGAAACATTGTACATAATAATGGACTGGAGTAAAATGCTGTCCTTTCCTGGATTTTCTATTCTGTTTTGTTGGACTGTATTTCTATACATGTGACAATACTAAATTATTTAAATTATGGAGGCTTAATAGTATATTTTATGTCTTACAGAAGTAATTCTCCCTCATTGTTTTTCTTTTGGCATGTTTGTTGTTCCAAATGAATTTTGCAATTAATTTTAATAACTAGAGAAAAAAGAGAAATGATGGCACTTTATTTGAAATTGCATTAAATTTTTTTTTTTTTTTTTTTTTTTTTTAAAGATTTTATTTATTCAGTTTTTTCCCCCCAAAGCCCCAGTAGATAGTTGTATGTCATAGGTTCGCATCCTTCTAGTTGCTGTATGTGGAACTCGGCCTCGGGTTGCGGGTTGGACGGAGAAGTGGTGCCTTGGGGCACGCCCGGGATCCGAACCCGGGCCGCCAGCATCAGAGCGCGCGCACTTAACCGCTAAGCCACGGAGCCGGCCCTGCATTAAATTTTTAAATTAACTTATGAAAATGTAATATTTATTATGTTAATTATTCCTATCTAAGCATAGTGTTTTCCTCATTTTTCAAGTCTATTTTCTTGTGATTCAAGAGAGTTTTATAAATGTTTACATTGCTTTAACTTGATTTCTTTTTAGGTTTACTCCTAGTCATCTTTTTAAATTGTTGTTTTTTATTGTAAATGGGGATTTTCTCTACAATTTTATCTCTTAACAAGCTTTTGTTTGTATTTACATAAACTACTGGTTTTATTATGTACATTTCATTACTGTTACTTTAGTAAGTTTTTCTATTTTTTATGATAGTTTTTCATTGATTTATTTAGGCTATCATCTATAATATTTACTTTTTTCCCATTTCTATGGTTTAATTTTTTTCTCTTGTCTAATTGCGTTGACAAATGTCTCTCACATTATTTTAAATAGCAGTGAAAACAGGTGGCATTATATATTTGACTCTAGCAGAAAAGGTTTTTATGTTTCTCCATTAAGTAGGTGGAGAACTTTAGGTGAAAGCATATCATTCTATCAATTATTATTTTATTTAGTACTTTTTAATTCTAGTACCCTAAATGGGTATTTTTTTCATTTTTATAATTGACAAACATTATCATGTGTTTCTTCTTATATTCTTATGGTTGGTTACATTAAAACAGTTAATACTATTGAAACTCTTGGATTTCTGGGGTGGTGGAAACTCCATTTAGTCATGATTTTTCATTTTTCTACTCTTTCAATATGCTATTGAATTCTGTTTGTTATTTTTATTTAATATGTCTGAATTAATATTCATAAATGTGAGTGGTAAATGGCTTTTGTTTTTGTAGTAGTTATTGATAATTTGGGGAAACGCTTTTATCATCTCATTATAAAACTAATTTGGCAGTTTCCCTTCTTTTTCTATTCTCCGAAATAGATTAAGTAGCATTTGCATTAACTACTTTTGAAAGGTTTTGTAATATTTTAGAGAGTAAATTTGGGTACAGTTAATAATTATGCAAGTTCTGTAAAATAGTAACCAAGACATATGATAAAGTTAATAATGTGAAAATATAAAATCCCGTGATTCAATTTGTAATGAACTAACTGTATTTATATACATCTTTAAGTGTAATTTTCTTCAAAATGACCACTTTGGAAATATACAAGTGTTGTTTCATTGCTTTTTAAAATATTATTTGTCATGTTGGAATTGCATGCAAAATATATTTGCATGTTATTTATAAATATGCTCATCTATTTATATACATAATACTTCTATTAACAGATTCCTCTAAGTTGGTTATTTATAATTAATTCCATTATTTCATTTATTCATTCATGGATGCATATGTTAATTCTACACACTACTGGTGCTATGTTATGGTCATGTGATAAGCATAGTTAGTGTATTAATGTGAAACTTAAATTTCCTTTTTCTCATTTTGGAGAAACTAATAGTAGTACGATACAAATCCACAGGCAACTCTATAGCTCTTAACAGCAGGTGAAAAGCATAATAATACTATATTTCAAGTATCATATATTAATGAAGTGATCCTCAGAAATGTTAATAATTTAAGCAACTTAGTCTTACGAGATGTTCTACTGACACCAGGTTCAAGACTTTGGGAAATCATAATGCTATATCTCTGAGATTTTTAGCATGAAATTGAATATGTATGAAACTTTATCTTGTTGTTTTCAATAATGTATTGGAAGATTACTCTCAAGGTATTTAAATGTGACTGCAAACTCAAGAATGATATTACATGATGATGAAAATCATGATTCTTAAATTCAGTTGGCTTGGGTTGTAATAAAAGCTCCATCAATCTTAGTTACTCTAAAGACTTTGGACAAGGTATCGGACCTCTCCAAATTTTTTATTTCAAATCCAGAAAAAGGTGACCCTAGTAAAAACTAGCTTATAAAGATGGTTCAAGGACTAAATATACCTGTCCTTTAATAAGCAGTCAAATGTTTGCTATATTTTTTATTCAATAAAAAATGGCAAATGACTGGTAAAATTTAAGTTCCTTATTCTAAGACCTATCAAAACTCAAGGATTTCCATTTCTTCAGGTTACTCTGCAAATCCAATTGATATTTACCAAATTGTCAACAACAAATTTGGTTACCTTGGGCATAGTTCCTAGTTCAGGCCCCTCTGATGGCCCATTTGAAACAGTTCTCCTCTGAGGCAGATCTCAGGGGAAGATCTAGAAACACACGCTTTGAAAGTATACGGCCCTAGTTGTATCTACTAAGTTTGTGGTGAATATCTGGGGTGCATACAAACCACACTTTTTTCTCTCCTTTCCTGATACTTAAGGTCCCTGAGGCAAGAATTCTCCACTTCCTGCTTCTTCACTCCCACCATGAGGCTCTTCATTTATCCAACCACTATGGGGGCTTATTGTCCAGCTGTAGATCGGTATAAGAGATGGAAGAGAGAATAAGGATTATTTTAATTCATTATGCAGTTTTTTCTTTAATATAATTTTCATTGTCACATAAGAAACAAGTTCTGCTATCCCGCAATAGCAGAAATAAGATGATATTTTTATTCCCATTTGGAGAATATGTCTATTAAATGAAATTCTAATTAATTAGAATTCATTAGGGAGGAGTAATAATTAATTAGGTTCCCCTGGACCTCCTACAGTGTAGAAATTAATTAAATAAATTAAAAAATGCTTTTTCACATTCTCAAAATGATATTACCCCTTGTAATTTTTCAGTAAATTATTTTCTACGCTGTTGCTTCTCTACCATTGTACCTGTGGTAGAATTGAACACCTCAACACCCAATCTTTAAATACCTCTTAATTTAATCTTCATTACATACAAAAATACTTATTTCTCCAGAAGATATGTATTACTTTTCCTCTCAAATTTATATCTTGCAGATTTTTAATAATTGTTTTAACTTTTTAAAATCATCTAAACTTGTATTTTTTCTCATTTTAGAAGCTGATATTGAAACAGTATGTCTGTTAACTATTTTTCATAGTAGCTAACAAAGGACTATTATATAGTACACATATAGGTTTGACTGATGATGTCAAACAAGTATGATGAGAGACTCATCGTATGTGAAAAAAAGAATATGAGCTATGGAGTCAGAACATGCATTTCAATTCTGCTCTGTCACCGACTACATATATATGTGTAGACCAATTACCAAGTCTTTATACACCCACTTATACTTAGGTTACCTAGGGCTAATAATCATTCTTAATGGTCTGCTGGCACCATGTGTATCCGTCGTGAAATAAGATTGTTTCCTGTCATATAATTCCAATATTTAAATTGTCAAAAGTGAATATCTGCTTATTTTGGATAACAAAAATGAAAATCTACCACGTGAACACTTTCTAGTAGTATAACCCAGGACCATTTTACACCAACATGCTCAGCACTTTGTCTGTATGGCAATTAATTTGTAATTGAATTTGAGAGAACCACATTTTTTCTCAACATAAATAACCTAAAGATACAAAATATATAAATTATAAGAGAATAATACATTCAGGATTATGTCTTCTCATAAGCTACCACTTACCATATGGGGGGGTCACATTACAAATTGAATTACTAGACAAAATTTCCTGAAAGGAGTCTAAATAGCCCTTCAAATTTTTCTCTAGTAGATTTTCAATTATTAGTCTTCAAGAAATTATCTATATATGGCTTTATTTAGTATATGAGACTATTTCTCAAGAACAAGATTACTTTCACAATAAGTATGAAGTGATAAACACACATACACAAACAGGAATACGTAGAAACATTTAGTGATTGTAATTAACTTTTAAGAAAACACAGAATTCTATGTTTGGAGATATAGTAACAATTTATTGATATCAAAAGTCATGTCATTTCCAAGTCTTGGCTATTGTGAATAAGGCTGTAATGAACATTGGGTTGCAAATATCTTTTCAAATTAGTGTTTTCCTGTTCTTTGGATAAATAACCTGAGTGCCCATCAATGGATAAATGGATAAAGAAGATGTGGTATATATATACAATGGAATACTACTTAGCCAAAAAAGGTGAAATCTTGTCATTTCTGACAACATGGATGAAACCTGAGGGCATTATGCTAAGCAAAATAAGTCAGACAGAGAAAGCCAAATACCATATGATTTCACTCATATGTGGAAGATAAACAACAACAACAATAGTAAACAAACACATAGACATAGAGAATAGATTGGTGGTCACCAGAAGGGAAGCGGGAGGGGAGAGGGCTAAAGGGGTGAGGGGGCATATGTGTACCGTAACAGACGGCCATTAGACTTTGGGTGGTGAACACAATGTAGTCTACACAGAAATCAAAATATAATGATGTACACCTGAAATTTATATAATGTTATAAACCAATGTTACCTCAATTAAAAAAAAAGAGTGATAAAAATTTTAAAAATTGACAAAGATCTGTGTTAGCCATGTTAAAGGAAAATGGGAACCTCAGGCATTATTGGTGATGTATTATGATGAATAAACACAGGCAAACTTTCATATGTATGTGAATAAGTAAATCTTTGCACAGAAAAAAAAGTCATGTCACACATGTTGGTTGTATAAAAATACAAAAAAAAATTAAAAATCATAATAAACTGATTTGACCAAGAAAAAATACACTTACATACAATACATAATACCATATGCACAAATGGTAATGTAATGAATTCTACTTTTTTTTTAACTGAGATATAATTGACATAACACATTAGTTTCAGGTGTACAACATAATGATTCGCTATTTGCGTACATTGCAGAAAGATCTCTATAAATAAGTCTAGTTAACCTTTGCTACCATACACAGTCACAAAATTTTTTTTCTTCTTTTTCTTGTGATGAAGGCTTTTAAGATCTACTCTCTTAGCAACTTTCTAGTATACAGTACAGTATTATTATCTATAGTCACCATGCTGTATATTACATTCCCATGACTTATCTATTTTATAACTAGAAGTTTTTACCTTTTGACCCCCTTCACCCATTTTGCCTACCCCTCAATCCCCCCACTTCTGGCAACCACATATCTGTTCTTTGTATATTTAAGCTTGTTTTTTATTTGTTTGTTGGTTTTGTTTTTTAGATTTCACGTATAAGTGAGATCATACAGTATTTGTATTTCTCTGTCTGATTTATTTTACTTGGCATAATGCCCTTAAGGTCCACCCATGTTGACATAAATGGCAAGATTTCACTCTTTTTTATGGCTGAATAGTATTCTATTGTGTATATATTTCACATCTTCTTTATCCATTCATTCATCAGTGGACACTTGGGTTGTTTCCATATCCTGGATATTGTAAATAATGCTGCAGTGAACATGTGGGTGCATATATCTTTCTGAATTAGTGTTTTCATTTTCTTTGGATAAATACCCAGAAGTGGAATTTCTGGATCATATGGTAGTTCTATTTTTAATTTTTACAACAACCTCCATACTGTTTTCCATAGTGTCTTCACCAATTTGTCCCCCAACAGTGCACAAGGGTTCCATCTTCTTCACATCTTTTCCAACACTTCTTATTTCTTGTCTTTTTGATAATAGCCATTTTAACAGATGTGAGATGATATCTCATTGTGGTTTTGATTTGACTTGATTGTGGTTTGTATTTCCCTGAAGATTAGTGATATTGAACATCTTTTCACGTGTCTGTTGGCCATCTGTATGTCTTCTTTGGAAAAATATCTACTCAGATCCTTTGCCCGCTTTTTAATCGGATTGTTTGTTTTTTTGCTATTGAGATGTATGTGTTTTTTTGTATATTTTGGATATTAACGTCTTATCAGATATATGGTTTGTGAACATCTTCTCCCATTCATCAGGTTGCTTTTTCATTTGTTTGATGATTTCCTTTGCTGTGAAGAAGCTTGTGAGTTTGATGTAGTTATTTTTGCTTTTACTTTTGTTGCCTTTGCTTTTGGACTCAGATTCAAAAAATTATCATCAAGATGGATGTCAAGGAGACCAATCTTAAGACTGATGTCAAGACCAATGACCTTGATGACCATTGATAGCCATTATCTCTAGATAATGACTTTGAGGATATAATTATTAGATACCTGATGTTCTTAAAAATCATGAAATGAAAGTCAATGAAAAGCAAGTCCTATTCCTGAAAAATTGACCTTCAAAAAGAAGAAAAAGTGAGGAAGAATCTCGTGTTTTTAGGGGAGTAAGGAGACAGCAAGAATAGGACAGCAGTTTAAGCAGATTTAGGCTTGTTATTATGAAGGGTATGGAGCAGGAAAGGGGTGCCTTGTTTAAGTTGCATTATATCAGCATATGTGGGTGTGTTTAGAAGGGCTAGTATGTTACATAGGAGTGGCAAGGTGCATCTTTGGTTGAGGTTATGCAATACTCTACATTATAATTATAAACTTATTATTTGGATAATTGGGTGTTTCAGACGTGTGTGTGTGTTTTAATTGCTGCACACTTTGAGGAGTGGTATGTGGGAGTGTTCTAAAATTCAAAATTTGTTAGGCTTTGCTAAGAGTCTACTCACTATTGATGCCCAGGAAGGAAGGAGAAAAATGCTCACCAGGCAGATGCTAGGTGACTCTCATATTTTATGTCCTAAATACAAAAATTAAAAATAGCAGCCTCCTTTTATATGTTGGTAAAACCTAAAATTTATTTTTAAAATTGTCTTATGGTCAAGTAAGGAATTAGGGCCTCATGATACTCGAGTATGAGAGAGCAGACCTTATTATATTCTGCAGGAGAGGGGACCTTCAAATCTTGATTTATAAAGTCCAAAAAGTCATTTGAAAATCTTGCTAAAAACATACCAGTTATTCAAAAGTGTGCATTTGTCTAGTAAAATATTAAGAATATATTCTATCTAGACTTTTGTTATTGTTTTTTTCCTAAATAGAGACATGCAGCCTTGGAGGGGCTGAATTCTTGATTAGTAAACATTTCCCATCTCTCTAGAGCAAGAATGTCATTCCAGATATGCAAATTAAGCCATTATTTTGATTAATCAGTACAAACGTGGATATAGTGGGCAATAAAATTCAAAATGTGCATGAATTTCTAAAACGAATGGAGCAACTTCAAAGAATCTTTGAGTTTATGGAGCATTTATTTATGCTATTTGAGAGTACAATTTCACTCTCTTCTGCCATTAGCTGGAAATTAATATATTAATTAATTCAATAAATATATACTGGTTGCATGTAGTTTGGCACAAGGAACATGATCTTGACTATAGAATGGTAAAGAAAAGATATACTTTTGTTGCTCATGGTCCTTGCATTTTAGTGGAGACCAAGAATAATTCATCTATTATACACATAAATATTTAAGAATAGTAAGCTTTAGGAAGAAAATGAACATAGGGACTATGATTGAGAATAAGGAGTGGTAGGGTAGTACTCTATGTAGATAACATGAGAAGGTAAGACCTTGTAGGGTTCTCTATCAATCTTTACAATGTTGATTCCTGTTTTTTAATAAATTCTCTTCCACATTATTATAGTTTCTTTTTGTATTCTACTCTCCTTGCCTGGAGAATCCTTTTAGACAATTAGTTTTTCCAGAAATGTATATAGTGCTAATGACATCTGAGCCATTTCACATGCAAAAATGTCTTTCTATCCTCATTGTAAGAACAACAACAAAAACAACTACTACAACAAAAGCAATCTTTACTCAGTGGCTGGGAATAAAGTTATTGGGTGATAATATTTCCCAAGTAAAACAGAGTGGAAACTCTTCCCGTTCTTGTGGTATTTATTTTTGTCCAGGAGTCTGAGACAGACAAAGTCTGAACTGAGTGAAGAGAATTTCCTCTTCATTGAAGACTTACAGGATATATTCTTGGTTCTTACAGTTCAGCACTTTGCCCTGATTATAGTCAAGACTGTATTGGACTCTTTTTGGATACCAAGGTATGAATTTACCATTTAAATCCTCTCAGCCTCCCAAGCCAATGTTAAATTGACTGGTTGAGAGAAAATTTCACCTATTTCACAGGTTTACCCTCCCAGTGTTTGCCTTAGTACCTCTTTCTTCCAATCTTACGGCTTTTCCATGTGGCAAAACTGCCATTCACATGTAAATTCTGTAAATGCCTTGCTTGACTAACAAGGGATGCTAGGCAATGGGTAAAGGTTCCCTTTTAAGAGCCCCACCCTGTGCACAGTTCTGAGATTCATTTTGGAAGGCTCCACAGAATGTCTCACAGGATTAATTTGACATCAGTTGCCAAACTGGAGACCAACTTCATAAACCATCTTCCACAGCTAATTTTTGAATTTCACTTTTTATCTTTGCTCTCTCCCTGTTCCACTTCTATATCCCTCATTCCTGCTCCTTAATACCACTTTGGAAATAAGCTAACCACATTCAAGCCTTTGATTCAGGTTCTACCTGGGGAGAATGGGGGGACGTCATTGGTCAAGGTAAGGTCTCACTTGAAAGCCCTTTAATCCAAAAACACCAAAATTTTTCCACTCAGTGATATTTTGATCACTTATATTTTATGATTATTTGTTTTCAATTGTTCCAGAGACTCCTTTACTACCATCGTTGGTTAGTTTGCTGCATTTTGATAAATTTTACTCATTGTTACATAAGACAACATCTGTTTAGACCAACAATTAACCACAAAGAAAATAAATTAAACTTTTGCCTACTGGCTTGCTGGTTGAATGGTCTTTCAAATCTAAAAGGAAGGACAAATTAGTGTGAGCGCTCTCATTTTTCCTCTCTGGTGGTTCTTTTCTTTTGTAATTGTGCTTTATTTAAGGTAATCCTAATTTCTAGGGTCGTTAACATTTCTCTGATACTCTGAACATTATGGTTCATGAGAAACTACAGTTTAGCTGATGTATTTAACCATCTTTTTTTGTTTCTAATAAGCTTAGAACTGCAAGATTTGTTCATGGAAATTATACCTCCCGTATTCTATTATGCCTTTACTATCCCTCGTCCCATTTTCACACCCAGCTCTTTTTTGACATCTAGAATTTCTCTGAGGTTGCCGAACGAGGTTGCACTCACTTGGATCAAAGTATTATTGCAGAAAAATGGTTAGAGAGGCACCACTGGCCCTCTCACTAATTAGGATAGATCCAGGACTTTTGATGTCTCTATATTTGCTGAGCACTGCTCTAAATCCTTTGCGTGCATAATCCTTACACCAACTAATCTAAGCCCCATTTTACAAATGAGGAAACTGAAGCACAATAAAGCGAAATAATTTGCCTCCATGTCACACAGCTAATGAAAGGTAGATCCTTGAATTAAACGACACAGTCTGAATTCTGAATTCAAACACAGTCTGATTCCAGAGCTTGTGTTCATTACCTCTTCAATACCTTTCCTCACTCTCATATTGGTAACAATTATGGAGGGCATATTGTGGGCCAGGCGCAATTTAAAATAAATAAGACAACTTACAACAAAATAATTTATAACAAAATTGTTGATGTCTCCTATGTACCAGAAAATACATTAGGCACTGAGAAAGATGGGGTGAATGTCTCTACATTCATGTTTATTTAAGAATCCTGTAACTCTTTTTGAGTTCTCTCCTGAGCCCCACCACGATCACTACTTTAGCCCACTTTTATCTCTCATTTATTTCACTAATACAGTGAGCTAACCAGACACTTCCATGCTCCACGTCTCTAATTAATTCTCCAACCTGCACTCAGAGATCTTTATCACGTGTAACACACACACACACACACACACGTGCACAATTAGGTTAGTCCCCTGAAATTGTGCAATGCCTTCTCATTTATGTTTGTCTTTACAATAAAGTCAGATTTTCTTAACATGGCTCATAAGGCCTTCAATATAGATCTTGTCTCTCTCTTCTAAGTAATGTATCAATATTCTTACTCTCACGCTCTACCTTTGACCATCATAAACTTATTCATATTCCATGTTTCATGCTCTGCCAAATCCTGGGACTTGGCACGTACTTTTCCCTTAGCGGACTATGAGCTCCATTAGGGCGGGGACTGGGTATACTTCTAAACCGATGTACCACATGCCTGCCACATACTAGGTACTTGCGAATGTTTATTATCTGAGAGAATAATTGCCTAACAGCTAAGCTATCCCTTATTATTCCTTTATTCATCCTTCAGGTTTCAGCTTATATGTTATTTCCTCCAGAAACCTTTAAATCACTAGCCCTAGAAGAAGCACACATACCTACAAGAGCCTTGTATTCAAGAAAAGCAAGTGTTTTTTTGTTGTTCTTTTCTTTCTTTGTGTTGTTTTTACATTTTGTATACAAACTGTATTTTAACTGGCTGGATAGCAAATGAAAATGTCCACTGTCCACCTCAGTGTCAATCCATAAACATGGAATAATGGGATGTATAGATCCAGGCTGATGCGTCCCTTGTCTAAAAGGGGTGACCCCTCTCAAGCCCAGTGGACCAGTGTCACATGGGTGTTTCCCAGGATTGTCACATCTTCCAGCTTTCAAAAGAAGCCAGAAATACACAGACTTTCTTCTCTAATGTCAATTTTAAAATGTTGGCACTTTGTGCAAATTTTAAATAATTTTAGGCCAGTTTCCCAATTTAAAACTTCCAACTAAATTATACTGGAAGACTAAATATTCCTTCAGATTTATTCCCAATTGTTTCCTCATGTAACTGTAGCATGTAGAATACTTTCTAGTATTAATTTTTCGCCTCTTTGTCTCTTGCTAGACTCAGAGCACTGGGAAGTCAGTAAGATACATAGATAGATATAGATGTAGATATGGATATTCACAGCTTTAGATTCAGTTCATAGCCAACAGCCTAGAAACAGTAGATCCTAGACATATGACTCTTTAAACAAAGAATAAAATTTAAAAAATTGTATTCTAGCCCATCAATCCTAAATACTTTGTAAACTGATTATATATAAAATATTGGTAAAAGGGCTTGAGATGTAGTAAACCAAATGCTTTTTGTGTGCTAATTCTACAAAATATATTCCACACAAAATGTAATAGTTCTACTAATATTCACTACTCTCAATGTGTAATTTACTATCCTCTTTAGGCTAAGCAATATAAAAGAATACAAAAGCTACTCCCCCCCCTCCCCACCGCCCTTAGCTGAATGGATCATTTTGAATATTTAGCTTAATTCTTTTGGCCTAATTTTTGCAAGTGTTAAATTTATAAGTTTAATTATAAACTTTGTTCTTCATTACTGAAATATTGTATATATTGGGGAAAATACAAAGGATCAATAAAACAAAATTGTGATTTAAAAAAAAGCTGTTTTCTCATGATTTAAATCACCTCTTCTACACACACGTTAAGTATTTCCTCCTAACCAGATTCCAGCTTCTTGTTTCTCTTTGGTAAAACAGCAGATGTTTCCTTAGCTGCTACTGTAAAGAAGGAAATTCGCTGTTTTATGCCATGAGGTATCATTATATCTCCAGTTCTGTCTAAGGAATCCTTTATATCTTCAGCTTTATTCATTAAAAGATTTTTTCTGGGCAAAGATGTTGAGAATCTCTTCCTTTGCCTTCGTACTATAAAGGACATAATGGTAGAGTTAAGGAAATAGACTCAGCCTAGATACAGGAAAAGATACGAAACGAGTAGGCAAACAACAGCAGGCACTTCAGAGCATACAGAATAGAGGGCTTCCAACTCTGTAGAAGCCACTGATAGGATTTTACCGGGATAATTTTGAGTAGTGATTTAGGATAATCTGATAGGAATAATGTACTTCCTGATTCAAGGGCATAACTATGCCTGTACAGAACACAGTGGAGGCAAGAATGGCCTATGACGTCAAAAGAGATGGTCAAATTCATTTGAGAGAAACAATGGAAGCCATCAGGGGCTAAAATAGAAACTGCTTAGCCATATTGCTTAATTGTTCTATTGTTTGTTCTTTATAGAAAATGAAAACATTTATAAGTGAATTTCACCATATGTTATCTATAATTATGTTATTTGCATATAAATGTATAAAGATCTTAAACATTTCCTATATCACCAAATAATTTCAAACATCTTCCATATTTTTTCTCTAAACTTACAAGATACAGAATTCCAATCCCAAGTAGACCTTAACTAATTATTACAGTAGACAAGCTAGTCAAAAGCAGAAAAATGATCAACTTTACAAAACTTTTGATTCATGAAGCTAATATACATTTATTTAAGCTGTGTGTTCACTAATTCATATAATTGTTGAATAAAATGCTTTCTCTGCTTTTCAATGTCATTGAGTATCGCTGAACAGCTGAGGAAATCTGGAGTGCCTATTTTTAAATAATCATGAAATATATACTATAAGCCATTATCTGTGTTTATAGAGACTCCCACTCTTAAAAATATTTCAAGAAATTGGTCCTGCTCTGTTAAAACCAAGAGCCTGTTCACAACTCCTTATCAAATGGCAAAAAGTAAAACCATTCAGTAGTTTAGAAAAGAAAAAAATATTATTCGGTAAGATTATCAGGGGGATTTAACATGGGCAGCAACTCCTGTAATTACTTTTATGATTGGATATAAAACCATAGTTACCTTTGTTATTATTACATCTGTTTCCAGGCTAGTTTTATAAAGTTCAAGACTTCTGGATTATATTTTATTGGAAAGGCAATATAGTTTCAAGAGCAATAACTACTATTAATAATAATACTTTCTCTAGAGGTTGATATAGAAACATAATAGCAAAAGCAATACAACATATTTTGATATATTTTTTCCCATTCGAGTTTCTTGCACCGACTATAAAAAGCTGATATGTAAGAATTTGGGATTTATTTGCTTATTTTTGTATTCTATAATGAAGCCACTTTCTTTGAATACAATAATTGCTCGTTTATCCATTTAGATAAGAATAGATCTCTAGCAATAATAAATCTCTGACTATCTTGACATAGCAGGGAATAAGCTATCTCTAGGTAGCATTATAAAGTTCGAAATGTTTTCAAAGTCTGCTTTTCATGTTTCAAAATGGAACATATTAAATTCCCTTTTAAGGCAGTTAGAAAAATACACCTGTGGTATTAAAATAACCTGGAACTATTTAAGGCACCAATTTTAACATGCTTTACATTAAAAAATTGGGGAGAAGTAGGGCCAATCAATTTCACTTGAAAGTGTTTATTCAAGTTACATGTCAGCTTCATCCCAATGCAAAAATCTGTTCCTTCAAATCTTATCTGCCCCTTCCTGCTAGAACACCCTGCCCATTTGAGAAATGCTGTTTTGGACAATCACACCAGATTTTTCAAACGGACATGGAGTAAAGAATGAGATATGTGTGATATTATTATCTATTTTATTGTACAATATTCAATTATTCTAATTCATGCAAATTGACACAATAGAAGCATTTTAAACGTTTTAAAGTTGATGGGAATATAAAGTAGAAATTAGTTGAATACATTGCAAATAAAAATCTTGAATCTAATAATTTCACTCAGCTAGTGTAGTGTCATGTAGCCACTTCAAAACTTCAGTCTTCTGTAATCTTTGATAAGATTTGTCAACTTTGTCTCACTCTGATAAGTAACCTTAACTTGCACCTTTCAATGAAAATGAAAGACACTAGATAAGAATGGAACTCCTTTCTTGCCACTAAGCTTATATGTTTTCCTGAATCCCCGCTGTCTCTCCTAGATCCTAAACCTGATCCATTCGCCTGGATTATGATTCTCAAATATTCCTGTCTTCTCAGGAGTGGGATGTCCCTTTTTCAATGATCAACTTTCTTCTACTACTCCTTCCTAATTAGATCCTTCCCATAAAGAATAATATACAATTCTTTTCATCTTCAAAATATACTTTGTACATAAAATCCCCTCTTTCTACTGTTGTTTTCTCTTTTCCCCTTCATAGGTAAACCTGTTGAAAAAAATGTCTTTATCCTAAGTTTTCCTAATCCCATTCAGGCTTAAACTCCGCATTTTAGCCTCTGCCCCCAGAGTGAAATAAAACTGTCTCCCCAATCATCTTTTTTTTTTTTTAAAGATTTTATTTACTTATTTTTCCCCCCCAAAGCCCCAGTAGATAGTTGTATGTCATAGTTGCACATCCTTCTAGTTGCTGTATGTGGGACGCGGCCTCAGCATGGCCAGAGAAGCGGTGCGTTGGTGTGCGCCCGGGATCCGAACCCGGGCCGCCAGCAGCGGAGCATGCGCACTTAACCACTAAGCCATCAGACCGGCCCTCCCCAATCATCTTGATGAACAATTTAATAAACTCTGTATCTAAATGGACCCTCTGCATTATTTGAATCTTTTGACCACGTCCTCACACTTCAAGCAATCTTATCTCTTACATTTCATATCATATTCCCCTAGTTTTGTCGAAAGCCATTTCTTCTGGTCTCCTTTGCAGTCTCTGCTTTCTTTTCTTTTTCTTTTTACATTTAAATGTCTTAAGAATCTTATTTTCTTTCTCCCCAGTGCTGACTCCAAGTGAGCTCATTCAATAGCATGCTTCCCGGTAGTAGTCATAACAGAAGATGACTGACATCGCTAAATCTCCAGTTTAGATTGCTCTCCTGAGCCTCATCTCCTCCTATATCACTGTTATCTGGACATGTTCACTTATATGTCCAACAAGTAACTAAAATTGTGCTGTTCACATCTTTCTATTAAAAAATATTTGTTTTTTTGTGTTTCTTTTCTTAAAAAACAATGACAGTCACTTTCTTTTCTAAGGCAGAAAATTAGATATATTCCATGACTCCTATTTATGCCTAACTTATTAACTACATCCAATCAGATAAAAAGCTATTAATTACATGTCTATAATACCTCTTCAAACCATGTATTTTCCCACCATCCTCCATTTTCCTAGACTTTGCCACCATTATCTCTTCCTCGCTCAATGGGATGTCTCTGTCTCCTAATTAGTTTTTTGGTAATTCTCCAATCCATTTACATAAGACAACCAGCTAAGCTAACAACTCTCCATTTCTTATTTGGCTTCCCTCCAGTCATTCATTTCAACAAATATTTATTGAATACCTACTACGTGCCAGTGATGATCCTATGTGCTGATCATCTGGTGATGAACAAAATAAATGAGGTAAATTACACTTGGCTTCCAGACAAGACGTTATTGAAAGTAAAATATTGAAGCTAAGAATTAAAGGATGAATAGGTGTCAGCGAAAAGATGAGGACAGAAGAGAGGATTTAGGATGCAGGAAAAGTAAATTTGAACTTACTTACATAAGAAAGAACTTGATTTGAGAAGTTGAAAGATCACTGAGGTTGAAATAGAATAAGTATTTTGATAAGTAGTGGAAAGAGATGAAGCTTGCATGGGAGATAAGGTCTAATTTGCCTGTCATATTGATAAAATGTAAAGTATTGGATGGCTTTAAGAACCTAACTATTAGCATATATTTTATATATTTTTTAAAAGCTCATACTTTCTGCTGTGTAGAGGAAAGAGCAGAAGTCAGGAAGCCAGCTAGGAAGCTACTGCAGTAGAGCAGAGAAGAGATTATGTGTCATGGACTACAATAGTGGCAGATATATTTTACATGTATTTTTGATAAGACAGCCTGATCTCTTGCCATCTCCTCACTCTCTCCCCAACCAAACAATTTATCCTGCAGTCATATAACACTTTGTTCCAGTCCTAAAAAGTGCTCTTCACTTTTCACATTCCTTTCTTACTTGGACACTTAAAGCTATCCACTTAGACCATACTTCTTCTGGGAAGCACCCTCTGCTTCTATAATATCTTGTACTTATTATAAGATAAAGCTAATCACACTTCATCGCAATTGCCTGTAGACACCTCCACTTCATAGTAAGATCTCCATGGGTGGATCAGTGGCCATGCTTAACTTTTAACAGATCTCTAACATTTAATAGATTTCTTAACATGTGGTAGATATTCAATAAATATTTGCTAAGTGGTATTAAAAGATGTTCTCCTTTATTCTTCTGCCCTTAATAAACATATCAACCCACCTGTTTGATTTAATAGAATTTGATTTTCATCATTTAAAGTCAAAATATTTTCTGGAACTGAAGATCATTTTTCTGTCCTTTTAGTAATACTTTCAAGGCTTAAAGTGCAGCAGATGTTTTAATGATAAATACTTACTTCAATTTGGCTCCTGAGTTAAATGGAATTAATTTACACCAACGGTAAATTAGAGATAATGATTCACCTTTAAAAAGAAATACTTTTAAATGAATTAATCAAGTAATAAATGCCTGTTGTGTATCAAAAACTGTACTACTTATTATGAAAAAATGAAGAATACATCACAACCTTTGCTCTCAATTAGTTTGAAATATAGTTGAAGAACCAAAATTAAGGACAGAATAGTAAATAGGAGGCAAGTATTAAGCAGACCCTGTATTAAATATTGCCCTAGTGATAAATATGTAATCACCGGAATACATATAAGGATGGAAGGACTTCTTTTCACAGTAAGGCTAGAGAAGGCCTTATTTAAGTTTAGGTCTTGACCATGGCATTCAATACTGGAGTGAGGAATGGAAGGTGGGAGAGAGGTAAATTGTGGCTTGGGGACAAAAAAGAGTAATTAAATTAGCGTGATGTCTGAAGCATTGTTTAAAAGCAATATTGGCTGAAGTTAAATGGATGTTTTGAGATGAATCAAAATATGTTTTGACAAATGTGAAAGAGCAATATTATAGTGAGTCTTGATGGCAAAGAAGAACACCGTAGATTTTACACTGGAGGTGACGAAGTGCCATTAAGTTTTATCAGTGACTTTTATTATTTTCTTTACTGAAAGATGGTTAGATATTGGTTAGACTAGGAAAGAAACAATAAATACCCATCCTGCATCATAGAAAAGGAGAGGCAAAAAAATAAAACAATATATTTTACGATGAAAATATACAAAACATTTAATCAAATTTAATGTATTCAATTACATAGATTGAAACTATATTGAACATTTTGCTCCTATAGCCAAAGCTTCAGGAATTTGGCATTTTTTTATCTTCAGTTATTTTGGGAGAAAGAGAAAAATCCATGCCAGGTTTAGAAGTGATGAGCGTATGAACAAAAAAAGCAACATTTAAACATATGTTATTGTTGTTGTTTTCTTGAGTGTTCTTTTATTTTCATGCATGATTATTGGTCTATTTTCAATATTACCTATTGGGATAACTTATTTTCTTTTTTCTAAAGTTTGTATAGTTTATTTTTTTAAATTGCATATGCTTATCAGGAAGTTTTTAAACAATACGGCAAAGCATAAAGAAGAAAAAACACAACAAAGAAAAAATTTGAAAATAATGTCTAAACTCATACTGTCCATATATAACTTATAAAATTACATAACATTTTTCTAGACTGCTCTTGATGCACATATATGGATGGATGGAAACAATTTTATTGAAAAAGGATGATGATATCCATGTCATTTTCTTAAGCGATTGTTTTTATTGTTTTTAATTGTGGTAAAATACATATAACCTAAAATTTACCCCTTAACCCTTTTAAGTGTACAGTTCAGCAGTATTAAGTATATTCACACTGTTGTGCAACCATTATCACCATCCATCTCAGAACTCTTTGTCTTTCAAAACTGAAACTCATACACGTTAAACAATAGCTCCCCATTCTCCTCTCCTCCCAGCTGCTGGCAACCACCATTCTACTTTCTGTTTCTATGAATTTGCCTACTCTAGGTATCTCGTATAAATGGGATTCATGCAGCATTTGTCCTATTGTGACTGGTTTGTTTCACTTGACTTAATTTCTTCAAGTTTCATCCATGTTGTAGCATGTAATGGAGTTTCTTTCCTTTTTAAGGTTGAGTAATATTCCATTGTATATTTGTCTTGCAGTCTGAATAAATATTTTGTTTATCCATTCATCTCTGGATGAACACTTGGGTTGCTTTTGGCTATTGTGAATAATGCTATTATTAACATCAGTATACAAATAGCTCTTCATACCCTCTTTTCAATCTTTTGGGTATATACACAGAAGTGGAATTGCTGGATCATATGGTGATTCTATTCTTAATTTTGGGGGAAACCAACATTGTTTTTCACAGCAGCTGCACCATTTTACATTCCCACCAGCGGTGTAGTAGGGTTCTGATTTCTTCACATCCTCGTCAACACTTTTTTTTTTTATAGTAGCCATCCTAATGAGTGTGAAGTGATAGTTCCTTTTTTTATATCTCCCAATTCTTCTGAGATTTTCAAATGTACTCCATGCATATCAGAAATGAGAAAGAAGGTTGAACAGTGGTTGTAGACATTGAAATTATAAGAACATGCCCACCTTGACATTTGCAAATCTCGTAGGCTATTTTCTTCGTTGGATTTCCTCTGAGTATTTTTGTTTTTATCTAAGCTAGCTTTTATTTTGACAATTTCTTATTTTATTAATGACTGCTTTATATTATTTTATTGTGGTAATATATGCATAACACAAAACATTAACATTTTGATCATTTTATGTGCACAGTTCAGTAGCATTAAGTACATTCCTATTGCTGTGCAAGTGTTATTTTTAATATTATAAAAAACAATGCCAGGAGTACTTAAAAAGAAATAATATAAGTATAAAATGAAAAGTAACCATCCCACCACCTCTACTTCTCCTTTCCCCTAACACATCTTAGCCCTACTCCCCATTTTCTGCTATATTTAAGAGTTTGTATTTCAATATCTTTTAGTGGTAGTTAACATTATATATATAACCAAAAACACCAAATACACAGTTCTTCATTAAAGTACAGAATTATAATGAGAAAAACGTGAAAATCTAACCAATTTCAGTTTTTCCCTAAAGGAAATTACTTTCAATATTTTGAGACTTCCTTTTCTACGTTTATGAATGTTTTTGTTTGTATTTTTAATATTTATGGTATCCTAGTCTTTTGCCTTCCTGGACCCAATTTTAGCATGTGTGTGCTGAAGGCAGGGGGGTGTCTTCCCCACACCAACAAGCAATTCTTGGATACCAGAAGGATGTCCAAGAATTCAACTCAATTCTGACGCTTTCTACCCAGAGATAGCATCAGATTCCACAGGTTAAGAGTTCAGTCCCACAAGACTGCCCCCCACACTACTTCAGATGCCAGTCACAAGCCCAGGTTGTTACCTATAATTCTGACAGATCAGCTATAAATTGGAGGTTCCAATGTCTTCCTCCAACTCTGGATGCCAATCCCAAGTCCAGGTTATTACTTGTACTCCTCACCAAGTGGCTATAAATCAGAGGTTCCCACGTCTTCCTCTTTGGGTTTGATTAATTTGCTAAAGCGGCTCAAAGAACTCAGAGAAACATTTTACTTACTAGATTACCATTTTATTAATAAGAGATATAACTCCTGAACAGGCAGATGGAAGAGATGCATAGGGCAAGTTACCCAAGAAGGCGTGCAGAGCTTGCACGCCTTCTCCTGTCATGACACTGTCCCCACATCTCCACGTGTTCACCAACCCCAAGCTCTCTGAACTCTGTCTTTGTGGGTTTTTATGGAGGCTTCATTACATAGTCATAATTGATTAAATCACTGGCCACTGGCAACTAATTCAACCTCCAGACTCTTTCCCCTTCCAACAGGTGGGGGATGGGACTGAATGTTCCAACCCTCTAATTACATGGTTGGGTCTCCTGGTAACACTCACCATCCTTAGGTGGGGTCCAAAAACCATCTCATTAACAACAAAAGACACATATGCTGCTCTCCTCACTTAGGAAATTCCAAGAGTTTTAGATGTTCTGTGTAAGAAATGGGGACAAAAATCAAATATGTATTTCTTATTATAAGTCACAGTATACCACATACTTTTTTATCACTTGCTTTTCTTCTCCCTAATTCTTTAAAATAAGTATTGTTTTCTAGAGGAAAATGAACAATAATTAGTTGTTTTCACATTAGTAGACACAAAATTTTTTGCAATTTTTCATTGAAAGGTACAACAAGGATATCTTTGCAAAGATACCATCACGGGCATGTCTCTTTTTTACATTAAAGGGACAGTGTCATGAAACGGTGAAGAGCCTGGAATTGGGAGCCTGGATACCCTGAGTCAAATTTTCTATCTGCTACTGATTAGCTCTGTGACCATAGGTAGGTAAGCTGCTCTAACCTCTCTGTGCTTCTGTTTTCTCACTCATAAAAGGAGACAATATTAGTAATTATTTCATGGTATCATTTTGAGAATTAAATAATTTGTACAAGCAAACATCTTAGATTAGTTTTGGCCTAGAGTAAACATTCAATTAATGATGGCTGTTATTATAATTGTTACTACTTTAGATGTCTACAGATGGAATGGCGAGATTAAAGCAGAAATTATATAAAATTTCAATGATTTACAAATATTTCTAAAATGTTTTCTCTAATTTATACCACTGTGCACTCCCATGCAAATCACATAACAAAAATTCTCACATTCTTGCCCTTTATAGCATAACTCTTGCTATTTTTGCCAAGCTTATGAGAAAAAGTGAGATCTCATTCTTGATTTGTGTTGCAACTATGTTTACCAATGTTGATTAGCATCTTTCATTTTTTATTGGCACTTTGAAGAGATTCTGTAGGTTTCCTGCTTATAGATTTTTGGGATTTTTTATTTGTTGTTTTATCTATGTCAAACTGGTTTATGGGAACTTTTATTAGTTCTGATTATTTCCAATTTTTCTTTTAAGTATGTTGCACACATTTTTCTATTTTGTCATTCTTTTTTAACTTGGTTTACTGTGTCTTTTCTATATTTCCACTATAATTCTCAGGTTTGTGTCTCCCATAATAAGTAAGATCCCACCATTCTTCTCTCTCTTTCTGCTCCACATTTTAAATATGGTCAAACCAGATGGCTTCACTTACTTTTATGGAGCTTTGAACAAGGATATGATATCTGCTCCTGTAGCAACTAACAACCATGATACAAGAGGCATGAGGGAAATGTCACAAAAACCAGAGAATTTCTGATAATGGGTTCTGAAACAACCTAATAACCGCTTTCTTCAGACACATCATTTTGTGATAAAAATTTATCACTGATTTCTGAAGGATTAAAGCTTATGTTTCTGTTTACTTGCATTTAAAAGTATTCTAAACAATCTAACTTAAAATATTCTCTCTTGGGGCCAGCCTGGTGGCGTAGTGGTTAAGTTCACGCATTCTGCTTCAGCAGCCTGGGTTCGCTGGTTTGGATCTTGGGTGTGGACTTACTCACCGCTCATCAAGACATGTGAGGCGGCGTCCCACCCAGAAGAGCTACAATTCTCCAACTATGATATACAACTATGTACTTGGACTTTTGGGAGATAAAAAGAAAAAGTGGAAGATTGACAACAGATGTTAGCACAGGGCCAATCTTCCTCAGAAAAAATATATATTTTCTCTTAACAATACTTTCTCTTCATTATAAAAAATTCTGCTAAAATTTCTTCTAATATTTAAAAGTTCTTTATTTGAGTGTCTGGTAATTTGGTCATGCTTCTCTTTTTAACTCAACTGGCAGCTATTAGTTCATGAGAGGAGAACACAGTTACAATCTTTTTCTGAATATAAAGACAGCTTTCTAAGCAAAGTTTAATGCATAGCTCATTCTTTCAGTCTACAAATTTGATTTTTTGTGTGTGTGTGTGAGGAAGATCAGCCCTGAGCTAACATTGATGCCAATCTTCCTCTTTTTTCTGAGGAAGACTGGCCCTGGGCTAACATCCATGGCCATCTTCCTCTACGTTATATGGGACGCTGCCACAGCATAACTCGACAAGCGGTGTGCCGGTGCGCGCCTGGGATCCGAATAGGCGAACGCTGGGCCGCCGCAGCAGAGTGCGCTCACTTAACCGCTTGCCCACTGGGCCGGCCCCTCAGTCTGCAGATTTGAAATGTCACATTTGAGGTATATTAAAATTCCATACATGGTAAACATGACGTTTTGTTGTTCAACACTGTTGCATGATCTATAATTCTAGCCTTCTTAAAAAAATCACAAGATTTCAATTGTACCTTCATAGTATATCTGATATCTACTATGGCAAGGTCTCTTTTATTATTTTCTCTTTTGTATTTGTCTTTGATATTCCTCTTGGGCTCTAGAGTCAGAATGTTTGGTTAAGATTATTAGTTGTTATACTCACTAGTTTTTTGATTTGGTGCAATTTAATAAATATACATAATGAAAATAATACAATAATCATATATATATCCATTTATTAACTCATACTTTTATTAGTTCATAAATAGGTAGATGTTAATTCACAAATAGATGTTTATCATTTTTTCTGTATGTGCCACTATAAATGCAGAGAATACTGAGATGATCAAGGCAAACAATTCCACTCTATTTCAAGATACCCATTGTGGAATCAAATAAACTTTACACAAAAGCACACACAGACACTTATTTAATACAGTGGTAAGGTAAGATACTGGCTATAAAATAAGAATAAAATAGAGACTTGGAGCAAGTGGCAATTTTTGATGGTAATGTTGGGGAATGTTTGTTTGAGGATGTGATATTTGAGCTGAAACTTCATGGATGAAAAGGAGCCAGCTACATAAAGATCCAAGTCAACTTTAACAGTCATTAGTCTAAAAAAATTCTCTAACTTCCACTTCCGTTGTGACAGATTAGCTTATAATCAGAACAACTCTCCAAACTGATTCCAGAAACAGGACGAAATGCATGCAACATTGAAGAGCATAGAAGAGCATCGAGGAAGCACAAATTTAGGATCTGATCTAAGAGAGAAGGGAAAAGAGTTTACGTGCTGACTTTCCCCCCTCGCCGCGTTAGCTGATTCACAGGTGTGTGAGGCTCAGAAGCTGAGACAGGAGCGGCAGTTCAGAGCCGTCATGATCTCATGAGTCAGGGGAGAGAAAGTGGACTTCAGTTCTCTGATGACAGCCAATAGAATGATCCAATCTGACAGAAAAGATATTGGCAGAAATGTGAGCCAGGCGTTCCTTGCTGCTTTTCCACTGAAAGCATTTTCCAGATCGTACTGTGTGCAGGACAAAAGGCCAATAAGCCAAGCAGAAAATGGAACACAGAGTCAACAATGAAAGCAGATCTTGAACAGTCTGATTGTACTGGCAAACAAAAACTGGAATTCAAGAGCCACCAATGAAGAGAGAATGTGGTACACACTCCAGACTTATGGTTGAGATGCTTAAAAGGATATATTCTAAAACTGAAGACACTCTAGACCTAGAACAACCTCCAGGAAGATTGAAACCCATCTCTAAGACATCCCAAACCACTATTGGACTAAAGTGAACTGCCTTATTCTATACTACTGTAGTTTCTGCCAGTGTTAAAGAAAAAATTACTCAGACGTGTTAAAGAATGGTAAGGCAGCGCAAGCGGTTAAAGTGCGTGCACTCGCTGCGGTGGCCTGGGGTTTGCCGGTTCGGATCCCAGGCGCACACCAACACACTGCTTGGCGAGCCATGCTGTGGCGGCGTACCATATAAAGTGGAGGAAGATGGGCATGGATGTTAGCCCAGGGCCAGTCTTCCTCAGCAAAAAAAGAGGAGGGTTGGCAGATGTTAGCACAGGGCTGATCTCCTCATACACACACACACACACACAAAAAGAATGGTAAGGCAGTCTTTAGTCAGGAGGACAACAGCAATAGGGTTTTGTAGTAGGGAAGAGAGTTGAGTTCCACTGTGAATACAACAAGTAAAAATGGGAATTTATAGTCAAAGAGCAGAGTGAGGAGAGGATCACTGGATGAAAAATTATGAAGAAGGAACATCAGGCATAACAGAGGATCCTGGCTAAACAGACTTGACAAGATTCTTGCAGAAGGGAGGCCAGGGTGACCAGATAGTTTCTGGGGTATGGTGAAGGATTAGGGATTTGATCAGATATTGAATGTGATCAGATATTGAGGGTGAGGGACGCTGGCTAAACCTACTTGGCAGGATTCTTTCTAAAACTGGAGTCTGCGAGGATAGAGATGGAAGCCCAAGTTTGGGACCAGTCGAGCAAAGTGCTCAGAGGAACCTGGTCAAGGAGAGAATGTTTGTCACCAGAAAATGGCGTAACTGTTTTCTAGAAAGAGATAAACCCACGTAGAGCTTCTACATTGTTTTTGTACATAATGCAAGATTTAACAAACATGAAATAAAACTAAATGAGAAAAATTGAAAAAACAAAGACAAAAAGTAGAAAGTAGGCACAGAATCAAAGCCATTTCAGATATCGATGATATGTCATAAACTTTAAATTACAGTGATTGATATGCTCAAAAAACAGATGATAAAATGAGAAATATCACTAAAATATCAAAATATATAAACAAAAAGATGAAATGAAAATTTTAGATTTGAAAGTTATAATAATTAAAATTAAGAATTCAATATACCACATTAAATACACCCGAAGACATTAGTGACCTGGATGGTATATCAGTAGAAAACATCCACACTGAAACATAGACGGCCAGAAAAGGACAGAAAATACAGAAAGGAAAGTGAGAGAGATACAGAATATTGTGAAAATTGTGATCTATATGTTCTTGCTGTCTCCAAAGGACGACAGAGAGAGAATGAAGATAAAGTAGTAATCAAAAAAATAGTGGCTGGAACATATCGAAAGTGATGAAACACAGTAATTCTCAGATCTAAGAAGCTCTGCATGCTCCTCAGAAGATGAATTCCAAAGAAATCTTAACTAGAAACATCATTTCTGTAGAATACCCAAGACAAAAATAAATCTCAAAAACAGTTAGTGAAAACGAAAACAATGGATGGCTTTTAAAGAGTCAATAATAAGACTGGCAAAAAAATTAAGGAAAATAATGAGACCTAGAAGACTGAGAAATATCTCTAAAGTTCTGAAAGAGCACAATAGCTAATTTACATTTCTGTATTCAGCTGATATGATTTACAATGAAGGCAAAAAAATGTGTTAATGCAAATAAAACCTGATAGACATCCTGACTACAAGACTGACTGTAAAAATATACACATGTGAACTAAAAGACAGTGTTCTAATGTTTTTATGTGTGTTAGTAACAGTCAAAATCTCGAATCAACCCATGTTTTCACCAATAGTGTAACAGCTAAGTACAGTCATGCACCACATAACATTTTGGTCAACGATGAACCATATATACGACAGTGGCCTCATAAGATTAGTACCATGTAGCCTAGGTGTGTAGTAGGCTATACCAGCTAGGTTTGTGTAAGTACAATCTATGATGGTCACACAATGACAAAATCACCTAACAACACATTTCTCAGAATGTGTCCCCATTGTTAAGCAATGTACGACTGAAAATAGTTATATAGTTATACAATATCATCAGCTGTGCATAAGCTGATCTAGGCTGAGCTCAGCTGGAGTGGTTAATCTCTACTCCACATGTTTCAAATCTTTATTCTGCAAGATAGCTTGCCCAGGCGTGTTTTTCTCATGTCAATGGCAGACTGCAAGCAAGTGCAAATGCTTTTCAAATCAATGATAATGTCGTGGCTACCATATGGCCAAAGTAAGTAATACGGCTGACTCAGAACCTCTTTAATAAGAGCAACTACAAAGACACCTATTGGAGAGGACCATACAAACAGGATTAAATAGGTTGCATCTGTAAAGCAATCTACTACATAATTCGTTTTCTCTTTTATTTTTTAAAAATATTTCCCTAATTAGCTGTAATATAGAAGGATTATGATTATAACAAATGCAGATAAATTCAAATCTATCTCCTTTTGTGAAATATTACAAAATATTTTATGCTCTTTTCCATGATCTTCACAACTCTATCCTCATTACTGAGGTCAGTCGTAGAGCATGGCATGAAAATTGCTTAAACATTTAGTGCTTAAATCACAGATGTTTAAATATCACATCCACCATTTTCACCTTTTTTTCTGGAAAAATGACAGATCATTAATCTCATCTACATCCAATCTCAATTTATCAGTTTTGAATTTCCTTTTACCTAGCTTTATAAATCACTCAGTCTATTGATTATATGTTCTTTTGTATATTAAAAAATTTTACAGAACTCTTTGCAACAATGTTGAAACATATCAAGTCTTTTCTCTCTTGTTTGTATGTCTGTGTGCTTGTGTGAGCGTGAGCGTGTATTTGTTCATATATCTCCAGTCCAGAACTTTATTAACATTTATAGATATTAGATCAAATCACATATTGAAAACTCTTGGTGAAGGTCCCATCAGCTTCTGAAGACCTATGTACAAAGCTCAACTCAGTATCTATTTCATACTTGCTGTTGTTATTTTTTTAATCTAGTTAAATGACAGCACAACCCATCAAATTTCCTAAGTTAGGGAACTTAAATTA
The DNA here is from genome assembly GCF_057802395.1 of Ceratotherium simum simum. Taxonomy (NCBI): domain Eukaryota; kingdom Metazoa; phylum Chordata; class Mammalia; order Perissodactyla; family Rhinocerotidae; genus Ceratotherium; species Ceratotherium simum. Next base: position 22,636,600 of record NC_141917.1, on the reverse strand, counting down.
AAAATTGACTCTATCTTCTCTTCATCTAATGAGTTATTAACATTAATTTACAAGAGTTAATAAAAAGTACTGATTCTCTCTGTTAACCTTTGTTCAGTTAATGATCGTATCACCTAGCCTGCTACTGGCGTCCTATCTTCAACTTGCCAACTCAAATGTGTTCTTCAAATTGATCTAAACATGATCTTCCCAAGACATTGATTTTGTCATATTTTTGAAGCATAGGCTCTATTAATATAAAGTAATTCATTATCTGGACTCTGCAGTCACTTAACATCTTTCCTATCTCACTACTCCTGAATAATACTGATCCCAAATTGTTTGATTAGGTGGCCCTCTTTGGACTCACTTTACCCATAAAATAATCCTATCTGTAAAAATTTACAATTACTCATTTATTCCCCATGGGAAAGTCAGTAATTTTGTTAACAGGGGGGCATGAAGAGAGAAAGGGAGAGAGAGAGAGAAAGAAGAAGAAGAAGCAGTGGTAGAGAAAGAACAAGAAGAAAGAGGAGAAGGAGAAGAGGAAGGAGAGAGGAAAATAAGCAAAATGAAACACTCAGTGACGGGGAAGTTTTGTCTTGACTGCTCTTAGGTTTCTGGAACCTTGAACAGGCCCTCAAGTACAACGATGCTTTGGATTGTCTGTTGTCTCCTTGGCACCGTCACCATTGTCTTTTTAAGTCATCTTTGCATTCCCAAGGAGGATAAGGAAATTCCATTTTCCAGTATTTCTATTCCTCTCTTTCCAGGTTAGAGTTTGGCAATGAGAAGAGAAACTCGTGGGGGATTAGGAAGGTAGACAAGAGGCAAAGCTGTTATTCTCAGAAGTAGTTGTTGCTAGATATGAGGTCATATTGAAGCTTCACAAACATCGCCTCAGGGTATATTTGAGCACCTCCTATTTTCCTGTTGGAGACTGAAACACTTGGTGGGAGTTTCTCAAAAATTTTTACGGATTGTACCATTTTCTGAAAAGCGATGCTTCAAGCTGAGGTTTTCAGAGTCTGGTTCTATGACCTGGTGGCTGCTGCTTCCTTGATTTTCCTTGATGCATAACTTCATACATTTCCTTCACACATGACTTCTCTAAACCCTACTTCAATTTTTGCAAAGTTTGTGTTAACCACTATTTCTAGTCTATAGAACAAGTAGAGAGTTCAGTTTTACTTATTGAGCATGGACTGATACAAATAGTTCCTTTGATAAATATTTTTACATTGAACTAAGTTATCCTGACATTATCAAATTTTTGGAATTTTTATACTTGGCATTAATGTATGATTAATCCAGAGATAGTAAGGATTTTAAGATATGTATTCAGTATATGTAGATGGATAGAATTTAGATAGATACATAGGTAGATAGATAGATTGATCATCTTGTAAATTTTACTTCCTCACTGGACACTCAAAAGCAATAATTAAAATTATTTTAGTCCATAGCTAAATTGAAACATTGATAAAATCACATAAAAAATTTCACCTAAAACTTGTTTCCATTTCATGCTTAGAAACTACAATTCCATAGTTTATAATGAATCTAACATTGTACAAATCCTTTTATTAAGCATAAAGTAAGTAGTATATAACAAAGTGTAATAAAATTTAACATATTATTTTGGTAATCCATGAAATTTTATATTGTGATCATTTCAATTTTACTATCACTTTGATTATTTGGTGGACACTATTTATTCACACCTACCCTACTACCACTGATTCTCCTTCAGACATAGCTAGGCTTGATAGACAGAGTAATGTCCCCCTCCCTCCACAAGGATGTCCACATCTTAATCTCTGGAACCAGTGAATGTGTTAGATTATATGACAAAAAGAATTAAGGTTGCAGATAGAATTATGGTCTCTAACCTGACCTTAAAATGATGGGATTATCCAGGATTATCTAAGTGCTCCCAATGTAATGACAAGGATCCTTATAAATGCACAAGAGAGGCAGAGAGAGAGAGAGAGAAAGAATCAGAGAGATGGCAGCATGAGAAGGACTTGGTCTGATTTGGTTGGCTTTGAACACAGAAGGGACCACAAACCACAAAATGTCGTTGGCCTCTAGTATCTGGAAAATGAACAAAAGGGATTTATTCCTCTCCTCTTGAGCCTTTGGAGGGAATGCATCCCTCTCTAAACCTTAAATTTAGCCCAGTTAGATTTGTTTCAGACTTCTGACCTCCAGAGCTTTAAGATAACCAATTTGGGTTGTTTTAAACCACGATGTTTGTTGTAACTTGTTACAGCAGTGATACAAAACTGATAAAATAGGATTTATTCAGAGTGCATAAAATCATATATAGGAACCACCAATAACATTTAGGTGCTTTCTAAAACCGTAAGTATTCAAGACACATAAGATACAGGTCAATGAAGGTTAACGAAAGGCATGGTAAAGTGTAATATGTGGCCCCCTTCATTAATAATTTCCCCTAATGTGCATAGATTATTAAAATAGCATATAACTGGCTAATATTGCAGAAACAAATTGGGTTTAGTGTGAGTAGAGAAAATATTTGATTTTAAAACTATATACTTTTACTTTAGCATATTTCTGAAAAAAAGGATAATTAACATTCATTTATTTAAAAGTCACCTCATTTTTAAAATTAAATCAAAACTTACAGTTATTTTAAAGGAGTTAATTTTCTCTTCACTATGTGCCCCAAATTAACATGTCATTGCTAAAACTGATATGCATTTTGCTAAATTATTCAGATACTATCATTAAAGTCCCATTTTCTTCGTGGGTGTGTGTGTGTGTAACCAACATGAGACATATTTTTGGAAACTAATCTATGTCCATTACCAAACTTTTAGGTACATAATCTAATTTGTAATTATCAAAAAAAGTATATGAATGAAAGAAACAATATATGATGACAGGTGCATTCAGCCTGGAAACATAAAGAGGTGGAAAACAATACTATACATTTGCATGATAATATAGAGTTTTTCTCTGTTCAATGGAATTAGCAGTATAAATTGTAGCAGTATAAATACATCAGTATGTTAGAGGCATATTCAGTTCATTAGACCGTGACAATAATGATAAAAACAAAAATAGTAGCTAAATGGAAAAAGTGATCTATAACTTAAATGCTTCCACAAACATTATCCTTTATCTCATAAAATTCTCATTTAATCAATTTACAAGATCTTTAAAAAACATGTGTCCATGAACTTAGAGAAAGCAAAAAATTGATCTCTATATTAACCTTCAATAGACCAGTTTTCATTACTCTTGTTGTAACTATTCTATCTGTTGTTATTAAACAACATCAGTTAAAAATACAACTTCGTTGCAATATATGATTTTGTAAGGCAAACCAAACAAAATTCATTAAAACATAGCCTCAAAGTTCAAAAATAACATATTTATTAGTTAAATATTTAGAAATATACCTTTTTTAGATTTGATTTTTTTTTCTCATGTATTTTTTAGACAAGCGATCACATGAAAAAATTTCATTTCAGTACTCCTGAAACTGTTTTGAACAAAATGCAAACTCCCTAATTTTGTTTTGTTTTTTTTTTTTGATGAGGAAGATTGGCCCTGAGCTAATATCTGTTGCCAATCTTCCTCTTTTTGCTTGAGGAAGATTTGCCCTGTGCTAACATTTGTACCCATCTTCCTCCATTTTGTAGGTGGGATGCTGCTACAGCATGGCTTGATGAGCAGTGTGCATGTCCACACCTGAGATCCAAACCTGCAAACCCAGGCCGCCGAAGCGGAGGATGTGAACTTAACCACTATGCCATCAGGCCTATTTAAGGCCCTAAACTCCCTAATTTAAGGCCCTTTTATCACTTCCTCTAGCTCTCACCTGTCTCCTTGCTCAGACCTGCACTTAACCACATGAACACCTGGTGGAGTCCCCAAGGTATGATGTTCTCTTTCACCTCTTACTCTTTGCATATGCCATTTCCATTGCTTATTAAACAATTAAACATCACTTACATGTATTCCTAATCTGAATTTCCTTTGATAAAATTTCTTACTGGCATAGTATTCATAATCCTATTCTCTATCTTTATGTTTAGTCACTATAAAATCTACTAATTCTTCTAATTCTTTCTGATGTCTGGTAGGAGATCTTTCCCCTGATCTTGGGAATGCAATCCCTAATTTCAGTGTAGTCTTCCTTAAAATTTGGTCAAGGTTTAGGTGTGACTTTAATTTATAACTCTGAACATTTTGGATTGGAAACAACATACACACTTGTTTTATTTGAAATTCTTAATAAAATTTGGTTTCAAAAATGGGTTATGGGACAGTGTTTGCAGATATGCCATTCATGTTTTGAATATTTAAAATTCTAATTGAAAGAAATTTTCAGAAATTTCTGCCTTACTCTGACAGGCAAATACATCAAACAAGTTTTTGCATGCAAAGAAAGATATATTAGGATTGAGACCAGACCATGTAAAATTTTCTAAGATATATATTTTATCTGACTACTTTATGTCACTAAAGCAATATTGTCTGTACTTACAACTTTCTTAATATGTCCTATAGCACAAGAAAATTCTTGTGGGATTCTGGAGCACAAGGCATAAGCTTAAAAGGTGAATAAAAGAATTGGGTGGATTTATCTTCACTAGATAAGATTGAAGGAAATTTAATGAGTAGCTAAGGAGGATCAGAACTAGTTCCATTTTTATTCTATCACATATTTTTTATATTGAAGCTTGCAGACTAGTTCTATCCAGATTTTCCACCTTATGTTTATCTTAGCCCCCATCGGCTCTTCATAATTAATATTGAGACAATGTCTAAATAAAACCAAAACAACAAACAATAACAGCAGCAACAAAATCGAATCCTCTGAAAATGCCAAATGAATAGTACATTTACCTGAGGGACAAGATGAGAGATAAAAAGCTAGATGATATAATTTTATACCACTATTGACAAGGACAGAAAGTGATCCTTACAATCGCTCCTATGTTTCATTGCTATCTTCCTCCCTTTCTCCATCCCTTCCCTCCTACTTTCCTTCCAGAAACACCTACTAAATATTAAATTAGAAAAAAAATTAAAATATGAAATGGAACAGAGTGTTAGGAGGCCAACAGGATGATAAGATCTGGTAAGAACAAGCTAGCATGCAGAATTACACAGCAGGGAAGTTTGACTCCAGTAGGGTCAAATTACAGGCACTACATGTTAGAGTAAAAGGGGAATTTGCATGAGACAAAAGATTCCTAGGAGTTTGTTTTGGAATAAGGCACTATTTACTTTGACATGGGAATTTAAACAGAGAATCTAAGATGGGAGGACAGAATCCATAATTGAAAAGCTTTTTTTCTTCTTAAAGCACTGTTTAATTTCATGGATGATTGAAATTTTCCATTTCAAAATATATTCAATTCTCCAAGAAAGTTACTTGTCTATAAAATGTCCACTCCTGTTAACATGAACAAATAGAGATTCACAGATGTTGGTTACATATACAATAATTAAAACAAAGGTAATTTTAGTTTGCTTAAAAATGAGTGATTTCATTTATGAGAAGTTGAGTTCACTTGCAGTTGAGAATGAAGCAATACAGATCTTCCTCTACCTACAATGGGATTACATCCTATAAACCATCATAAGTTGAAAATATTGTAAATCAAAAATGCATTTAATACACCCAATCTACTGAACATCATAGCTTAGCCTAGCCTATTTTAAATGTGCTCAGAAGACTTACATTAGCCTACGGTTGAGCAAAATCATCTACCCAAAGCCTATTTTATAATAAAGTGTTGAATATCTCATGTAAATTATTGAATACTGCACTGAAAGTGAAAAATGGAATGGTTGTCTGAGTACAGAATGGTTGTCAGTGTGTCAGTCGTTTACCCTCATGATCACATGGCTGACTGCGAGTTGCTGTTCGCTGCTGCCCAACATCACAGGAGAGTATCAGACTGCACATCGCTAGCCTGGGAAAAGATCAAAATTCAAAATTTGAAGTATAATTTCTACTGAATGTGTATCACTTTCGCACCATCATAAAGTTGAAAAATCATAAGTTGAACCATTGTAAGTCAGGGACCGTCTATGTGTCTTTCTGACAATTATAAGGTCATTTTAATACAAGTTGTTTCACTTCATTAACATTAGCTTTTTTTATATAAAGCTGCAACTGAGTAAATAAATTCATAATATCTTTCTTTTCATATACAGATATAATGTGATTAACGTATACTCAAAATATATGCCTAATTTTACTGGACTTTCATTCTAATATTTCATTTTTATGATGTAATGAGTGTATCATAGATTTGGAATGATTAAAATTGTTATCATTGTATAATTGAATTATGACTTTTTTTTGTATTTTCCAACTATTTTAGGTATTAGAGAGGAAACACAAATAGTACTCCAATGATACATAAGCAGAATTTGACTTGCAGAAAATATGTTGTATTTGATTATGTCTCTTCATTTTGTTTTTATTAGATAAACCTTTAATTGAACTAAAATATGCATTAAGAAGTGTATAAATCTTTTATATATAGACTGATAAATTTTGGCAAAATGAACACATCTGTGTTACTATTATCTAGATAAAAAATTGGAATATTACCAGCACCACAAAAACACTTTGAAAGTTTCTCTAAACACTATCCAAACTCCCAATAACAACATTCTTCTGATTTCTGTTACCACAAATTACTTTTGTCATTTTTACTTTATACAAGTGGAGTCATACAGCATATACTTTTATGTACCTAGTGGTTTTTACTCAATTCTATGATGTGAAGTTCTTTTCCCACAGCTCATTTTTATTACTGAATATCAACTGTTTGGATACACAACAATTTATCTATAAACCTAATGATAGGCATTTAGTTGCTTCTAAGTTTTGTTTATTAAAAATAGTAATGCCAGGGCCGGCCCCATGGCTTAGCGGTTAAGTGCGCACGCTCCGCTGCTGGCGGCCCGGGTTCAGATCCCGGGCGCGCACCAACACACCGCTTCTCCGGCCATGCTGAGGCCGCGTCCCACATACAGCAACTAGAAGGATGTGTAGCTATGACATACAAGTATCTACTGGGGCTTTGGGGGAAAAAATAAATAAACAAAAAAAAAAAATTAAAAATAGTAATGCCAGGGGACTGGCCCAGTGGCATAGTGGTTAAGCGCGCATGCTCTGCTGCTCAACCCGGGGTTCGCAGGCTTGCGTCCTGGGCGTGCACCAACCCACCACTTGTCAAGCCATGCTGTGGCGGCATCCCATATAAAGTAGAGGAAGGTGGGAACGGATATTAGCCCAGGGCCAACCTTCCTCAGCAAAAAAGAGGAGGATTGGCAATGGATGTGAACTCATGGCTAATCTCCCTCACCAAAATAATAATAATAATAATAATAGGGCCATTAAGATGTGTGTCTTTAAATGCATATACATATATATATAGATATATATATATATATATGTATATACATTTTTTGTTGAGTATAGTTCTAAAAGTGTAACTGCTGGGTTTTAGAGTGTTTTTGTGTTCAACCTTAATATGTATTGCCAAAGAGTTTTCTGAAGTGTTTTTACCAATATAGGCTCTCATCACCCGTGTATAACACTTCCTGTTATTCTACTTACTCAATAAAAATTGTCACTTTCCATCCTTTTAAATTTTAGCCATTCTGGAAGGAGCATTTCATTTTGGGTTTAATTTACTTTTACCCTATTTATATAAGTTAAGATGAGCAATTTGCCATTTTCTCATTGATTATTTGACTATTACTGTGAAGTGTTCATTCACATCTTTCCTTTTTTTCCTCACATTTTCCTATTGGCTTGTCTGTTGTAATTTGACGAATTCCTGTATACGTTCAGGATATTAGCTCCTCGTTGGTTATATGTGTATCAAATATCTCCTCCAACAATATGTACATTTTCACTGTTCTGATGACTCCTTTAGATTAACAAACATTCTTAATTTAATGTAATCCAACTTGTCAGTCTTATATATTATAATTATGGGCCTTTTCTGTCCTGTTTTACAAAATTTTGACTTACCCCAAAGTCATAACAAAATTTTTCTATATTAACTTCTGAAAGCTTTAGTGTTTCACTTTTCACATTTAGATATACAATGCATGTTAAATTCATTTTTATACACGGTTTGAAATAGAGATCAAATTTCACTTTTATTCCATTTATGTAGTCAGTTGATCTCATACTATTTATTGAAAAAAGCTAGCCTTCCCTGAATATATTATGATGTTACTTGTCATCAGTTAAGTGAACATGTATGAATGAAATATTTCTGAACTGTCTGTTCTGTTTCATTGGTTTTATCCTTGTGCCTATAAGATGTGGTCAAATTTATATTAGCTTCATAATAATTCTTGATATATCATCATGTTATTCTTCTAAATTTGTTCTTTCTCAAGTAGTTTTTCTATTCTTTGTTTGTTTTGTTTTTGTGAGGAGGACTAGCCCTTGAGCTAACATCCAATGCCAATCCTCCCCTTTTTTCTTGAGGAAGAGTGGCCCTGAGCAAACATCCATGCCCATCTTTCTCTACTTTATATGGGACGCTGCCACAGCATGGCTTACGAAGCAGTGCATCTGTGTGCACCAGGGATCCAAACCTGCGATCCCCGAGCCGCTGAAGCAGAGCGCATGCACTTAATCCCTTGTGCCACCAGGCCGGCCCCATGTTTTTCTATTCTTAACTTTTTTTATATATAATGTTTTAAAACCAGGCCATCAATTAAAAGAGACACACACACAAATCTACTATGATAGTGATTGGATTTAATTTGTATCTAGCATAAATATAGCAATAATTAACATATTTACATTATTGAATCTTCCAATATATGAGCATGATGTATTCCTATATTTACACAGATCTTAAATTTCTCTCAACAATTTTGTGTGTGTATATGTGTAGATGTCTTATAATGTTACATTTATTTGATTTTGTCTATAACATTGTGAATGATATCATTTTTAAATTTTTCATTTTCTGATTATTGCTTTCATGTGAACAAACATTTGGTGTCCGTATATTGACTTTGTAGGATGCTGAGTTCCTTCATCAATTGCAAGAATTCATCTGAAGATTCTTGGGTTTTCTAAGTACACAATCATATTCTTGCAAATAATGACGATTTTATTTTTTAAGCCATTTCTTGTAACTTATATCATTATTTCTTTTACCTTAACTAAGTTCTCCAGTATTATTGTGAAAAGACGTGGCTATGTAGTCATAGAGAGTATCCTGGTCTCATTCCAGAATAAGAATGTGGTTCTGAAGATTCTTGTGTATTTTCAGTATCACTGGATCCCTCAGTCTTCACCCTTTTGCAGCTGCATACGATTTGGATAAACTTTCAAATTTACGTGGTAGAAAGAAAAGCAGGACGTTATTGCCATACTGTATGTTTTGATATTTAACTTATTCTGAAATACATTCCACACCATTATACACCTTTGCTGTGGTAGAAGGGAAGCTTAATCAGTCCTGTGGAGCAAGACCATCTCCTGAAATTCGACAGTTACAGTACTCTAAAAGTCTGTGGTAGGTAAAAAGAGATTGATTTTGTATTAAGACTTCCAGTTAACTATCTTAAACTTATGATTGATTTAAGTAGTGAAAAACATCCCTAAAGAGAATTGGGGGTTATAAGTGATATTATTCCTTTGGCCTAAAGGCAAAAAAAAGCCAATAACATTACTGATTATTTCAAAATTTAAAAACAATAAATGTAACAGCTTAAAACTTGTCTCTGCTTAAAGTGAGATGTATCCTTTAACTGTTTTGTTACCCAGCTGTTTAATATTCCAATTTCTCTGAAGCGAAAAAATTTGTATACAGTTATGTGCCACATAACGATGTTTCAGTCAATGGTAGACCTCATATATGATGGTGGTCCCATAAGATCATAATGGAGATGAAAAATTCCTATCACCTAGTGGCATTGTAGCCATCATAACATCATCGCACAATGCATTACTCATGTGTTTGTGGTGATGCTGGTGTAAATAAATCTACTGCACTGCCAGTTGTATGAAAATATAGCACATGCAATTATGCATAGTACATAATACTTGATAATGAGAATAAACAACTGTGTTACTGGTTTATATATTTACTATACTATACTTTTTATTGTTATTTTAGAGTGTACTCTTTCTACTTATAAAAAAAAGTTTACCATAAACAGTATGCTGTGTTACGCCAGCAACAGCCTTATACATCTCATGTTACTGTGTTTCCTGATTGCATCATTTTCTCTCGTGCTTGATTTAATCTCGTGTTGTTGTGTTCATCATGGCTCCGAAGCATACAAAATCCACTGCTGACGTTGCCAGTAAGAGGCCACATTGAGTAATTGACCTGGAAACAAAATTAAAAGTGATTAAGGACTACAAAGGTGGAAAATCAGTGATGGTTATTGCTCGCCAGTCAGGCATGTCCCATTCCACCATAGCTACAATCCTGAAGAACAAGAACAAAGTGACTAACGCTGTTACAGAATCTGCTTCATTGAAGGCAATGAAACTAATAAAAATTCGAGAAGGGCCTAGATCAGATGCAGAAGTGTATCCCTCTCATCACCATGGCAGTTATGCCAAAGCAAAATGTTTGTTTGCAATGTTGAAGGAAAAGGGTAGAGCCGACTACGATGTTGAATTTACTGCTAGCTCAGGGCAGTTTAAATGATCAAGAATCATCATTATTCATTACATAATGTGAAAGTGAGTGGTGAACCTGTGTGTGCTGGTGTGAAGGTGGCTGAAGAATTTTTGGAAACTCTAAATAACCTAATTGTGGCAGAAAATTACTTGCCAGAGTAAATATTCAGTATGGATGAAATTTTCCTATTCTGGAAATGGATGTCTGAAAAACTTTCATCCAAAAGGAGGCCAAATCAATGCTTGGTTTCAAGACTTTTAGGGACAAGATAACAGCCTTGCTTGAAAGGAATGTTGCAGGCTACAAATTGAAACCCTTTATGATCTGGCACAGTAAGAACCCCAGGGCCTTCGAACTTATCAATAAGCACACACTGTCAGTGTACTACAGGAACAACAAGAAGTCATGGGTGACCCAACTCCTCTTCCAAGATGTCTTCCCGAATTGCTATGCCAGTGAAATGGAGAAGTACTGTTTGGAGAATAACATACCTAAGATTTTGCTTATTGTTGATCATACTTCTGGACATTCTCCTTTTATTGGTGATCTCCATCCCAATATCAAAGTGGTGTTTCTCCCTCCATGTTTCACCACTTTGATCCAACCAATGGATCAAGGAGTTATAGCAGCTTTTAAAGCCTACTACCTGAAGAAGAACTTTGTTTAGGCTATTGCTGCAACTGAGGAGGACACTAAGAAGACACTGGTGCGATCTGGAAGGATTACAACATCTATGACTGCATCAAGAACCTTGCTTGGACTTGGATTGACATCACCAAAGAGTGTACGAATGGCATCTAGAAGAAGACAGTTAAGAGGTTTGTCCATGACTTCAAAGGATTTGCCAAGAATAAGGAGGTTGCAAAAATCAAGTGGGCCGTGGTTGAGATGGCAAACAACTTTAGCCTGATGGTTCCTGAGGAAGTGACTAATGAAGCATTGTTGGAACCGGAACAGGAACGAATGGCTGAAGAAGAAGCAAGAGAAAAGAAAACTGCAGGAGAAGAAAAAGAAGAAGAACCTCCAAGAAAGTTCACAGTGAGGGATTTAGAAGAAGCTTCTGCAGACCTCAACAAGCTCCTTAAAAAGTTGGAAAACGTGAATCCCAACACTGAAAGCTTTTCATTGATAAAGAGGAGTGTTCATGGGGCATTATCTGCTTATAAGCAAATCTACGATAAAAAAAGAAACAAACGAAGCAAACCACCATGGGCATATTTCTGAAAAGAGTGATACTTTCTCAAGAAGAGCCTCAGGCAGGTCCTTCAGGAGGTAATCCTGAAGAAGGCGTTGCTATCATAGAAGATGACAGCTCCATGCATACTATTGCCTCCGAAGACCTCCCAGTGGGACAAGATATGGAGGGGGAAGACAGTGATGTTGATGATCCGACCCTGTGGAGGCCTAGGCTAATGTGTGTGTTTGTGTCTTAGTTTGTAACAAAGAAGTTTAAAAAGAAAAAGTAAATAAAAAATTTTAAAAATAGAAAAAATCTTATTGAATAAAGATACAAAGAAAGAAGATATTTTTGTACAGCTGTACAATGTGTTTGTGTTTTAAACTAAGTGTTATTAAAAAGAGTTAAAAAATTAAAAATTTCTAAAGTAAAAAAGTTACAGTGAGCTATGGTTAATTTATTATTGAAGAAGGAAAAATATTTTTTAATAAATTTAGTGTAGCCTAAGTGTACAGTGTGTATAAAGTCTACAGGAGTGTACAGTAATGTCCCAGGCCTTCACATTCACTCACCACTCACTCACTGACTCACCCAGAGCAACTTCCTGTCCTACAAGCTCCATTCATGGTAAGTGTCCCATACAGGTGTACAGTTTATTTTCTTTTATACAGTATTTTTCCTGTACCTTTTCTATGTTTAGATACACAAATACTGACCAATGTGTTACAATTGCCTACAGTATTCACTACGGTAACATGCTGTACAGGTTTGTAGCCTAGGAGCAATGGACTATACCGCATAGCCTGGGTGTGTAGTAGGCTATCTCATTTAGCCCACTGTGTAAGTACTGTGTAAGTACACTCTATGATGTTCGAGCAAGGGCAAAATTGCCTAACGATGCATTTCTCAGAAGATATCCCACATTGTTAAGTGACACATGACTGTACAAGTGAGTTTTCTGTGGTTTAATAAAAATACATGATGCACACATGCAAAAATTTATTTTCTCTAGATAGTTAAGTTTGATAGTCTTCTCAGCACTTGTTGTTAATGTGTTTATTTTAAAACTGTAAACCCACCCAGATTTCCTGGAATAAATGTAAATTAGTCCTTCAGTATTATAATTTTTATATATTATTTTATTTGAATTGCTGATATTTTTTATATGAGTATTTTGTTTCAAATTTTATTTTCTTGGAATATCCTTGTCAATTTTTGATATCAGAGTTATATTAACCTCAAATGTAAGTTGGGAAGAAGACCCTATTTTTCTAGTCAATGGGAGTATTTAAGTAAGATTAGTATAATTTATTCTTTAAGTGTTTGGAAAAATTCACCACTGGATCCATCAGGGGCTGAATTTTCTTTGAGGGAAAATTTTTAATCTAAATACAAGAGTATGCATATTTTTGGTGTGTGTGGTAAACTATCCATAACAATAAATTTACCATTTTAAGGCATACAATTCAGTACCAATAAGTACATACTCAGTGTTTTATAACCGTCACCACTACGTCATTTTAGAACTTGTAATCGCACCAAAAGGAAATCCTGTAATCTATTACACAGTCTCTCCCAATTTGCACTCCCCAGCCTCTGGCAGCACCTAATCTGCTTTCTGTCTCTATGGATTTACTTGTTGTGAATATTTGATATAAATGGATTCAGCATACAATATGTCACATTTTTTGTCTGGCATATTTCACTTACCATAATTTTTTTAAAGATCATCCATGTTGTAGCATGTGTAAGTACTTAATTCCTTTTTTAGAGCTGAAAGCTATTGGATTGTATAGCTAAAGCATATTTGTTTATCTATTCATCAATTGATGGACATTTAGGTTGTGTCTACCTTTACCTATTGTGAATAGTGCTGCTATAAATATTCCTGGACATGATCCTGTTTGACCAATTCTTTTGAGCATATACCCATCCAGCTGAGTGAAATTGCTATGTCTTATGGTAATTCTATGTTAATCTTATTGAGGATCTGTCAATCTGTTGTTCATGGTGGCTGTGCCACTTTTTTTTATATTCTTCTTAGCAATGTGAGGGGGTTCCAATTTTTCATATTCTCACCAACACTCATTATTTTCCCTTTTGTTTTTCAGTTTTTTATTATGGTCATTTTGTGGGTGTGAATTATCTCATTGTGGTTTTGATTTGCATTTCCCTAAAGACTAATGACATTGAGCATCTTTCATTGTGCATGTTGACCATTTGCATATATTCTTTGGAGAATTATCTAATCGTTCACCAATTTTGTGAATTGGTGGTTTGTCTTTGTTTTTGAGTAGTAAGAGTTTGTTGAGATTCTTGGATGTATAGATTCACATTTTCCATCAGACTTATGTGTTTTTTCACTTTCTTCCACTATCTTGTTGGAATTTATCATTTTATTAATATTTTCAAAGACCTAAATTTTTGCTTTCTTGGGACTTTGTGTCTTTTACATGATTTAATGTGTTGTATTTTTACTATTACTTATTTAATATGTTTTATAAATGTTCTTCAGATTTATTTCTTTGGACTAGTGGTTGTTTAGAAATGTAGCGTTTAATTGTCCAGCATTGGATTTGTAGCTAATTCTATCTTGATTAGAGAAATTATTTTGTAAGATTTTTCAATCTTTTAAATAGTGTTTTAGTCTTGTTTATAGTAAAGTGTATTTTCAATTTTGTTAAATATTTCATCTTCAATATAATGTATATTCTGCAGTGGCTGAGTATGCTATAAAATATATGTCAATTAAGACTTTCTGTTTAAATATTGCTATGGACTGAATGTTTGTATCTACCCAAAATCCATACGTGAAAACCATAACCCCCAATGAGTTTGTATTAGAAAGTGGGCCTTTGGAAGGAAATTAGATTTAGAAGAGGTCATAAGGATGGTGCCCTCATGATGGGATTAGTGCCTTTATGAGAAGAGATCAGAGGGCTTGTTCTTTCTCTCTCCACTGGTGAGGATAGAGACAGAATGTAGCCATTTGCAAGAGAGCTCTCACCAGGAACCAGACCAGTGGGGACCTTGATCTTGGATTTCCCAGCTTGTAAAACTATGAGAAATAAATATGTGTTGTATGAACCAGTCAGTCTATGCTATTCTGTTAAACAGCCCAAACTGAGTAAGACAAATACTTTGCATTCTTTAATGCTTCTTTGCAGTTGAGGTTTGCCTATTTCTTTCTTCTTCTTTTTTTTTTTTTTTTGGGATATTTTATTCTTTATAAATTTAGAGGCAATATTTCTAGGTGTACCCAAATTAATATTTAATTTGAACATAAGCTATATAGGCTAAGATTTGCTCTCTCTCCCCCAGTTCATCATTATTGACTGATTCTCACTCAAACTCTTCATCCTGTCACTACAGGAAAAGTTTGATCAATTGAATCTGTTGTTGACAGAGTAATGGATGCATTCTGTGCGGTAAAAGAAGGATATCCTCTACTCTTGGCTTTAAAGAGAGATTTCCTAAGTGATTTGATACCATTATTGTTAAAAAGTATAGTGTCTCTACGTACTAAAGCTATATAGAAAATATAAATATCTGATATACATGTGAAATATTTTAATGACCAAGAAACAGATTTAATATGTACCTAGTATACTCATTTTATCATTACTATTCAGGACAGCAAATAAATTGCTATAGATCTAAAGTTTCTACTGATTTTTTAAACTCTTATCAATGTTTAACCATTTTCACATAATGGTCAATTATAGCAATTAAATCTGCACCTATTCCTTGATATAATACGTGCAATTTTTTACATTAAATGAGATAGTTTTACTATAAGAAAAATGATTTTTCAATGCTAAATTCTCTGTGGACACCTTTGTTTTATTTTATTTTGTTTTATTATTTTATTTTATCTATTTTATTTTATTATTAATGGCTGAGATAGCTACATGATTACACTTGTCTTAAACATTTCTAGTTAAAAGAGTTGTGAGTAGGCTATATGTAAAAGAATTTTGAATGCTCAGTTCTCCATCCTTCTGTACAGCGTGGTGGATTAGAAGCTCTGTTCAGGGAGATCTTTACCCTGCCTACAGGCACTCATTCAAGACTGACCCAACCAGCATCAGATAGCCTTTTATTCAAGCATACATCCTGGCTAGACTACTCAATTTCCACAAGAGAAGGTCAACTCTATTCTGAGCTTGACTGTCTGGTAGCACATATAGGTCAATATTTATCTGACAGCATAGAATTGCTTTATTCCAATTACTTGCCAAGGAATACAATCTCAAATTCCCTCCTGCCCCATATCTATCTATCAAATGCCCTTCTGAGAGAAGTCTATTTGTGGAGCATTTCTTCAAAGCTGTTCTGTTTATAAGTTCTTCCATATAATCTGAAATCTACTGTTCAATATTTCAGACATTCACAAAATCCGTAATTGCATCATGCCATATTTTTCTGATTCCTCCCCTAATAGTCATAGCTATTTAATTATGTAAATCCATTGCCATTAAAAGAAACAACCAGTCATGTTATTTATAGTTAGGATGTAATGGGGGTTATTTCCTTTGAAGACTTCTTTTTGTTTTTTTTGTTTTTTTTTATTAGGATTGCTGTATTTCTCCTGAGCAAATAGATTTGCTTTGATCTTATGGACTCTACATATTGTTACACAGACCAGGGTTCTCGTTTCTGTCTTGCTGCTAGAAAGCTAAGGACGGCATTGAAGCTCATCCCTGGCAAGTGTGTAACTCCCTTACATACGCATTTTACAAAGTTGTTCTATTCTTCAAACCATTTAATATGCTGGCTTGTTTTACTCTTTCATTTTTCAATTAATTCTGATTTATATTATGTATCACCAAATGTTACATTAAATTATTTCTGGAAGAGAAGTGGAGCATAAACAAGTTTATAAATACAGAGAAAAATTAAATATTATAACAAATTATATTTCACAGTTTTAGCTGGTAAATTTGACTTTGCAGATTTATTTTTTTTAGTGCAATCAATTGTGTGGGTAATTTTTGTATAAAATTTTGTTTAAGATTTAAGTCTTGAAAAGCTTTTCTTTTATATTGAAACTAAATCATAACAGAAGAGAGTGATTCATAATGCTGTAAACTCCTTGTTTCAAAACATATTTGGTTTTCTTCTCATGATCCAATAATTTGAGATACGTTATCTGAGACAGATAGAAAATTTAACCAAATTTTTTTGCCAGATTCCATTAAGGAGGAGAGCACTACTCTGAAGAACTTTCTTTTGAAAATCCAACATTTGATTATACATCTAAACATATCCTAAGTAGTGACCACTGTTTGATGATAATTCTATTTTGAAGTTGCTATAGTATAATTCATTACATATGGATCTTAAATACCCTTATTATTTTAGTTAAGAGATAATAATTTTTTATATAAGCTATTATGTCCTAATTTTGTCAGTTCAGTAAATGTGATCATTGAAATTTATAAAAGATGGGTAATGATATTCAACCTGGAATTATTTAATCATCTGTAAAATTAAGAATTTTATCTAAGAATTTTACCAAATTTCCTTACAGCTCGTATCCAAACCTCATCCACATCCTTATTAGCTATATTTATATGTAAGTTAAACATATTTTTATTTAAATATGCATACATATGTATACATATACACATACATATATGTATCTATAGCAACATGTTTGAAACTTTATTAGAAGTCACTAATCAAATATATAGCCTAATTAATTGAATGTACATAATGGAAATTTATAGAACTCATGATATGTACCTTGTAAATAGTTGAATTAAGGTTACTAAAACTTAAAAGTGAGGTTATATACAAAATTGTCATATTATATGTGTTTTTATATAGTGTTTAAGTTTGTTAAAACATTGCATTGTGTTTTATATTTCATAAAACTCAGTAATAAATCTAATAAAATGCTTATTAATTGGTGATAAATTTTAAAACATTGTCCTTATTTCCATATTGATAATATGACTAATATAGAAATATAGTTAATATAAAGTTATAAAATATGTGCAAAAAAAAAGACTAGGAATAGTGAGAGCAGCATTCGAATATTAAATGACAAACAACATTGCCTTACCTTCAGTGGTTTTCAATAGTGAGACTCTATGATTTTATTATAATTTTATATGTATACATGCTTATATACGCATGCATACATGTTCAACATAGTACATTTGTGTGTGTGTATATATATATATATACATGTATACTTCTAAAGTATTTTAAATGCAAGTGTATTCTATTAAATTTAACACACCAGCTTCCCTCTTCATTTGTATTATCAAGTCTTATACTAGATGATCTTTGATTTCAATTTATTAATGTTGAAATCAATCTGGTCAGACATAGCACAGCATTGTAATTTTCCTGTAGCAGAGCATTGAAGACTAAATCATTGAATAGTTTAGAGAGTTGTTGGTGACTTTTATGATTCCCTTTATATATTGTACTTATAGCACATTTTATACTTGATTTTTAAATAAATGATTATACATTGTGTATTTTCTGGCATGATTTTAGGGTTAATTGTGGAGTAAGGCATAATCTGTCTAAATTTTGCTCTATATTTTACTTACAAATAACTCTTTGAGAAAAAAAAAAATTTTAAAACTAGTATTCTTTTCCAAGTAAAAGCTTAACAGTCTTTCATTAATCTGGGATATCTAAGATCATTGCTTTTTTTTTGTTTTAGAGAATATCTGGTTTTGAAAACTCCTCATTTCAGGTAGATTATTAAATGTCAAGCAAAAACAAGAATGTTCAAGAAAATGTCTAGTCTGTAAAATATATTTTGGAATTAATTTGGAAATATATGAGCATTTTATGACACTCTTCTGGTTCAGGGTAATCATTCAGTCATAACACATGAGGAGACAACACATAAGAATTACCACCCTCTATGTTAAAAATCATCTTTTGAGGTTAAAAATAAATGATGGCTCTGAAAATGTCTTCTCTATAAAGTAGAAAAACACACTTGGAAGTACAGAATACAATGACCCTTGTAGTATGAAATTACCATTGCTTGCAATATTAAAACTGCAGGAAAACCCGCTCTCAAAGTGTAACCCTTGGTGATGGCAAGACGTCATTTAACTACTAAATTTCATGTTTGGCCACTTTATTCCCAAATGAGTGAAAGAGTTTTAAAATTTGCTGTCAATTTCTTTCTTTAAAAAAAAAAAACGTGGGTCTCAACAGTGGCATAACTCTGTAGGATTGGGAGAAAGCACACAATCCTAAAACATCTCCTTCACGTGGGAGGGAAGGAAGTGGAACTTGCCCCTAGCACTGGAGCATTTCAGGGCCCCGCCCCAGGGAAAAGGAGCTGGCAGCTCTCAGCTCAGGAACAGGGCCACCAATTCTTCCTTGTTCTATGTCAGGTTCTTCAGTTTATTGCATTAAAAGAATACAAGTGCGACAAACTTTTATTAAGTGAAATATTAATAAAACAATATTCTGGACATACAAATTTCAGAAGGATAAGGAAGATGTTTTGTTGTCATTTATTGTTACCAATATATTGATAAACTTATGATAAAAATGATAAAGGCATAATTAGATAGGAACACACATACATAAATAGATTAATAATAACTCCTGTTCTTGAAGATAAGAAATCAAATAATTACTGAGAAATGAATGATTGAAAAATAAAATTAACTTATGGTATATCACTTGTGTAGGGGAGCAGAATTTGCTACACCTTTCAGTTTTCATGAAACGGTGTTGTCAATCACGATGCTTGTCATGAAATGAGTTAGCTGGATGTGGACCTTTATTTGGTGGAAGCATGAAAGGAATAGGCATTTGATTTTAGTGTCGGAGTATCCTAAAGAGCGGTAATGTTGATGCTATCTTCTTATCTTTCTATAGTCTATCTCTTTGACTCTAATTAGGTGAAGACAGAAGCATTTAATTACTTTAGTTGTTTTCATGAGGGAAAAGAAATTACAAAAGAAATTCAAATTCTGACAATTTTCATCAAGTCATTCCTCAGGTGGAATGCTAGTGATTGGTGATTACAATGATTTTAAAAATGAAAATTCAACAATGAACTGTTTGTAAGAAGGATTTTGCTTCAATCTCATCTTTAACTATGACCCTGTTACAATAAATAGCATAATATGGATTTCCCAAAGCAGCATGTAATGGATTAGCTTTTGGGTAACTATAGTATTATTTTACTGGTTTGTTGTTTTTTTTTTTTTTGGCAGGTGATGTAGATCTAACAACTTCACCATAGTATCATTTCCCATAAAAACAAATAACATGATTCAAATACTAAATCTATCACTAGAAACATCATTTGTTTATGAAGTTTATCATAATTAAATATGTATATTCTAAAGGATTTTTCCTTTCTTGCTAAGTATTCTTAAAGCAAATCATGCTCTCATTCATTTCCTAATTCTTTCTATTTGCCCACTGAAAGATGCTCAAAGGTGTGAATTTATTAATGATAGCTGTATACAATTATTTGTAGACATACTGGGGTGGTTCACACAAAATATGTATTAGGGGAATTACCTGCTTTCTATAATTCAATGTCAGTCTTTTCTTTATAATGAGGAAAGAAAATTTGGTAATATGTATAGCCCAGGAATAGCATACATACATTAGGGCACATAGGAATACTCTATCAGGCAAATAAAGCTATAAAGTATATCAATTTATCAGTGTAGCAGCTCTGCTTCCTGGTTTTCATTTTGCTGTTACATACCTTTTTTGGGCATGATTTATGGGGAAGATATTTCATAATTTCAAGTAAGTAGATCATGAAATGAGATTCTGTCAATAACCTCAATATATTCTATCTTCTATGATAAAAGGGATTCTCTAGTCATATGGAGAACAATGGTTAAATATGACCAGTATTGAGAATCCAAGCCATCTCAAGCATAGACAGTATGGTATAAATAGAATAAAATATCTTTGGTTATTTTGACCCTTTTGAAAGCTAGAAGAAATCAGACCTCAATTTAGTGTAGACAAGTTTCCAAGGCATCAGTTCAAGTAGAAGGTTTTAACTCGTTGTAGTCCTATATTCACGCTTCTAAAAGTCCTTCGGGATAACAGCAAACCACAGGAAGTATGCTTCCACACAGCTGGCAAGGACAGGGCTGAAAGAAGTCATGTTGTCCCCATCTCAGCCCACTAGCTTGCTGCTACCAGCTTGGTGTAAGTTCTCTGGTCCTTCAGCATTGATTTCACTCTGAGTTCTGCCATAGAGAAGCCAATCAGAAGTGATTGTTAAATTGTCTCACTTCTAAAGCAGACATTGAGCCTTAGTGTCCCAGTGTCCACTAAGTTTTTCACCTTGAAAGGGTGGAAAGGATCATAAGAAATAGCAAAGCTTTTTTTAGTCAATTGGAGCAAAGAGCCACATTTGAAACATCTGAAACCTTAGACATTGGTTTATCAAGAAAAAAAAAGATTAGCTTAAAATATTTTTAGTCAGAGGGATCTCAGTTTAACCATTGCTATGTTTTATCTTTCTCGTACTATGTTCGTGGGTAAATCATACATATAAGAATGTCTTGTGATAATGTCAGGCTACACCATAAAAAAACTTATTTAAGTATGAATTATTAATCTTATATTAGATAGCTCAACTTTATCTTAATCAATGTACTTACATCGTATCAAGATAATTCCAGATTGTGCCTCACAAAAGTTTATTGTGTTCATGCATTTTTAGAAAGCAATTATTATTTTGACTTTTATAATAAGTTCAGAAAAGTATGAACAATTTTTGTTGACATTTACTTTGGATTCACATTGCGTATAGACCCTATAAAAATAAATTTAAAAGTGATTTCTTTCACACATGAAAGTGAAAGTTATTTAGGAAGATGTGGCTATTCCAATAAATAATTTGAGTTGTGTTTCTCAAGCAGCCTTTGTCATGATTGTGGAAGAAGATGCCAAGATTCTCTTCTATCGACACCTTCCTGACATCTTTTACACCCCAAATCATCTTAGGAACCTAGGATACCTGTGCTATAGACTGAATGTTTGTACCACACCCCATCCTACCTCCTGAAATTTGCTAAATCCTAATGCCCAAAGTGTTGGTATTTGGGAGTGGGGCCTTTGTGATTAAGTCATAAGGATGGAGGTCTCATGAATGAGATTAGTGCTTTTATAAAATAGACCCCAGAGAGTCCCCTTGCTCCTTCCACCACGTGAGGACACAGGGAGAAGACAGCCATCTAGGAACCAGGAAGCAGGCCCTCACCAGACACCGAATCTGCCTGCGCCTTGACCTTGGACTTCCCAGCCTGCAGAACTGTAAGAAATAAACATCTGTTGTTTGTAAGCCACCTAGTCTATGGTATTTGTTTATAGCAGCACCAACAGACTAAGACAAATAGTTTACAAGTAGTTTCTCCCAGTCTGTGGCTTGTTTTTTGCATTCTTATTGGTGTCTTTTGAAAGTTTTGATTAAACCAATTTATCACTTTTTTTCTTTTTGAATCATGCTTTTTGTGTTGTATCTAAGAACTCTTTACTTAATCTAAGGTCAGGAATATCTATCTTAATTTTTCTTCTAAAAGTTTTATATTTTTATCTTTATGATCCGTTTTGAGTTAATATCTGTTATGACATGAGATATGGGTCTAAGTTTTTGTATTTGGATATCTAATTGTCTCTGCACCATTTGTGGAAAATACTTTTCATTCTCCACTGAATAGCTTCAGTCCACTGGTGCATTCTCCATGAGGCCAAAGGCACCCAATCTCATATATTACATTTCCATTAAATGATGGTATGCTGCAGAGGGTACTCGGATTTATGGTTTGGTAGGTCAAACAACACACATTTTATAAAGACAGCTCTGATCACATGGTAACTTTTTGGCATACATTCAAGCATTCGGTCTCTACTACTGAAACCTGAGTCTCAAAGAGTAATTGCTCTAAAGTCCTAAACATTTTGCTGTGAGTCTTCATTAGAAGCCTGCCAAAGTCTCCAAAAACATTCCTATTTGCAATAGACACTTCAGGCACCAATCTGATCTCCTGGGTCATACTGCCCAGAAGAGCAGCTCGCACAGCTGTCTGGGACTACAAATACTTTCTTTTATGAGTATCGAGAAAGTTCGGATATTTCAACTTTATTTAATTTAAGTCACCTTTTGGGTCCAACTTTCAATCAACCAATCAATCAAAATTTTAGATTTGCTCCCAGCCATCAGGTTAACACAATAAACCCAGAATCTGATTAGTGAATCCATATCAATGAAGTCGGTCTAAAACAATATCGTATTCCTTCCATCATGATTCAACACCTTTGGACTATTTTCCCATATATGTTCTCTAGAATTTGGTCAATATAAATTGGGAAAATCTTGCAATTTCTTTCTATGCGTGTAGTAACTCTTCACTAGTTATACTTTGTACTTTACCTTATGGGTCTAGCTGAGACTTGAATCTGATTATAGGTCCAGGAACAATGAGAGGTGAGTAGGTCTGCAGAAGCATCAGCAGTTCTTTGCAAGCAGCTATCTCAGGAAAGACTATTACAGATTCTTGAGGAAAGGGAAGATCAATGTCTTCAGATAGGAGGCAGGGCTGCTCTATTGACAAAGAAGGCTTTGGGGGATTTAGAGGTCCAAGGTTTAAGATTCATTAGAATCATCCCATATAGCCTGTCCATATGTGTAGCAGAACAGGAAGACATAAGGTGAAAGAGGAGAAATGTTCAAAACAACATTGGCATAGCTAGGAGAGTGTGATAAGCCAGGATAATAAAGGAATGCAAGGAGGAGAGCATGAGTAACAAAGTTTCACGGCTGCTTAAAGGCAAGTAAGGTAAGAACTCTTTGCCCAGGTTCCTCTCTTCTCCACTTGAAAGCTCACCAATACTCCTGCCTTCCTGATTACCCCAGCCACTCTCTCTAAATGTCTTCCAATCCTTTGTGAACCTCCTAAACCATGGCAAGCAGAATTAAATGCAGCTCTGTGTCATTGTATGTGATATAAATTGTGCAGGGGGAAAAAGATTATTAACAGTGAGATCAAATGGAAGACACTTAAACTTACTGAGATGTAGTTCACTCATCTTTAAAAGGGTGTTAATGATTTTTAACAGTGTTTTGAGGAAGATTATTTCAGAAAAGATGCAAAAAATTCAGTCTCTTAAAAACATAAACATTAAAATGTAAACTGTTGCCATTATTAAAATACATTTTAGCTACTACTAAAAGAGAAAGATATATTTCTGTAGCCACAGCATTTTGATGACTATGTTTAGCATAGTGTTTACTATAACCTCTCAGTCTTTCTTAGCCCATTGCTAAATCGTAGCTAATCTCTTCTGTACTTCAAAATTGTTTCTTTAAAATACTTCAGACACTAAAATTTATTCCATATACCTGACAATAAGATTTGATATCAGAATCATGTAGTACAGATTATCTGTGTGTAGGTGTCCTCCTGTTATCAGTACCTATCAACACATCTGATAAACTCATAAAATTAATTCACCAAATTTAAGACAAAGGCCAGTTATACACTTTTAGAAACCACTTCCCCATATTAATAGCAATGCTTCATCACTGCTTACAGTGTAAAATCCATCAGTTAAGATTATATTCAACTTTTCTATCATTCAACTACATTTCTGCATCATTTGTACAAGGAAGTAAAAGAATTTGTAAAATGCATTTAGGAAAGCACATTATATATGCAACTAATTTTGACCTGTTCATGTCGTAATTTTTTTCTCATATTGGAGAAAAGAAAAAGTATAGTGTTTATTTGACTGTAAAATATATTTGGTGGTAGAATTGAAATCCTTTGCATAAAAGTGCAGTATGGTTTGATAATTGATTTCTTGTTGAATAGAAACTATAAGAAAAAGACAAGAAATTAGCTCAAGTACTAAGGTTATTTGTAAAATGTGTAAGAGGATGATATAAGAACGGATGAAAGTAGTTGCAGTAAGTAGATACATTTTATAAGAAATAAAAAGAAGCAAAGCTTACATCTTACTGATTTTCAAGTTATACCAAAGTAGCAAGCTGGAAATATTTTAAATAATGAAAAATAACTATATGTATTTGCATGTTAGTGTGTGTGTATATATAATTATGTACATACAACATATATATATATAATTGCAATGATTTGTTTTTTATAATAAAGGATTGTGTGTTTTTTTTTAAATAATAAAGGGTCTCTTTATGCTGCTTATAACTACTTCCTTTCCATTTAAGCTTTCTTTTGTTTCAATTTTGCCCTTATATCAATCCTTGGTTGATCCCTTGTCGGTCTTAATTTATCATAATTGATTGATACTGACTACTTTAGGAGGAAATTATTTAACTCTGATTGACTGGGGACATTTAACTTTATTGAAAAGAAACAGCAGGAGGAAAATGGAAGAAACAGTAAATGTGCTCATTTGTAAGAAAAAGACTTCAGACACAGTTTGGCTCCTTGAGCTGAATAAAGGCTTATTGAGATTAAGTTGACATAATTAATTGAATAGAAATTTTACATCCTTTCTTGTAAAATGGAATTAGAGATGAAGATATTTGAAATTTAATAAGACATGACTATGTTCAGAGACTGTATAATAAAATACATGCCAATAGAATAAAAATCAGCAAAGTTATCATATTTTTAAATCATTTCAGAAATATTTACTTCTGAGACATATACCTTTGAAAGACTTAATCAATAGACTAGATATTACATACTATATATTGATATGTATGTATAGTCATAGAAGATCTTATAACCATTCACATTTTACTGATAAAGAAATTTAGGTTCAAGAGACAAAACCACAGCATCAGCAAGTGGCTAGTCGGCAGATCAACCCAAATCTTCTGACTCTAGATCTTGTTTTATTGTTATTGTTGTTTTTCTTCAACATTTCTTTTCCATTTCTCCTTTTGCTCACCTCAAAATATAAGATGAAGTGCTTGCTGATGCTTCTGATAGCAACACTAATGGACTGGCTATTGAAAGTGTAGGGAAGGGCAAATAATTTTCCCTCTGCCCTTCTAGGTTCATAGCTGAGACTCTCCTATAATAAAAGACAGATTAACAGGAGAAGACAAACAGTTTAATAACATGTATACCTCCTCTATGTGTGGGAGACATCCAGGAAAACTGAGTAACTCCCTGAAATGGCCCAAGTCATCACTTTAAATACTGTCTTCAACTAAAGACAAAAGAAGATGTTTGGGGGAGGGAGGCCAGTTATGGGAGGTGAGCAGGAAAAGTACAGTAAAGAAAAGTAAGGTTGTTTTGCAGATTTAATTCCTTGACTTCTCCATTGATAAGAGCTTCTAGAGTTTAGAATCATCCTTCTCTTCCTGATATAGAGATAGAGATGCCCCTACAAATGGAGATTTCCTTTATAAATGTAGATGTCTCTTATAACAGGGTAACTTCTACATGGTTTTCCGAGCTTCTCCTGTGTCTGCTATTTCTTAAAAATAACAGCTCAAGATAAGCCTTAAGCCAAAGAGGTATATTTTGGTGTGGTAAATTCTGCTCCTCTTCAAAAGTCATGAGCCAACAGCTAAATCCCTGATGAAAAATGTTTATACAAAAATTAAAATAAAGCTATCTTTTCCCAATCTAGTTGGTAGATAAACAAATTTAATTTTTTTTTAAAAAAAGAGGCAGATTTAATGTATTTATTTGTCTGTTTGAATAGGTAATATAAAAAATTGGGAAATATTCCCATTCAAAACTCTTTAAGATATTAGTTTATAGTAATTTTTATCAAAATTTACTCAAAATAAAAATATTTAAGGGCAGCTAACAGCCTAAATGTGGTTGTAGATAAGGTTATTAATTACAATAAGTATGTTTGTAAAATTGTAAAAAAATATTTTTTAAGTTTGCATTATTTACAATCCAAATCATACATTTCTAAACTTTGATTATAGTGACAAGCTGAGTAGCCAGAAAACAGGTGTGGTAGATCAGAATTTGACATCCAAAAATGTGTCTCTTTGGCTTGACTATTTTTAAGAACAAAAGACTCTAAAAGAAGCTTTGACCTTCCCCCTCACTACCTAAAAGGATTTAAAATAGAAGACTTGTTCCAGGAAGGAGCTATCACTATAGATAACTGTAGTATAATATGAACTAGGTGTCATAGACAGGGAGGAACCTAGCAAGAGCCTTTTAATCAAAGTCCTCTCCATGTCTCATTGTCTTTACAAGGCATGGTCAACCCTTGTTTATCAAACATTTGCTTTTCCTTGTCCATGGAAATTGTCTTCTTCCCCTTTGAAGTCCCAAACCACTACTCCCAACATCCTCCTTTGTCTTTAGCTGAAGATGGTATTTAAGGTGGTGGCTTTGGCCACTTTGGAGAGTTACTCAGTTTTCCTGGGTTTCTCTCATATATACATGTTATTAAATTTGTTTGATTTTCTCCTGTTATTCTATCTCATGTCAATTTAATTCTTAGACCAACCAGAAGAAATTAGATGGTAGAGGAATAGTTCTTCTTCCCCTACAGAGGAAACATACAACAGGCAGAGGTGGAAGGGCCAACATGAAAATTGTTTCTACACATCATTTAATCACTTCCCTATCTTCAAATGCCATATTTATACTCTCACCAAAAAATACACCCTCTTTGCTCTTTCATATTGTAATCTTCTAAATCTCTTCTTGTAGTTTGAAGCACATGGAGATTGTCATCATTATGACAAAATTATTATATTTTTCCTTAATTATTCTTTTTTCCAGACTGCTCATTTATTCCAGTATTTCTGCAAACAATGCCGTGTTAATCTCCTGTAAGTAGGGAAAATGCAACCATGTTGTTGTAGGGTTACCATTAGACCACTAAGTTCATAATACATTTAATATGGTTACATAAAAGCTGTGAATACAATCACACACCACCATGGCAGAATTATATATTAGTGTATATGATGAAAAGAATTATACAAACACCAATGTTAACATTAAATAAGGAAATAAATTAAGGTAAAAGGTACTAGAACTGAAAGTACTGACAGTTTTGCATTCATGAGCAATCCTGGTTTGCTTTCCCAGTGTCATCACTCACCAGAGTCTGTAAATGTGGCATTTTGATGAAGGTTGTCTTTATGTGATTGGTTGCTTTCATTTTTTAGATGTTAGAAACAGTCCAAGAAACAAAATAATATATCAAACAGTGCAAGAGAAAATGAATTCAGGAACTTTATGCGTGTATTTTGAATGATGAAGGCAAACTTGCTAGAAAACAAAATTATGCTAGCTAATATATAGTCAGCTAATAAAAAATAAATAATTCTCAAAATCAAAGTGATATTTAGATAGAAATATAAAATAATATTAATATATGCATCTGAAAGGAAGCAGGTTTTCCTTCCAAAATATGCCACTTTGACATGAGGATTATTTTGAGCCAAAGGCAATCAAAACCCAACAGATTCAGGAAAAGCTCTTTACCTCCCCCACAACTGCTTAAATTTACATTGGAAAGAGGGCCTGTACCAGGAAGAGAGCTATTACCAGAGATATCTTTTGATCTAAGGAGCTTATCCACATAACAGAGCAGCCTTTGTTTTCCAAACATCTTCTCTGCCCTTTCTATTGCCAGACCCCCACCCCTTTCCTTAGCTCAGGATGGTATATAAGCTTCAATTACCTGGCTGCCTTTTGAGTCTTCATATCTTAATGGGGCTCCCATATGTAATTTTGTTTATTTTTCTTGTTAATCTGTTTTATATTGTCAAACTACAAAAACGGAAACCAGTTTAAGAGGCAAAGTGTTTATTTGGGATCAAAGAATTGCACTTTGGGGAGCACAGATTCAGGTAGAAACCCAAGTAGTGTCCCAATTACAGGAGAGGGGCTCAGGGATTTTATGGGAAAAAGGGAGAAGTTAAGGTAAATTGTATTAAAGAAGAGTTCATTGGCACTAAGTGAGGTGAGGCTAGGTTTGCACTTCATGGATTAGCTTGAGATTCAGTCATGAGGTGAAAGGCTAGACCTGTACTTCATTGATCGTTTAGTGGTTCAGTCATCATCAAAGTCCAGTTTCATCAGTCCTTACAGACGGGATATTCTTGTCCTTACTGACTTTTTGGAATGTTGGCAGTTTGGTCCAGCTTGGAAGATAAAGAAAACAAGGTGATTCCTCTGCAATGGCTGCTCCAGCTCTATTTTAGCATGACTCTACTCTTGTTATTTTTAACAATATCAGCTTAATTATTAGCCCAGCCAGAGAACCTAGAAAGGACGAAGGAAAAATTTTTCCACCCTTACAAGTCCGTTTGGTCAATGAACCTTATTTTTTATTACTTTATCTCCTAAAATAGAATCTTATTCGCCAAAGCACATGTCTTTCTCTCCATGCTATACACACTTAGCAAAATCTCTGGTAAGCAGAAAACAGTGTTAAATATTGAAACTGGCATAATTATTGAAATGGCCATTTGTTATAATTGTGTGCACATATTTAATAATTCTTAGGATTTGAACTGGGTTACGTATTATGATTCTTAACATAAAGCAAATGAATAACACTGTTATTTTAATGTTTCTGTCTTGAAATAGCCTCCTAAAATTATTCTTCCAAATTTGTAACTTTGATGAAGGTATAAAAATTTCTGATTGTCAAATTCTCAGTATAATTTTAAGATCTGGAAGGATCTTAGAGGTCTTGTCATAGCACCACGTTTCAAATGATGAAATAAGTGAGCACCAAAGAATTGGGTGACTTTCCTATTGTCTCATAGTCTGTAATACAAATATCTACTTAAACAAAGGGTAAAAATCTGTTTTGGCAGCTATCGAGACAAAATGTAAAAAAAACGGAAAATTTCTATTGAAAGGCCTATTTACACAAAAGGATCCTTATTCTCTTTGTAGGCCCAAAGTGTTGAAATTCTGCAAATTGAAAAATGCACTGCCCTTGCATCATCCTAAGAAAAAGGTGATTTATGTTATTTTATCATTTGTTGGCTAAAAGTCACTAAATTTACCATAAAATAAATACAATTGAGCATTATTTTTAAGAATCTCTAGCATGCTTTGAAATAATTTGACTTTATTACATTTAAGAGTATCAACGAGGCCATGGTATTTCGACAGCCCCAGTTGTATAAATAGATGTGTGTGTTCTTGTATATAGATATTATATCAATTACCTTTAAATTTTTTCCAGACACAGTTTTCAAGGAAGAATATCTATTTTGTACCTGTATGTGTACATTTTTAACCTAATTGTGTATTTCTAAATGTACAAGGCACACCTGTATGATATTTGAAAAACAAAATGGAAATTTTTAAGTGCGAAAACAGAAAATTAAATCCATATCTTTTACTTTCACATACATGTATCAACAAACAACAGAGAGTAGAATTGTGGTTGTCAAGGGCTGAGGAGTGGAGGAAATGGAGAGATGTTGGTCAAAAAGTATAAACTATCAGTTATAAGATGAATAAGCTCTAGGGATCTAATGTATAGCACAGTAATCACAGTTACTAAGACTATATTGTATACTTGAAATTTGCTAAGAGAGCAAATCTTAAGTGTTCTCATCACACACACACACAAAGGGTAACCATGTGAGGAGACGAATGTGTTAATTAACTTGATTGTGGTCATCATTTCACAATGTATATACGTATTAAATCATCAAGTTGTCTCCTTAAAAAAAATCATGTTGTGCAACCTAAATATATATACCATTTTTATTTGTCAACCATTCTTCAATAGACCTAAGGGACAAAAGTAAAAAACAAACAAACAAAACTTTTCTGAAAAAATCAGGTACAATAAAATGTGTAAAGAGTTGCTTTAGCATGGAAACATCTGCTGTGTTAGCTAAGGAAATTGGCATAATTTAACCAAATCCTCTGCAAACCTCACATATGGTCCCATTTCATTCAGCTTTCTTTAATACCAGGCCTATTTATTGTGTATAGTGAGCCAAGAAGGAAAAGATGACAGTAGCACCAGCCCCAATTCTCTCTAATTTCTGAACCTTAGGACGAAGGCAGAACATTTTTAAATGTTCATGCCTTTTTTTCTTGGGAAGTGCATCGCCTACAGCAGAGATGATACAAGTGGTCACCTTGGAGTAGAGTGTGCACCATGATTGCTTAACTGAGGAAGTCAAAGGGACGGATATTATACCAACAAGTGTGACGTGCACCAGAGTAGTCCAACCTCCCGGATGAGTTTTGTTCTCTTCTACTGGCCCAACTCATTTAAAGGGAAATCTGCTTCTTCCTGTTTGGTACTTTAAAAAGGAGTCACTGTCTTTTTATAAGACTTTCTCAAAAACTTTAGAATTTGGTTATTACTGGTATGACTGACTTGCTCATTAAAAAGCAAAATGGTAAGGCTACACATCATAGCATTTTTTTCAGCCATGTGTTGGTATCTGCCAAGACAAATCAAACAACAGCAAACAATACAAAACCTCTAATTATTTATTTATTTATTTATATTTTTGCTGATGAAGATTTATCCTGAGCTAACATCTGTTGCCAATCTTCCTCTATTTTTGTATGTGAGCCGCCACCACTGCATGGCCACTGATAGACAAGTGGTGTAGGTTCAAGCTCAGGAACTGAACCTGGGCTACAGAAGCAGAGCACACCTAACTTAACTGTTAGGCCACTGGGCCTGGACCTCTAATTTATTTTTTCAACTATTCTAAATTGAAACAAATTCAAAGTGGATTTAACTTTCTCTTTTGCCAAAATCAACTATACAAAAATGTACTCTAATAAATTTTGTTTGTATGTATTTAAAATATATTTATATGTTTTCTATATAATCCCACACATATAAGCACAAACACATATGTGTGTGTATTTGTAATTTAAATTTCCCCAACATTCATTGGATTACTTTTTTCCAAAGATTTTTCCTAAAGTTCAACTGAGCATGGTTTGTAAGTCATCTTTCCAGCCAACACACTTACATCCTTATTGGTAACATTACACCAATTAAAGTCTAAAGAAACTAAACTAAGCATTAGATAGAAACAGCTAGAAAAAGGGAGAAAGAGAGTGTGCATATGAGTGGGTTATTTCCATAATAAGAACTATGGCAAAATTGAGAGCCCTAAATTCAGTGGCTTAAATCAATAAGTGATATTAATCACTCTATGGTCTGTAGGTTGGCTTCAAATTAGCTGTGTTAGGCTAGTCTCCAGCCTCCGATCTCTGTTCTTCAGTCTCTGGGTTCCAGGCTGTGGACTGGTTCCAGTCGCCTTTTTCAACCAGCAGTGGTAGCAGGTAGTGGGGCTGAATCATTGTCTCCTCAGGCTTATTCTAGGCCCAGGCTGTGACATGTCCTTGTGGTACATCATTGAAATATACTATAGCAAGTGTAACACTGCAAACATATTTCATATTCCTCTTATTGTTCACTGTAGTTGTGAAGATATATCTTCCAGTTTAACTTTCTTGAATAGCAAATTTGGATTCCTGGGACATTTTTTAGAAATTAATATAATTTTTGTTTTTCCTTATGCTTTTCTAACATTTGGCTGTGAAAATGACTTTTCAAGATTTAGTACGAGGAGGCAAGATGCAACATTTTATTTTTTTTTCCTGTGAAAGGAGGATAATGTTTAGGAGACAAACCCTGCCTACACTATGCTCTTTTCCTTGAAATTTTTTAGGCTAAGCTAAAATAACAAGCACTCTCATAAATGAGAGTTTATCACTTGCCAATGAAATCCAGCCATTTGTGACAACACGGATGGACATTGAGGGTATTATGCAAAGTGAAATAAGTCAGATGAAGAAGGTCAAATACCATATGATCTCACTCATTAAGTAGTAGATAATAACAACAACAAACAAACACATAGAGACAGAGATTGGATTGGTGGTTACCAGAGGGGAAGAAGGGAGAGGAGGGCGAAAGGGATAATTAGACACATGTGTGTGGTGATGGATTGTAATCAGTATTTGGGTGGTGAACATGGGAACATGATGTAATCCATGCAGAAACAGAAGTATAATGATGTACACCTGAAATTTATACGGTTATAAACCAATGTTACCACAATGAACAAAACAAAACTAAAATAAATAAAAAAAATAAAACAGGTTTTACAAAATAATAATCATGAGGGGTGTCTACTTACAATGTAACTTATCTGATTTTACAGAATGCGAGAAACATGTCAGTTCCAGGTTTACGCAAGTCTCACACACACACAGACATATTCCCTTTGGCCATATTTCAGTTTTAACTGGAGAAAGCATTACTCACACTTACAGTTTCTGACACTTATTTGAATCTTTGAGGATATTTTGCTATTGTAATAGATTCTTTCCCATTCTCTTCTTCCTTCTGTTAGCTCTATGCAATGCCCTTGCTAACTGATCTTTACTGACCACACCCCTTCAAATCAAATTATAAGAGGACATTTACACAACAACCATAATGTTTAGCAATTCGAATGCTAAGTTTTGCTACTTCCTTAATAAGGATGTTCAAGTAATATCTGAGTAACTGTATTAAGCTCTATCTCGTTTGAAATAAGGAAATATTTTACTCCTCAATAAGGACCAATTAAATTTAGAAAATGTAAAGTAACATAAGTCTCAGTGAAGTACATGTCTTGGGAAAGGACTGCAAGAATATATTATCCTTTATGGCTTATAAACTTGGCTGCTAATAAGAATCATCTGGGAAGTTTGTTAATAATACAGATTCCCAAGATGCTACACAGACTTAATGAAGCAGAATCTCCAGAGAAGCAGTATGGGAATTCTGTTTTTAATAAGTGTCTCAAATGATTTGTATAATCTGATGATTATATTTGAAACTTAAGCTCAAGGCTAGATGTGCCACATGACTGACAATAAATGGGAAGAGTTCTGTTGTGCTGAGACATTTAGTTTTCACGGTAGATGAGGAATCATTGAAATATTGTGATTATGAATGAATGAGCGAACGTGTATCATAGAAAGATAACTCTGACAGCAACGTCACATAGGATGGCCAAGACTAGAGGCTAGAAAGCCAAAAAATGACATTTGTGACCCAGATGTCCATTGAGGCAGGCGTATAATAGGACCATGACTGTGGCACTTACAAAAGAAAGGATGGCTTTAAAAGATACGAGGAAGTAGTCTTAACCCAACTTGCTGAGTAAACATTAAGGAAAAGAGTAATCTACTGTACTGGCTTGCTTGGGCTGCCATAACAAAATACCACAGACTGGATGACTTCAACAACAGAAATTTATTTTCTCGCAGTTCTGGAGGCTGGAAGTCCAAGATCAAGGTGTTGGCAGTTTTGGTTTCTCCTGAGGTCTCTCTCCTTGGCTTGTAGATGGCCATCTTCTCACGGTGTTCTCACATGGTTTTTCCTCTGTACATGACCAACCCTGGTTTCTCTTTGTGTGTTCAAATTTCCTCTTCTTATAAGGACACCAGTCAGATTGGATTAGGGCCCACCCAAAGGGCCTCATTTTAACGTAATCCCCTCTTTAGAGGCACTATCTCCAAATACAGTCACACTCTGGAATACTGGAAGACAGGGCTTCAACATATGAATTTTGGAGGACATAATTCAGTCCATAACATGTATGAAGCTCAGAAGACTCCAAGTATGATGATTCTGACAGCTGAGTAGGTGCTGAGGCCCTTCTTCAAGATAAAGAATACAAATAAAAGACAAACAATATGGATAATAAGGTCTATTTGAACACGGCATGTTTGAATTGCTTATGGGAAATTAAAACAGAGATGCAAGTAGAAAACAGATATATGTATGTGTGTAGGAGTGTGTGTGTGTGTGTATGTAGGTTGCTATATATAATAACATTACTTAATTTGAAAATATAAACTGAAGGAAATATTGGATAACAAATAGTTCTCATAATCACACTTCAGAATATCTAAATTGTTACCATTGATTATTTTAAAACTAATTCTTTTTTTCCCTCATGCATCTGTATTAGTTGTGCAACCAACAACTTTAATCCCTTCTAGTGAGAAAGGCTTAATTGCATGCTTTATTAGTTTAAGCTTAGACATGTCTTAGCCTTTCTGGTTCTCTGCTTTGTGCTTTTCCTTATGTGTAGCTGGATGTAAAACAGAGTGGTTAGCTAGGTATTTCTGAACTAATATAATCTCCATTGCCTTGATGGTCTTTTCTGGAAACTGATGTCTCAGCTATTTGACACATTTTAAGGTTTCCATCTTTTTTTTTGTAATTAATCATTCTTTAAAAGATTTAGTAAAAATTAGTTATTTCATTCAATTAGAACATACAAGACTATGTGTTGCAAAGAGCTTTTCAATATGATTAGTGTTACAAATGCATGCTTACATGAGATGATAAGATTTCACTCAAAAATTAAATAACTCAGAAACATTTTTGGACCTCAATCTACGACAGAATCACCCAAAGCAGTATTAAACAGAAAGCATTTAGGAAAATCTCGTAAGATTAATAACATCCAGTGATTTTTTCCTCATATAAGTATGAGAAAGTCATTAGAATTTTATGTCATCAATTTGCAAAGGAATCAGTAAAGTAATTCTATGCACTAAAGCAATATTATCAAGAGAATGTCTCTTTTTACATGAGTACTAATTTATTTATACAAGCGCCTATGAACTTCAACTTGATATACTACGTGTTTTTCATGAAAAACAACACAATAACATTTGTCTTAAGTGATTTTAGAAGAAAACTTTTAGTAAAAGTTAGATAGTGAAACATTTCTCTTCTCTTGGGATTTTATGTTGCTCCTAAGTTTTCTTTTCTTGAAAAGAAAATACCAAATACCAAGACCAAAATACTGATAATAGTATCTATATTATTATACCAAAAAAAGTAAAAAGCTAGTATGTTGCTCTCAGTTCATGTAAAGTCAGATGGAAAATTATATATACATTTATAATTTATATATATGTATTTGCCATCATATATATTTAATATTGTGTGCATGTTTATCATTTTCTTTGAAAATAATCCTTCTACAATAATTAAAATTTCAGTTTTAAATTTCATTTTTTAAGAATATTTTATTTTTGTTGACAGCAACTTTCAGACAAAGGTAATTCAAATAAATATAATAATATTATAAGGATTTACAAAGCTATTAATGGAAATATTTTTTGAATATTCACATTAATTTCTTTTCCATGAATAAGATGAACAATTGATTGTCAAAGTGAGAAAAAACTCTAAGACTTCAAGGGCACCCTAGAAATGTGTTGTCATGATTCATCCTAGACCATCTGCATGAAGGCAATACATCAGTACAAAATATGCCCATGTGTTCCTTTAATTCCATCCACCTCCTCCCCCAAACTTTTTCACTTCCCACTGATGGTGATTATATTTACCTATGTAAATATGGTGGAAAAGATCATCGTGTCTTTCCATCTGCAGTTACCTAGAAATGGTTCCTTGATTATAGCTCTCATTAGTTTGGGGTCACCTTTATATATACAGTGAGCCAGGTCTCCCTATATCCTTTTGGATAAAATTGAAGAATATTTTTCGAGGTTTCTTGTTTTTCTTAGCATTTACTGTAGTTAGTATTCTTCCACATTTTTGCAAAACAGAACTATCCCACAGAGTCTAATTTCAAGAAGCAAATCAATGTGTGGCAAGTATGCACATCCTTGTGCTATTGAGTTACCCCAACACCAGAACAAATTGTTGTCTATCTGATTGACCCACGATGTTGCTGCATTCTAATTCTAGCTGGACAGAAATTCATGTTTTTTAGATATTATTTTTTTTCTGGGTGTTTTTGTGTTTACATTTAGAGGAATGAAATATAAGCTGCTTATACAAAAAAAACCACAAAAACTAGCAGGTTTTTAATAGCTATTGTTTTACTCAGTGTTAGAAGATGTGCATATATAAACTGATATTCAGAAAGCTTCAGTAACATACTGAAAGTTGTCATGTCAGAGCTATAAAATATATTCACCTGTCTCTACTCCATAATTCTTTTTCCCAGTATACCACACTGCCTCTAAGAAAGAAGCTGTTGATAGAGGTTGATATGAAGCAGAATCTTATTTTTAGTAGTTTGAGGATGTCATTTAATGCTGTTTATGCATGATTATTTTGAGCATTATATTATTTGTGATGACTATTAATTCTAGGTTAGACATACACTCAGGCTGACTTTAAAACCACTCTCGCTTTTTACTAAGATTCCATATATGTTTCAAAGTTTCAATAAACATAAACTCTGAATATTAACTTTATATAGATCCAATCCAATTTAATTCAATCAGAAAAATGATTTTTGTATTAACATAAAGCTTTATCGTTATTTGCTACTCATCTTCTAATCTGTAGTGTACTGTAATTAGTTTTATTCTCCAAAGATCTGATGATAAAAAGGATGTAGTGACACCTGACTTTTACCTACTTGATTTTCACAAATTCCTCCTTTTACAAATCTAAAGTAATTGGCCAAAATACTCACTTTTAGTTTTTTTTCACTTCTGGTTTCTATTTAATATGAGTATGCACTAATGATTCTCAAATGAATTCTTGCAAGTCTGACATTTTCTGACTTCCTGAATCATATAATTAACTAGCTAATTAATATCTCCACTCATATGTCTACAATGCGTTTTCAACTTAACATGTGTAAAATAGAAATATTGTTTTCGGGATTACCACCTCATCACCAAACCTGCTCTTCTCCCACTCTTCCACAAGTCGGTAAATGGTAATATTACTCACCCACTTGTTCAAGCCAAAACTTGGGATTCAACTTTATTTTTCTCTCACATCTAACTTTCACATCTTGAATAAATTCTATTTGCTTTACATTAAAGTAAATAAAAAGTTTCACCAATTATGTTTTGTCCTAGACGCGTCAACATTTTTATGCTATCATAATGAGACATTTTATTTTCCCATTATATTTTTCACCATGAGGACAAGTCTGGGCTAGCCTGCTGGAGTTTCAGAGTCCACATACCGCATAGCCAAGACCTAGCCCCAGCAAGGTTAGCCTAGACCAGCCAGTCCATCAACTAACTGCACTAACTAACAGCTGAGATCAGCAAGCCTGTACCACTCAGACAACCCACAGAACACTGGGGAAAAAAGAGTTTATTTCTTTTTGCCATTGACGTGTTTTTTTTTTTTTCCACAAAGATGTCGGGTAATTTAATACAAGCAGAGATATTCTACAATCTTTAGGTGGTACTGAAAATAGCACTTTATTACAGTATAGTAGAGTAATTGATTACCATCTTGATTATACATTTTAGATATTTTAAAACTAAAGTTATTTATAACACCTGAGTGTGGAATTATAATTAGTTTCTCTTTTTTCTAATTTTCAAGAACTCTCCATGAAACTTCAATAACCCTCTTTTGGCCATTTAAATAATAACACATTGTTAAAGCTTATTGTTTTGAAAAAATAACAGTTAGTCTCAGAAGTAATGCTCCAAAAATTGAATTAAGATATACCCAATTGATGGCTTTTGAAGTAAAATCCATTTAATGTGTTTCAAATTTAAATATCTTTCTTGGTAAGTGGATTATGCACCTCATCACTTAGTACCCAACCATCAATTCTTCTTTCATCTTTGAACAGTAATGTCATTTATGACATATAAGCAAGCTTGCATTTGGTTAGTAAGTTGGATGAGAGTCATCTATATTTACTGTCAAAAGCAGCAGCAGAACTCTCACATCTGTGGAAATGAATTCACTTATAGTATGAAACTATAAATCTCTTCAAAATGGGCTTTTACAAAAAGAATGCAAAACCAGCCCAGCATCACATTGCTATTTTAATTAGGAAAGTGGTAATAATTAGTCCAATCTCCACATGGTAAAGTGACATCTGGGAACAGTCTGTGTGAATTTTGACTATAGATATAACCAAAGTAGAAACTGACATTTTGGCAGGAAAGAAGTAGGAAAACAATAACAGGGTCAAAGTACTAGCTTAGTTTTAGGAAATAGTTTGAATGTCAAGGAGAGATAATGATTCTCTGAAATACTGTATGTGTTTGTGTGTGTTAAATGCACTACAGCAGAAAGACAGGATAGCATGGTAGTTAAACTCAAAACTAAATAGTTGTTTAAGCAGTAATTTCTAGAAGCATTGCAAAGACATGGACTGTGCTAATAATTGGAATTACTGGAAGAACCACATAGGACTTTAGTTGAAGTAACTCTAGAAGTTTGTACACTAAATGACCTCTTTAGTGATATAAACAAGTGGTTTTGTATATCCTGAAAATGCAATATAAAATCTCTATAAAAGAAGATGAAATTGCTTTAAACATATTTATTTTTCCCTTTAGCTTTTTTATGCGGAATAAAATCTTTCAAAAGAGTCCTGGAAAAAAAATTCTGGGAAGAATGTAGTAGAATTTTTGTTGTATAGTGAAGATGTTACAGATAAAGGTCTTGCTACCCAATGTGCACAGAAGCCGACACTGTGGCAGACTGGTCTTTGAGAGAAGAAAGCCTTTATTACAAGGTTGATCATCAGCAAGGAGACAGGAGACCAGGCTCTCAAATCTGTCTTGCCTGTCCAAGGTATGGGATAAAGTTTAAGGGATCAGGGATGACCAGCTTGTATGCAGAAGTGCTGGCAGGATGAGTTTCAACCGGCAGATCAAAATGTTTTCTTCTGCGCATGCTCCTGGCTGGCTCGCTGTCCCTGAGAAATAACTTTAACATCTTGTTGTTAAGATGGAGTCAGTTATGGGAGGTTACTGGGAAAAGTACAGTAAACAA
This sequence comes from Ceratotherium simum simum, assembly GCF_057802395.1. NCBI lineage: Eukaryota > Metazoa > Chordata > Mammalia > Perissodactyla > Rhinocerotidae > Ceratotherium > Ceratotherium simum. Next base: position 22,597,054 of record NC_141917.1, on the reverse strand, counting down.
GGGTAAAATTATTATGCAGATTTAAATCATTGCCTTCTCGAATGATGAGTTTCTAGAGATTTAGAGTCATCTTCCCCTTCCTGGCACAGAGAGGGAGGCACTCTTACAAATGGAGATTTCTTTTATAAATGTAAATTGCCTTTACAACAGGGTAACTTCTACTAGGTTTCCAGAGTTTTCCCTGTGTCTGAGGTTTTTTTAATAATCATCAGCTCAAAATAGCCCTTATGGCAAAAAGGTATATTTTGGGGTGATAAATTCTGTTCCTGGTCCTGTGGTTACAAAGAGAATTCAAAAGACAAACCATTTAAAGAAAGGTTAATGGAGAAATGTAGTACATAAGACATCCAATAAAGATGGTAATCAGAATATAGAGTGAAGGGGAACAGAATTTGTCACCCCAAAATATGCTTCTTTGGCATAAGGATTATTTTAGGCTGATTATTTTTAAGAAGGAGCTGACATAGGAGAAGCTCTGAAAACTGAGTTGAAGTTACCCTTTTATAAGAGATATTTACATTTATAATGTAAATCTCCATTTGTAATGGTGTCTCCCTCTCTATACCAGGAAGAGAAGAAAGACTAAATCTTTAGAAATTCTTACAAGTGGAGAAGGCGGTGACTTAAATCTGCATAACAACCATACTTTTGTTTACTGTGCTTTACCTGAAATCTTCCCATAACTAACACCCCACCCCCCAATATCTTCTTTTGTCTTTCCTTGGAGATGCTATTTAAGAGAATACCTTGGGCCATTTCAGGAGTTACTCAGTTTTCCTGGGTATCTCCCTTGTATAAAGGAGGTATACATGTTATTAAAGTTCTATTTGTTTTTCTCCTTTAAATCTGTCTTTTATTACAGAAGGATCTCAGCTAAGAGCCTAGAAGGGTGAAAGGAAAATTATCTTTCCTCTCCTACAGGAGTATTAATTTATTAATTGATTTATGCATTAATTTAACAAAGTTTGAGTTAGAGGCTTGATTTCCTTTTTCAGGGATAGAAGAAAATAGCAAGAATTTTGACCTTGTGGACTAGTTTAAGGGGATGATTGTAAATACTGGACTGAAAAATGACATTTTTATAATAGTCAATAAAAATAAAAATAATTTAAGATTAGGTGAGAATAGGGCAACAATCAGGGAGCTAGAGTGACTACCAGAAGTGTAATATCATGTAGAATGTCCAAGATGATTGTCAAACCATGTAAAAGAGATGAAATAAAATATCTCATTATGGAAACATTGCAAACTTTGGATATGAAGAAAATACGAAGGGATTTAATTGGGCTTAAATGAGAAAAATGTGAAGAGATACTGGGACTATTAAGATGAAACATTCTTTGCTTCATAGTTCAGTGAGGGAGAGAAATGATAAAACAATTTATAATTATAATGTTGTATAATATCTGCTTTGATGGAGACTTGGATAGACTCATATAATAGTTCAAGCAAACTTAGACTGTTAGGTGTGGAAAATCTTTACAAAGACCTCGTAGCATTTACAGATATATAGCAGTTCTCCCAGTGTAGAATTAATGAGAGAGGAGAAATGGGAATGTCATTTCCTGACAAATGGTAAAACATTTGGCCAGGTACAGAGGTTTACAATAGCATTTGACATCCAGGTAACAGTCAACAGGAGTGTGTACAGAAAACGGCAAAAGATGTGCTGCAAACACACAAGCTCGGTCATGAAGGATTTTTGTGCCAATCAAAAAATTTGAAACTTATCGTGAAAGGTTTGTGGAATCAAGATAGATGACATCATCAAATTTGTGATTGAAAAACACTACCTTGTGGTTTGTAGGATGAATTTTAAAGGGCAAGAGAAGGAGCTAGTGTAATAAAGTATTGAACTAATCCTGGGTAATGTTGACGGGGAACCTAACAAAACAACCCTGATGAGAATGGAAAGAAGGGAGAAATACCAAGAGATAATTAGGGTAGTGCCCTCTCCAATTTGCCTTTTACAGGCAAGCTAAGTGTATGCTTTTAAAACATGAATCAGACCAAGACAGTCAGCTATTTAAAACACTTCACTGCTCTTTACCCCCTTCACATGTAGTAAAAGTCAAAGGCATTACCTTTAATGGCATTTCTGATCTCATCATCAACCACGCTGCCCATCACTTATCCTTTTCCAGCCACACTGGTTTCTTTGATATTCCTCAAACCCACTCAGCACTGTCTGTCTCAGGATCTTTACACTTTCTATTTCCTCTGCCTAACATCCTCTTCTCCAAGCATCTTCAGGACTTACTGCCTCACTTCAAGTCTTTGCTCAAATTTTACCTTCTCAATGAATCCAACTCTGACCACCTCAATTAAAATTGCATGCCGCAAACGCTGCCTTCTAATACCCCTCAGTCTGCTCTATTTATTTCACAGCCCATATCTCCTTTCAACATATGCTTATATGTATAATTATTTCCATCTTACTGGCATCTAGAAGAGCACCTTTATCAGAGTATTGACTCAATCAATACTTGTTGAATTGTTTCAACAGAAAGGATGCAAAGCTAAGTGGTCATAATGGTGAGAATAAATATAGATTTATTTGAGGAATAGGAACACTTTATTCAATGGAGGAATACTAAAAATACCACAGAAGTTTAAAAAAATCGTATTACCTTATTACCACATCAAGCAAAAAATATCACATTGAAGATGATTAGTGACAATCTTTCACAGAGTATAAAGTGCAATATAATTTGAGTGTTTCTGCTTGGAAGATGTTACATGTTTTTTGAAAATTAACTAGGACTAGTTTAGAAAGCAATTTCAGCCAATCACTGGCTATTGCCCAGTGTTGCATATTATACCTGGAAAAAAAATAATACAGTTAAAAGGAACCAAATATTCAACTTTGGAGAATGAATATTCAGGTAGGAAGTATAGGGGTTTATATCATGTTTGTGTATCTAGTGAGTGTGTGTTTGCATGTGCATATGCATATTTGAGTGTAACTACACAAATAAAGGAACTATGTGAAGAATGGAAATGATAGATTTGGAAAATAAAAAAATGGGAAAATGTCATAAGAATGAGTATAAAACATTCAAGAATATACTGGAGATATAACTTTAACCTGATCAAAAACAGGTAAAAGTGAAATTTGAAGGGAGTGGTACTTTAAAACTAGATAATGAGTAGGATAACTATGAGCTGTACACTTTTTAAAAACATATTTCAGGATATTTCTAATAATTCACACTTTCTAATAATAACACTATGGGCTTGGTAACTTAGCATATGGGCAATAAAGTGTGAATTACAAATTATAACCCCAATCCAATATTATGGATAAGTCCAAGACTTCTTGGAACAAAATTATAACTAGAAAATAACAAAGTGCAATATTCTATATTTTCAAGAAATATATTTAATAAAATGCTAAATAAAGCTAAGTGATAATTTTAAAAATAAATATACCTCTACAGAAACCAGCCAATTGTATATTTGGCTACCACAAACAAAGGAAGGTGACATTGAATGTCTTGCCATAAGAGGGTCATGCACACAATTTACCTAATAAATATTGAAGTCAAAGGCAAGATACATTTCTCTGGAGTTTCATAGACTCCCAAGGAACTTGCATTTTAATTTCCCTACAATTATCACTACTTATCACTAGATTCTTACTAGTAGTATAAACTTTGTCTGCAGGGTTCCAGACACCAGAACAACATGTAGCAGGACAATTTTAAAAATACATTCAATACATTTTTCTCTATGAGTCCAAACATTCGTTAATATGCTCTCAATTTTTTATGTTTTATTTATTGGCTATCTCCAGAAACTCGGTCTATGATGCAATTTTTCTGAGCATTTGCCATCTTATTTGCACAATGGTTTATAAATTAATCATTTTCCACTATAAATGAATAATACCTTTAACACTAAACCATAAAAAGAAAATAAGAAATATTAGAAGTTATCTGTAAATTCTTCCACATGGGCAACATTTCTGTAAGGACTGATGATTTTAGAAATTACGTCAGTATGACGGTAATGATAGATTCAATTATTCCATGCTACAAAATAAAATTCCATATACACTATGAAAAACAGTGACTTGTCCATTCAGATAACTTTTAAATCAGTTTTAATCCACTCAATTAAGTTGCTTTATTTCTAATGTAATATACTCAAAGCTTCATGAAGTAGTTTGTATTATACTTTTTGATATTAAATATAGTCAATACAATATAAAGAAGATTTTTTAGAAATTCATTATATGCATTTTTAGTATTTCAACTTTTCCTAATGTAAGCCTTTGATAACATCAGGCATATAAAAATAAAAGAATTACACAAATAAATGGTCAACAACCTCATTAGTTAATGATTAAACAAGCGCCCTAGCCATACCAAAATATAATATGAAGGAAACAACTACGAAAATATTTCAATGATTTCAGCATTCAATATTTTGGCTTTACCAAAATAAACCACTGTGATATTCTTGTGCCAATAAATTCTAAGATGAATGTTTAAATTGTATTCAATTCACCAATAAAGAATATAAATGCTTGCAATTATAAGAAATCTTGGGGAGAAAATAAACATACAAAATCTGAATACTTTTTAAAAGAAATCATCTTAAAATACTTATTGTTCTGTCAATCTAATAACTTTTAATAAATTACATAAATATTTTAACACTGTTTTCTACTGAAGAAAAAATTTTAACTATAAAAGTCTCTTTACATTGTGAATTTAGCAAGTTCATGTCTAATGCCATATGTGCATCATTCTGTTCTGATGGTATTAGAGTCATCCATGTCCAATTTCCAAATACAGACTGTGTATTGTGGACTTCTGTGAGATTTCAGCACCCAAACATCTGTCATCTCTTTCTGCCTTATAACATCCTATTTCCATTCGTAGAATCACCCAGTTTTTGCCTCTTCCCAATTTTTATAATCTTGTTGGGAGAGTAAATCCCAATACTTTTAGTAAGCTGAGAAAGACAAAATAACATGATATTTTATCCCCAGATCCTAGGAAAGGATTGTAAAGAAAGAAGATAAGAAGTAAAGAAATAATTGTCTATTACTTATAATGCATACACATTCAGGTTGTTACTGTTATCAGGGGATTTTTGCTTCTATATGCCTGATCCCCTGGAATTTCCTAGATCCCATTCTCAGGCCTGTTTCCCAGCCTCTCATCAATCCATTTGACCCCTGACATCCTTCTTATAAATTTGACTTTACTTAATTTATCTAGCATGATTTTCTATGAATAGTTACCAGTTAACCTCAACTAACTAGGGTGGTCTAGGATATGCCGTGATAAAATGAACTACAAAACTTCAAAAATTTTCAGTTTTGGCTCATGTGTACATGTCCAAGGCGGTGCAGAGAGGCCTAGCCTGGTGGAGACTCTACTTTCTTAAAATGCCCCCATTTCAACAGGAGCCTTCAAAGGCAGTCCTAGCAGGGCAAGAAGTCTCCTACCTTGAAGTGCTTCAGGAAATGTTAGGTGTCACTCAGAACCCACTGGCCAGAACTCCTCCCAACTCAAAGGGGTTGGATATGGACTCTCAAGGGCATGAAAGGAAAGGGGAACGAGGTAAGTTTGAGAATTGGAAGTCATTACCACACATGCCTAAACAATACACAATAATTTAACGTATTAAACAACAATCATAAAGAAGACTCAACAAACACGGCCTATATATTTATCAACTCTTTAGTTTTACGTGTAAAAACCTAGTGCATATAACACATTATTAGGTATTTACTAATTTTTTAAATAGCAAAAGGAATATTGATGCATTCTACCTGTAAAAAAGAAGCTAAATTCCTTTTGGACTGTCACCTCATTTCAAGGCTCCAGCCCAAGGGTAAATCTGTTTTTACTGTAGGATGGATCTGTCAGACTGCGTGGGAGCAGAGGCCAAGTAGCAGCATAAACTCTTAGTGGCTCTCTGGGTATGGTTTCCACATAGGTAGTACAGCCATAATAGTATCCACGTGGTTTGAATTAATGGTTGGCTCTGTTAGTCATGTAGATCTCTAGAACAAAAATATATAGACAACCCACGAAAGATCTTCCTCTCATGTATAACAGCAATACGAAGTATAAAAATTAACTGGAGGCCACACTGAGCTAGATAACAGGAAGTAAGTGTCTCATGTTTAGCACTATATGACTTCAGTCAATCTAGAAGATGTGGAGTACTTTGAGTAACAAGAATGCCAATTTGCTGGTGTTTAGTACCGAAACTGAACAGTAGAAAGTACAAATATCCTACGCATTTGGGGAATTAGTGTACACTGACCCTGAGCTGAAGTTAATTCCCGAGGAGGAGTATCACCATGGCCCTCTGCTCAGAAGGGAATCTTATGGCTTTTGGATGGTCAGTGCAATTGTTGCTTTGAGTCTACTTAATTTAGGCCCAATGAATGGTTTGAAAAGATATTCACAGCACAAAAGAAATCCTAGCATTAGATCTTGACAAAAATTTTTTTGTTTTGTTTTTTTGTGAGGAAGATCAGCCTTGAGCTAACATTCATGCCAATCCTCCTCTTTTTGCTGAGGAAGACTGCCCTGGGCTAACATCCGTGCCCATCTTCCTTCACTTTATATGGGATGTCGCCACAGCATGGCTTGCCAAGCGGTGCATCGGTGCGCGCCAGTCTTGACGGTGCGCAACCAGGATCCGAACCCGGGCCGCCAACAGTGGAGCGCACACTTAACCGCTACACCAGGTGGCCAGCCCCAACAAAAATGTTTTTAAAAAAGTATCTATTATGGTAGGAATGCAAGGGAAACACCCTGGAGCTGCAGGGCATTCTAAAAATAGAAAAGGAAACCACATCTTTAAGGACAGAGAGATTAATCCTATCCTCAATGATTTGAAAATACATTACGGTGAATCCTATACTATCCACATTTAACTCACTTGTAAAGATGAGTTATCTTAGAGAATTACAGTTAGTTAGGAACTTCAATTGATTCTGTTGTCTCATATATGGTCTCTTTTCCAGAACAAACCAAGATCTCCCACCCTCTTGTGCAGTCGTTGATTTGCCCAAGATTTTTTTTCTCTGTCTTTATAAAAACTGTATACCATAAATGAAAAGGAGTCTTGCATCAGGCTAGCTGCCTTCTCCAGCTCTATGCTATGAATCAGTCTGCAAGGAGCTTGACTGTCTCCCTATCCTCCAGGACATCACACTGATCCAGCATGTTGATCTCAATAAGCTGTTGAGTATGGAGATCAGGAAGTAGCTGTCGCCTAAGATGACCTGGTGAGAGGTGCTTGTACCATGGAATGAGAGATAAAGTCCACAAAAATACAGGGTCTCTATTCTTAGCCAAGTTTCTGGTGGTACATTTGATTGAAGGTATATCAATATACCCCTGCAGAATAAAGGTCACACTGTTGTGCCTTGCACTCACTACTTCTAAGAAAAATGTGAAATGCTCTGTGAGCTTTATCAGATATTGGGGAATACATAACAAATTTGACTGTGCTGCTCTCACCCCTTTATCAGGCTTTAAGTTTCGAGGAAGCCTCAGAGCAAAGGAGTATTTTCCAGCGCATTCAGGCTCCAGCACAAGTAATAACTTGGTCATCATGTGTGAGTGGTTCCAATGATTTTTAAAGTGTCTATAACAGATTGTAACACTCAGTGGAGCCATAGAAAGCCATGAACAGAGGTCATTGGGTTTTTCAAACTAAATTGTGTCTCTATAACAATTTTGGATGGGTTACATATACTTAGCGTCTGACCGAAGCCTCATATTGGTTCCTTGAAATCTGGAGTGACTATAGTGATAGCAAGGGTTAAGTGGAAGCCATTGAAACTGCTCCCTCACTTCTGGTCAAGGAAGCAAATCAGAATCAGAAGCACATCTGCCTCTGTGAAGAATTGCATCGCCAACGTACATTTGAAGAATGCAGTGGGGGTGGTCTCACTATATCTGCTTTCAACTCACCTTGTCAGTCCTCTATAGAAACCAGAAGGTCCATGACTTAAGACAGATGACAGTGCACTGATATATATTTAACCATATCTTTGTCCCAATTACAGCCTCTATTCTAAATATGGTATCTTTACAGGATTAGATTAACCCAGCCTCTGGTACTCGGTATGTGCCAATGATAAAATGAATACTTTCTCCTCAGTCTGCATCAATAGGGAAGACCAAAAGCATATCTTCTTTCCATGGGAAAGAGTTACAGTTATACACATTTTCTATTTAGCCTGATTATCTGTAAACTCTCCTGGGCTCTGTCATGAAAGAGTCCACAGGGCAGGACAACATGTTGACACATGCAGGTACGACCTAATAATCAGTGTATGGCAAGTGCTCTAAATGTCTTACTAAAACAAATGCATATTGGAGGGTGGGAGATGAACCCCATGAACACTCAGGGTACTTTTACGTTAGTGAAGATTTTAAAGGTCCAATGGTCTGCAGCATTATGAATCTCCCATTATTAGGTGAAGCATGCATTGTTGCATCTTAGACTTCCTCTACTAATAAAAAGTTAGTATGTTCAGTTGTGCTACATGAAATTTAGAGGCAGGTTATAGAGCATTTAGGGAAATGGCTTCCCTACCAAATAGCATATATCTTGTAAGGCTGAGAGTTCTGTAGGCACCCCAGAACATGCTCTGCATCAGGGAAAGCCTGAGGTGGAAACTACTCTGCCACAAGGTCCATATGACCCACTGGATAAGAAGTTGGGATTGGAAGTAACAGTGATAGATAAAGATGTGTAGAGAGTCTCTAGCAAGTGAAAGCCTAATTGGAGTTTGAGCAAAGACTCCCTAGGGTTCTGGTGCAAGACCATGCCATTGAGATCAGAGAAATTCACTCTGTGTGGGAAAAAGAAAAAAAATTACTGGCTTGTTATTGAGACTTGGTAGAGAAAGAATGTCCATGAAAGTCCTCATGTGACTATGCAATGTGAGTTGTCTGAGTCAAATGGTGAGGCTTTTGCACCTGCAAACCATTTTATAATGGAAGTATTACATTTGGGATGGGCTTGAGCAGGTCTAGAAGACATGAGAAAATGCATGAACACATGCTCCAGACTTGCATATTCTCCACTTCTTTTGTAAAACTGTCTCTGCCTCAATTCACATTTAGGGACTCACGGCATTTTCTGGAAGAAGAAAAAAAACTTGGGCCTGATTTATAGTAGAATTGGTATGATATGATGGCACCAGTCTAAAATGAACTGTTGACACTTCTGGTTTCCACTTGGAGCATAAAGACAGGGAAAGAGCACGGCTCCCTCATCACTAGGCTAACAAACTTCAAGTGCAAGCCCCAGTGGAATACTGCCGAGAGAACTAAAGCACAACGGAGAGAAATCCTCTTAGGTATAGTGCATAGAGAAGACTCAAAACTGAAGGTGGACCAGACATTTATAAACTCCTTTAGCCAATTCCCACCATAAATGCAAGGTTGTGAATTTGAAACCTGCAGTATACTGAGAGTAACCATAGCAACAACAGACTCAAACAAACTCAACTACTGAATAAATTGACTCTAAACTCCACATTCTAAGCCTAGCAGGAGGAAAGATGTGCAAAATTTTGGACATAAAATCTACTTACCTCAGTATCTATTGTCGTAAAAAAGATGTCAAATTGCAAGGCCTATGAAAAAGCAGGAGTAAAAACAAAACATATTGCTAAGAGACAAAGTGATCAACAGAACTGAAACAAGAAAAGACACAAATGTTATAACATTTAAAATAATTATGAATGCTGTGTTAAAGGCTCTCGTAGGAAAGGCGGACGGCATACAAACTAAGATGGGTAACGATGGCAGAGATGAAAATTATAAGGAAAATCAAATAGAAATGCTAGACATGAAAAACAAGAGGACAGAAATGAACCCTGCCTTTAATGGGTTAGGGGAGGAAAAAATTAGTGAACTTGAAAATAGATTAGTAGAAAGTACTCCATCTAAAGCACAAATTTTAAAAAAGAGAAAAAAAAAAAAATAGAACAAAGCATCCATGAGCTAGGCAATAGATGGGAGTTAGGGCATGGATAGCAAACCATCTAATATACATGTAATTAGAAACCCAGGAGAAGAGAGAGAGAACAAAATCAATATGTGATGGAACAGGAATATTCCAAAATTAATGGTAGATACCATTCACAATCTCAGAGGATACCAACTGAAATAAATGCACAGATGTGTACACATGCACACACATATATAAATATATCATATTGAAAGTGCTGAAAACCAAAGAAATTAAAAAACAAAATTTGAAGGCAGCCAGAGTGAAAAAGAAACATTATATACAGACATACAGAGAAACAAATAAGTAATTATACAAGGGTTTCATTAGAAACCATGCAAGCTAGATTATGATGTGATCTATCAGATAACAGAATAATATCTTTAAATTACTGAAAGTATAAAAAACATTCTGCCAAAGCAGAAACCTGTACCCAGTGAAAATATCTTTTAAAAATGGGGAAGATGTAAAACTTCCTCACAAAATTAAAAACTGAAAGAATTCATTCTCAGCAAAGCTACAGTATATAAATGATAAAAAAAAAGTTTTTCAAGTAGAAGAATATGACACTAGACAGAAATTTTAGATAGACACATAAAAAGGAAGAGTGCTAGAAATGGAATAAATAAAAATAAAATAAAGTTAAATTTTCTTTTAACTATTCTAAAGGATTACTGATTGTCTAAAGGAAAAAAGAAATAGTAGACATGCATTGTGTGTTTTTTGACATATGTGAGCATAAATAGCACAATAGCACAACGATAGTACAAAGGATGAGAGGGAGAAATTGGGAATATAGTGTTTCAAAGACTTTATACTACACATGAGACAGTATACTATTCGAAGGTAAAATCTGATTAAGTAAAAATGTATATTGTATGATTCAGCAATTCCACTTCTGGGTATATGAAATCCTTCATATATAAAGGAAATGAAATCATTATCTAAAAGAGATATTTGCATTCTTACATTCATTGTAGCGTTATTCACAATAGCCAAGACATGAAAACAACCAATAAGTGTCCATCAACAGATGAATAGATAAAGCAAATGTGGTATATATACCATGAGCTATTGCTTAGCCATAAAAAATAAGGAAATCCTGCAATTTGCGACAACATGGATAGACCTTCAGAGCGTTATGCTAAGTGAAATGTCAGGTTGACAAAAACAAATACCAGATGATCTCATTTATATGTGGAATCTAAAAAAGCTAAACTCAGAAACAGAGAATAGAATGGTGGTTGCCATGGGTTGGTGGGTGGGAAAAATGGGGAGATGTAGGTGAAAGGGTATAAACTTCTAGCTAGAAGATGAGTAAGTTCTGGGGATCTAATATACCACATGGTACCTGTAATTTACAATATTGTATTATATACTTGAAAGTCGTCAACAGAGTAGATCTTAAGTGTTATCATCACATGCACGAAAAATGATGATTTTGTGAGGGGATGGAGGTGTTAACAACTTATTGTGGTAATCATTTTGTAACATATACGAGTATCAAGTCATCACATTGTATGTCTTAAACTTATATTATATGTCAACAATATTTAAATAAAGCTGGAAAAATGTATTTTGCAAATGCTCAGGCAACAATTAAAACATTAAAAAGGAGGTATAAATAATGAATTAATAGTAGTGACAAAATGGAATAATAGCAAATGATATTTAGCCTGAAAGAAGGCAGGAAAACAGGAAGCAAACAGGTGAAAAAAGTACAAAACAGGTAGCAAGATTTAAAATTTAACCTAACCATATAAATAGTTACACTAAATATAAATGATCTAAACATTCAAATTAAAAGACAGATATTGTCTGATTGGCTACAAAGTAAAATCTAATAATATATTGTTTACAAAAAATCAGTTTAAATATAAATATAGATGGAAAGTAAAAGAATGTCAAAGGTATACATTGCAAACACTGATCAAAGGAAAGCTGGAGTAGCTACATTAATGTCAAGCAAAATGTATTTCAAAACAAGAAATATTACCAGAGAAAGAGTGAAATCACATTATAACCCAGGGTCAATTTTCCAAAAGAATATAAAATCCTAAATATGTGTGTACCTATCAGTAGTATGTGAAAATGCTCAAAGTAGAAATTGATAGAGAAATAGACAAATCTATAATTATAATTAGAGATTCACTCTCTTTTTTCAGTAATTAACAGATAAAATGAAAAGAAAATCAGTAGAATATAGAAAACCTGGATAATATTCTTCACCAACTTTACTTTAAAGATATTGTAGAATGTTCTACCCAATAGCATATTCTTCTCAAGTGTAATTGGGCATTCACACAAATAGCGCACATTCAAAGGCATAATAAGAAACATGAGTTGCTACGTAATAATGAAGCACTCTTTGAATAATTGTCAATATAGATGATTCAGACAAATGTATGTATGTATAGAAAATTATATTTCCTTTATTTAATTAAAAACAATGTTGATATTCCTACTATCACCCATGACAACATGGTGAAGATGTTAAGTTTAGATGTATTTGACATCATAATTAATGACGACATAAGAAATAATAACACAAGAATTCTGACTTTTTAAAATGTTCTTTTTAAAAATTTATGTAGAAAGTATGCAGAAAAATTGGAAAACACCCTTTATTCATATCATTCAAAAATCACTCATATTCCCGAGGTTAATTATTGTTAATACATGGTTTTACATGGAAGAATTTTTCCATTAATTAATCTATGCAATATTTGGAGGCAAAGAATGTGAAATTGAGTATTATGATATCATTTTCTTTTCTCCTAATTGTATGTATTAGAGAAATTTCTTGTCCAGTACTCATATAGCTACTTTACCTATTTTTAAGAGATATTTAGTAAAATAAAATTTTCGTGTTTATTTAACCACAAATCTCTGGATGGCGGTTTCCAGTTTTCTTCTATTACCAATGTTTCCCTGGAGATACTTATCCTCACTTCTTGGTTTATTTGAAAATATGTTTGTTTGAGACATTACTATAAGTGAACTCAAATATTTGTTCAGTTAAACAGTTTAATATATATGCCAAATTGCCCTCAGAAAACAAAACAAAACAAAAACCCCACAAAACTGTACCATTGTCCCTTCTTCCAATAATATATGAATAATAACACATGAATGTCTATTTCCCCAGACTCTAGTCAACTCTGGAAATCATCAGTTTGGAATATTACGTTAGAGAAAGTCTCATGGACAGATCAGAGTAGTCACAGTTGTACAGAAACTCACAGGTTTGATTTTACTTGAGCCACTATTGCAAACTATGTTAATGATTCTTAAAAGAGAGAAAAAGCTTGAAGATCAAGTAAGCAATGTAAGGACAATAAAATGTATCCATTTATTCACACTTGAGCCATTATTGGCAGCTAGGCTAAATTTTAGTTTTTTAATCTATGTAAGCTTTTCATGTTTTTGAGTGGTAAAATTGTCTAGAAAATGAGTAAATGATCTCTAGATGGCAAAGCATGTCAATAAAGAATCATCAAATGATTTTGCTGCAGACATGCAGAACATAAATGATCACTATTCATATCCATATCTATATCTATCTATCTATACAGGTAATTTAGTAAAAAAAAAATGGTATACATATAGCAATTATTCTTTGTAGCAGTAGAAAGCTAATTCACTCATAATATTGTCGTGTGTATCGTCCCTTGAAGCATTTGGTTCCTCCATGCCATGTTAAAGAATTTCATGTACCTTTTATGTAGAATTAACTGAAAGCCTGGCTACTGTCCTGGTGCCCAAATAGAGCCCCTCTGCTCACCCATCAGAACCCATCATGAAGTCTTTGAGCTATACTGACATTGCTACTTGTGCCATTCAGATAATATTGTATAAATAATAACAGTGCACTGAAACTAGTTTTGCTTTTGAGTGGTAGTGGGTGGTGGAGAAATTATGTGCAATCTGTCAGTTTTCTAGGTTTAAAAAATGCTGTTCAGACTTACTAAAAACACTTTTGCCAAAAACTCTCAGTTAAATAAATGGTTTTGAGAAGAAAACTGTTAACATTAATTATCAAAAGCATTTCTATATCTTAACATTAAAAGAGAATCTAATTTAGTAGGAAAATGGAAAAGGCTCAAGGTATTTTTTTTTTCCCAAAGATGTTTTGAAAAGGTGATGTTGTTGTGGCCCCAGAATTTGTATGGCTCCCATCACCTGGTACCCACATAATGGAGCCATCAGCGGTCAACAGTAGGTGAGGCTTCACTAGAGTATTTTAAAGTGTTCCTGGGAGACCTTCAGTCTGGATGTGGCTGCTCAGTTCGCCCTTTAGTAATGCCCTCTGTGTTCGTGGTTCATATTTTGAGCTTGGACGTGCACTCAGCCAGTAATGGCATTCCTGCCCCTGTCACTCAAGGACTTGGCTGTGACCACCTGACCAATAACACCAAGTCGCTTCTAAGCTGTCAGATTCACAGTTTGGGGTAAATATAGAGATTTCTCAAGAATAGTGCTGAAGACTGATAGAATGATGTATTGTGCTGTGAGAAATGTAACTCTGACTGCCTGCGTTTCGTTGCAGCTGCATGCCTGGGGAAGAAACAGAAGTACATATTCAGAATCATTTAATACATGTCCTTTTTATATGAGAGAAACTATAAATATCTATACATCCCTGATTGTTATCCTGAAGAGTTTAAGGGAAAAAGTAATCTATTTCAATTCTGAAACGATTTTCAAGAAAAAAAATAATGAAAATAGTTCGAAACCTATTAATTCCATAACAGAAGCTTCGTTTATCTAGAGCACAGCCTTACTTTGCTTGCAGAAAATGTTTAGTGAATTATATTGAAGAAACACAAAGATTTCATTTGCCATTTTTAATATAATTCTTGATATTGGTTTTTACTGAAATCTACTATTACATCACGTTTCCTATGACCAGTCTTATTTCTTATCAGTCTTACAAACTAGATTCAAAGTGATAAAGGGCACTTTTCACTTTTTAGTGCCTAATTTTAGTGCACTTTTCATCTGTGTGTGTTCTAATATTTCTATTTCACAAGCCGTCTTTAGACACAATGACATATATTTGTGAGACTGACTCTCCTATGTGATGGGAGAGTTATCCTGTGTGGATCGAGGCAGTGCTGTTCACATCACAGCTGAAGCAGGTGGACGATAGTTCATGTAGTACACAGCAAGATGAGAGGAGGCCTAGAGCTAAATTATTTGTTGGAAATGTGTTTCTATTGTTTATAGCAGATGGAGGCAGTGTCTGCTCTGAAATTACCCTGATCAACTTGAACACGCAGCAAAATATTCTAATATATGTATAAGATGTTCTAGATTTTGCTTTTATTCATTTCACTAGTCATGGCAAGAGGTACCCGCAGTTCAATGAACATAAGATGTCAAATATACACTTTATTTTGTATAAATGCTAAAATATTCAAAATGCGAAGTTTTTTGGTTTTTTGGTGTCTTGGTTTTTCTGAAGCATATGTTCCAAAATATGTGATGTGTTTACTTGGGTGAAGTGAACTGAAAAGCACAATAGGATTCTTTTCTATCGATAACTTTTTGCCATCAAGTACCATGCTAGCCTATAGAAAATAAAGTAAGGTTCTAGCTCAAACAAACCCAAATAAACACACAAAGCAAAAATCATGTAAAACCTAAAGTCCAAAATCTCAGCAGATACTCTTTCAAGTCTCATATTCTCCTCCTCCTATGATTTACATGAATTAAATTTTCAGTTTTACCAAGTGACATGAAATCTAATGAGATCCTCCCCACACCAAGGAATTGCCAATTGTATCGACACTATGACTTTATCAAATTAAAAACATAAGGGTTTACCAAAGAATATATACTTATGATTAATATAAATATGTTTCATTTTTAATACAAGAATTATTTTTACTTTTGAAAATATAATATGTGGACAACTGGAACATCTTAAAGTAATATTAATTAAAATATAGTACAGTATTTTATTAAATTGCAAAAAAAATTTTGGTGATGAGCTGGGAGATAAAGCATTATATGAAAATATAAGGCAATCTGATCTTTAAAGTCTTGAGAGTGTCAAGCTTTGATAAAGAACAGTTACATAGTAAAATCATATCACATGATAGCTTTAGAAACTATTTTAATATAATGTAGCTAACGTTTATTTAAAACATATAAGTAGGTTTGAAGACATAGTTAAAAGTGCTAGTTATTCTAAAAAGACGGTGAGGTGCCAGCCCCGTGGTGTAGTGGTTAAGTGCGCGTGCTCTGCTGCTGGTGGCCTGGGGTTCAGATCCCGGCCACGCACTGATGCACCGCTTGTCAGGCCATGCTGTGGCGGCGTCCCATATAAAGTGGAGGAAGATAGGCACAGATGTTAGCTCAGGGCCAGTCTTCCTCAGCAAAAAGAGGAGGATTAGCATGGATGTTAGCTCAGGGCTGGTCTTCCTCACAAAAAAATAAATAAATAAATAAAAATTGAAAAAAAAAATAGAAAGACAGTGAAAGCAGCAGCATAGATCTCCACACAAAAACAGACAGAAGACCCCCATGGATAATGTGATCAACAAAGCTAGGTGACAAGAAATCTCCATAAGACCCGTAATATGACCAGGTTGTGACAAACTGCCAGCAACTACGAGATGTCTGCCTCAGAAAATCTACAGGCTTAGCAAAAGAATAAATTTGGTTTAAAAATCAATCAGAATTTTCTTTCCTTCCTCTCTGTCTTCCTGCCTCCCATCCTCATTTCATTTCTTCTTTATTTAAAAAATAAACTTTTTATTTTAGATCAATTTTCAATTCATAGAAAAATCATGAAGATTGTACTGAGAGTTACCGTATATTCTCCACCCAGTTTCCCATCCTGACATCTTACATTAGTATTGTACATTTGGCACAATTAATGAAACACAAATGATATAGTATTATTAACAAAGGGCTATAGTTTTTTCAGAGTTTCTTTGTTTTTAACCTAATGTCGTTTTTCTGTTCCAGGCTCCCGTCCAGAATACCACATCACCTTTATTCATCATGTCTACTTAGACTCCTCTTGGCTGTGAGAGTTTTTCAGACTTCCCTTGTTTTCTACGATCCAGACGTTTGTAAGGAGTACTGGTTAGGTATTTTGTAGGATGTTCCGCTATTGGAATTTATGTGTTTTTTTCATGATTAGACTGGGACATATATGTTTGTAAAGAAGACCACAGAGGTAAAAAGCCACTGCATCCCATCATATCAGGGGTACAAGTGTCAATGTCACATCACTGTTGATGTTAACATTGGTCCCCTGGCTGGGGTAGTGTTTGTCAGCTTTCTCCAAGTCATTTACTGTTCTTTGCTCTCAACTTTGTTATATTTCAGTACTAGTGTATTTTGTTGCTTAAATTGTTCTCTCTTTTGCCATTGGTAGCTCTTTCAGTTAGTGGCTCCTGTGTCCCTTCAACATAACCAACGTTTTTTTTTTGGATTTCCTTAATGTCTGGCACTCCAACATGTTCCAGTCTCATCTTGCATTTTTGCTGTCCCAGTAGTAGAATCAGCGATTTCTCCAAAAGCCCTGTTTACTTTTACTGGAGAGCAGTATTAGAAATCAAGCCCTGGGGCTAGTTATGCTCATTGCTATTGGGACGCCATTGCTTCTGGGCCCGTTCAGCTGATAGAATAGGGAAATATATGTGTTGTTGAAACATAAACTGAGGCATATTAAACTTTTTAAAAGTTTATTTGAGCTAAAATCGATTTAAATCAGGCAGCATCAAACCAGAAGTGGTTAGGAGTGCTCCACCGGCAGGAGCTCAGGAGAGACTTATAGAAAAAGTGCCAAAGCCAAGTAAGGAAACTGTGGATTGACTGGATTGTATAGTCTAGTTGGCTGTTTGTGATTGGTTGTTCTTAGGTTTCAATTTCTTAACCTTGATGCATTTACAGCCTTCAATTTTGGTGTGCTTACATAGGCCAGCACAACATTAGAGCTTACTCCTGGTTTAATTAATTTAACAGTGTGTATACTAAGTCATATATATACACATATGTATGAATATTTCTATATGTGATCATCTGTATCCATATTAAAGTAAATATAAATTCATACCAATGTCTCCAACTCTAATCTGTTGTCACCAGGATCATTCTAGCCTCCTCCCCTTGTTTACCTGTAAACTCCTTCTCAACATTGAGAAAGCTGGGTCCCATCATCCTCCAGCCATTTAATTAATTGTTCAGTTCCACTGTGAGTGTATAGCAGCATTAGAATTGTTAACCTGTGCTCCATGGAAACTACTTTATTAACAAATACAGTGCTTGTGCACAGTTTGTTTTATTTTCAGTCTTACAGAATCCATTCATTTCCAAAGTTATTTAGGTCAGCACTCCCCCCACCCACACACACACTTCTTCGTGGTTTTTTCATACATTGTGATATAGTTAGATTGTTTAGTCACATTCTCCATTTCATCCTGGTTCCTGAAACTTCCTAAATGACTTTTTAAAAAATTTGTATATACTAAGGTTCATTCTTTGTGCTTTAAGGTTCTGTGAGTTTTAACGCATATGTAGTACTTTCCTATTTCTTTCTCTCTTTCTTTCCCTTACCTTCCTCCTTCCTTCCTTCCTTCCTTCCTCCTTCCTTCCTTCCTTCCTTCTTCTCTCCCTCCCTCTCTCCCTTTCTTCCTTCCATCCCTCTCACTCTGCTTCTTTTGTTGTAATACTGCTTTTCTAGTTCGTATGCTGACAGTCTTAGTTTATTGAGTTAGTGCTATCATTATGCTATGGAGATCACACTGTAAATATTTTGTATGAACTATTGTGTGCCTTTTGTTATTATTCTCAGTAATTTCTTTATTACTGTTAGACTCCCCTTCCTCATTCTTTCAGGAAAAATTACTGCTACAGAAAAGGAAGGAGACAATAGACATAAAAGGAAAAAAAATATATCACATTCTGAGTTTTTAGGTAAAAAGACTCATTTTAGAAGAAATAGAGAAAGATTTGGTGACAGTTTACTGTCAGGCAAGTTATTGTTTTGCTTTTGTGTGCTACCCCTTCCCCCAATCTCGTATTAGATAAGAACCTTCAGGTTGCTGGAAAAAAAAAAAAAAAGATGAGATAACGTGAAACAGAAGCATCAGTTTTTCACGAGAGTGACCTTCAGAAAATGCCAACATGTCCCCAAATCCCATATCTACCACAACACACCTTCATAGAGGAGGGACAAGGTGACAGAATCCAAAGGAAAATGGTGTGGATTCTGGAGGTGAGGGTTCTTCATGCCCAATTGCCTTGTGAGCCAGCCAACCCTGCAGAGATCTCTGGCCTCTAAATCGTAGGAGACAGCAGTACTGGCTGAGTTGAAACAAGGTTCTGGTGCTACCTAAGTTGTAATATCTGAGTTCACTGATGGGGTTTGTGGAAGAGTAACTTCACAGGTTACTATTACTAGACACAAATGCCACCAAATCCTGCAGAGGGGAACGTATAACATTGTATAACATAACAGGGCAAGACATGAAGAGCTGAACCCAAGGCAACAAAGTGGGACAGAACTCAGGGGCTGGCAGTGTTGAGGGAAGCCCACGGGAGAGGACACACAGAATTGTAGACTTCAGTGATACGAGCATAGGATCAAATGCACCCACTGGCCAGACACCCCCTCTCTAGCACATCACAAGCTCAGGCCAAATTAATTAAATGTGTCCTAGAATAAGGATCTGTTTGAGAAAGAATAAGAGATAGAGTGAAAGTACAAAATCCTCAAATTCACTGTTTAATACTATAAAATAATTGAATTTGACAGTCTACATTTAAGTGATTAAAGTTTCTATTATCATGTAGAAATGAAAACTTGTGATACAAATTAAGTCCAGTTATATGAAAATCACATTACATGTTTGCAATCTGAATTTGAGATTTATGAAAGTCATATGTCTACCCTGTACTCTGACTTTGATAATGAAATTGTTTAATGTTTGCTTTAAGTCTTGCTATATACTTTTATTTTTATGGTGAGCTGGCTTTTCTTCTGTATGCTTTGCTAAATGCTGACTGGATGTTTTTCCATTTAACCTTAGAAAAGCTTATCTCTCCAACTTGAGTGTTCTTTGCATGCCTATGTGCTATGCAGTGATCTTTTTCTGTCACACTGTGGCCAAGAGAAGGGCTAAATCACACTGTCTCTGACAGAGAGAATCGCTTCCTCATTGAGATCTGAAAATGGATCTCTTATGGTGTATCCAGGGTTCCTCACCAAACAGAATGAAATTGCTCTTTAACCATTTCATACCCATTCTTATAGCCATCAACATTCTGACTTAACTTATAATTGAACAAACTTTCTATTCCTTTTGATGACTAATGTGGTTTACTTCCATGTAAACTGAACTGAAAGTTATGTTTTAAGAGAAGAGGACCCTTCAGATAAGTTGCTGTATGTTTCATATTTATGTAACATTTAGCCAAGTTGCAAAAATAAAAACATGTGACAGAAGAAGGTTGGGATCTAAATATTTTAAATTTATAACACCTGACTTTTAATTTGTTGAAATTAAATAAATGTGTCTTTATGATTGAAAGGTTGAATTTGTAAAAAAATATTGTAGAATAAAAATTTACACAAAGAATATCAATTTAAGAAGTGTAGGGGAGCAGAATTTGCCACCCCAAAATTTGTCTCTTTGGCATAAGAATTGTTTTAGGCTGGTTATTTTTTTTAAGAAATAGCAGACATAGGAGAAGTTCTGAAAATTAAGTAGAAGTGACTCTTCCTAAAAAACATTTACATTTGTAAGGGAAATCTCCATTTGTAAGGGTGTCTCTATCACTGCACCAGGAAGAGGAGGGTATCTAAATCTCTAGAAATTCTTACCAAAGGAGTAGGCAAGGACTGAAATCTGCATATCGACCTTTCCCTTGTTTACTGTGCTTTTCCTGGTAACCTCCTGTAACTGACTCTCCTCACCCTCAAAACCTTCTTTGTCTTTAGCTGGCAATGTTATTTAAGGTGGTAGCTTTAGCAATTTTAGTGAGTTACTAAGTTTTTCTGGGTCTCTCCCATGTAAACATGTTATTACACTTTTGCTTGATTTTCTCCTGTTAATCTGTCTTATGTTAATTTAATTCTTAGACCAGCCAGAAGAACTGAGAGGGTTAGAAGGAAAATTTTCCTCCTTGACAGAAGCCTACAGGTTACATAGATTAAGCTCATTAAAATGCCAATGGGAGGGCCGGCCCTGTGGCTTGGTGGTTAAGTGCGCGCGCTGCAAAGCTGGCGGCCAGGGTTCGGATCCCAGGTGCGCATCAAGGCACCACTTCTCTCTCCATCCTGAGGCTGAGTCCCACATACAGCAACTAGAAGGGTGTGCAGCTATGACATGCAACTATCTGCTGGGGCTTTGGGGGGAAAAAACAAAATAAACAAAATCTTTAAAAAAAAAAAAATGCTAATGGGAAATCTTAAAATCTAGAAAAATAATTTACACTGTTTTTGTCAGCTTGCAATATTGTTCCAAATAAAGACTATGTTAAACCTAAAAAGTCTAGTGAAACTTACTATATCATTTAAAAATTTTTGTAAAATAATAGTAAACAATATATAAACAGACCAGAGTGTGACCCTAACTCATACTTTAAAAGAATGAGTCCTAACTGGCTTTATTGCTACCAATTTGGACTCACACATCCTGATCTATTTCTTTGCTATTAATGGGAGTATATTGTCTATGTTTATTATAATATACCTTTTATTCATGCCACCAGCCTGTGGCCTCTTACATCATTAAAGTAATGCAGTTACATGGCATCACAAAATGGCTATGGAAAAGGAGACACTGATCATTGTTTGCCAATGAAACATGGTGTGATATTGTGATTTAGAATAAGAAATATATATGTGGTCTTCATCCCCATTTCTGGAATGCAGCTTCTAAAATCCTTGGAATTTCCTAAGTCTTGAGAGCATAAAGATGTCTTTTGTTATGTTAATGAGGTGACTTTTGGACCACCTAAGTCTGCGGGCTCCTGCCCGGAGAACCAACCATGTGATTAGAGAGTTGAAACTTTTAGTCCCACCTCCAACCTCGGGGGAGGGGAGAGGGGCTGGAGATTGAATCAACTGCCAATGGCCAATGATTTAATCAATCATGACTATGTAATGAAGCCTCCATAAAAACCCAAAAGAACGGGGTTAGGAAAGCTTTGAGGTTGGTACACACATGGAGATTTGGGGAGAGTGGCACACTTGGAGAGGCATGGAAGCTCCTTGCCCTTTCCCCACACCTTCCCCTACCCATCTCTTCCACCTGGCTATTCCTGAGTTATATCCTTTTATAATAAATTGGTAATGTAGTGAGTAAATTGGTTTCTTGAGTTCTGTGAGGCTTTCTAGCAAATTGACTGAACCCAAGGAGGGGGTTGTGGGAACCTCTGATTTATAACTAGTTGGTCAAAAGCACAAGCAACAGCCTGGGCTTGCAATTGGCATCTGAAGGGGGTGGGGGGTAGGCAGTCTTGTGGGACTGAGCCTCAACCTGTGGAATCTGATACTATCTCTGAGTAAATAGTGTCAGAAATTGTGACTGAGTGAAGGCCCACTGCCTGATGTGCCTAGAAGCCAACACTATGGCACCAGCTTTCGAGACAATAAAAGGCTTTATTGTGAGTTTGACTAGCAAGGAGATAGGAGGCAAGGCTCTCAAATATGTCTCCTTGATCCAGAATTTGGGGTAAAATTTAAGGGATTGTGAAGGGCATGCTGGTATGTCTAAGCACTGACAAGACAAATTTTGATTGGAAGGACTCCAAACAAGACCATTTATGCTAAAGTATGGAAAGGGACTTTAACACTGGATCTTCCTGGACAGCAGACCCCTCACTTCTGAAAAAGCTCCGTCTCCCCAGTTCCTGTTGTGTTTTGGTCATTTTGGTCCTCTAGGGATGAGAATTTCTGGTTCTAGGTTATTTCAGGTCAAAATTTTTCCTCTGTGCGTGCTCCAGCTACATGAGTGGCAGTTTTGGCTCATTTCCCCTACAAGAGAGCTTTAGCATTCTGGTATTGATAATATGGGGTCAGTTTAAACTGATCCTGTGGTTATAAATTGAGTTGAATTATAGGACACCCAGCTGGTGTCTGGAGCATTGCTTGCTTGGTGGTATAGGGGAAACATTCTCTCCCCCTAAACATAGTGGAATTAGGTGTAGAAACCAAAAGTCATGGGAGATTTCTTTCCTACATAACAAAATGAAGACTGGGCTTGAACTTTTCATAAGCCTCAATGATAATAGGGAATGAAGTACAATACAAAAAGTAACTTTAAATTACAACAGAAGCTTACAGAACTCTAGGGCTCCTTTTCGAGGTACTTCACTTTGAAATCTCACCCTGCATTTAGAAGAGCAAAGGCAGCTTTGCTCCCACCTATGTTATCAGAATTAGAAGTAATCTGAGTAAATACGTGCCTTTCCCCACCCCCAGCTTTATTGAGATAGAGTTGACATATAACATTGTGTAAGTTTAAAGCGTACAATGGGATGGTTTGATACACATATATATGGCAAAATGATTACCACAATAAGGTTAATTAACACACCCGTCACCTCACGTAATTACATTGTTTTGTGTAAGATGAGAACGAACATGTGCTATGGACACTGGACCAAATTGAGCCTAGGTGCTAGGAGGAAGAAACGGATTTTATGTCACCCTTGTCCAAATAGTTCCCCAAGATTGACCATACCCCACATAGCTGACAGAGTGATCACCATGCCTTCAAGGGAAGGGTGATATGTACCTAATGAATTTGATATACCCATATGGCACCAAAACATGGTTCTACTATAGCTTGATATCAGAACATTTTCCAAAACTGGAGTAATGAATCCTAAGAAATACCAAAGTCTATCAACAAATGTTCAGTTCAGTTGGGTCTACACAAAGCTCAGTCCAGCTTTTTTTTAGGTTTCTTCTCAAAAACTGCTAAAAAAATTTTTGGTATCAAGCTTGCCACATGGCCGATTTCTTATGTAATGGGAAGATACCAGCTATTTACTTTCAGGCAAGAGGAAAAAAAAGAAGTCAATGTGCAAAATTAGACTGATAAATACTACTGAAATATGGAGTTTATTGTCTTGATTAATGTGTTCCCATCTTTTTTTCTGAATTAATCATGGCTTATCTCACCAAAACAAAACTGCACCAATAAATAATAACTATCTGCAAAATTTCTGAAAATAGTGGAATACATTTTTAACATGATGACTATTATACCACCTAGAGAACTTGACAGCTTGATCTAATAATACATTGAAAACCAAACTCTGTGTCAAACAATTTAATAATTTACTGGCTTCGTCTTTGGATATGGTAAATGAGAGCCAGTAGACATCCCCTGAGGGTGTTTTTTAAGAGAATTGTTGTTGGATAGAAGGGATCATTGCTCTCCCTATAATTTTACTGTAACATTCTCTAAACTTCCTCAGGCAAACATGCTTTACTTGGTTCCTGAAGACTTCAAAGTTTTCTTTTTTTGCTTAACTCTCATAGATCACTCTATTGAAAGATGTAATGAATCTCTCTATCCCATTTTAGCATCCATTGGTTCTTGGAAAAAGCATGGTGAAGTTACCCAAAGTCTGTATTTTGTAATTATAATTTTGCCCAGTCACTTCATATTGACTCATGATTTGTCAACCTGCCACTTTTTTTAGTTGTCTTTTGCACTGCACCCAAAACTGAGTTTTCTCACACTTTCTTTTCCAATTCTGGAGAAGACCTTAATTTAACAGCGTGTTGTTAAAAATCAGGCCTGAGTTAATTTCACATTTCTGGACTGGCAATTAGAAGGAAAATAAACGTAGTCCTAATTTCCATTTGGTTTTAAATATTAAGGCAACTTCTGATAGAAAATCTATTCTTTTTTTTTAGTATAAAATCTTTTGAGAGATCAAGTTTTTCCCTGTACCTTCCCATTAAACATAATTTCCATTCTGACAAAAAATACACTCTTATCTTCCCTCTTCAAAATTTAAACAGACAATTACACCCACCACTACTAGTCAGCATACACTCATAAAAGAAAGGATCTTTTGTTTTGTTTGCCTGTATAGTTTACATATTTTCTCAGTTGGTTTCCATTTGTGTACAACAGACATCTTGAGAGGCAAAAGAACTCTGTTGGGTCATATTCCTGTTGATATAAGGGAAAGATGAAAATCATATTTTCATAGTTTAACATCTAGAGATCTTGTAATCAGTTTAAAATCTAGCTAAATTACACTATCATCTTAACTATTATTTTAATATCCCTTTTAAGGCTATAAGGAATATCTAGTCTGAACTCTTCCCTTAGTACTTGATGAAAATTTATAACTGTCCGTAGAGCTAATATTATTCTTATAGTTCACAAACTCTTCAATCCCAATATTTCCAGAATAAACTTACTATCTTTCCTTCCACAAGTCTTGACCCCTCCTCCCCACAGTGTTTTTTCACCTTTACATGATATTATACACCAATCACTCAAGTTTTTCCTGGATGCCTGTTTAACTAATCCTTCATTCTCAATCCCAATCAGTTGCCACATCTGGTTAACTTGTTCCACTTAAGTAACCTTTCCATTGGATTTCAACATTTCTTTTCTGGGCTAATAATATAATTTGTCTACTTTTCTCCTCGTTACTCCTTTCTTCAAGTAAACACCAAGTTAGTGGATGAGTTTGTCCTCGTCTTCCCTTCTCTTCCTCCATCACCTTCTCTTCCTCCTCCTCCCCCTCTTCCTTCAACATAAATGTGATTATATCACCACTACTTGAATAACTTGGAAGGATCCCATTTATTGCATATTGAATCTAAAGTCATTATCATAGCATTAAGATTGTTTCTTTTTAACCTATTGTACTTTTCTGCTCTCATCCCATGTACCAGATCCTTAATGCTTCATACAATCACAATGACCCAAAACTATTTATATCTACTAATTCAGCCCTCTGGTTTGGAGGCTTTCTTAGACAAAGATCAGTGACATACACTTTTGCTTACCGGGTTTGATAAATGATTTTTCTTTTTAAAAAGATGTCATTGAGTAATAGTCATAACTCCAGGAGGCCTATATTGCCAAACGATTTCCAACAGACTTTCCTTTATTTTATTCCCAAATTAATATTAAGATATGCTGACATTGTCATCTGATTCTCAAAATTTTGAAAAGTAAAGTTATCCCTTCCCTTCACAATTTCTTAGGCAAGGTGAACAAAAGTAAATTTGGAATTCTCTGGAGCAAAATGGCTTTAATTATGTTTCATATAAATATGTTTGATAAGAGAGACATTCAGTTACAACTTTTTTTTTTGATTGGAGCCTGAGAGATAGGTATCCTCTATTCTAAAAATAGAAATATTAGTATTTGCTATGTTGTGATATATGATATGTCAAATTTCAAGTTTTTCTTTAAAAACCTCATATTTTAGTATTCTTATGCACTTTTCTTATTCACTTTTATGCATTTTTTCTAATTTCTTATTCACTTATTCTTATTTAAGTTATGTAAAATTTCTCTGAGGAATGAAATGGTCCAAATCACGTGGGACCTTAGTCTCCTAGTGTTGATATATCCAATCTATCACTAGGAAGGGAGGGTTATTGTGTGGCAAATGGCCAAGAATCTAAGATTTTTCTAGATTGTTTTAGGAACAGGGGTGTTGTGGGCAGAATTTTCCTCCCATGATTTTCAGCCTGTGACATTATGCTCATGGAGATGTTACGCTTAATAGCAAAAGGAATATTTCAGATGTAATTAGGGTTACTAATTTATTTACTTTAAATAGGAAATTATCCTGGATTATCTTAGTGGACTCAATATAATTACTTGAGGTACTAAAACCAGAGAAGTTCTTTTTCGCTGGTGACAGAAGAAGGAGTCAAAGAGATTCCAAGTTTCAGAGAGAATTAACCTGACACTGCTAGCGAGGAGCCTGATCTACAGAAGCTGCTGAGAAATGACAAATTTATTTTGTTTTAAGCTGCTAAGTATATGGTAACTAGTCAAGACAGTGATAGAAAACCAATACGTCACGTTTCTCATCCCTTGCATTGTTCTTTGTCACCATATCTGCCTACTAAAATACTATTTATTTTTTTAAGGTCCAACTCAATTGTCATATACTTGATCTTTCCATTCTGGTGAATTGTTGTTCCTGTCTTCTGTATTTCTATAATACTTGTCTATACTTGTATTTGTCACAAAATTCTGACATTAGAGATGGTTCTGTATTCATCTATTTATTTCATATATCTGTCCCATTTAGTACCTGAGACAGTGTCCAGTACATCATAGACTTTCCAAATATATGAAATGTTGACTTGAAATGAGTTCATGTATTTGTCCATTCAGTTCTTTCTTTTCTTCCAGATTTTCTATATGTCTTCTTCTATTTTATTCACCAATTCTCATTGAGGGCTTATTCTGTACCAGACTATATTCAAAAGGGGAAGCCCACGAACAGCACAAGCATGTTCTTTGCCCTGGTTACAATTCTAGTAAGTTCCTATTGAGAAGATCCAATTACCAAATAAATGAAAATGATAATTTCAGAGAATGATGATCAATCAAGTGGTATGATTAAAAATAAGGGGGGAGGGGGCCGGCCCAGTGGCGTAGCGGTTAAGTGCACCCACTCCGCTTCGGCAGCCCAGAGTTCGCAGGTGTGGATCACAGGCGTGCATGGATGCATCACTTGTCAAGCCATGATGTGGCGGCATCCCACATAAAGCAGAAGAAGATGGGCACGGATGATAGCCCAGGGCCAATCTTCCTCAGCAAAAAGAGGAGGATTGGCACTGGATGTTAGCTCAGGGCTGATCTTCCCCACAAAAAAATACATAATAAAAATAAGGGGGGAGACTTTGATGGGGAGTAGAGTACGCTTTTCCAAGGATCTGACTATGACTATGCCTTGCAGCTGAGACTAGATTGTTTTAAGGAGCCAACATGTGAAGGTCTGAGCAGAGTGCTCCAGGCTCAGGGAATAATAATTGTAAAATGAAGTTGAAAAAGAGCTTGAAGTACTTGAAGAAGAGAAAGACTTTCCTAGTACTATGCAAGCTTAATGTCAGAAAGAAGCTATTTCAGCCTTTCTCAAACTTCCAGTTATAAAACGAACGTCAATAGACTTTAAAAGGAGTAATTATCTCTGGTTTATCTCTGGGCCAACAAGGCCTAGTATAGAGATTGGGATCTAGATTATTTGAACTAAAGTAATTAGATTCTAAACAGAATCAATATAAAAGAGCCAAAATAGCATATTGTATCTGTTTGACGATATCACGCCCCCATCGGAGAGTTTGTGGTATAAACAAAGCGCCCACATGATTTTGTTTTTACATATAAAGTTTCTGTAGCATTTTTAATTTTTTTCGGTTACAGAAAAAAAAAGATCAGTAGTCCTAATCAATACATTATCTCCAAAATTGTCCTATAATCACATTTTTTTTCTTAAGAAAGTATGCCTCTCTACATAATTGTAAAAACAGATTCAAATGTGTTACACTGGGACAATTAAACTGAAATATTCTAGAACGTGACACTAAATAGTTTTGTACTGATCGGGTGCCTCAATTTCCTCATCTACAAATCATGGGATTCGAAGAAAGTACTCTCTGATCTTCCTTCAGCTCTACAAATGTGTGCTTCTTTAACCATATATAGCAATGTCACTTTTGAACTATATACATGTGTACACATGATAACATAACAATGCTGCATTATTCAAAGAATTTTTTATTTAAAAGGGCTACATTGGCGTGTTTAAAAGGAAGGTGAGAATCACAGATTTCAACCATTCATCCACAGTGAGAATTTTAACCATTTTGAGTTATCTGTATATTCAAAGATATAGGTAGACTTGACAAAATATACTTGACAAAATAGGTGATTTGAGAAACTCATATTTAGCCCATCTTTGACTATTCAAAATTATAATAGTTCCATCAAAAAATATTATATTGGGCCGGCCCCGTGGCTTAGCAGTTAAGCGCGTGCGCTCTGCTACTGGTGGCCCGGGTTCGGATCCCGGGCGCGCACCGACACACCACTTCTCCGGCCATGCTGAGGCCGCGTCCCACATACAGCAACTAGAAGGATGTGCAGCTATGATGTACAACTATCTACTGGGGCTTTGGGGGAAAAAAAAGGAGGAGGATTGGCAATGGATATTTGCTCAGAGCCAGTCTTCCTCAGCAACAAAAAGAGGAGGATTAGCATGGATGTTAGCTCAGGGCTGATCTTCCTCACACACACAAAAAAATTATATTAATTGCATGGTCTGGAGGAGCCAATTGTAAGAAATTAAGGTAGGAATTATACACTTTAGGATATCCACATATTTTCCTCCCTTATCTACATTTGTCTTCCTGACAATTTATTCACATGTTCTGCCTTAAAATTTCCTTTTACTCCAAAACATAAGACTTTTGACTTTGGTGGCAGAGATCTCCAGGGAACAGAAATACAGTGATCCAAAAACTTAACCTAAGGAGATAATTTCATACCCTGACTTGTGGATGTCATACTTTCCTCTTAGAGACAGACCAGGTAACTTTTTACAAAATGAATATTTCTGGATTCTTACTCTCCGTCATCATCTGGTCTTCTCTCTTGTTTGAAATTCTTGGAATAGTTAAAAAGGTGAAAATGCCCACGGTCCAATCCTTACTGCCTTACATTTGCTGTAATTCTGCCACTGTGAAAACCTTTGTCTAAGTTTCAAATTTCACCTCTTCAGTTTCCAGTGGGTTGCTGTAGAACAGTCTGTCTGTGCACCACATGCTGAATACCAAGACTTCACTTGGCATAGCTGCTAACTGGAGACATATGGCGTTTCACCCCAACCTGGACTCACAGCTTACATGTCACTCCTCACACACTTTTCCCCTAAGCATTAAAAACAGCTGCAAATCAATTATTCAATATATATATACGTATATATCTCAGGTTCCTACAGCTCAATGGCAGGCCACCCATCTTCATGCCTTCTTTTTATTTCTTTCCTTCCTTCTTTCCTTCTTTCTTTCTTTTCTTTCTTCTCCTCATTTTTATTAGCAAAACACATGGCCCTCACTCTTTAATTTTTAATTTTAATTTTCCTGGAAACATCAATTTACTTTCTTATTTCCTCTCAGAAAAGTTATTACCATCCTTTTATTCTTAGTATGAGAAAAAAGTTCTGTGCAATATTTTATTTTTCAATATTGCCTTTTAAAGCATTCACAAGTGGATTGAATCTGTTAATGTATGATTATTAAACCCAATTTTTCAGCTACCAGAAAGTATACCACATGTGAAAACAGGCGTCAAGAATACTAAGAACAGAGTCACTGCTGATAATATGTCAACAAAGTTTTACAATATAAAATCCAGGCTGTCTCTTTAAGTTACAACTAGGTATGAAGCTTAGTTATTCTTTTATTGATAAGTGTATTTTCTGATTCCTGAAGTGAAATAAATGATGTAGAAAATATATTTTATAATTAAAAATTCATTTTTGAAAGAAATCTGAAAATTATAGAAATTAAAATCATACTAGTTGTGCAGTTAACAATTTATTTTTATTGCTTAACTAGTTGTGTCCTGGTTAAAAGCAAGGACTCTGGAACCAGACCCTGGTGTTGAAATCTCAGCTTCAGGACCTGAAGGTGTATATACTATTGTACAATTTAGTAAGCTTCTCGTTGTCTCAATTTCTGTTTCTGAGAAATGGGGATAATTACTACACACACACACACACACACACACACACATATAGTGAATAGGAGATTATCAGAAAATACATATATATATTTATATATACATACATATATATTTTTTTTTCTCATCAACACTGGACAGATAAGATCAACGTCAGTTTATTAGCTACATATATTCACAGCCTGGCAGAGAAGGACATTAATCCTTGCAGGGCCATGCAAGGGTTGCATTTGG
This sequence comes from Ceratotherium simum simum, assembly GCF_057802395.1. Taxonomy (NCBI): domain Eukaryota; kingdom Metazoa; phylum Chordata; class Mammalia; order Perissodactyla; family Rhinocerotidae; genus Ceratotherium; species Ceratotherium simum. The sequence goes on along the minus strand of NC_141917.1, from coordinate 22,566,104 downwards.
GAATAGAGTGAAGAAGCAGCGGTTGAGGAGGGCAGGCTTTGTAGTAACAAGAGTTTGAGGTGGGCCTTGATCCCTGCAGGAGGATGTGATTGACTTTGAACAATTTTATGGGCTGGCTGGGATGTAAAATCCGTTCGATTCAAGACCAAGTAAAATGTAGTTTGTCTACCTGACAGGGCAAATAGCTGGGTGAGGAACGTATGCTAAGAATTTTGGTGTGCAGGGCATTGTTAGTGATCAACGTATATTGAAGAGGGGGCAGGGAGCAAGATTATGCAGTGAGAGAAGTCAAATTGGGCTGTGAGCCCAACCAAGTCTTGCCCTAACCCACCCAGACCTCGGTGGCACACAGAGTCCATTAGAATTTTCCCATGGTGGGCCAGCATGGCGGTGATTTATACGTCTACCGCAATCAATCTTTGGATATAGGTCACTCCAGGAAGGATGCACCCTTGGCCAAGTCAGCTCTCTGCAGCTGAGACAAACCCTAAATGAGTTGACAGCAGCCTGCTGACCACACTTACAACACCTGGACAACATGTCCTTCCTTGTTGGGTGAACTGCATGGTGCAACTCAGTGTCCAACACAGCCTATTCCTTACACCACTTGGATCCACTTCATACATTTGGAACCAGTTCCCTCAAGATTTCACTAAACCTCTGTTCCTTGGAAAAACTTAGGAGAAGAGAGCTAGCAGTATGACTGCAGCTTCTAGCTCCTTGGCTGTTTGTAGGGCCTTACTTGACACTCATCACCTCCCTCTGCTACTATTCATCCTCAGATTCCCTTCACCCTCAATCGCCACTTCTGATTGATGGTGACTTTCCTGCAAGTGTGACCTGAGTCCTAATTTTTTTGCTACCTTTAAATCAAATTAAAATGTATGCAGATGAGAAAGAACATGTTATTTTAAAAAACTGGTCCACAAACATCTACACATATATTTACTAGAATTCAAAGTTTTATTCAGGCATTAAAGAAAAATGGGGAAGAGGGGAAATTAGTCTTTAAAGCAAGGAAGGAAGGGTAGAGAAGAAGGAAAAAGAATAAAAAGAACCATCAGATATCTTATGCCTTCAGAACACTAATGTACTGAAGCTTAAAATGTTTAGGGTTGCTGAGTTTCTTTCCTACCACTAAGAATTGCCTGAACAATATGCATAGTGTGTAGGCATTGTGTCACATACTCGTCACAAGTTTTGGCATATTTTATATATCTAGTTTATAAAAAAGACCAAATATGGAAATGAAACTACAAAGTGACACTTAAGCTTTTTGATCTGGGCATTAAATTCTCAGGAAAAGTGATTTAGTTTTCTTAATAGAAGCCTGCTCATTACATAAGGCCAAGCTGAGAAGCGTTGGTGTATTTTTTTCACCCTCAGTGCTATATTACAGCATTCCACTGACAGTAAGGTATCTCCTGCTGTGACAAGTATTGATCTTATTTTTCCTTTGAGACTCCTAACAAGCCAAACTGTAGCTTCCTAAAATATTCAGCTGGAGCAGTGGTTTGTCAGAACTATAAGTTAACAAGAAATTTACTTTTATTCTTCCTTGGAAAAATAAAACACAATTAGTATTCTCCACGTGTTTACTGATTACGTAATTGCTTTATCAGCTAAATGACTGAATGTTCCAAGAATTGAAGCCAAGATTCTTTTTCATTTTACTTAAGTATATATATGTTTTTGTCTAGAGAAAAGAATAATCAATATTTTCATACATGGTAAAGTAAAACTGAGGGATATAAGCAAGATGGAGAAAATTACATAGCTTTAAATCTATCATGAAAAAATATTTTAGTGCACAGTTTTAAATTTATTCTTACACATAAATGTATATGAAATTAAACACTCTGCCTAAATAATAAGGAAGCAAGAAAATATTTTAAATATGTCTCTATTTCTTACTTACGCCATGGTTTTATGAAAATCATAATTGAATATAGTATTGAAAGCAGAGAAGATATATTATACTCTTGATGATATTTAGTTTGCACATTAAGTAATAGAAGTTTACAGATAATGATAGTAATAGTTTTTCAAATATAATTATTCACAAAGTTTGGTCTAAGGAATTGTTATAAAAATAAGAATACAATTGCCTAGAACACTCGAAATTACTGTATTATGTAACAAGTAAATAAATATATGACCTATTTAAGGAAAATTGCAGAGTTTGCAATGGAAATCCATTCTTGAATGACATATTTCAGTTTTCCTTAAATTTTATGATATTATGGTACATTTTCCTATTCAAACATGGGAACAAATAAGTATTTACTCTAATTTCTTAAAATGGCACTATGAATGCAACTAAATCTATTCAGTTGGTAGTTAGGAATAAGTTATCCAGTAGTTAAGGGAACCAAATATAGAAATGAAGTAATATCAAATGGATTATTTAATTCTTTCCCTCAGACTTTAGGCAGCAGCATTCTAAATCATATTAGAAAAAAAATAGCCTATTTTTAAAAAACAACTCAAGAAAATTAAAGGCAAAAAAAAGATTCCATGATCATAAGTAACCACAGTCAACATTTGAAATATATAATGTGTCATTCAAAGCTTTTATTTATTTTAAAACTCTTTTCTTGTGACCCTTATGTGAAAATGTCATTCTCTGCCTTATACTCACAAAATACAGGCTCTAAATTATGAGTTTCTCTTCTATTGGAAATCATACATTTAACAATAAATTTCCATCGTTTGAAGAAAAACTTCCTATTACATGTTACATTTACTGAAGAGACATAGTAACATCACAAACTGATTTGTGTGCATCCAAGGAGGAAAGTGTCAGGACTGGTAAGAGTATACTCACTTGGTTGAGCATAGAAAATGCCCTAAACATTTATGCATCAGAATAATCAAACTTCCCTTTTTAACATAAGGGTTTGTAATTCCAACTTTGGCCTCAAAAGAATGGAATAAAATTGTATACATGTCAAATAAAGAAAAATAAGAAAATCAAATTTTTCCTCTCTGGAGAGTTCATAAGAAGAGAACCTTCCTTGTCAATCACATAAACAAATATTTGGTACAAAAAATGGAGTATCCACTCATATGACTACGATTTATTCAGAGTGTCTTGTGATCGTTTTGTTTGCTTCTGCAAATAAATATCAAAAAACAAATAATGAACTAAATATCCCTTAAATTGACTATAAAAGTGTCAAACAGCCTAAATCCCACAGAAGGAAGACAAAAGACTTATGCAGTCTCTTCATGGATAAAACTGTAGTCCATGTTTTAGAGTAGATCAGAAGACTTCCACAGTTTAGTACCATGAGTTGCATGAAATTGTCACTAACACAAATTTAACACGATATCTTATCCACACAGTCACATATAATGCTTTAAACATCTTGTTTATTACATATGGGAAAATTGGAAGTACTATTTTCAACGGCTATATGGCTGATTTTTCTAGTAATTCCTCATGAATGTCCACATTTCTTATTTGATGGAATTCCTAAATATAATTTTTGGCTTTTGGTACATTTCCATTTTAATACAAAATTTTTTTGTAACATTAGCAAAATTTCAACATTTTCTAGATTAAACAATGAAAGCATTATTATTTATTTAAGGAAAATAATTTTTTATAACAGTATCAAGTTTTTGTAACTTTTTTTTCATTTTACAGTGTCTCTGCTGAGGGTTATTTGATTTATGTAACCTGTGTTCCATAAGTCTTTTGGTATATACACACAGGCATACCTCAGAGATATCGCAGGTTTGGTTCCAGACCACTGCAATAAAATGAATATCAAGATAAAGGGAGTCACACAAATTTTTTGGTTTCCCAGTGCATATAAAAGTTATGCTTACACTATGCTGTAGTCTATTAAATGTGCAATAGCACAATGTCTAAAAAAACTATGTACATACCTTAATTAAAAAATACTTTATTGCTGGGGCCAGCCCGGTGGTGCAAGTGGTTAAGTGCGCACGTTCCGCTGCGGCGGCCCGGGGTTCGCCGGTTCGGATCCGCGGTGGGCACCGACGCACCGCCTGTTAGGCCATGCTGTGGCGGCGTCCCATATAAAGTGGAGGAAGATGGGCATGGATGTTAGCCCAGGGCCAGTCTTCCTCAGCAAAAAGAGGAGGATTGGCATTGGATGTTAGCTCAGGGCTGGTCCTCCTCACAAAAAAAAAAAAAATACTTTATTGCTATAAAATGCTAACCATCCTCTGAACCTTTAACAAGTCATTATCTTTTTGCTGGTGGAAGGTCTTGCCTGCATGTTGATGGCTGCTGACTGATCAGGGTGGTGGTGGCTGAAGGTTGGGGTGGCTGTGACAATTTCTTAAAATAAGACAACATGAAGTTTGCTGCATTGATTGACTTCCTTTCACCAAGATTTCTCTGTAGCATGCAAAGCTATTTGATAGCATTCTACCCACAGTAGAATTTCATTCAAAATTGAAGTCAATCTTCTCAAACCCTGATGCTGCTTTATCAGCTAAGTTTATGTAATATTGTAAATCTTTTGTTCTCATTTCAACAATCTTCATACCATCTTCACCAGGAGCAGGTTCCATCTCAAGAAACCACTTTCTTTGCTCATCCATAAAAAGCGACTCCTCATCCATTACAGTTTTATCATGAGATTGCAGGAATTCAGTCACATCTTCAGGCTCCACTTCTAATTCTAGTTCTCTTGCTATTTCCACCACATCTGCAGTTACCTCCTCCACTGAAGTCTTAAACCCCTCAAAGTCATCCATGAGGGTTGGAATCAACTTCTTCCAAACTCCTGTTAATGTTGATATGTTGACCTCTTCCCGTGAATCGAATGTTCTTAATGGCGTCTAGAATGGGAAATGCTTTCCAGAAGGTTTTCAACTTACTTTGCCCAATCCATCAGAGGAATCACTATCTACGGCAGCTATAGCCTTATGAAATGTATTTCTTAAATAATAAGACTTGAAAGTCAAAATTACTCCTGGATCCATGGGCTGCAGAATGGATGCTGTGTTAGCAGGCATTAAAACAACAGTAATCTCATTGTGCATCTCCGTCAGAGCTCTTGAGTGACCAGGTGCATTGTCAATGAGCAGTAATATTTTGAAAGAAATCTGTTTTTCTGAGCAGTAGTTCTCAACGTTGGGCTTAAAATATTTAGTAAACTATGTTGTAAACAAATGTGCTGTCCTCTAGGCTTTGTTGTTCCATTTATAGAGCACAGGCAGACTAGACTTAGCATAATTCTTAACAGTCTTAGGATTTTCAGAATGGTAAATAAGTATTGGTTTCAACTTAAAGTCACCACCTGCATTAGCTCCTAACAAGAGAGTCAGCCTACCCTTTGAAGCTTTGAAACCAGGCAATGACTTATCTCTAGCTATGAAAGTCCTAGATGGCATCTTCTTCCAATATGAGGCTATTTCGTCTACATTGAAAAACCTGTTGTTTAGCGTAGCCACGTTCATTAATGATCTTAGCTGGATCTTCTGGATAACTTGCTGCAGCTTCTCTACATCATCACTTGCTGCTTCACCTTGCATTTTTACGTTATAGAGATGTTTTTTTTCCTTAAACTTCATGAGCCAACCTCTGCTAGCTTCCAACTTCTTTTCTGAGGCTTCCTTACCTCTCTCAGCCTTCATAGAATTGAAGAGAGTTAGGACCTTGCTCTGGATTAGGCTTTGCCTTAAGGGAATGTTGTGGCTGGTTTGATCTTCTATCCAGACCACTAAAACTTTCTCTATATTAGCAATAATGTTGTTTTGCTTTTTTTATCATTTGTGTGTTCACTGGAGTAGCACTTTTAATTTCCTTCAAGAACTTTCTGTTGCATTCACAACTTGGTTAACCGCTTGGTGCAAGAGGCCTAGCTTTCGGCCTATCTTGGCTTTCAACATGCCTTCCTCACTAGGCTTCACCATTTCTAGCTTTTGGTTTAAAGTGAGACACGTGCAACTCTGTCTTTCACTTGAACACTTAGAGACCATTGTAGGGTTACTAATTGGCCTAATTTCAATAATGTTGTGTCACAGGGCATAGAGAGGCCTGAGGAAAGGGAGAGAGATGGGGGAATAGTCAGTCAGTGGAGCAGTCGGAACACACAACATTTATTGATCAAGTTCACCGTCTTATATGGGCACAGTTTGTGGTGCCCCAAAATAATTATAATAATGACATCAAAAATCACTGATCACAGATCCCCATAACAAATATAATAGTAGTGAAAAAGTTTGAAATATGGCAAGAATCACCAAAACGTAACACAGAGACAGAAAGTGAGCAAATGCTGTTGGAAAAATGACACCAATAGACTTGCTTGATGCAGCGTTGCCACAAATTATCAATTTGTAAAAAACACAATATCTGCGAAGTACAATAAAGCAAATTGTAATAAAATGAGGTATGCATGTATATATATCTGACATAACATTTTATATAAAGAAATTTTTTTCTCCAGTTATACATTGGAAAATCCCTAGTGCCATTTGGAGATAAAAGTACTTATTAAAATATTACATTAAGAGTTTACGTGTGTCTTCAAAGTCTATTTATAAAATAAATAGTTAACTTAGCATATGCCATTATATTTATGTGATTGTATAATAGACAGCCCATAATTTCTCTCTCTTTTGATTCACTCCAGTTTAATGTTCAAAGATAAATTGAATGTATTATTATAACTAAATAAATAAGATATATTTCCCAATATTTTATTATCAATAGTTCAATTTAAAATAAGAATTTCTTTTAAAATTAATTACTAATTACAGATGATTTTTTTTATATGTTAGTCTTATTAAAATCACTTCTTAAAAACAAGAATAGTCAGAGCACTAATATTGAATGTATCATATTTAAAAGCTTTCCAAAGCAGAGTTATGTTGATCTAACCTCATTTTATTTTATAGTCTAAAAAAGAAACAGATAAGGAATAAAAATCATAGTTCAATAAATTGTTAATCATATGGTATTCATCATTCAATTACTTTACTTTTAATGTAAAAAATAAAAATTACTCTTAATCATTGTTTCAGGTTATATTTATAACTAGTTTTGTTCCATTACATTAAATGATTTCAGAAATATAAATTCTGATTCAGAATGTAAGTCTAAAGGCAGTATCATGCAGGTATTTCTCTCCTTTGGCTTAACATAGCCAAATTAACCACCTTCCACTCACACTTTGTTCTAAACAAGTTCCAAACATTTATGCCTGTCTACCTCCTTCAGGCTACTCTCCTGACAATGATTCCTTTCCTGGAGGTGTTTGCAAAGAAATCTCCAAGAAACTCCATCTGAAAACAGGATTGACAACCCCCATTTACCTCGTAATATTAATCTATCTTTAGATATTATTATTATTTTTTTATTTTTATTTTTTGAGGAAGATTAACCCTGAGCTAATACCTGATGCCAATTCCCCTCTTTTTGCTGAGGAAGATTGGCCCTGGGCTAACATCCATGCCCATCTTCCTCTACTTTATATGGGACGCCTGTCACAGCATGGCTTGACAAGTAGTGCCACGGCCGGCGCCCAGGATCGGAACCTGCGATCCCGGGGCAGGCCATCGAAGCAGAGTGTGCAAACCTAACCACTACGCGACCAGGCCAGCTGCTAGATATTATTTTTAAGGGCCATCATTTGACCTGTTTTATATAAGAGTTCAGATGAAAAAGATCGGAGCATGTTTTGGTTTTACTTAACGGAGTAATTATCAGCATTGTAAGGCTGACTGTGGACAAAAGAACTGGAGCAAGTCCTGTACAGGTAATAGGATTGAATTATTTCCATATTTTAAACAGCAACTTAAGCTTTTATTTTTATCTATATTTTTATCTAAATGATGGATCAAAAAACATCGACACAATTTATTCTTATTACAACTGTTGTAACAGAATTTTTATGAGAGCCAAGTATTCAGGAAATGCGATATGATGGGATCTATGTATACATACCAAAGCATGGCTTGGCTTATAATAATGATTATACTAACTTTTTTTCGAGAAATTACTACATCTAGACAATAGGCTAAATATTTTACCTGTGGTATTTTATTTATTTCTTATCACAATCCTATGGCGAGTAAGATGAGTATCTTTCTCTAGAGCAAGAAGTGTGAGGTGATATTTTAATAGGGACGTTTGCAAAGTTCTAAGCAGTTATTGTTTAACAGTGATCATACATGCCCTTTGAATACATATAAAATATTATGACCAATTGTTTTTAAAATGCATTCAATTATACACTCGTGTGTGTGTGTGTTGTGTAAAATTTCCATGATTCCTAATTTTTAAGTATAAGATTAAATGGAATTTAGAAATAAAGAATGGTCCAATTTAGCTATACAAAAATTTAAATATTCTCATGATATACCCAGACCTGTTAGTTTCTATCTCCAACTGCAGTTAAGGTAAACATTATGAAACAAACCAAAAAGAGGAGAGAGAGAGAAAAAATTGGAGTATCAATGAATAAGTGAACTTAGATAAAAACAAGGACAAAAGAAAGGCAAGGAGTAACTCCACATTTTTATAACTCTTTTCATTTAATACAGAATAAACAGTGCAAACACTTACTTTGTGGGTACTATTATCCAAAATAAATCTAGACATTTCAATTTGCTCCATGGCAAATTTATCAAATTCATTTAATGTCGTTCACAAACCATATTGCACAAAGACTGCATGTCAATGTTATTTTACTTTGTTTTTGTTAACTTATCCAGCAATCTTTAAAGACATTTAAAATGTGTTCATGTGTAAGTTGTAGAAAATAAACTGCTGCAGATAAGCTGAATTAATATTCATTTATTAGAAAGCTGTCACTATCAAGTATGCAAAATCACCAAAATAAATATGCACGTAAGTGGCTTGAATTTATTTTTCTTTAAAAAAGTGAATGGAACTGACAAACCACAGGTCAAACCATCAGTATATCTGATGAATGAAATATACTAGGTTAGTTGTTGTGCAACAAATTCTGGAATTATTCTATCTAGATTTGAATCTAGATCCCTCAGTTGCTAGCTCTGTTAACCTCGGCAAGTTACTAAGCTTCTCTATGTCTCATTTTTTTCTCCTGTAAAACGCAGCTGATAATAGTGTTTACCTTGCAGGTTTGCGCTGAGAACAAAATGTGATAATACACGGAAGGTGTTTAGAATGCAGCCTGGCATGAAATAAATATTTTCTATTATATAAATGATCACAGGTAAAGTAAAAATGTCCACCTAAATATTATATTTTAATTATAAAATAATTTGATTTCAATTCAAAAGGAATTTTTAAAATACATTTAGAATTCGAGGTAGTACTGATACTCCTAATTCATAATACTACCACTAACCTATATATTGCTCATCTATTTAGGGGAGAGTTTTTATCCTACTGTAAAACCTGAAATATAAAATGAAATCTATATTATCCAATATATTTGTTTATTATATTAAATTATGCTTGAATTTTTTATCCATAAACATCCTATTAAATATTATATTGTTGTTAATGTATTTAGGTTTTATTTTTAAGCTTCAGTAAAATTGCATCTCTATACTTGCACAAATATTAGCATTGTATTGATGTAAAATACAGCATTTTTCAGTCTTCTCAATGCTATTTTCCAGCCAGCACTGTTTACTAAAAAAAAAAACAAAAACAAACTCTTCTTCAATATTAGTACCTACTGAGTATGTCACTTTTTACTTTTCCTTACCACCACACTCTGCTAGCACTCATATGTATATACAGCTCACTCCACTTTTGCTTGTCTTCATTCACGTTCATTATGCAGTTCATTTTCATCTAAGACATTAGATTCTACTTTTGACCAATTTTCGCTCAACCACCTTGTAGTTGAAATTTTCCTCTATGAAAATTCTCAAAACTTAACCCCAAAAATCTTTTATTTTATACCTCGTTACTTGTTACTGAAACAGAAGGGTCCAGTTGTAGTTTCCATATGTTATGAAGGTCTAACTGAAACTTCTCTTTTCTATTTATACAGCACTAATTTCACAAGTCTGGTTTCTGCCCTACGATTATCAGTTCAGTAATGGAATCAGAAGCCTGTAATCTATTGTAGGGTGATATGTGAATTCATATTCACAATCTAAATTCAGATTCTTTAGTTGTTCATTTTGTTTTGTCAGAAAGGACAGTTCCTCTCCTTTGCCTATTTTCACTCATACGATTTAGTTTTTTAAATTACTGAGATGACGTTTTCACATATTCTGTTCTCTGCACAATCTTCCACCACTTTCCTGATAAAAACTTTCCTGACAAACTGGAAAGAGATACATGGAAATCCATGTGTTATCACTGCCAATCCAATAGTCCTCAAAACTCCTTCTTTCCTTCATCAAAGACAAGGAAAGTCTGAGAAACCGTCATAGCTAAAGGAGCCTAAAGAGGCAAGACAGCTAAATGTAATGTGATATTCTCAATGAGATCATGGAACAGAGAAAGGACATTAGGTTAAAACTAGGAAATCTGAAAACAAAAATAGTGGACTTAATTAAGCATCAGTATCAGTTCACATAAAAATAATTTAAAATGTTGAGTGATGATCTTCTACTTCCAATATGTGGACAAAACTACAACTGTACCACTTGATTTCTCAACAGTAGTCCAGAATCGAGGTCTCCTGGAAGTGCTCGCTCCCTAAGTTAGGGAAGGGCTGGAGAGTAGTGGGCTCTGCTGGCCACCCAGATCCCAGAACAAGGCACTGTCCCTTTGCTGAGCTGGCCTGGGGGTAGGGGAGGCCATACCTGACACCCACCTGGACTCCTTGTAACACACCCTCATACCTCTCTCTGAGCCCTTCTCTCAAGTTTCCCAATAGACTTTCTTCTGTTAAAACCACAGCACATAGGTAATCAGATATAACTAAACTTGAACAGTATTTTACAATAACTAATATGTTTCTGTATAAACAGATATATACACTAGTTTTGTGATCATTACTGGGAAAGAAAAATGTTAAATGGCTTATAGTATTACATAGGATTTATTTTCTTACTACTTTTTGAAATTATTCAACCTTCTTACAATAAGCATATGTTTTATAATTTTTAAAAAATGTATATTAAGTCAAGGAAATGTAATATTCTTAGAAATGGCCAAGTCTTCCCTCCCTACCTGTGCCTTAAATGCTACCCCTTCCCCACTCTCCCCAGGCCCTCACCTCTCCAGCACTGCTGGAACATCTCATCCACACACAAAAACATTGTTAAGTTCTTCTTCCCTTACCAAATAAAACCCTCTCTTTATTTACAGTTCATTTATTTGGAATACTCCACTATCAGGAATAATCAATGTGTAGTATACTTAATGCCAGGAAGCAACAGTCTTTATTTGGTGAACAGACAACAAAATTTGGTGCAGAGCCCAGTGATGTTAAAAAAAATAAAATGTGTGTGGGTGTGTATACGTATATGTGTGTATATATAGAAAAAATACTGAAAGGGTATATACCAAATACTGACAGCAGTTATCATTATGCCATTATCCTTAATTGTATTTTATTTGTTGTGCTTATATATGGGCAAATTTCTATGGTGAGCATGTATTATTTTCGTCATAAAATAACATAGTAAATGTGACTTTTAAAACACTAAAAAAAAAACTGAACATGACTTCTCCTACCTAGCTTCTATGATACTTCTTTTTTTGTGAGATTTCAGCTTCCCTGGCTATTCTTTTTGGTTTTCTGTCTGGCTTCACCTCCCTTACCCAAATAAATAACTAACATTCGATTTCTTCAGGGATTCATTCTGGATTTTCTACTTTTCTGTCTCCACATTATGTCCTTAAAAGCTATCTTTAAATAACATCATTTAAATAACATATATTCTATGACACAAAAATTATATATGCAATGAAAACTACTGTTTTGCTCATAAAAATCACCAATAGAGTCCCCATATGCATGACTCACAATATATTAATGTGTCCAAAACAGAACTGCCAATCTACTCTCCAAAATCTTCTCCTTATCTAACATATTTGCCTAATCAGAGTAAATTATATCAGCAGCATACACTCACGCTGGAAACATTCAAGTGATATTCAATTTATTCCTTTTCCTCGCCACCCTACATGTCACGTCTGTCAGCAAATCATGACATTATATCTCCAAATGTAATTCTGTTCCACATACATCTTTCCATCTTTCTTGATGTAGCCTTAGCCCAGATACTGTCATTTCTCCTACTGATTACTCCAACAATCCCTTAAGAGGTTTCTGGATTTTTTCCTTAATTTTGTCTCCTCCCATTTTTTAAAATTTTTTTAAATAAACGTTTTAATTTAGAATAGTTTTAGATTTTCAGAAAAGTTGTGAAGACAGTAGAGAAAGTTCCCATGTACTTCTCACCTGTTTTTCTGTTTTATTAACATCTTTCTTTAGTATGGCACATTTGTCAAAATTAATCAATCTATATTGAAGCACTGTGATTAACTAAAGTCCGTACATTATTTAGATTTCCTCAGGGTTCACCTCATTTGTTTTTTTTGTTCCCAATCCCATACAGGATGTTACATTATATTTAGTAATCACATCTCCTTAGGCTCCGCTTGTTTGTGATAGTTTGTTGGATTTGTTTTTTGATGGCCTTGACAGTTGTGATGAGTACTGGTTAGGTATTTTGTAGAATGCCTCTCAATTGAAATCATCTAGAATTTTTCTCCTATTTATACTGGGGTTATTGCTTTGGGAAGGGGACCACAGAGGTCAAGTGAAATTCTCATCACATTGTATCAAAGGTACATACTTTCGATATGGCTTAGGATTGTTGATATCAATCCTGAGCACCTGGATGAGGTAGTGTTTGTTAAGTTTCTCAACTATAAGTTACTCGCTTTCCCCCATTCCATACTGCTCTTTTTGGAAGAAAGTCAGTACAGGCAGCCCACATTTAAGGAATGAGAAGTGATCCTTCACCTCATTGAGGGCAGACTATCTTCATAAATTTTTTGGACTTTTTCTGCATAGGATATTTGTCAATTATTCCTCATTCAATCTTTTAATTATATCAGTATGGATAGCTATCCATTTTTGCACCTAGTTTCAAAAATCATTTTTTAAATGCATACAGGGTAACAATTTGTCTCTTCCTAGCATGAAACATTTTAATGGCTCCCCATTGAACCCATTATTTATCATACTCTATTCTCACTTCCAACCTAACCATTGATGACACTGTTCTTCATCTTCCTACTAGCATTTTCTGGTCCTAATGACTTTTTGCATGCTATTTTCTTTGTTTGAATGCTTTTCAAACCACTCTCTGTGTAGCCCCTAAATACCATCTTAAACATCGTATTTCAGGGAATTATTCCCTGGCCTAAGGTAAGTCAATTATTCTCTTTATGTGCCAAGATTTCTATGACAGGCATAAATCCTTTTCTCTTTCCCACATTCACATCCTATTTCCTGTGTAATGTCCACACATAATGTAATTAAAAGAACTGACTTAGTTAATATAATTTTTAGTCTAGAATTCATTTTTTTATGTTTAAAACTATTCTCATATCCTAACATATACCATATGTAAAAATTGTAGCCTCAAATATGTTATATATATCAATATTGTGTGTTTTATATGCAAAAGTAAGTCACTTGCTGAATTTTGAAATTTTGAATTGAACGTGTCTTTCTTTTTCTGCAAATTGTTGCCATATAAAGGTAGCCCTAGCTAATTGTAGAGACTAGCTAATTTTTAAGACTTTGATGGTCTTAAGTTTTTCTTCAAGGAAAAAATAAAGTTTGGTTACTCTTTACTTGGTCCTGTTGAACAATAGTGTCCATGAATGCAATATTCTTGTAAATGGTATATCACATTGAAATTGTCATAAGGTTTCAAGTAGGTTTTCTTTTCAAAGTTTATTAAAAAAACATAAGAGAAAGGACAAATTGTAACTGAAAAGAAATCTCAACTTCCATAACTAATATGTGCACATTCATAAAATATTTTATATTTTTACTGGAAGCAAGGAAAATGAAAGGCTTGTGTATGCCATGGCTGTGACACAGCAAGAAAAATTAAACCTGTTTTGAATTTTTATGAATTTTGAATTTTAACTTTACTCTATGTGGAAAATGTGTACATGAGGAAATTGATGTTCCTTTTTTTCTTTCTTTCTCCCTAGCTTCCTTGTTTTGTCTCTCTTTTTTTGTGAGGAAGATCCACCCTGAGCTAACATCCAATGCCAATCCCCCTCTTCTTTTTTTTTCTGAGGAAGATTGGCCCTGAGCTAACATCCATGCCCATCTTCCTCCACTTTATATGGGACACTGCCACAGCATGGTTTTGACAAGTGGTGCCTCTGTGCGCACCTGGGATCCGAACCTGCGAACCCTGGGCCTCGGACGTGGAACGTGCACTTAACCCCTTGTGCCACCAGGCCGGCCCCTTGTTCTTCTTTTCTGGGTGGCTCCCTTCCTGCCTCTCTCCTTTCTTTCAAGAAGCACCATTGTTGACTGCAGATTTAAGATAAGTTTTGTAGTCTAAATGTCAGTCCCAACTTGATATAAATTCTTCTTGGTGTTTTATTTTATACATTCCTTTTTTTTTGAAAAATCATTTTATTAGTATATAAAGTTTTTTAAAAATGAAAATATAGTTGAGGAATTTTAACCGGTACTCTGGCCTTATTCTGGGTACCACATTAAGGAAATTTAAAGTTATCTTAAAAAGGCAAAACTAAAAACATTTCCTGTAAATTCAGCACAAATGTAGAATGCCCTTGATTTATCAAAAATGAATCATTTCTTTATTAAAGAAAGCATCATTAACTCTTTGGCCAATCAAGATAAGTGTTTGAGGCTGTGGCCTTCAGTATTTAAATTCAAGAGGCTTACATATATATGTAGATGTGAAATCTAAGCATATTGAAACTTGAAACAGAGGAATCAATTAGCTACGCCAAAGACAAAATAGACAACACCATGAAAAATGTACATAAAGCATCAGCCAGCAATTTATACACATTTAAACTTATAACCTCTCACAACCTCAGCCTTAAAGTTATTCTGCCAATGTCCAGATAACTCAGGATATTTTGGAATACTGGAATCCCAGCTATCTCTCAATTTTTATTTACAAGAAATATCATAAAATTACACAAGTAGAGGTTTCATTTCATAGTAGTCAAATCTCTCCTCTCTTTCTCCTTCTCTCTCTAGTCCTTCTCTCTCTTTCTCTACATAGTTATTCACTGAGCATTCTTCATATTTGTAAATTTTTTTGTTGTGCCCTATTATTTATTGCCATTTTAGTTGGAAAGGCTAAGCTATAACTTGGCCAGGGAAAAAAGAAGCAGAGGCATCCATGTCAGGAGAATAATGTGGGATATGGTGAAGACATGATGTGGAACTGAGTGAATCCAGCAAAACTTCCATTATAATACATGCCTTAAGTGCAGTAGTGTAATTAATTGACACAGGCTTTCAGCCTCAGACTATATCCGGATAATCCATATTGAAGAAGCCAAAGCAAAGATGCATGGATAGTACCCGCAGCTCAGCTATGAGTGGAAGCGTAAACATAGACTGATTTCTTTAGGTTATGTAACAAGACATGGCTTATAACACTGCTTGAAGAATATCTACCCACATCTTAAAAGGCAAGGACATTTTTGTTATTATTTATAATTTAAAGTGATATGTCATTTGCAATAACATTTTGACAATAAAATGATGCTGAAAATTCATCAAAGGCTTTATTTAATATACAATTTTTTAGTAACGACTCTTCATCTAGTCCTAAGGAAAACAGGCCAAATTGTACATCCTCGTAATATTAATTAAGCATATTTAATGATCTCTTTCTCTACACCATTGTCATCACTTCCTTTTCACAATACCTTAGTGTAGTTATTTCATGAACATTTTACAGGTGAAGGATCTGTAATTTAAAGAGTTAAATGACTGCAGTAGATCATGTAATTAGAAAGTAGTTAAGCCAGCATACAAACCAACTTGCATTAAAATGCAACTGTGGAATTGGTGATTATTTAATATACTTTAAAAAGTCTAAATTTTAATTGGCCATTTAATTAAAGCACTTTTTAAGCAATAGATTAACAGATAACGATGGCCAAAGGGTCCAAAAATAATTCTGATTTTTAAAATGATGGTATAGTGTGCTATTTTCACAGTGAAGAGTAGGAAATAAATTTAAAATACAAAAACAATTTTTAGGCAGGAATCCACCTTTGGGGATACATTTTTCATTTTCAAATTTTAGCTAAAACCAATATTTAGGTAGTGTGATTTTCCTATTTCCTAGACAAGCTAGGCTCCAGCACATGGAGCCACAGTTGGGAAGGGAATTTAACAAATCCATTGTGTACCCAGAAATTAGGTGTCAATTGTCCTTGTAGAAATAGAACCAGAGCTAAAGAAAATCAAGCAACAACAAAAACAGAAAAAAGATCATTCAAAGGAGCCATCTACTTGAATTGGAAAAAGAACATTGTTTCAATCCCTTGAATTGAAAGATATATGGAAGATTTAAATCAAGTAGTAGAAATGGGGGAGGGGTGCAAAGCCAAGGGATGTTCTGGAAAAACAGATGGTAGCTCTTGCTGATTTTTAAATTGCTAAACCATACCAGACGTCACTTATACACAGATCCCGACTTCTCTTGTCGTGGGATCCGTGTCCTCACTATTTGCAGGTAGAAGTTACGAGAGTACTCTGGAATACATCTTTTTGACAAAATGGTTGAATGCAATCGTGCCGTGAATGGTTCATAAACTTGAACCGAGGTATTACCACTGCTACGATCCATTACAATCCAGAATTTAATGAAGGCATCCCTGCCTCTTGATATCTATCTACTTAAACTTCACTAACCTTAAGAATTCTTTAAGCTACTGTGGGAGTTCAACTCCAGATTCGAGCAAACCTTTACAGTTTGAGAGCTCATATTCACATTGTCTCCTGGGTCTCCTGAACTGCTGCTTTCAGCTACCTTTATACACTTCATTGACCTGAGCGTAAATCTCAGCTCCACTTCCAATTTCAACAAAAAATAAAAATCACTCAAAGGAAGAATTTGTGCATTTAGTAGATTTCAGCAATTTGCCAAAGGCGCTCTAACTTTTTTCCATCTATGTTATCAAGAGCGGTTCAACTCTTCTTAACTTCAGCTCAAGGAAGAAGGTTATCTGTTAAGCAGGAAATATCTTCTGACAAACCACTCCGATGGTGATGCTCACACAGCCAGGTTTGCTGAGGGTGGTCTTGCTGATTCCCAGGTGGAAGCGTGTCTGAGAGAGCAAGGAAAGATAGAAAAGTAGAGCATGCTAGTGTCCTACCTACATCAAAGGATCAAAGTGATACCGAACCAAGTGGGCTCGCCTCCTGGTGAGTTAAATAAGACTCTACACCAGTGGAAGTTGTCTCACCAAGTAAAGCGTATTTGCAGCAAATAGGAGGCCATGAGGAATCATTTTCAAAGTCAAGGCGTCCCGGAACAAAGAAAAGCAGGAACTTTTATTTGGTTGGGGAATGAATATTCAAAAGAGAGAGGCACCTATTCGCTTGCACAGGCTCAGTTGGAGGACATGCTTACACATAATGAGGCCTAAGCTCCTCCGGGAATGATCGTTGCATTACAGATAAGGCAAAGGTCATGGGCATAGCTCTTGTGGTGAGGCTTGGTCAGTTTCAGGCCAGCTGGTGGTTACATCCTGGCTTGGTCAGTTTCAGGATGGCTGGTGGTTACAACTTCTTAAAACACAAAGGGAAAAGAAACAACCTGGAAAAGCAGTTAATTGCTTCCAAACCCATCTTTGAGTTTCTCAACGCCCCTAGTCAGTGACAGAAGGTAACCATCTTTCAGGTTCTAGCACATCTGTGTCTGGCATATGTGCAAAAAAGCCAGATTGCTATGCCTACTAAGATACCTTTATTCCACATAGAGTACTATTCAGCTTACTTCTTGTGCTTAAACACCAGTATGACATCTTGCAAGTTATAATAAGTGTCTTAGAGCTTTTCTGGGGACTAAAGCACTACTAGTTTATCAATTATAGTATTACCTTTGCAAACGTTTTGGGGATGAAACATGCAGTTATTACTAAAGGGAGTGTTCCAGGTGAAGATGTACAGTGATTTGTAAGTAAATCTAAGGAAGGATGGTAAGTGGATGAATAGCATTTTTAATAGGAGAAAAACTGGAAAAATTTATTGGCTTTTTAGTTTAATTTATATTATTTAGACATGTTTACTCACTGATGTATGTTTTGCAAATAGTACATACTTATTAAATAATTTTAAATTTAACTATTACTGTTTGAAACAATTGATGATGAATTGGTGCAAAAGACAAGGAGCCTGACTTGCCCTCTGGCTTCATAGGTGATGGCATGCAAGGAGCTGTCACATGGAATATGAAGCCACCAAAAGCCAATGAGAACCCCTTAAACGTTTTAAGTGTTCACAATAGATTGTTTAGGAGGTTTTACAGTGCAGACAAATAGATTTTGATGTACACATAGATTGCTGGACTATCCATCATGAAGTTTCAGATTCTACACAGATCAAGACTGCCACGGGCCGGCTCCGTGGCTTAGCGGTTAAGTGCATGTGCTCTGCTGCTGGCAGCCCGGGTTCGGATCCCGGGCGCGCACCACTTCTCCGGCTATGCTGGGGCCGCGTCCCACATACAGCAACTGGAAGGATGTGCAGCTATGACATACAACTATCTACTGGGGCTTTGGGGGGAAAAAATAAATAAATAAAATCTTTAAAAAAAAAAAAAAAAAGACTGCCTCCACACATGTTAATAGCAGGTCGGAGATATTTTGTGCACGTACCCATTGCTGATGCTTGCTCTTTTGCAAATTGTAAATAGGCTATAGAGATTAAGTATTTGAATTTGATTATTTTAAGGAGGCTCTCCCACCTGCTTCATTGTCTGATACTCTGGTTTCGGAGGTAAGTTACTTATTTGCGAATTTTTCTGCTGGTGCACAGATATGGTTAAATGATTCTCAGATAGAAACAAGGATATGTCTGTGTCTACCATTGCCTATGCCAGACCTTTATCAAGTCTAAATAATCTAGATAGATGTAAAACGCTTGGGCTGCAGAATTTTGAGAGAGTAGGTCACCTGTTCCATCTTTGGTAAGTAGATTTTAGAGGTCAACTATTCAACTGGAGTATTAGCTGCCTGGGACTAGCCATGCAGCTTCGTGAGATGTGGCAGCTCTCCAAAGTTATGGTTGCTGATGCATCAATCATGGGATGGTGAACCTTTTCAAGATAGTTCCTATAAGCCTCAAAGTCGGCATATATGAAATCAGTTCTCAGTCCCAAAACATATTTGATTTTCAAAATGATTATTGCTCTACATTCATAGATTGATGGGTGAAGTTATGGAAGCTGCTACTGACACAGTACAGGGACTCCAAGGTATGGGCAGGTTTTCACAAGTACTTACATCAAGTCAGAAAGCCTTAAGTATCAAGGGTCATGACTACTTCTTCATGCTTTCTTCCACACATAATTTTTATACTCTATGGCCCAGAATAAAGGTCATTTGTGTGTGTGTGTGTGTGTGTGTGTGTGTGTGTGTGAAATACTCCCTGAATAACCCCAGTCAGAATTCATTAACCTCTCCTCTATGATTCACCCTCTGTATAGTGTGTGTCTATATTGCTACCATAGTTCTTATCACTTCTTGCTGGTCTAATTATTTGATATACTGGCCTTCTTTTGCCCTCCCATTAGGCACCTAGCAGGGATTTACTAAACAATCAACAACCACAAACCGTTACTTTCCAAGTTAGAGTAATATTGCAATCTGGTTTCCAGCTGCTTCTAATTTAAAAGGGCAAATTTATTGTTTATAAGTAATACACTTCTGAAAATGAAATTAAACAGTTATAACTCAATTGTAAAATATGAAAATACAGAATAATATATTATGTTTAGTAGACCCTATTAAACAAAAATGCCAATAACCTTCTGGGACTTGATAATATAGATTGCTTTTGCTTTTGGCAATCTTTGGCTTTGGACGTATACAGTAGAAATGTTCTAATCCTAGTGGATACTCATTCAATAATTTTTAAAGAAGAAAAATAGACTTCTGAAAGTAATATCATGTCCAGGAGTCACATAGATTTCTTCATAAACAATAAAAAATGTAGACAATAATGACTAACTATCAATATTCAGGCTATAGAGAAGACTCAGGCTTCACCTAACATTGTTTAAATAGAAAAAAAAAGAAGAAACAAAGCGAATACTCCCGCTCCCAAATATTATGTAATTGACATTTATATAACTTTCAACAAATGGGAATGACATCCTGTGGTTTTATATATTGGAAATTAAGAAAGCCGGCTTGTAAATCACCCTTGTGCTTACTGCCAAAGAACACGCTGCGCTGTAGGTCATGTCTGTTCTGAGTGAGGAGGCCTGTTAATGACCCTGGGGGGCGAGAAAACACCACATGCAAAGTCATTTTTAGACCATATTAAACTGTCAGGTAAGCAAGCAGTGCGGTTACAATACATCTAAATATATTACAGAGATTGAATGTTTTAAAAAATGTAACAAAAAGAAGTGTCAATGGGGAAAAATGGATCTGTGAGAAGTAATTATTTAATCAATAAAATCTGGAACATTTTTATTCTGATGGTGATAATGAACAGGAAACTCAGGCAGAGTTTGCAGTGTTACATGCAACCTCACTTTGAGCTGCGTATAACACCACCTTCTTTGAAAAGTTCCGTGTGTATTTCCATTATTTCATTAAACTCTGAATACCCCTGTGGACTAAATATAAAATGTTAATATATTAGATTAAGAGAGGTTAAGTGATTTACCTATGCCCGTAGGACTTGAAACACCCGGCTGTCTACTAGCTTTCCCTTTTGATCTAAACTAATGCTGCATAACAATTTTCATTCTGGAGTATGAATATAAAATGTTTGTTTATCACAGTATATCTAAAGTTTGGAAATTCTGAAGGAGATTTTAATAGTGTATGCTAATGAAGAGAGCTAGGAAGTAGATGTTATTAAAACAGTTTAATTATTTCATCTCTTACTGCATTGCTTACAGTATGATTTTTTTTGTACATTCTTTTCAGTTCCTTTTGTATGGTTTTAAATGTATTATATGTAATTAGATGTAGATATAGATATACAGCTATATCTATATATCTATCTACATCTATTTATCATATAGAGACAGAGAGGGGATGAGAGGGAATACCCTTTTTCCTGATATAACTAGAAGCTTATTCTGTGGTATGGCTATAGATTTTAAATATATTGTTGATGATAGGAAAGAACATGACAGATATTCTAGAACTGTAATGAAACATGTGGCGTAGAGTTTAGTGATATAGAATGTGGCTTTTTGTTGTTTTTGTTTATCTTCCCTTCACCTTGAATTTCTAACTTTCTTTTCCATTGTACTGGGTGCATTTTTGTAAAATTCCTCAGAAGTCTTTTTTTAGAACAAAATGGTATGTGAAAATAGTGGAAAACACTAATATGCAATTAAAAAATATATAAATGATCATACACTAATGCATATGTATATACATGATGTATATAGAAGTATATACACAGTATATAGAAGTCCATAGGAACAAGGGCAATATCTAATTTTCTCTCTACCTTATGCACAATGCATATCACAGGATAGGTGATCAAAATATTACTTAATGAATGATTAGATGGATAAATGAAAGAATGAGTATATATATTTATTTTTTACTGTTTTTCTTTTTATTGCTAATTTTTTCAAAGTTATTAAATTCCCAACCGCCATAGAAAAACAAATTCTGATCAATCACTTTCTGATGTCAATTTATCAATAGTAGTTCTTTAGTTTTTCTGGGTTACCAATTCTATTCCATTAATACATCTAACTATCCTTGCATTAACAACATACTAATTTAATAACAGTTTTATATCAAATAGATGGGGAAGCCACTCAGTAATATACCTGTAGTTTTTTCTGAATAATTTTTAAGTACGTGTAAAAAAAAGAATGTGAAAAATCATTTTAATAAAAACCACATTAAAATTATAATTGCATTTCATAAAAATTCACATCTTTAAACATTCAGTCGTGTAATTCAACACACATCTATCACTCCATTTTCTGGATCTTTAAAAATATCTGTTTTTAATAAATACGACACTGGATTTTGTATTACATTTACTCCTAGAATATAAATTTCCTACTGCATGATCCTATCTGTTTCTAATTTATTGGAAAATTTTGATAACGGCTATCTGTAGATACCTACGTATCTCAAATCCAGATATTTCCTGATTTACTGATTTTTTTTTTAATTTTACAAGTTTGGTGGCTCTTACACTTACTAGATAGACAAAAGTACCAATTATAACATTGATAATTCTAAATCTTTTCAAATTACCTTTAATTTTTCTTTTTTATGTGTATTGTGACCATTAACATTTCTAAGACAGTATAAAATAATCATAGGATGATGCTATTTAGCATCCTAGTTTATTTCTGATTTTATTAAGAAAATTTCCAGAATTTCAATGTTAATTATAATGTTATATGTTCAAGGTGAATTCTGAAACAATATAGAGGCTGCCTTCTTTTATTACCGTTTTATAATTATTTTTATTTTTAAAGTATTACATTTTCATCACATACTATTTTAGCATCAAGATTTTGTCCAAGCAGTTTTCTTCATAGTAAGCTTTCATACAATTTTTCCCATGATTTTTAAAAATCACCTTTAATAGACTTTGTTTCAAATAGTAGTTATTTAAAAATTCAATTAAGAACCTATTTAATATTTCCCACTCACACTGACCTCTAACCATTCCACAAAATCGTTGAAAGAATTAAGATATACCCTACGTCGTGACTTCAAAATTTTGCGTATGCTGTTCTTGTTCCTGTCGTGCTTCTTCCAACTCTCAATTTATCCACACTTTCCATTTGATGGCCTCTCTTCATCCTTAAGGACACACGTTAATGTCACTCTCCAAGAGAGGGCTTCCACTTTGTTTGCTCTGTTGTTACTTTTCATAGGACATTGCTTGGTTATTTACATAACAATATATCGCATATGTCTCACATTAAACTATGCATCTATTTGTTAAATTTATTATTTTCTGCATGTGTTAAAGTTCATTGAGATGAAGGTCTATGTTTGACTATCACCATGTTTTCATACAGAAGGTAATAAGGGGTAATGAGTAAATAGCCAAATAAGTCCCAGTTACTACATATTTTCTTAAAAAACAACAGTATCTTTTTGCAACTGGTGCCGGGATCAATTTTAAGGGAAAAACATGTAGAAGAGATGCATTCAAATGGTCATAGTCTAAGATGAAAACTAACCATTAGGATCTTAGCAAAAGTAAACATTTCCAAGTTCCTCTTCTGAAAACTACAGATTGAACATGACTGATAAATAATAAATTTTATCTAGACTGAAGCTGAAAGATACTCCTAAATTTATAACACTATTTCCTGCATGTAGTTGCCTGGTATCACATAATTGGACCTCAAATTACTCTAATAGCTCCACTACAAGTTATAACACTGTGTTGTGTGATAAGAGGGGACTTTCTTCTTAGGGAATAATCCAGACAAGACTAGAAAACACTTTTGCTAAAGAGGACTTGGAAATGAAGGATAACATATACAGACATCATTTTAAATGCACAGCTGAACCTGCAGAATCATAAACAAAATCTGACACAAAATTTAAAAAATAGAATTGTTATGTGCTTTTGGGGAGTTTGTCAAACTCAATACCTGTGAGGATGGTTTTCTTTGTTTTAACTTTTTTTAATTTGATTTAATTTTATTGAGGTCACATTGGTTTATAACATTATGTAAATTCCAGGTGTACATCATTATATTTCAGCTTCTGTATAGAATACATTGTATTCACCACGAAAAGTCTAGTTTACATCAGTCACAACACACATGTGCCTCTTTTTCCCTTTCGCTCTTCCCCCAACCCCTTCCCCTTGAGTAACCACCAATCTGTTCTCCATATCTATGTGTTTTTTTATCTTCTACCTATGAGTGAAATCATATAGTATTTATCCTTCTATATTTGACTTATTTCACTTAGCCTAACACCCTCAAGGTCCATCCATGTTGTTATAAATGGCAAGATTTTGTCTTTTTTATGGCTAAGCATTTCATTATATATATTCCATTATATAATATATATATATATTATATATATATATATATATTATATATATTTATATATTCCACATCTTCTATATCCATTCATCCATTGATATCACTTAGGTTGTTTCTAAGTTTTGGCTGTTGTGAATAATGCTGCAATGAGCATAGGGGTGCATATATCTTTTTGAATTAGTGTTTTCAGGATGGTGTTTTAATTGATATACATGGATATAATGCCAGGTAGAGTGTTAGACTTCTGAATCCAGCATAAAGATGGAATTCGCAAAATAATAAACCAACAGTAAAAGTATGGACTAGAAAATCAATCAGTCTTTATCAAAGGTTAAAAACATAGAAACTTGTCTCCTAGGCTAGACACTCAGTGAAACCTGCCAAATATTCTCCCTTAATAATTAGTAATTAGTGGCCTGTGCACAGATGAAATAGGGACTACAAAGTTTCACTTTTTCTCTGTTCTAGTAAATACTAAGTCAATCGATTATTATTAAAAAAAAAAATTGTCCCTAGTAAGGCCCTGTGTGACCAGGCAGATACAAACAAACAAAAAATCCTTTCTGAAGGAAGCAACTTTTAACTAACACCACAGGGTTTCCCCCGAAATAAATTCTTACACAGGAAAATGAGCTGACAGCCCAAAATTACACCACACAATTAAAAAGCCACCATGGGCAATCATGATTAGGAAAAAAAAAAAAAAAGAAAAGCATCAGATTTAGATCCACAAAAAATTCAAATGAATAGTGATAAGGAAACACAGTATGTAGGGAAAAAAAGAGAACACCAGGAAAAGAAAGAGAAAGAAACATCATAAATTCAATCAGAGAAAAAATTAGTTGATTTACAAAGGCTACAGACTTCTCTATAGTGAAAAAGAAATGTGAAGGTTAAAAAATAATATATTAAAAATGCTGAAAGTAAATAGCCTGCAACCTCACCTTTTATAACAAGCCAAATTATTATTAAGCACAATATTTAAGAGACATTTTTCAGTCCCACTATACCTGAGAAAATTTGCAACCAATAGACTCTCAGGGAATCAATTTATAAAGGATATATTTCAGGAAAAATACAGTTGAACCCAAAAGGGAGAACTTATATGCAATTATAAATGAACCAATATTAAACAACAAAGCAATTATTAATTATGGGTTGGTGAGATTAAAATAATGTTGACATCATAATCTTTTTAGTTAAAGTGTTTAGTAGTCCTTGAATTTTCAAATGGCAAGAAGAGATTTTTTTTCTTCAGATGTAAATTGAAAATATCCGTAAACCCATAAGGGCAAACATTCCAACATGAAACAGATTAATTATTCTATTTTCCTCTATATTTGTATATTTATTGTAAAAATTTTATAGTGCTTATACTGACATATACTACATATATCCTTGACTGATAAAAGCTTAATATCCAGGAAGATTGGTACAGATGTTAGCTCAGGGCAAATATTTCTCAAGCAAATACAGGAAGATTGACGACAGATGTTGGCTCAAGGCACACTTCATCAGCAAAAAAAAAAAAAAAAATTAGACTACTTTAACTTTGTCTACCTTCTCCCAACAAATGTGCTTTTTATAGTGTATTTGGTATGTGCATGAGAGTATGTGTGTGTGAGTGATGGTTAATTTTATGTGTCAACTTGGCTAGGCTATAGTGCTCAGTTTTTAGTCAAACACTAGTCCAGATTTTGCTGTGAAGGTAGTTTTTAGACATAATTAACATTCATAATCAGTTGACTTTATGTAAAGTGGATTACCCTCCATAATGCCAGTGGGCCTGGTCCAATCAGTTGAAGACTGTAAGAGTAAAGAGAGATTCTCCAAAGAAGAAGAAACTCTGCTTCAAAATTGCAACATAGAAATTCTACCTAAGTTTCCGGCCTCCTGGCCTGCCAGATTTCAGACTCAAAACTACAACCTCAATTCTACTTCCAGCCTACTGGCCTGCCCTACAGATTTCAGATTTGCTAGCCTTCCCAATCTTATGAACTGATTCCTTAAATCTCTCTCTCTCTTTCTCTGTCTCTTTCTGATTGATTTTTTTCCTCTGGAGAACCCCGAATAATACAATGTTTGTGTATATATACACACATATTTGTGTGTGTATTAGATCCCTGAAAATATTATTAATGTGGCTTTATGCAGTTCAAAAGTCCTAAATCCAAATTTACATTTATCCACATATCACTAACCATTATTTACTAATTATATTATTGCTGTTAATTTTTGCTTTAATAATTAAATTAGAATTGATTTTGTTATATGATTTTTTTTATTACTGAAAATTCCTTTTTTAATACTTTCCAGATTGTTGCTGAAATTCTTTAGCTTTTTTTTTTTTTTTTTGCTGAGGAAGATTAGCCCTGAGCTAACATCCATTGCCAATCTTCCTGTTTTTGCTGAGGAAGACTGGATCTGGGCTAACATCCATGCCCATCTTCCTCTACTTTCTGTATGGGATGCCTGCCACAGCATGGCTTGATAAGCGGTGTGTAGGTCCGTGCCTGGGATCTGAACCAGCAAACCCCAGGCCACGGAAGCAGACCATGCGAACTTAACCACTATGTCATGGGGCTAGGCCCCTCCTTGTTTTTTTAAGACATGAAACAAATTGATTGCATTTATTTTAAAGACCATGTCTAATAAGTGCATTTTATGGGTCTCCTGTGTAACTTTTTTTAATGTATATTTTTGTCTCTATTTGCAGTCAAATTTTATCTTCTTTTTTCCCCCAAATATCTTTTACTTTTAATTAAGTAATAATTTTCCCAAGTATCATTTAATTAATATAAATTTTTGATGTTATAAAATGCATAGATCTTGGGTTTACAATTCAACGACTTTGTCATATGCACACACCCGTGATTCCAACACATAAATCAATATATGTAACGTCTCCACCATCCCCAAAAAGTTTCCTCATACCTTCTTCCAGTCATGTCCTACTTTCCATAGGCAATCACTGTTATAGAAACTTATGATTTCTATAACTATGGATATGATTCACCTATTCTTGAACTTATCTAAATGGAATCATGCATTAAGCATATTTTTTTACCACATAATTTCTTTTGTTCAGCATCATGATTTTGGGAGTCATCATGTTGTGGTGTGTATCAGTAGTTTATTCTTTTTTGTTGCCAAGTAATATCCCATAATATAAACATTGCACTTCTGGTCATGGTGGAATAATTGGCACCAGACTTGTAATCACGTTATAGAGTAATATAAAACTGAATCTGGCATTGGACAACTGGCAGCACAGAATTGTAACCCTTAGATCAAATAGACACACAAGTCCTTTTTGCCTTGATTTTGTGACCATGATACAAAGATACTTCCCAGATTATGAAAGAAAGACCTAGAACCAAAAAAGAACATAGCAGTTTCCCTGAAATGAAGAGGTAGAAAAATGAATTCCATTTTGCTGAAGCAATGAACATCTTCAGGGCTCAGTTCCATGGAGGAGTGGTTTTAGGACACTGTGGAGTTTCTCAACATATCCATGGTGACATTGCATATGCTTAAAAAGAATTTCTGGAAGGACTCTAGAGAGCAGCTCCTGTGGGGCTGAGAGGTGAAGAGAGATACCAGAGATCAACAGGGAGAGGAGATGTTGGAGTTCTGGCTCAACCAGAGTAGAAAAACTTCACTGAACACTTGGGCATTTAGTTGCGACTTTAAAGATGTCATGTCTTAGGAGTAAGAAATGCATACTAAATAAGAGAACACGTTCTAGAACTAAAAATAAGGCCCAAATTGCCCCTCTTTTAACAAGGCAAAAGACCAAACAACAAAATTAAGAGAATACATCAGCAATTTCACCACTTGCCAGAACAAAACACAAGACTCTTAACAAGTTAAAAATATTTAACATTGAGCAGAAAACTATTGTTGATATTTCTACACTGTATCATCCACAATGCCTAGCTTAAAATAAGTAAGACAATACTAGACTCCTGAAGAAACAAATATGTGATCAATAACCAAGAAAAAGAAGAGTAGTCAGAAACTATTACAAGATACCTTAGATGTTGGACTTATCAGATAACGGTTTGGAGAGATCTTTCAAAAATATGTTCAAGAACTTCAAGGAAAAGTTAAACATAATGAATGAAGAGATGGAGAATCTTGGACGAAAAATTGAAAATATAAAAAAGAAGCAAATGGAAATTTTAGAACTGAAAATTACAATAGCTGAAATTTAAAAATTCATTTGATGCATTTAAAACAAATATGAAACTGCAAAAGAATCAGTGAATTTGGAGACAGAATAATAGAAATTAAATAATCTAATGAACAGAGAGAAAACAGATTTTAAAAAACTCCTCATAGCCTTAATGACATGCAGGACCCATCAACCAGTCTTACATACATATACTTGAAATTACACAGAGAGTGGATGGAATTAACAGAAAAATATATTTGAAGACAGGAAGTTCAAAATTTCCCAAAATTTATAAGAAAATATAAAAGCGACCTCACATCCAAGCTTAGGAACCCCAGGTATATAAATCCAAACACACTCACACACACACACACACACACACACACATGAACACACACCTGGGCAACTCATAGCCAAAGAGTTATAACCAAAAACAAAGAGGAAATCTATTAAAGGAAATATATTAAAATTAAGGAAATATGGTAAAAGTAATCAGCAGCAGTTGGGAGGGGGGGAAAACAGATTTCATACCATAGAACAATGACATGAGTGATAGGTACTTCTCATTGGAAACAAGGGAACAACATCTTTAAAATTCTGAAAAATGAAAAAATATTTACTGACTCGTAATTCTATATTCTTCAATTATTTCTTTAAAAATGAGGGTGAGATAAACTTACATTTAGATAAAGGAAAGCTGGGAGAATTTGTTGCCAGCAGACCTGCACTATAAGAAATGCTAAAGGAAGTTCTTCAGGCTGAATGGAAAAAAATATCATGTCGAAGCTTGGATCTACAGGAGGAATGAACATTTTCAGAAATGGTAAATATGTGGGTTAATATAAAAGATTATTTTTTTTGTTTTTTTCTCCCAAATTCTTCAAAGAGAACTGTTTAAAACAAAAATAATAATGTTGAGTGATGTGGTTTATAGCTATGTGGAAGTAAAATATGACAGCAATACTATAACACTAGCAATAGTAAAATACGACAAGGTACAAGAAGTTAAGAAAATTCTACTGTTGTAAATTGTAACATTTTATATAAAGTGGAACAATATACATCTAAGTAAGATATGATAACATAATGGCACATATTATAACCATCAGAACTATCACTAAAATGGCAATTCATACACCTAAGTGTCAATATTCAATATAAAAAACAAAATAGAATAGTAAATACATTTTCTAATCTCCCCAAAATGACAGAAAACAAAGAAATGCGAAACAAAGTAAACAAAAAGGAACAATAAGAAAACAAACGGCTTGATAGTTTACTTAAACTCAATCATATCAATAAATACACTATTTTTGATTAAGGTATGACATATTGTAATGTCTTCATACTTCTTATTTTATACATATATAATCTACTTTCCATTTAATGTTAATATTAAAAAATTTAAAAGTGAGTATATTTGATAATATTAAAGAGAAAAGCAAAGACAATAAAAATATAGTGGAAATAATAGGCAATTAAATTTATAAAATGCAGATGGAATTAAAATTATGAAAATTAAGTTCATAATAAATTAAAACTACATGTGATAAATATTGTGAATTGTGAAAAAAATGTTTCTTGGAGATTAATAATCATTTCCTAGGAGCAAATGATTAATACTAGTGATCTCTAAAACAATACTACATAGTTTTAGGGAAGCTGGGGGCTGGAATTATTGTATGTGAAAAAAACTAGAGATAACTTTAAATGTTGTATTTTCTTATAGTCCTTCAGATAATATTTAATTAATGTGTTAAGACAATTAGGAATTTAGACAATTCAAAGAAAATTTTAGTTCCCACAAGCCCTGGCCTGTTTCTGGTTAAATCTACTCTGAGACTGTTGCTCATCCAGATCCCTCACAAATAGCCTAGAATGTTCAGCAGACTTTCTCATTAATAAAGATACTGAACTCTAATTTGGACCTCTAGGCCTGTGATTCTAGTTAGCTCTGCTCACCAATACCAGGCTCACCTTTCTGAACTTGCCTTCTTTTCTTGATTTTGCCATCATAAATCATAATCAGCTTGTTAGCACAACTTCCTATTGGATTTTTAATTTATATTTATTCTTCACTTCTGCGTGTTCACAGAACAGCACCTTGTTTCCACTTGTAAGAAACAGAACCTAAACTGATTTTGTTCTAAAAAAGAAAAATGTACAAGGTAATTCAATTCAGTTTTAAATCTGTGAGCAAGAGGAAGGAGATTTTGTGTGTAACCATTAAAGTCCAATCGTTTTGTTTCACTGCTAAGTATAAAATTTTGAATTTAAAAAAAAATTGTAGGGCCGGCTCCGTGGCTTAGCGGTTAAGTGCGCGCGCTCTGATGCTGGCGGCCCGGGTTCAGATCCCGGGCGCGCCCCAAGGCACCGCTTCTCCGTCCAACACGAGGCCGGGTCCCACGTACAGCAGCTGGAGGGATGTGAACCTATGACATACAACTGTCTACTGGGGCTTTGGGGGGAAAAAAATGAATAAATAAAATCTTTAAAAAAAAAAAAAAATTGTAAAACAAAATAATTTTATAAGATGGAAGAAAACTTAGACAAATTCATTGTGGGATTGCTTGCAAAAAATAGTGTTTTATTTATTAAGAAAAACTGAATGAGTTCCTACTATGTGCAAAAATCAAAGATATTAGTTTCAGTCATATTCTGTTTTTCATGGTATAGTCACAGCTGACCACAAAGAAAAACGTGGCAAAAGAAGTAATCTGAATGTCACCTGCCTCAAAGATTAAGTGAAATCTAGGCTGAAAGAAAATAATTACGTAAAATCGTTACAACTATTTCTTAGGGAGTATTTCTGGTATAAATACTGTGACGAGAAGGCAAGTTATGCTAGCTTTTTAAACTAAAAATTGTCCACAAAATATTAAACATCCGTTTCTTTGATTCACTGCAAATTATTCATCACTTTCTTTATAGTTTCAACTCCCTGTCAGGGCAAGTTAAAAACAACTGTAATTATTATGACAACAACATGAACATGTAAATACTTTTCTTATATCAACAAACTGGTTTTGATTTTACTGTCTACGAATGAAAACTGGAAGAGAGCAGAGAGGAGGGAAATTAATGTTCAGTTAGTTCTTTACTTATGAATTTTTGCTGCTCTAAAATTCAAAAAATTTTGCAAGGCAAATGCAAATATCTTACTTAACTGATACCTAATACAAAACTGTAGAGCTTACACTCTCATCACTTACCAGAAACTCCACGGTGGTGAGGAAACTGATTCAGCAAGTTAAGATTGACTTTTCTAGGAGGGAAGAGTGAGAAATTTGGAGTCCAGAGTCTTCAGCTCCAGGTCACCTGATCCCAGAGCCATCTTCCCCCCTGCCATGGAGCAGTGCTTTAAAGATCAAATCTCATCTTCATCTTTGGTGTTTCGGAAACCCTCCTCCTGGAAGGGATTTATGTTGTTTATAACTTGTTCCTACTTATCACATATAGTTTCTATTTTTATACAACTTAGTTTACAAAATTTTTATCCCACCTAAATTTTATATTGTTTAGCTTTTAACTATTTCAGAATCTTTTATTTTTTCTCTTAATATTGCTAAATATATTCATTTGCCATCTTCTTTTAATGTTAACATGTTGCATAGTAGGGAAGTAACCACAATTAGAAAAAATAAGTGTGAATAGATTGTACACATTAAGCAAGGGAGAATGACTGTTTTTCCATTCAGTTGTTTCAGCAGCAGTCTTGATGAATGTCCACATTTTGCCAGATGTTAAAGCCCTCAAAAATGCTACACCCAGGAACTCAGGGGCACAGGATCAAAATCTCTACCACATAATAACAGTGTGCTTTGTTCAAGTCACCTATAGTTCAAATCTTCTGTCAGGCATTACATATCCTACAATGCATGGTAGTTATTATCTATCCCTACCCTCCCAAATCCAGTGGTCTAGTTGAGGCTTCTACATAGTAAGAAATGCAGGTAAACATAATTACAAATTCAGGATAGTCTTCGTAACATAATCCTTCATGGCTAGTTTAAAATAAAAAGAGTTTATGTATTTGTTAAATATGTAGCTATAATTATTGGTGCTGCCATTTTCTGTATTTATGTGTCATATTTTAACATAAGCTGAATGGATTATCTAGCAATATCTCTGCCCTTGACCTTATAAAAAACAGTTCTAATCAATGTAATCGTTTCAGATAATGAATTATATATATCATTAGAAGTCAGAAAATGTTTATTTGTGACTAATAATCCAGTCTCTAACTTCGAGGGGCTCATAGCCCTGTAGTGGGTACAAACATAACTAGTACAAAGTGGTCTGTGATACAGAGATTTCAGTTCATAAGGTATCTTTTTATCTTGAAGAGTTTAGCAAAGTATCAAGATTTTCTATTAGTAAATCAGATAGATTTTTTTTGGGGGGGTGAGGAACATCAGCCCTGAGCTAACACCTGATGCCAATCCTCCTCTTTTTGCTGAGGAAGACTGGCCCTGGGCTAACATCCGTGCCCATCTTCCTCCACTTTCATATGGGACACCGGCACAGCATGGCTTGACAAGCGGTGCATCTGTGCATGCCGAATGTGAACCCTCGAACCCGGGGCCGCCAAAGTGGAACGTGCGCACTCCACCGCTGTGCCACCAGGCCAGCCCCAAATCAGACTGATTTTTGATATGGCTTGTTAAATTAGGGTCTGTTAATCTGATTTTTAATAATCAGATTATCAATAACATTTCAAAGCTCCTTAAAAATGAAAATGAGATTTAAATTTAGAAAATATGAAGCTTGAATGCATGTTCGAAACCACCGTACCTACTATCTCCTTGGTAATGCTACTGTGGAATATGCAGGGCTAAGTCTAGAGTGACATAAATGAAGTACTTGCCTCAGGTACAAAATTTAAAGTGGCACCAAAAATCCCAATAATGAAGACTAGAAATATTTTCAGTTCATTATTTTATATAATTAACATTAATACCAAAATTTCTATGATGAACAACATATCAATATTTTAAATAAAAACACTATCAGTATCACTGATCTTTCCTTTTGCCTTGGGCTCCAAGGTGTCTCTACAGGGAACTGTATATTTATCCCATATTTACATACAATTTCTTTGTTCCCCATGGGTTTTTGCATTAATTTTGAGTTGTTTTTAAAATATTGCATCCAAATATTATTTATTTTAATTACTGAGTTTTTGGTGCCTCCTTAAGTGTTGCACTTGAGATGACTGCCTCACTCGCCTCGCCTTAGCTCTGGTTCTGGGTATGAGACTGAATTGCCTCTTCTCAGTGTTAGCTGTGAGAGCACACATTGGATTCCCCACCTTGAGAATATACGTAGGGTTGTACTTCTCTGCTCCCTTGAAGTTTAGCTTGTCCACACGACTTGCTTCAGCCACTAGAAGGTGAGCAAGCTTAGCTTATGTCATTTTTTGTTGGAAGCCTTTTCAGATCGGTAGACAATTTGCCACATTCCCTTACTTTTGTATTCCGAGTGGTAGAGGCTTTTCCACCTTGTGTTCAGATGAGGATGAGGCAGAGCGGAGCTGCAGGTTGATCTGCAATGGGCGTCAAATGAGAATTGAATCTTTTTGGTTTTATACCTCTGAGATTTGGTTCTTTATTGTTACTGCGGAAATAGCCTAGGCTATTTTCACTAAGATACTCCCTCAGCAACTTCAAATCTTTGCTAGATGTCGTTTTCTCAATGACTTTATCCTGAGTTCCTGTTAGAAATTTCAAGCTACACAAATATATCCTCCCCTGTAATTCTGACTTTTCATTACCCTGCGTGTATCATGTTTTGACATGCTGTATTAGTAACTTATGTATTATGTTCTATGTCTACATAACATTCGATGCTAAGTTTACAGGCTCACATTTCTATGGGCCATAGTGCAAAATTATAATCTCCAATGCCAATGGACACAACAGCCAGCAACTGGAGTTGCAATTTTGGATCCACTGGGCAGAGCAAATAGGAAAGAACAGAGAGCCCTGTTCATTCAGCAGCTTTCTGATCAAGTACACCCCTGGGTTCTTATACTCACTGATGATATGCCTAGAATCTTGGGCTACTAGATGTTTCTCCAAGGTGGGTAATTTATTATTAGACTTCAAAATATGTCTTAGCAAAACCATTTTAAGGTTAAATGATAATTGAATATTTGGCTTTTTATCAACATTAATGCAATTTAGGGCCCCACATGTGGATCTTAATATACTCTCCTGTGTTATAAAATTGCTAAAGCCAAGTTAACCTTCTGCAATTTACTTTGAAACTCACTTGAAGTTTTGGAAGCTTAAGAGAGCAGAAACTTGATTAGCAAAACCTCATGTAACTAATTTATTGGATTAAATTACTCAGACTAAAGGGCATAGTGCATTGAAATTACGCATCTATGTGGCTACTCTTGAAGCCACCCACCCACCCACTGCTTATTCATCAAAAGTCAATGGTGAGAGGCATATATTTGCTTTTCTAGTTGTATTTCTTTTTTTTTTTTTTTGTGAGGAGGACTATTCCTGAGCTAACATCCAATGCCAATCCTCCTCTTTTTTTTTTTTTTTTCTGGAGGAAGACTGGCCCTGGGCTAACATCTGTGCCCATCCTCCTCTACTTTATATGGGACGCCACCACAGCATGGCTTAACAACCAGTGTGCCTCTGCGTGCCCGGGATCCTAACCTGCGAACCCCGGGCCGCTGCAGTGGAGTGCGCGCACTTAACTGCAGCTCCACCGGGCAGCCCCTCTAGTTGTATTTCTTATTTAATTAAATTAATTATATTATCAGAGTATGTAAAATAATGAAATATATATAAAAATAAATTTTTTAATTTAACTATTTAAAAAGATAAAACCAAATAGCCATGAAAGATCACTTTTAAATTAGTTATTGGAAATATACAAGATTAATATTGGAGGAAATATAAAAATCAGAAAGGAGATTCTACAGTGAAATTGATTCAACAGTGTCTTCATTTTTTGAAGGTGTACAATGTTTGTTTGATACAATTATATATTATAATATGATTTCCATTACAGCAATAGTTAGCACCTCTATCAACAAGGTCTTTAAATTGTCTTTCCATTTTAACCTCAAAAGACTGCATTTTGGGTTTTTATGAAAGAAAGAAAATAAGCCAACCCACACTCAAAAGTTCTTTGCAACACACAAGACTTTTGAATTAATGTGTGTGCATATGGTTTAAAATAAAGTGTATAATTTGTGAATGTGCCATTTTTATGCATCATCATTTTTACCAAACCTTTCAATTAACTTATCCACTATGTGTCCTAATGGCATCTAGATAAAAGGGTTTCTAGTTTAGAATTCTTTTGAACTGCAAATAATTTTAGAGGTCATATATTCCTACTACTCTCACTCCTGTACTTTTTTAAGCTTAAAGTGTACATTATCAAAACCTTTAAATTGCTTAGCAAAATGCAGGTTAGTGTAAAAAAAAAAGGGGGAAGAAAATATTTCTTCAGATTTCTAGTCTAGGAATTATTTTGTTACATAATGTGGCTTCCCATTTTTCCCCTTCTCTCTTTTAATCATATTGACAAAAAAACGATTAACTTCTTTGGTATACAAACCCTACTCTCTTAGTTTGGGTTCTCCCAAAAGCAGATCATAAGACAGAGATTTGTGTATGGGTAGTTTGTTTAGAGGTGATCTCAGGAGGAGCAGGAGAAGGAGAGGACGATGAGAAAGGGTGGGAGTTAAACCAATACAGTGTGTCAATGAATGGATTACTGTTGTGAGTAACGTGGACACAGTCATGTTAGGGACATTCTGAGAAGTCATGTGGGACACACTTCAGGATATCCTCATTCTAAGATGGGGAGACTCGGAGGTTCATCCTCTTGTCTCTCAGTGGCTAAGCGTTTCCCCAGGAGCATCACTTCTACGAGACTTCCAAGTTACACTTTTCCACCACCAGCTACTCTGTTCTCAGAGAAAACACATAGAAGAAAAGCAGAGAAGTTCATTAAAGCACCTGGTGCTCTCTGCCTTCCAGAATATATGTAAAACATCTGTAGGTGAACTGAGAAGTGGAATGAAATGATACAGAGCATTGCATCAGCAATATCTGCTACAATCACATAAGACCCATAAATAAGTGGGCCAACCTTCTACTTGCTAGAGGATAGCATCTAGGATTCTTTATTGTTCTGTTATTCACAGCAATGAACTTATAACAATACTTGACTAATTTCTCCCAATACAATTATATGGCATCCATATTCTTGAAATTGACTGAGCTATTTCAACTCCAATATACCACTTTGTTTAAAAATAATTATTAAATTATTTATATTCCTCCAAATAGTTGACTTATTAACCCTTTTGGACAATTTAAGCTCTCAATGTTTTACAAGTTTTTTGTACATAACAGGTGCTAATACTGTTTTGTTGAAATACTAAATACATAACTGTCACAGAATTACAAAACACATTTGATCTTTTTTAAGAACATTTTAAGTCTTATCATCTTATCCCTGAAATATTGTTTATATTATTTCTATGGATACACACGGATCATTGTATATAAAACAAACTCATGATTAATCAATAGTTTTAGTGATCTGTTCTTTTTTGAAGAAGAAGAAGAAGAAGATCAGCCCTGAGCTAACATCTGTTGCCAATCCTCTTCTTTTTGCTGAGGAAGATTGGCCCTGAGCTAATATCTGAGCCCATCTTCCTCTACTTTATATGTGGGACGCCTGCCACACTATGGCTTCGAAAACATGCGTAAGTCCGTGCCCAAGATCCAACCCCACAAACCCTGGGCTGCTGAAATGGAGTGCGTGAATTTAACCATGATAACATGGGGCTGGCCCAGTGATCTGTTCTTTTATACATAGTTTCATATTTCAAATTTTTCACCATTTCTTGTTTTACTTTTGGAGATTCTGTCACCATTGTGGTATAAAACTCTTAGGAACCGTTCTTGACCTGTATTAAACTAGCACCAATAGAGGAGGCAGGGAAAACAGTTGGCAACCTTTCAGGAAGACACACACCCACTAATATTGGAAGCAAAGACCAATCTAAAATTGGAAAATCAAATATATTTACAATGCTCCTGAAATTGTTAAAATATTCTTGTTATTGCTGTTGCTTGTTTTTTTTCTCTTTCCTTCCCAGGCTTAAATTTCATCAAAAGCTGTGGTGTTACTAGCATAATTAATAAATAATAGACCTTCTTTGCTAAATATTCTTCAGTTTATTAAAGTAGAAGTGGATCCTTCAATTTGAGGTATCAGATAAAAATGAATGTTGTTCTCAAATTCAAAATCAGTGTAAGATTTTGTGTAATATAGTGCTTAAAAATAACAGTATGACTCAAAATTTGATATCCAAGGTCACAGTGGTTGACAGCTGAGTGATTTCTAGCTTTTCTTTTTCCTTTGCATTTTCAGAAGTAGGAACTTTCAGGCATTATTGGACTTTTGCTGATTGACAGTTTATATTTTACCAGGATATTTTTTTCATTTTCATTACTATTGGGTATACATTAGTAGTTATTCTATGGAAACACAAAGGTTTCTCTTTTATTAGTTTTGGTTCCAGCTATAATCCTAATTTGATCCAGAAAACAGGAAGCCATCACTGCAATAACAAGCTTGGTAGGTAATGTTCTTTCATTTTAGGCAATATCATAGACAATATCAAGCTTCAAACGCTGCAATTTGTCTCCAGGTAACATCTTCTGCTCAGCACAGTAGCAGTTGTCAGATTACAAAAGAAAATTCTGATTTTGGTAAACTAAGTTTACCCAGAGTTAACGCACAATGTGCCTATTACACTATTACTCATGTAACTAATTATGGGTGATATAAATAAATAGTCATCAAAAGAATAATTTATTTTGCTTCTTTATTTTTTTTATTAAGTGGCTCACTTCCTTTTATAATTTGTATCTTTCAAAATTTAATTGAAGCATTAAATGTTCAATTTTATCACAGAAAACATCTGAATTACAAGTAAATATAGAACACAATACGAAGCAACTTGCTGAAAAGGCAGAAAGTAGCATATGATTGCCTTATGGTGATAAAAGGGTAAAGCTGGAAGGAACTCTCTGCTATTACAGATGCATAAATTTAGGCCCAGATCTTTAAGTGACCTGTTCAAGGGCACTCAAAGATTGTTATATTGGGCCTAGAATTCATATTTCATTCAAAATATTTTGAATAGAGATATAAGCAAATTAAATTTATAAATATATAAATCATCTTTCATTTCAAACTACTATGGTCAAATATAGAAACTGGGCCAGTAGAAGTGAAGCTCTTCATTGTAACAGCTGGAGTTTCCTGGATCAAGAGATTTTCTTAGTTTTTTTAAAATCACATTTGAAAGTTCTGAGCTGATATCCTGGGGTTCCAATTTTTATATGTTGAATGAGGAAGCCTTAGTATCTTACGGTAACATGAGGGGTTACTGTGATGATCTATCATTACAACTCACTTTACTACAAATTTATGACTTCACCAAAGCCACATCATTCCG
Source organism: Ceratotherium simum simum (assembly GCF_057802395.1). Classification (NCBI taxonomy): domain Eukaryota; kingdom Metazoa; phylum Chordata; class Mammalia; order Perissodactyla; family Rhinocerotidae; genus Ceratotherium; species Ceratotherium simum. Next base: position 22,527,258 of record NC_141917.1, on the reverse strand, counting down.
TATTTGGTCTATTATTACCCAGCAATGTTGCAGGACTTGGAATGGATTCAGAGTTATCTGTTCACTCAGGTGACAACATAAGTGGTGGACTAATGACAATGGACCATATCAAACCCATGTATCTGAATATATGAGTGTGTTTTGCACAGAGTTGTATTACTGTGTATGTGTGTGTGAGAGAGAGAGAGTAAGAGAGCAATAGAAGAAAGTAGAGAGAGAGAATGTAATAAACCACAAAACCACATGTGGATGTGATTAAATGCAGATTTTTCTGATCATCTTGTTTAAGAAATATTTGCATTAGAAACCATCTACACTATAAGAATAGAATGTCTATTGCAGAAATATCTAACTAATTTCATTAACACAAGCTAATTCAGGGGTTAATATACAAATCTGGTAAATTCTCCTTCCCTTATGCTTTCAAAAGTGTGACATTGTGTATTACCTCCTGATATAGTCTGCAACTATCCTGTTCTCTCCTCTCATTCTGTGACTCCTACATCTCTTACACACTTTCCTCTGATTTCCAAACCTGTCTCTCTACAATTCATTTTAAGTCTTTTCTTCTGATAAATTTTACAATTCATTACTTTTCTATTCAGGTGTGCTTAAACCAATATTTTGAATTTTAATTTTATTAGTGATTTTTTTATTTCTGAAATTTTCATTAAATTGTTTATTTGTATTTTTTTAGTTCTCTGTTCACACTTTCTGTAATTTAAAAATTTCTGGGACATATTAATCATGTGTGTTGGTAGTTCTTGTCTATTATCTGATTTTTCTCTAAATTTTGGGTCAAATCTTTTAAAAATTAATTTTTGTTATTATTATCATTTTTGGTGACAAATTATAGTGATAATTTAAAAATCTTGATTTTCATCTACTTCAGAAGAGAATGTATTTTACTTATGTCTAGCAGTAAAGCTAGAAACAAGTTACATTAACGCAATGAGAGTGTGAAATGATCCGAGTCCCTGTTACTGGTTCTATGTCCACCTAAGTAACTGCCTTTCAAAGAAATTGAAACTTGTTTATTTTACCAGATTCCCTCCTTTTTGCAGGCCCTGCACTTCAATTTTTGTCCTCCTAGCTCTGTAAAATTTAGTTTCTTGGGCTCTCTTCCCTTTTCAGATTTGGTAATTTTGCCAAGGAGAAAATAGACACCAAATGTTGGGCTCCCATTTCTAGTCCTTCTTTTTCAGTGAGATCATAGTGTTATTGGACCAAACATGGGTCCCCTCTTTGGAGTTATATCAAACCGCACCAGAAGTAGTTGCGGCACAAAGTAGAATTTTTATTTGCAGCATGCAACAATGAAAAATGGAGACCACAGGGAATAATTTCAAAAAGCTATGCACCCGTTCCCCCCGAACACAGGGTGGGTGGGTACCTTTATTTGAGGTAGGGAATGAATATTCAAAGGGGAAGTTTCATCATTGCATGTAGAGGTGAGCATAAGCTTGCACATGTGTGGTTTGAAATCATGCTTCTACATACATTACATGACACAAAAATGGCTGCTTCGCCCCTCCCAGAGGAGGGAAATTTATGATGTTAATGATGGCAGGTTACTTTAGTTCAACTCTCTCTATCTGTGCAGACACCAGTCTTGTGGTTGCATCTGGGCTGGTATGGTCCAGTTCAGAGCGGCTGGGTCCAGGGTGGTTATAACTAACTTAGAGCCACTTCTTGGAACATAGCTGAAAACCACATATGCTCAAGGCCCCAAGGTGTTAGATAAAAGAATACCTACACCCTTCAAGAAGACAAGAGCGTTAGGTCAAGCACAGAGTTCAGAGTTTAGGCAGGACAAGAGAAGTGGGTTAGCGTTCACGTCTGGTGACAATAGCCTTTCAGGTCCTGACTGCCTTTTAAACCTCCTGATACTCTTAAGCAGATTTATAAAAAAAAATTTTTCTATGATTTTTGGAGGAAAGGTTGGTCTAAACAAACTGGCGCAAAATTACAAAGAACAGACTCTCTTAGAATTTTAATCGTTTGGTAGCTCCAACATGAGTGCCTATTACTTTGAAGCCTAGGATTAACCTCCAAACTTCTTTTTAGTCTTTAAAATATATGAGTGCTAGGCATAAAAAATATCAGTTTACATTTGTTTATCTTAATCTTCTATAGAGATGTTCAATTAAATGCATATTTTATAATAGTTCACTGTAAATCAGATTATGTTGAGCTAGGAGCATTAAAATATAATTCTCAGTAAAACTGAGCATCATTATTTGTAAATGTCGTCATTTGATGGTACTGTAAACCATGTGCATTTGAAACCAGAAATTATGTAGAATTGTTATGGGGCTAATAGTCCTGCAAATAGAGCCATAACATTTTTTGATGCACAGCAAAATGTTAATTCATATAGATGATGAGTGGCCAGTTTAAAATGCCAAGAATAGTCAAGGAAGTTTCGCTCTTTAGTATAAGGCCCTATTGCCACAGTGAAATTAAACATTTGTTGGTATAAAAATTGTATCATTAAAAAAAAAACACCCCCACACAAATGTATATATTTAATGTAGTCATTGAACTAGCTATATGTAGAATAGACACAATTGCTCCAGTGTGATTTAGATGTCACTAAATATATCCCTAAATAAAATAACTCCCTCTTTGGATCATTTGAAGGTCTGCAATTACCCTTCTTAAGGATTCTTATATTTTAAGTCTATTGCAGTATTTTGCTCTCCGGAAGGGGCAAACTTTTGCGAGTTAATATTGTTGAAGGAATATTTATCTAATCAACAACACAGTTATTCATTTTTTATGTGGTAATAACAATAATAGTGCCTACTATTTTTCAAATGCTTGCTTTGTGCCAGAGACAATATATATTGTGCCAGGGACTATATACACACATCCACTATATATGCTCATGTGTGTGTGTGTGTGTGTGTGTGTGTATGTGTGTGTGTTTCATGTTCTCTGAGATTATAGCCTTTCAGGTTTGCACAGTCTTTTTAGTCTTTTATATATATCTATATATATATCTCTCAAATAAAATATATATATTATAACCCCACACAGAAATCTTAAAAACGTAGTTATAATTTCCCACATTTTGCAAAGGAAGGGCAAGAGGCTTAAAATGTCAAGTAACTTATATGCTATAACACAACTAAGAAATGGCAGAGCTCAAATCTACACGGAGGTTGGATGGGTGCGTGGGACTGGTCAATGTTTCTCAAACTAAGCCCACCAACCACCAGCTGTCAGAAGACAGAGCTTCAGATGGAACAGTGTTGTGTGATTTTTCTTGTTTGAAAAAAATTTTTCTATTTTCATTGCAATCCAAAAGCAAAGTAATTATTCTAGAACCTTTGTCTTACAACCTCTATCAATTTCTGACATAGTCTCATAACCAATTGTGGAGGTATTTGTCTTTATTTACAATTGAGTTGCACTAAGTCCTACACCATTACTTGAGTTCATGGGAAAAGAAACCCAGAGTAATCTTAATTAATGAATTATGATAAATATGATTGAAAAATTTGGAAATGTTTGAGTCATTATCTGACATAAGTTTGTATAGATATGTCAAACTGAATGAACCTTTCTGTATAAGTCAATATCATATTAATATTAAGAGAAGCAATTAATTTCAAAAATTTTCAGAAATTTTTTCTGTACATGAAATTAACATTAATTGGAATTATGTTGGCTTGCAATGCCTTTGCAGTTAAATGCCTTTTTTTTAATTTTGTAGTAGCTATTAGCATATATAGTTTAAACTTTGTTTCAAATATACGTATATTCAATATCTCTGAAATAAGAATAATTTAAGCCAATCACATGGCCAATGTGAATTATTTTCTTTTAAAATGGATTGATGTATTACTTTTGTTTTAGAAGCAACTGGCATGAGAATAGTTAAGTTTTGATGAAGTAGGAACATTAAGAGTATAAGGCACACCAGCAGGTGGGAAATCAGTTAAATGAGAAAGTACGAGGTCTCACGCACTTATCATGAGGCCTTAAGATAATTCAGCATCAACTAGGAAGGTTGGGAAACATAGTGCATAAATTTACCACCTTCTCATTTTTTCCTTATAGCCTGATCTGAGCAACAGACTCCATAATGTGATAATGAAGCAGAGTAAAGTCAAAATTCTAGTCATCTTTTGTTTTATACGATACTACCTGTTATGGAAACACATGCTGAAATTTTAAATGATTTTCTTATAAAAGCAGTGATAAAGTTAACCTATAAGCATAAACCAATCTGAAAAAAATATAAATACACACTCATAAAAACAGAGAAAACCGGATATCAGAAGCAAATAAAAATAAATATACTTGCCCACGTAACGTGCTCATTTTTCAATACATCCCAAATTACTATAAATTTAAAATATTGAATTCTAACAAAGTACCAGAGGTCACTTTGCAAGTGATTTTGCATTTATAGTATATAGAAATAAAATTTTAGTGTTTAAAATATATCATCTACTAACTCTCTTTTTAACTTCCCTCTAAGTGGCAATCCTTTCATCATTTTAAGTAGACATTCAATATGAAATATCAAAGTTCACATGTTATTGATCAAGACAAGTAAAACTAGCTTTTATTTATTGCATTTGAGAAATGAATGTTCAACTATTTCTGTCAGTTTAATGAAAAAACTTATTTCTTTTTTTAGAGTCATTCAAACAACAATTTTTCTTCATAGGGATTTGTACTTCTAAAGGAGCAGATGAACTACAAATTTCAACCTATGAAAAAAGAATTCTCCTGTTGAGGTCATGACAAGATTGACTTACATGGAAACTCCGTTTCACTGGTGGCAGATGGGGTGAAGCTGTGGAAGGTGGATTAGAAAGTCTTTTGCTTATTGAGTGACTTGCATTTCATTAACCTACAAAAACTACAAATAAACATCGGAATATATTTGTTACACAAAATATTTACACAATATATTAAACTCAATGGATAGTGCCCATTTCCTCAAGCAACACAAAATAATGTATAATTTCTAAACAAGAGAAAATATTAAAACAAAGAAATTAAATTAACTTAATAAAATTAGAGGAAAAAAATAGTCAATTGGTTTGCATCCTTGTTAAAAGAGAGTGTGTGTGCACCTGCGCAGTCTACACACATCAGTAAATACAATCGTGAGCTACACACATCAGTAAATGCAATCGTTGTGAGTAAGCTAAATCCAATCTTACAAAGGGACTCAGATTTATTCTAAACATAAAAATTAAGAGTAAATGAACCATTAGTAAACAGTGTTCTATAATGTGCAAATGCAAACATCTAAAACAATACAAATATATAAATATAAATATAAAGCGCTTATAATATTTGGAGGTGCTGCTTTACATATATTAAACTTATTTAATTATGCTACCCTCTGAGGTGGGTGACCTATGATCCATATCTTAAAGATGAAGAAACTGAAGAAGTCATTTATCTAAAGTCACATTGCTGGTCATCGGTGTAGCTAAAATTCATATCTGTGTATTTTTACATTCAGAATTCATGTTTTTAATGACTATGCTATAGACAATTTTGACAAAAATAGGTGAAGAAAGAAAATTAAATAATAAAAAAATGTGTAAGAGAAACACGAAACAAAAAAGAAATATGTTTACTACTAATAATAGAAGTTTAAATATAATGTATATTGAAAACAGGAAAAGGGAGGTTATTTTATGCTGCTGAATTATACAAAATAATGAATATGTTATCATCTAAATGTTCATCCACAAAAACTTCAAAGTATATAGGATAAAAATTTATAATCGCATAAACACAATGGATTCCATTAACATAAATCTGTTACAAATCAACATTTTATTTTAAAAATAAAAAAGTGATTTAAATAATGCAATTAATATACTCAAACACAACATATGTATATAAACTATGAAGCATATCATATTTATTGTTATGTAATTTTCTGGTACACTAGAAATTGGTAACTAAAAGATAGCCAACTTTTCCATTTCTTTATAAATTATTTATAATTCTTGGGATATGCTGAATAATGCCTCAGAACCAAAGATACCCGTTCCCTAGTCCCCCTGTGAGTATATTACCCAAAGGGATTTTCCAGATCTAATTAAGATTAGGGTCTTTAAAATAGGGACATGATCCTGGTTTATCTGGGTGGGTCAATCTAATGAAATTGCATCAGCCCTTAAAAGCTGAGTACGTTCTCCAGTTGGACACATTAAGAGATTCAGCAGGAAGGGCTATCAGAGGGATTCACAGTGTAAGAAAGACTCCACTCACCAGTCAACTGAAATAAAGAGTCTAGGTAAAGTTTAAATGAAGGCGTCTATTTGATAATCAAAGTGAGGTGCTCGAGTCCTGGGAAACAGTCCAACAGAGTATTCTGAGGAACTGCTCTGAGGTCTACAGATCTGAGCATAGTGTCTATACTTTTTTTAAAAAAGTAGTATATGTACAGGAAAGGGCTTAGGCAATTGATAGTCATATACTTCAAAGATAACAGAAACAAAAGCTTTTTGGTCATCCATCAAGCAAGGCTTGGAGTGTTGGTGTTATCTATGGGTGGAGGGAGGCAAGGACCAGGGTCGTTAATTTTTCCCTCAATCTCTAAGAAATGCAGCTGGGAAATGTGAGAGCGAGGTGCCCGGTATCTTTTTCTGTTGTGGGTCTGTCCAGCTGGCGCCTTCAGTCATGAGGTGTGGGGTTGCAAGGTCACTTTTATACAGGCTTAGGGTGGCCCACGTGGCTGCTTCACAGCACAGCGTGGATTTCTGCACTGACTTGAGCGCTATGCAGCTTGCTTGCTAGATTCGCCTGTTAGACCAGGGAGAGGGGTCTCAAAAGTTTGTTTACACAACTTTGCTGGCTTTAAAGATGAGGCACAATGGGACAAGGAATGTAGGTGGCCTTAAGAAGCTGAGAGAATCTCCCGCTGAACACCTGCAAGGAAACAGGAAACTCAGTACTACAGCCACAAGCTACTGAATCCTGCCTACAACCCAAAAAAGCTTGCACTGATTCTCCCCGGGAGCTTCAAGGAAGAAGTACCCCTGCTGAAAACTCGGTTCCAGTTTTTTGAAACTCTAAGCAGAATATTTATACTTCTGACTTCCTAAATTTTGAGAAAATACAAGTGTTCTCTTTTCAGCCACTAATTTGTGATACCGCATCAGGGCAGCATTAGAAAACTAATACAATTATTGAATATTTTTAAAAAATAAAAGAAAAACTATTTTTAAATGAAGCAAAGGAAAACACTTCATATACTCAATTCCTATCCAAAGCTAATGTATATTTTTATTGAAATATAACTTAGATGTCAAAAAATTCATCATTTTAAATGGCACATTTTTTTGGGTTCTAGTGTATTCACAAAGTTATGCAACCATCACCACTATCTAATTCCAGAACATTTTCATCACTCGAAAGAAACCCCGTACCAGTAGCAGTAACTCCCAACTCCATCTGCCTAGCCCCTGGCAACTGCTAATGTACTGTCTGTCTCTATGGATTTGTGAATTTAGAACATTTCATATAAATGAACTCATAGAATATGTGGCCATTTGTTTCTGGCTTCTTTCACTTAGCATAATATTTTCAAGGTTCCTCAAGGTTGTGGAATATATCAAATAGAAGAATTGATGGGTCATATAGTAACTCTATGTTTAATATTTTGAGGAACTGCCAAACTGTATTTCAAAATGCCTGCACTATTTTATATCCCAGCAATGTATGAGAATTACAATTTCTCCATATCCTCTCCTTTTTGATGATAGTTAACTAGTAGATGTGAAGTGTACCTCATTGTGGTTTGATTTGCATTTCCCTAAGGAATAAAATCATTGGACATCTTTTCATTAATTTATTGGCCATTAGTATATCATTTTGAACACATTTATTCAATTCTTCTGCTCATTTTTGAATTGGGTCATTTTTTTAAATTGTTGAATAGTAAGACTTTATCTTTATATATTTTGGAAACAAATTCTTGTCAAAATGTGAGTTGAAAATATTTTCTGTCATTCCGTGAATTGTCTTTTTACTTTCTTTATAGTGTCCTTTGAAGCAATTGTTTAAAAAATCTTGATAAAATCCAATTTATTTATTTTTGTTTGTTGATAGCTTGTGATTTTGGTGTCACAGCTGAGAAATCATTGCCCAATCCAAGATCACAAGAATTTATATCCATGTTTCCTTCCATGAGTGTTATTGTTTTAGCTCTGTTTAGGTTTTTGTTCCATTTTGAGTTATTTTATCTGTATGGTGTGAGGGATCCAACTAAATTCTTTTGCATGTGAATATTCAATTGTCTTAGCACCATTTGTTGGAAAAAATATTTTTTCCCATTGAATTATCTTGGCCCTTGTTGAAAATCAGCTGACCATAAACGTAAGGGGATATTTCTGAACTCTCAATTTTATTCCATTGATCTGTGTGTTTAGCTATATGCCACTAGCATGTTTTCTTGCATAGTGTAGCTTTGTAGTAATTTTTGAAAGCAATAAGTATGAATCCTCCAACTTAGTTCTTTTTCAAATTCGTTTTCACTATTTTGTGCCTCTTGTATTTCTATCAGCTTACCATTTCTGCAAAAAAAAAACCTCTGATTTTGTTTTTATTTAAAATACTGATATTTTGATCATCATGGAATTATTTATATTAATATTGATTATTTACAATAATAAATTAGAATGTTTTTAATCTTCATTACTGGGATTTGTGGTTCCACCTTAAATTTTGATCCCAAGTACTTCACTAATAGCACTCTAAACCCAGACCTACATATTCAACAGTAGTAGTATGAAGGAGATGGTAGGACCACATGAAACCCATAGATCAATTTGGGAAGTATTATTGTATTTATAATATTGTCTTCCAATCCACAAACATAGGATATCTTTCCATTTGTATAAATTTCAACTATTATCCTTTTTAACTCCAGAATTTCTATTTTGTTGCTTTTTGTGATTTCTATGTCTTTATTGATATTCTCTAATTGGTGAGACATCATTCTCCTACTTTCCTTCGGTTTTATAGAAGTAGCTCCTTTTAGTTGCTTGAACATACTTAAAATAGCTGATTTAAATGTCTTTGTCTACTAAGTCTAATGTCTGGGCTTCCTCGGGAACAGTTTCTGTTGGCTACTTTTTTTTCCCTACATGTGGACCATAATTTCTTGGTTTTTTGCATGTTTTATAAAATTTCATTGAACATTGCACATTTTGAATACTGTAATGTGGAAACTGGAATTCAGAATCCCTGCTTTCACATGCTTGTTGTTGTTATTATTTGTTTTTGTTGTTGATAATGTTTATTTAGTGACTTTGATGATCTAATTCTATCATGTTTTCTGTTGTATGTGGCAACTGAAGTCTCTGCTCAGTTTCCTTCGTGGTCTGCTAATGATTGACAGATATTTCCTCGAATTCCTGGAACCATTAAGTCTTCCTACTGTGAAAAATGACATGAGTGGAGCTGTAGTAAAATAGAGCTGGAACAGCCATTTCAGAGGAATTGCCTTGTGTGTCTTGTTTTCTTTATCTTCCAAATTGGATCAAACCACCGACATTCCAAGAAGTCAGTGAGGATGAGAATATTCTGTTTGTAAGGACTGATGAAACTGGACTTTGCTGATGACCGAATCACTAACCAATCAATGAAGTATAAGTCTAGCCTTTTGGCTGATGACCGAATTTTAAGCCAATCTATGAAGTACAAACCTAGCCTCACCTCATCTAGCACCAGTGAACATTTCCTTAATACAATTTATCTCATCATCCTCCCTTTCTCCCATAAAAACCCTGATCCCCCTCCTGTAATTGGGACACTATTTGGGTTTGTACACAATTTGTTCTCCCCAAATTGCAATTCTTTGATCCCAAATAAATACTTTGCCTCTTAAAATGGTTTCTGTTTTTGTAGGTTGAAACTATCTTTAACAAGAGCTCTGTGTGCATATTGTGACACATCTTCAATGCCCAGGCATTATACAATGTTGGCTTAGTCTTCACTTCCTGCTTATGCAGAGCGTTAAGGTCATCCAGAATTGAGAGCTTAGGATCTTTTTAGGTCTTTCCTGGACATGCACACAGTCCTGCGCACAGCCTTTTGCTTATGTGTGGCCAGCCCAGGAATTTATCAAAGGTTTTCAAATACAGGAATATATCAGAGATTTTCAAAGCCACTCATGGGCAGAACACTCTCAAGGTGTTCATTCTAACTTTTTGGTCAGCTTGTTGTTTGACCCAACTGTTATTGTTGCCTCAGGCATCTGTGATGTTAAACAATTGCTGTTGATTGTTTTTGAAAAATTCCTGCAGAGAAAATGGTATTTGAACTGGACAAGCTCTGAAGCAGGTCAAATAAAGACAAGCCTTGCCAATCTTTATTTTTGAAGGAATTTCCAGACAGCTCAATAATGCCAGTTGTCGGGAAATGGGGATTTGGAAGATATCTTACCATGTTCTTTTCCCTCCAGAGGCTGCTGGATTTCCCTGTGATTTTAGGCCCTTGGTTTTCGATGCTGCTATAGAGCTGAAGAGGGGGATATGGGAATAGGGCAAGTGAAAACACCACAAAGCTCTCTGTTTTATTCTGAGATTCAATTTTCCTTGAATAAACACTCCCTGGATTGTTGCAAGACTTTGGTTAATTCTCAGAATTCTACAAAAGTTGATTTAGGCAATCTTTTCTTGGGTTTTTATTGGTTTTATGGGGGAGAGGATTTATAGAGCTATCTCTCCGTTCTCCTTTCCAGGGTATATTTTAAATGTCATTCTTAAAGAAAATGTATGGTCTTAAATACATTTAGTAAAGAGAATATAAATTATTTAAGCTCTGCTCAAAAATATTAAAACACGTATAACAGGCAAAATTTAAAGAAAGAAGAATAAAAGAATTAGAGGTAAAAATATAATTAAATAAGCATAAAGAAGGAAAATTCACTCTCATCTAAATTATGTAGTATCAAAAAAAAATGTGTGTTGTGATGGATTGTAATCAGTCTTTGGGTGGTTAACATGATGTAATCTATGCAGAAATAGAAGTATAATGACGTACACCTGAAATTTATACAGTGTCATAAACCAATGTTACCACAATAAAAATAAATAAGTTAATTAATTATATAGTAGCAGAAAAGTTTTTAAAAACTTTTTAAATTCATGCTGTCAAAGCTGTACTACCTGTTAGGCTGGCAGGCTGAGTACTAGCTTTGCCCTGATGAAAGTACAAAATATACACTCTTTGCCATCGCCACTCACACACACACATACACACATAACACTCACCCTATACAGTATGTTGTTAAAAATAGAGTAAAAATTCTTTCCAATCAGAGTTTAAAGAAAGTCTAACATCAATTAGTCTCTGACCTTTACATAAAGGTTTGTGTTTTTTTTAAGCTTGTCATTATCCAAAAATTTACAGCAAGTCAACTGATAATGACCAAATTGATTAAAGCCTAAGTAAATTGTCCCTCAGGATAATTGCCAATTGCATTCAATTTTGAGATTAAATTCTTAATATATTTAATGCTAGCAACATTTAGAATACAATTATTAACTTACATTAAAGTATGGCCCCTAGCTTTCACATTTTAAATGTCAGGTATTTTTGTATCTCTGACAGTGACACACACACACGCACACACAAACTTCAGAGGAGTTATTATCATTTAACAATTTCATAGTTTTTTTTGTAAATATTATTTTAATGACTAGCTCTCCTGTGCTTCATAAAGCTCTAAAATGATGTTTAGTATAGTGTTTACATGATAGCTAAAATAAAGGAGTATTTAAATATTTTCAATTCCCTTTTGTGTTCAGATCTTTTTATTTCTGTACTCTCTATTTCTGAGCAGTACAGAAAGGATTTACTCATTTATGCTTCACATCATTCCAACGTCAACAAGTAAAAAGTTGAAAAACTGCTTTTTGTGCAAGTCAGTTTCATTTGATGAAGTGTTGTATGAAATAAAGCGAACTTATTTTGATGTGCAAGCCTGCTTTAAACACTGCTTCCCCATTTTATTAGACTATAAATTATTGTTTGACTTCTGTGATACACAGGCTCCTCATCTGTATAATGGTAATGATTTTGCCTACCTTCTTGTTATGAAGGGGATGGAATAAGTTACTTCTTATTGCCTCCATTCTTAAGTACATCTAAGACTAAGTAAGTCTGGCAACTAAGTAGTTAAAGACATTTTTGTTCACACCGTGTCTTACGTAGGCTTACTTTTCTCTGTGGATCAGATGCCCAACCTGAGCTACAGAAAGGAATTCATTTTCTAATTCTCAGTTCAAGCCTAATGTTTGACTTTAAAAGCTTATGTTTTTCTTCTTCATTCCACTCTCATGAATTTTTTTTTTCTTTGTGAGGAAGATTAGACCTGGACTAACATCTATTGTCAATCCTCCCCTTTTTGCTGAGGAAGATTGACCCTGGGCTAACATCCATGCCCATTGCCCTCTACTTTATATGTGGGATGCCTGCCACAGCATGGCTTGATAAACAGTGTATAGGTCTGCACCCAGGATCCAAACCTGCAAATCCTAGGCCGCTGAAGCGGAGCGTGCAAACTTAACCACTACACCGCTGGGCTGGCCTCTATGAATTTTTAGTTAGAATTACTTTTTTCTAAATTTTGCAACTAAGTTCTTTATTTGAATTTTAACATTTTATTTCATGATTTTTATAAATTTACCTGTTAGGTTTGGCATGAATCGCTACTCGAGAAATTCTAACAACATCCTCATTATTAAGTTCTACTATCCTGATTTTGAAGGTATGGAATCTAAAGTACAGAGAGATTTAGTAACTTGTCCAAGGAGGCACAGCTTCTAAGTAATGGAGGTTGGATTCCACCCCAGACAATTTTAATCAATATGCATCACTGTACTATTAGAAATATAAAACATTAGGGAAAAAAAACTGCAGCATTTTGCTAGAAGTAAATGCCAAAGGGGGAAAAAAATAGGTATGAAAGGAAGATAATAAATGTAGGTGTTGGAGATTGAGTGTAATCAAGCCAGAGAAGACCTCACTAAGTGACATTTGGGTAAAAGCCTGAAGAAAGTGAGACAACAGATATCTGCTGGGAAGAGGTTTCTTGCAGGTGCCAAGACCCCATTAAAGCCTGAAAATTCTACAGAAGAAAGGAGGGCAGTGTCGGCGAAGCAGGGTTATTCCTGGGGAAACAGAATATGTTCACACTTAACATAGCCGAAACGGAAATCCTGGTCATTGCATTAAAACCTCCTCCAGCCACAGCCTGATGCTCCTTCGATCCTTCCTGTTGTTCCAGTCAATAAACTTGCATTCATTCTTTTGCTGAGGAAGACAGACCAACCCTGAGCTAACATCTATTGCCAATCCTCCTCCTTTTTTTTTTCTCCCTTTTCCTCCCCAAAGCCCCAGTAGATAGTTGTATGTCGTAGTTGCACATCCTGCTAGCTGTATGTGGGACATGGTCTCAGCATGGCCCCACAAGCGGTGCTTCGGTGCGCGCCTGGGATCTGAAACCGGGCCGCCAGTAGCAGAGCGTGCACACTTAACCGCTAAGCCACAGGGCCGGCCCCACTCGCATTCATTCTTGACTCCTCTCTTTTCCTCACAAACTACAGTCAGTGCACCAGGAAATCTTGGTACCTTCAAAATATACAGAGAATCCATCCTCTCCTCCCTTCACCCACTGCTACTCCACCCACCACCAGTTAAGTGACCCTCCATTATCTGTCCAAAATACAGTACAATGTGGTCCTATTAAAACACGTGTGAAATCTGTTATTTCACTTCTCAAAACTTGCGATACCCTTCATTGCCTTCAGAGTCATATCCCAGGACTTGTTCTTATTGTCACTGTTGTGTTCTAGCAATTGATTGTTTGCTTTGCTCTTTATCCTGTTGGCAACATATGAATATACTCAATTTGAAGAACAGACAAATATTTATGAATTCTGTGAAATTTTCAGCCATTTACTTTAAATTCACTAATTAACTTTTTAACTGAATGTAATCTGTTATGATTTTTACCAAGTGTGATGATTAGTTTATGTGTCAATTTAGCTCGTCTATAGTACCCAGTTATTCAATCAAACGCTAATCTAGGTATTGCTATGAAGGTATTTTGTAGATGTAATTGTGATATTATAATTTATAATAAGTATATATATTTTTGTTTTCATCCATGTTTCCTGGCTCAGAGCTCCTAAAACTCCTGGAATTTCCTGAACCATAAGAGCAATGGAATCATCTTTTGTTATAATATTTGCTACTTTGTCCTCAGTTTCTGAAATCCCTTCAGAGCTATAAAGGTGAAATAGGTGTGATACCAGCTCAATAAGGGGTTGACATAAGGGAAGCCATATTGCAGAGGGGCAGCTCTGTGACTTGGAATGACCTCTGCCTAACTAGACTTTATGGCCCCTCCCAACTGCTGTAAGTTGATAACTTTGTTCTTTTGACTTCCTTAGGAGTGTGATGTGATGATCCCCAGGCAGAGAGTCTATGCTGATAGCCATCATCAGTGACAACTGAAAGATCAGTGTAGAGGGCGTTGCTCTAGTCTCTGATGCATATCAAGTAAAACAAAAGACTGCCAGGAACTAAGACCAGATGGATGCCGCTGCCCAGTAATCAGATGGATGCCCCCATCCTGGGACCAGATGCCTCCCCCACTTGGAGACCAGCCCTCTATATAACTGGCCTGTAGTCTTTGTTCTGTAAGATGGTTCTTTGAGACATTAGTCGGCCATCTTCCCCCTTGCTAGCAAGCTGTAATAAACTGCCCTTTCTTTTCCACCATCTTGCCTCTTGATGAGTCGCTTTTGTCTCGTGATGAACAGATCATGCCCTTTGTGTGGTAACAGGTGGGTTTTGGGTCATACAAGCCACTTTCAACTACACCTGAGTTTATGTCAATGAGATGACTTTTGGAAAGCTCCCATGTAATCTAAGTATGGAGACTAGTTGCCAGGGGAACCAACTGTCTGATTAGAGGATTGGAACTTTCAGCCTCACCCTTTGACCTCTGAGGAGGGGAGAGGGGCAGGAGACTGAGTTCAATCACCAACGGCCAATGATTTAATAAATCAGGCCTACATAATGAAGCCTCCATAATGATCCCTGAACTAGGGGGTTCAAAGACCTTCCAGGTTGGTGAACCAGAATGCATCCTTACTCTGGGAGGGTGGCACACCCAAAACTCCACAGGGACAGAAGTTCTTGTGTTCAAGACCCTTCCAGACCTCACCCTCTGTATCCCTTCATCTGGCTGTTCATTTGTATCCTACAATATCCTTTGTAATAAACTGGTAGTCTAGTAAGTAGACTGGTTCCCCAAATTCTGTGAGCTGCTCTTGTAAATTAATTGAACCAAAGGATGGTCTGTGGGAACCTCCAATTCATAGCCAGTCAGTCAAAAGCACAGGTAATAACCTGTGCCTGCAACTGACTTCTGAAGTATGGGCAGTCTTGTGGGACTGGGCCCTTAACCTGTGGGATCTGACATTTTCTCAAGGCTGCGAGTGTCAGAATTGAGTTAAATTTGTAGAGCGCTAAGTCATCGTCCACTGAGAATTGGAGAATTGCTTGGTCATTTTGGAAAACACACATAGGAGTGATTAACATCTACAATCAGTTGACTTGAAATAAAAGAGATTTTGTCATGGACTAGGTACCCCCAGAAACTCAAGGGTAGGTTTGGAAGCATTTAACTGTTTTTCCAAGTTGTTTTTTTTTTTCCCTTTTGTTATGTTCAGGAGACGCAACCACCAACCACCCTGAAACTGACCAAGCCTCACCGCAAGAGCTATGCCCATGATTTTGCCTCATTTTTTTTCTTTTTGAGAAAGATTGGCCCTGAGCTAACATCTGTTGCCAATCTTCCTCTTTTTTTTTTTTTCTCCCCAAAGCCCCAGTACATAGTTGTATATCCTAGTTATAGGTACTTCTATTTCTTCTATGTGGGGCGCCGCTTGATGAGTGGTGAGTAGGTTTGCACCCAGGATCTGAACCAGTGACCCTCAGGCTGCCAAAGCAGAACATGTGAACTTAGCCGCTATGCCACTAGGCCAGCCCCATTTGCCTTATTTTTAAGGCTAGGATCTCTCCAGGAGGAGCTTAGACCTCATTACCATAACCTGCAGTGTATGTGGAAGCATGTTTTCCAACTGAGTCTGCACAAGCAAATACCCACCTCTCCCTTTGGAATATTCATTCTCCATCCAAAATAAAGGTCTCTGCTTCCCTTTGTTTGAGGACACCATGACTCTTGGAAATGATTCCTCATGGTCTCCTACGTGAATTGCCTTCCTCCCCTTTGAACTCCCAAAGCACTACCCCCAACATCCTCCTTTGTCTTTAGCTGAAGATAGTATTTAAGGTGGTAGCTTCAGCCATTTTGGTGAATTACTCAGTTTTCCTGGGTTTCTCTCATGTATACATATTATTAAATTTGTTTGATTTTTCTCCTGTTATTCTATCTCATATCAATTTAATTCTTAGACCAGTCAGAAGAATCTAGAGGGTAGAAGAATGTTCTTTCTTCCCTACATCGTCTATCAGTTTTTTCTTTCATACATATCAATTTATATACACTTTAACTGAGTTAGTATAACATTGACAAATCACTGACTACATTTTATTTATTTTTCCAATATGGCAGGAATTAAGGTATCCATATCGATTTGCAATGCTTAATAAAGACTTAATTAACACTTTAATTTTTTATATTTTTTAAAGCTTAGCTATTATCCCTTATGAAAGTCTATGTATCTGTCACAGTTATAACAGTTATTCTCCTGTATAAATCCAAAATCTGCCAGGTTTTTATATAAAAAATATAAACATACAACAGTATGTGTTTTAAATTAAATGTTAATTTTTCACTCTTTGTAGATCCATTTTTTGACTTAAATACAGAGTGAAAGCGTTCCAGAGATTCTGGTGCTTTTCTCATGATTCATTCAGTCAATTTTCTCTCTATACTGCTGAACTTCACAGCATAGCCTTTACTTTCTGAAATTTGAATGTCTATATAGATATATTCTTTAAGGTTCGCTGAAAATAATTAAGCACATTGTTTTTTGTCATGCAGTTTCTCTTTTCTCTTTGTCTACTTTGAATGATTTCAACTTTTCCTACCTTTGTCCTTCCTCAGTGATTTTATTTGTAACAGAGAGATGTATTCTTTATATTTTTTACTACTATTAAAGGAAGAACAAATTCAGGGCATATAACATTCAAAATCATCAATTCTTTTTTGCCTGTTCTTTTTATTGCTGATTTTCTGTCTTTCTGGGTTCTCCCTGGCTGATCCTCTGCCTGGCTGATCCTCTGAGTGTTTGAATTGCTGTTGTGTCTCTTAGAGCCACTCACTCTTCTCCAGTGAGGCTCATTTGTTTCTTTCAACAGTCCTCAGAGGTAGACAAAGTAGGCATTATTAATCTCAAGTGAATTCTGAAGTACTTGTTGGAGAGGTTGAGGTACTGAAAGTTCATATAGAATAGGCAGAGGAAATGCTACAGGTGTGTTTTCAAGCTTTATTTTTAAGTGACACTGAATAGAATGCTAGGAATAATATCCAATAAAATCTGGCAACAAACAATTAAATGGGTTTACTAAAGAGAAAAGACTGAATGGCCTGTTAGTGTAAGAATTCAAATCCAGCTTATTTCAAACCCAAAACACATGCTCTTTTCACTACACAACACTCTGTCTACAGTGAGATGCTCTTGGCAGACATAGAAATAAATGTATCTTGACACACACTAATCATGATTTGATATAGGAAGGGTTGAAGAAGCAGGGAATCATGGTTCATTAAAATCCTAAAATCATCCAGAATATCTCACAAACACTACCAGAACATTTTTGTTAATTCTACCATTCCTGGTGAAAATGAAAAATTATTAGGCTCTGTCTCAC
Source organism: Ceratotherium simum simum (assembly GCF_057802395.1). Taxonomy (NCBI): domain Eukaryota; kingdom Metazoa; phylum Chordata; class Mammalia; order Perissodactyla; family Rhinocerotidae; genus Ceratotherium; species Ceratotherium simum. The sequence continues at coordinate 22,509,354 of NC_141917.1, read as the reverse complement.
TCAATCCTTTACGTGATTGTCATTTTCATTGGATTTTTTTAAATAAATACTCAAGTTACAAACATTATCCTGAATGCTGTGTTTGTCTATGTTTATGTGTTTGAATATGACTAAAAACAGGGAAGATGCCTATAATACCAACTTCCCTGATATATTTATTAATGTTAAAGTCTCTTTTTGTTCATGATAGAAGCTTTGCTTTGTGGATGAGACATTTACTCTGGTAGCATGGTAGACTCAGGGGAGGAAAATGTTGATATTTAATCAATACCATCTCCTCCTTAATATTCCTCTACCTCTTATGTTTCATTTTATGTGTAGTATCTTTGATTTCTTGTTATTTATTAAAATGCTACATTGTAATTTGGAAATTGCATCTTGTATTAAATATGTACTTTGCTGGCAATCTTAAATGCTCCACTACACCCTTATCTAATTTCTTATGGATATAGTTTGAGATACACTGGCATGAGGCTCTGAACAAAAGGTAAGCTCCACATTGGTTTTTAGAGCATTGACAATCAGTCTCTCTCAAGGATTCTGAGTATGCAACAAAGAGGAATGTAGAGCAGAGCGCACAAAACCACACAAACACACAGACATTACCAACAGAAGACAATAAGCAGTAGTTAATGGGATAAAAACAGTCATGAGCAAGTAGTAACCACATTACTCAGTTCAAAAAGACTGATAATGAGTATACATAAGAAGTGGAATCAAAGACAGAGTGATTAAGACGCCATGAAGGTAGAGCTAGAGTAAGGAACAAGTATGCCTACTTTGGGCGAGACAAGATAAGCATCAGACGGGTGTTGGTCAACTGGGGATGTTGTCTCCTTGAGTTAGAACCCTGCAGCCTCCAGTTTCCTGTTCTTCCTCATTTCCATGAGGAGATTTCTAATAATCTGACACTAACTGAGATTATCAGGGCCCTGTTTCTCCCTATCAGTCTTCAGGATCTCAAGTAGCACAATAAAATACCTAAGAAAATGTATCTTCAGGAAGGAAGCTAGAACTTCTTTGTGAAATGGCATTTCAATCTTTAAAACCATGCAGATTGCTTTGTCTAAAGGAAGAAATCTAAAATACCATGATGAAAATGGATTTTGTACTATCTGAGATTTTTGAGGTGAGGTTGGTTTTATCTAGAATATTCATACAATATTAATGAAAAGTGTTAACGCTGAGGGGAACGGCCCATGAAATGTACATTTCACAGTGTTATAACGTACTGCACTCAGCAAAAGGCGTATACTCAAAGAAAAATCAAAGTCCTAGTGGAATAAACATGCTCACAGGACTCTGCTTTTTAAATGATGGGCACAAGAAAAAAAATAGTCGTGAGAAAGAATGTACTACTTGTGATAATGTTATCCAAGAGATGACCGATGAATACAATTAGCACCTGCTTTCTGAGATACTTATTCTTCAACCTCTTAAATAGGTAAAAAACAGTTTTGTATACAAATATGTTGTACAAATGAGTACAATGCCATTGACAAAATTTTATATTTAGAAAGAAATATGTTGACTACCCCATATAACTCATCAAAAATATATCAGGACATTTTATGAGTTACAATTAAATGTATTGCTTCCAAATTAGTATCTAAAGCACATTACTGTATTTACTCCACTATGGAAAGAAATAAATACTTGAATCCAAAATAATTGGGGAAATACATTTATTTTAATATATATTATAGGCAGCATAAATATGAACTAACTTCCATTGATATATGGTTAGTTAAAATAAAAAATATACAGAAAAATAGTTTTTTCATGTGGAAGAAATCAGCTTTCTGTTCTACATTCATGAATCAGAAACAAGACTATCACAATTTTTTAAATTTTTTCCAGCTATTAGAATATCTGTGGATGTTAGGATTTCTTTATTTTGGTGCAAGAGTAGATATTTTACTAAGTTGGTGCTATAAATGGTCACTTGAACATTACTGATTCACAAATAAATTTAGAAGTCACCTATACTATAAAGAGAAGCCATGAAAAACATCAATTATAGATTTTTTCCCAACAGGTTTATGTTCATCTGTAGCATATTTATTGTATGATCAGCAAGATGATTAACATTTCTAAAATAGTTCAGTAATATACGAAAAAATTTTGCAGCCTTATTAGGAGACCATTGTGCTCTGAATCCGGCACATTTGGTGTAACACCTCATTCAAATGGAAAAGCCCTAGGTCCTTCATCATACAGCCTTTAATACAACTGTAATACAAACAATGATCTTAAGCTTCTTAGTATTGTCTATGCATTGATTTCCATATTTGCTTCTAAGACTCATTGGCATAATTCTATAGATATACAATTTTTGTTGTTACTGCTGTTTTTATTACTAAGTGTAAGACCTGCAGTTATTCCTTTATGTATCATTCAACAAGCCTACGTCCTTGTTGAATCTCTGTTCTGTAAACCTGTGATTCCCAAACTCTCGAATGCATCAGAATCACTCCAAAAGCTTCTTATAACAGATTACTGTACTTGCCACCAGAGTTTCAGATTAAGCAGCGGCCCAAGAATTTACATTTCTAAGAAGTTCTCATATGACGCTGCTGCTGCTGGTCCAGAAATATTTATTAAAATATTCAAAGGAGTTCAACTAAAAGCTACCCCAAGGTTTAATCCTTTAGTCTAGTTGGTAAACTTGTTTCTAATCCACACAGCTGTTCTTGCATCCAGGAAATTTAATCTATTCTGAAGTGACATAAATATATTTAATAATACTTTTTAAAAATCTAAATAGAATGCTTTATCAAAACTTTTCTTTAATTGTGTACTTTTAAATATTCCTGGTCAATAAAGGTAGAAATATCATCATTACTTATTACATCGTTTTGTAAATTTATAATAACACCAATATTTTGATCAGTGTAACTCAAATATGAAATGAGTTTAAAGACACTTTTTGTCATGGTCATTTTTACTAAGAAATGTGTAAAAAAGAACAGAAGTGGGGCCGGCCCCTCGGCCTTGTGGTTAAGTTCGGTGCACTCCACTTCAGCAACCAGGTTAGGTTCCCAGGCACAGACCTACAACACTCAGCGGTGGCCATGCTGTGGCAGAGACCCCCACACAAAATAAAGGAAGGTTGGCACAGATGTTAGCTCAGGGCAAATCTTCCTCAAGCAAAAAGGGGAAGATGGGCAACAGATGTTAGCTCAGGGCAAATCTTCCTCAGCAAAAAAAAAAAAAAAAAAAAAAGCTGAAGAACAGAAGTAAAAGCATGTTATAATTACAATTTTTAAAGCATTTTTGTATTTGTCCAGTTATAAAAAGCAGGAATAAAAATATGTATCAAAGTAACATGGCCTAGCTTTAACTCCACATAATTTCAATTTTTGTGCCCCAAACCATTCTCTATTTTCTTTCATATTATTTCTATGGTCAACTACAATAAATATAATTGGTCTTCAAGTCTTATCAATACTTTGTAACTTCTCCCAAGGATAAATTCTTCATTAACTTTAGTTTTTTTAAATATGACAGTTATCTTTGTTGTCGAGGTTAAAATATACATTATTCAATGGGGAATTTACCTTTCTTCAACTGCTACAAAATTATGGTAGGAGGAACTGGTTGCCATAAATTAATAGAACATCAGTTTAAAGGTTAAAGCTTTCTACTGGCTAAATGTTGCTTACATTCTTTGAGTGATTAAATTGAGTATCTTCTCCCTAATTTGAAGAGTCGCATCTCATTGTAGTATTGTTTGACATAAATAGTGTGTGAGTGTGTGTGTGTGTGTGTGTGTACTTTTGAGTGAGAAATTTTATATGGTGAAGGTTAAATAAATTCAGATACTCATTGCCTTATTTAACTAAAGCAGCTATTGAGTGAATTTTCAAAATGTTGTTGCTATGCCAATATCAGTTCTTACATTTAATACACAATGCTAATTTTATCACATAGTGATATCAATTTTAAAGAGACATTCTTCCACCATACACTCCTTCATTTATTAGATGTGTATTTGATACTCACCTTGTGGCAGGGACTGCATTAGAGATGCATGGATGAGCAATGAGTTCTTTCTAGCATAAGCTAGAGTTTTTGGACATATCCTTACACCCTTTGTTGTTGTCTTTTTTTTTTTTTTTTAAATGTATCCAGTTAATTGCTGAGTCCTTATTAGGACTTTAGAGGACTTTTATTCATCTGAATGAAGCTGTACTACTTAAAATAATTTTAGAATGTCGTTTCTGGAAATATCTTCAGAGTTGCGACACTTTATTCTGGATATTCTAAAAAGGCAAGAAAATATCTATCTTTGTGGATTCATAGCAGACATTCTCTTTTAAAGGATACCTCTCCTCCTCATTCACACCACCTGCTGAATAATGACTGCCTCTTGGCACAGCTGGATTTGATTTGATTAGGCTGGACACTTTACCCAAGCAAATCAACCAAACTTTGTTCCCTTGGAATTTTGATTCAGGAAACTTCTGAGAAATAATAATAATCACCCGAAATTTTCACCTGAATTATAAGTTCGAAAGTACAGAAAATGGAATTAATTAGAGGAGTAATAGAAGACAGCTGGTTTTGTTTACCAAGAAGAGAGGAATACAGCAGATGCACAGGAGAGACGACGTAGCTCCAGGGGGAATGGTAGGAACCATTAGGATGCTGATATCTAATTCCAGACACCCCTTCTTGACTTAAGGGGGTTTATGTTTTCCTTGAAATTAAAAGTTTCTTGACTGTAACAGAAATGATTTTGTTTCCTGAAAACAGCTTCAAATAATGTGAAAAAAATTGTGTGAAACACAAATTTAGTAATCTAACAGTTTTTGGTCCAAATAACCTATCAGATTATAAATTAAGAGATCTTTTATACACTCAGGTAAAATATCTTGAATATTGCTGTCATTCAGATGAATGAAAAAAAAATAGATTCTAATGTATTTTAATGATTCTCTTTTGATTTCTAAACAGAAAGAGGAGCCGCAACATATTTTGAGAAATGGCTTCATTATTAAAATAACTTCAGATTTCACTCAAAATGACAATAACCCATTCTCATATTTTGGAATGCCCTTTAAATCACACAAAACTTATTGGTCTAATGATCCTTGTCCATATGCAGTCTCCCAGGATTTGTTCTTACCCATTTTCAGCTGTTAATTATGGGTAACTCAAGAGCAAATGTATTATGCTCTAGAGTGTAAAGGTAAAATATTTTGAATCAAAGGGCATTCACCATGAAATTTTTCATGGTAAGAAATGTTTATAATCTTTTTCAAAAGAATATATTAAAAGTTGCTGAGTTTCCACCACCTGTCCCTGACAGCTATCTCAGTGTAAGCAATACATCACAGGGTGATGGCAATCTGATGATGTATTGGAACTATACATCATTGTGGTGACGGCGCTTTAATGACAGATGAGTAATACATCTTCAGGTAAAGCTCTCAAATTTAGGCCTGCTTGGAAAATAGAGCTTCTGGAAGAAGAAAACATCTTATCAACTTTATAAATGAATGCATGTAATAAAACATAGTTTGCTAAATCAGAGGGCTGTAAGTTTGGATGCAAAATTAAGATATCTTTTCATGCCCATAACTTTTTTTCTTAACATGTTTATTGCAAGTCAAAAATGCCTTTTCCATTAAAAAGGGTTCCCACTTATTTTTGTCTTCTTTACACTTCATTTATTCATCATTTCAACATGTATCTTTATGTATTTCTTTTGCATTTTTTCTTTGGAACTGGAAGAAATTTCCTTTTAGCTTAGAATCTTTAGAACCAATGACACTCTTCTTGCTGTTAAAAACTCTCTAACTGTGTACACGTGGGGATATTATTTGTCAATTTATTTCTAATTTTTCTCTTTAATAAACTGCTCAAAAACACATGTTCTTGGGGTTTTATTTCCTTCAAGAGCTGAATTTTTTTTTCTTTACATGGATATGAAGAGCAGTAATCTTTTACCTGTTATACTCATTAAGGGGAAAAATCAAAAAAATCTTTGGAAAAGACTTTATCAATATTCTGCATTTTTAATAAAGATTATTATCTTCTATCTACACTAAAAAGTAAAAGTTATAACTGCGGGTCCTCTAGGACTAGTTCAACTGACTCCATCTTCTCAACAGAATAATTAAGAAATGTTTTTCAGGATGTGAGAGTGCCCCCTTATCCAGTTAAGGCCAACTGAGATCACCAACCCAACAACTGGGCCTGCGCAAATGCCCAATAAGTGACGTTTTTGATGTCAAGGAGCTAAAACTCCACCTTCAGATCATGGTAACGCTGCCATTTTGTGAACATGCATCCTATGAAGAGGCAGGAAGCTTGACTACTTGCAGAGATCATCAATTACCTCACCTCTCCTTACCTCCTATCTCCACACTTCAGACCACCCTGCCCTTCCTGCCATAAATTGTGCCCCAAGCCCTGGATAAGGGAGACCAATCTGAGGGTACGTGCTCCCTGTCTTTCTGCATTTTGATCTTGCAGAATAAAGCTGATTTCTTTCCCCAAAAGCTGATGCCATAATAATTGGCTTTTTTTTATCTGCATCAGGTAGGAGAATCCCATTTGTGCGGCAACAAAAGGACATTTACATTACACAATCTTTAAAATTGTTAAACCATTATAGACTGTTGAAGTATATATTTAATTTTGAAACTTAGGGGGAAAAAATCCTAAAGGATGCATTTTATACATGTAAATTACAGTCATAATCCCCGACAATACATAACAGGACTTGAAAAAGGTAATAAAATGTGTTTTTTAACCAAAATATTATAATCAGACTGTCTATAAAAGGTAAAATGACAGTTATGATGTGTGTCATATGCCTAGATCTATGTGTGACATGTTGGAAATGTTCAGTGTCTCACATTGTGACTCTTACCCCAGGTTTGCCTCTGTCATTATTAGCATAGGTAATTACCCAAAATGAAAACTAAGATCAGATTATTCTGTTCACCTGCTATAGGAAATAATCCATAACCTGGGTCCAGAATTAGAAGCTGAATTTATTTGGCTTTTTCCTTTATTCTAAGTTAGATCTCAGGATTATATATAAATTTTTCCTCTGTTTTTAGTAAATTGTTTTTGAAGAAGAGAAAATATATCCAAAAGATGCATGGAATATGAAACACAGTGCTAGCTAAGCTGTTTTCAAATAAAAGAGCAGAAGAATGAAGTGGTAAATTGCTTGTGAGCGAATCTTGTTGAGATGACAGGAAAATCAGAAATATGGTCTTCTGTGGCAGTCAGATCTGGATTCCAATTTCAGCTCTGAGACATCTCAGCTGGGTGATTATGGCATGACACTTAATTATTTGAGTTTCAAGCTGATCTTCTAATAAATTTGCAGATATCATACACCTCTGGATGGGATATTGTGAGAATTAAATTAGAAAATGTATGTGAAAGAGGGCCTGGTATATTTTAGACACTCAATAAATAAAAATTATAGATTAGAGTTAAACAGATAACTCTTTAAACAGACTCTTCTTTGAATTAAAAAAATGTATTTTGCAGTACATTAAAAAAATACCAAGAAGAATAACTACTATGGTAGAACTTAACCAAACGACAAGAAACAAAAGAAATCTAATACATTTAATATCTCAAAATATGTCTTTTTATTTTTTCAATTTAGACTCAGACTTGCTCTGTTGAATCAGGCCTTTGGTCCATCAATTTTAACATCATAAGATGCAACTTTTTTTTTTCTTTTTTTGGGGTGGGGAGTACATTTCTCTTTCATCGTATCCCTAAAATGTGAGAAAATATTTAAGTAAATATTCCTTTGGTTGTAAGATAATGTATTTTGTGAAATACAGGTTCAGACAAATACTGGGTGCTTCATGACGGGCTGACATGCAAAATTGAAAGAGTGAAAAATAGCCTCTTAGGCTCCATTGCTGGGGCTGCATGCTTCCTGCATGTGTTTTGTTTTATCCACATAAGAAACAGATTTCTCTGCATCCCTGGACACCTGGTAGAAGATGACTATCTCAAATCATCTCATTTTGAATGAGACCTGCAGAGAGAGATTAGCATCTTTACCTTTCAATTTAAGATTCCTTAAAAGAGAATTTGATTGACCTAGCTTGGGTCAGTGTGAACACTTCACTCATCCACTCAGCCTTTGTTCTAGATTGAATTGAACAGACAGAACTATCAAAGTCAATATCCTTGGCTAATAAATAAATACTCTTACCCTAAGAAAAAAATAACTTTTCCTCTACTCTGCTAGGGTCTTGATTGAGAACTCACTGTAATAAAAAAGACAGATTAACAGGAAAAAAATAAACAGAAGTTCAATAACATGCGTACATGGGAGACACCCAGGAAAACTGAGGAACTCCCTGAAATGGCCCAAGCCACCACCTTAAATACCATCTTCAGTTAAAGACAAAAGAAAGATGCTGGGGAGGGTGGTATGGTTGCTATGCAGCTTTAAGTTTAAGCTTTCTCCATTGACAAGAGTTTCTAGAGATTTAGTCTTCCTCCTCTTCCTGGTCCAGGGAGGGAGACACCCTTACAAATGGAGATCTCCCTCATAACGGAAATGTCTCTTACGAAAGGGTAACTACCGCTAGGCTTTCAGAGCTTCTCCTGTGTCTTCTGTTTCTTAAAAACAACCAGCTCAAGGTAACCCTTATGCCAAAGAGACATATTTGGGGATGGCAAGTTGTGCTCCTCTTCAACCTAAAGTTGAGAAATGTTGTTAGACAAAGGAATTCCTAGGCTGAGATAATTTATCAATCGTTTCACTGCACTATCCATGCACGTTTTCCTTAAATAGGAGTCACTCTGTAGTGTTTAAAAATCTGTCTGAATTGTTGAGTGATGCAAAGAAACACAATATTATGCTGCATTAATATTTAAAGAGTTCACATAATCTAAGCTATGATCAAGCTAATCAAAAATAAACATAGAGGGGCTGGCCTGGTGGCGCAGTGGTTAAGTTCGCGCACTCTGCTGTGGCGGCCCGGGGTTCGCAGTTTCGGATCCCGGGCGTGCACCAATGCACCGATTGTCAAGCCATGCTGTGGCAGCGTCCATATAAAGTAGAGAAAGATGGGTACAGATGTTATCCCGGGGCCAATCTTCCTCAGCAAAAAGAGGAGGATTGTCAACGGATGTTAGCTCAGGGCTAATCTTCCTCACACACGTGAAAAATAAACAAATAAACAGAAAAACAACTTATTTGATGTTGCCAACCTTCTACAAAGTATAAGAAAGAAGTGATTTACAATAAGCCCATTCTTGTAGCCATTGTCACCAGATAAACTAATAAAGTATATGATGTACAAATTATAAATAAACACTTTTGTGGAAATAAATATTTCTGTGAAGTGTCTAAATGCAAAATAATGAACAAATAAAAGGTACCATTTGTTGACAAAAGAAAGTAACAATGCACAACTCAGTATGCTTTCTGTAGAACGCAGAACTCTGTAGGAGTCATTAATAAAGGAAAATAAAATCCTGATAAAGCAAGTCATTTTGCATAAGTTGAATTTAAATAATTTAATACTTTAACTCTAAAAGGCATATAAAATTGTGAGATGTGGCCAAGAGATAAAAGTGTGTGCATGTATCCATACACTAATTCTTTAGGCCTTGATTTCATTGGACCCTGGTGGCTTTTTCCCTTACTTTTAAATTTTTAAGAACAAAAATGTGTGATATATATTTGCAGTTTTGGAATATAATTCAAATCCCTAGTAACTTGAGAAAGAACATTAAGATAACACAACTCTATTTATAGGATGGCAAATTAATAAAGGGTATATTTGGGTATTTGTGATAATAAATTTAACAGCTATTAAGCAAAAAAAATTGAGATTTTTAAGTCACTATGAAATACAGTAATTTGCTTACTCAATTGCCTGATATTTTCTCAAAATTCCAGAATGCATTATAAAGTTTTGTAAATTTTGATATTATATATGCAAAAAGTATATAATTAAGGATCATGCATTATTACATAAATACAAATGTCTTTTATATAAAGGCTCTCTATCATTTAGCAATATAAAATATAATAAAATTCATAAAACATAACAGTTAGTTAAAATCAACAATGAGAAGTTCCTTTTAATAAAATTCATTATGAAGAAATTTAATTTTGTAAAAAATTGCATATTACTAAAGGTCAAAAATGTACTATAAACACAAAAAGTACTCTACTTTGTCATCATATTCTTCAACTTGTTCTTTTGTTAAATGAATGAATGGAAAACATATTATTTTAGTTCTTCTTCACTATTAAACTCTTGCCCAGTTTTTTCATTGTTGTGGTAGGCTGAGTAATGGCCCCATAAAAGATGTCCACGTCTTAATCTCTAGAACCTGGGAATGTTACCCTATATGGCAAAGATGTTGCAGATGTTACATTAAGGATCTTGATATGAGACGATTTTCCTGGATTATTTTGTGGAATCAAAATGCAATTACCAGTGTCCTTATAACAAGGAGGCAGAAGGAGATTTCATACATAAGGGTAGAAGGCAATGTAACAGGTGGGCAGAGATTGAAGTTTTGCAATCAAAAGTTGATGAATAAATGAAAAGCAATTAGAGTATATGGGGAAGCCATTTGGTTTAAAACTAATTCCACCTGACCTTGTTTTTCAAAAAGGGCCTGATATGGCCTGTTAAGCATGCACCATACATCCACTTTAAATACTTAAAATGTCCCAAAGACAAGAATGATGCCCCTAAAGATAGGGATGTAACCTCCCCCTTATCGGCCTTTCCTTTAGGATAAGCATCTCTCCCTAAACTAAGGATTCATTACTGACCTACTGTGCTCACCTTGTGACCACTGACCTTCTGACCCCCAACCTGCTGTGTTTACCAAACTGCTGTGCCTGCAAAGCAATCTCGTGACTATTGTAAAAGGTATCTTCCTATCGTATGTGATATATGCTCTTTGTTCCAAGACAGTATATAACCACTTTGTACGCCCTACTTCTATGGTGCCCTTCCTTCCTTTGGGAAGGAAGGCCCCAGGCTAGTCCTCAGATCTGGCTCATAATAAACTCACCCCAATTTTGATTTATAGATTGATTACAGATTATTTGCATTGACAAAGCTAAAGAATGCTGGCAGCAACCTGAAGCTGAAAGAAGCAAGGGATAGATTCTCCCCTAGAGCCTCCAAAGGGAGTGTGGCTGTGCTGGCACCTTGTTCTTGATATCAGCACTGTGTTGTATTCTGACTTTAGGACTTTTTACATATACAATTCACTTGACGATGTTGATTTATCATAGTCGATTTATCATCTCTCACAAACTCCCTATTGCATTGTAGACTCCAAAAAGGAGTCTAGGAGCACATCTTAAAGCTCATCTGCCACTTCTCTCAACATGAATCCAACCTCATTTGTTTCTTTAGTTTATTTTCATCACTTGGCATTCCTTTATCCTCAAAGAAATGAATGTCATTTAAAATCTACAAACTTTAAACCTCCTCCCTTTCTCTTTAAAATTACATGTGAAAAATCTAAAAAAGAATAACCCTAGTAACAATTTCACTCCTTATACCTTTCTAGTCAAAGATTCTTTTATTGAATCCTATATGCTGCTGATTACTTTTAGACAATCTCCCAAACATGGGGGAAAATTTCATTGCCATTTTTATAGTTACTCAATTCTGGAAAGAGCCAATTTTGGTGGTGAGAAGAAAGTCAACCTGTGAATAAATTAATACTTACTCATCTGTTTAGTAGTCTTTCTCTTTTTCTATGTTTAATAGATTAACGTATTTTGTAACACTTTTCAAATACTTTTATAAATCAAGGTTTTGTTTAATATAATAGGGACCTCTCAACTAAGCCAATATTCATGGACATATATATTCAATTTCATTTTATCCAAGGTACTTAGTAAGTAGATTGATACCTCTGAAAAAGAATATTAATATTAAATTATAAATAGCAAGCATCTCCCTATTAATGGAATGAAAAGCTGTAGATAGTTGTAAATTTAAAAACTCAATGAGCATTATTTTCTTTACAATAATATGAATTGAAAAGAAGTATGGTGCATTTACCTTGAAAGGATGTTATGCACTTACATTCAAAGATATGGTGTATTTATTGTCAAAGATGAAATTTCCTTTACCAAATATTTACTTTAGATTCGTTTGTATGAAGAACGGCTTCTCTGTAGCTACTATGTTTGTATAAGGAGTAAGAGGAATCCGTAGCCTTGAAATAAACTGATGTAAGAAATATTTATTCAGAGTCAGTTGTAATTTGTCTGTTATAATTCTTAATACATTGTGATTCTTCTATTCTGTAAGCTACCAACGAGATTATTATTTCTCAGCAATGGACCAATTTTAATAGTTATCAGGCACTTATTCAAATATTGCAGATCAGACTTTTTCCCCCCTGTTTACAAGCACCTTTCTTTATTCAAAGGAAATTGCTACTGGCATTTATCATTTGGGAAAGAAAAAAAGATTTAACTTATTGTTTTTTTTCTTAGGTATAACGCATCTTAGAGACTATGGTTACATGCACAAAACAATTAAATTGTTTAAACCAACATAACTAGCTTTCAGGCAAATTATCAAATCTACAATATAGATAAACATAATCCATATGCATTGGATGGGGAAGAACGTTAAGTTTACAACTACTTTCTTAGTGGGACTGGTAAAACAGGAAGAAAATCCTCTAGAAAATAGCTTCTGTTCTATACAAATAATCTTTCCTTGTTTTACAGATATTGTATTAATCATTTTAATATTTTGCAAAAGAATATCGCTCAGAAAATATAGCTAGAGGTACTACATAAACCTTCTAAGCCACTAGTAGATTTATTAGAAAAGATGTCTTTAGGAAGAAATCTGAGTTTTTTCTCCTCCAAATGTCGGGCATTATCTTAAGTGGCAAATCCATTACTTTTGCTTGCCTACTATGCACAAACTATGAAACAGAACATGGCATACAGCCTTTCAATTTATAATGCAGTCAAGAAATCTTATTTTATGTATATTTAATGTATATTTAAATTTACTTCACTTGAAATTGTTTATCTGTAGTGACATATCCTTATCCTATTCTAGATTATACTATCTGATACCTTCTATTGTTGTAAACAGGAAATGATATTAATCAAACAGCTTTCAGTAAATTTAATATTTATGGCTGTATGGTCCAACATAGTAGCCACAAGCTGCCTGTGGCTATTGAACATTTGAAATGTGACTAGTCATAATTGAGATGCATTGTAAGTGTAAAATACACACTAGATGGCAAATACTAAGTATGAAAAAAAAGGATGCAAAATATCTCAAGAATATCGTTTTATATTGATGACATGTTGAAATGATAGCATTTGAGATATTTTGGGTTAAATAAAACATTAAAATTAATTTCACCTTTTTTTTTTATTTTTTAATGTGGCTACTAGAAACTTACAATTATGTACATCACACTCATGTTTCTGTTGAATGGAGCCATTATAAATCATTAAGCAGTTTACAAAATATATGCAAAGAAAAAGTCCTATTTAATCAGCTATAACAAGGAAATCAAAATTCACTGAGGTTAATTGGCTTGGTTAGCTCACCTAACTCAAAAGTAATCTTCTGCCTCCAAGTTCTTTTTTTATTTCCCAAAAACATTTGCAAGTTGCTCAGCTTGAACATTGCTTAGGCAACAGATGGCAAGAGTCGAAGGCCTGATCATTAAACTGTTTCTTTTTTTTTAACTTTAAAAATTTTTTATATTTTCACAAAGTATTATTCATGATCTGGTTTACTAATAAATCAACTCAAAAAAGCTAAATATAAATGAAATTAACATTAAAAACGAGTATTATTTATTGTTCTGGCTGTTGGTAACATGGGTATTTTTGCACTTTCTGAAAACTTTATTGAGCTATTTATTCATGTTTTTTGTTGTGGTCTATATTTGTGTACACCTTTTGGGAGTTTGCTAACATATTCATGGTCTTAGTTTGAGAATCTGAAAAACTATAAAATTTGTAATCATGATATTCCTTTGATGAAGTTACACAATGTTGTTTTCCCATTGACATATTAAAGAATTTAACTCAAGGTAATTTGGAACTCATAAATTAACAACAAAAGGTAAACATGAAAAAGTCCAATTTGGGTGCTAAGTGTCTACACTCAATATATTTTTAAGAAGGTGTAGCAAAAACATAGCACAAAATGGCAGGGCAAAATATTTGTTTACAAAAGTGTACAGAAGTTGATTTGGTAAAATTGGGAAAAAATAATATAAATAATAGTAAAAATATTTTGAAATATACGACAATATCTTCAAATTTTTTATTTTATTACTAAATTTTCTAAGTGTGATTCATACATGTTTATTTTAAGTTCACATTATAATTTGTATTAAATTTATCTAATACTCGTATGTAAATTTCAAATTTGATTAAATTCTTTAGGAAAACAAGCTCAAATTCCAATGACATTAAAAATTAATACATATGGTTCTATTGACGGAATTTTATGTAATCATCTGCTGTCATTATTGTAAAAGTGTGTTGGATTAACACAAAATCGTGGATTTTGAAGTCATCCTTAAAGTTATTTTATTTCAATCATACTTTACTTACTAATCAATTGATTTGAAATAGGCAGGAAGCTAGATATAAGTTGGGAGCACTGTTACTCCACCAGGTGCAGCGACCTAATGACCTGGTGGCAGCTCTTCTGATGTGCAACACTCCCCCAACCCTGACCAAGAGTAGCCCCAAGCCTCATTATGCCCTCATTTGCATTGCAATTTTGACGCCTCTTGAGGGAGATCACCGCCATGACAGTTCTGGAGATATCTGTGTAAGGAAAAAATCTCTCCCTCCCGACGTGGGGGTAGAGACAATTCCCTGATTGGCCCACATTCCAAGACCCTCTCCCACCCCCAGGGACCCCACCTTGCAAAGCCACCAACCATCACCATTTTGGGGCAGTTGCTCCCCTGGAGCCTGCCTGCTCCTCCCCTTGGGGCTGTACTTTCACTTTGCTAATAAATCCTCCTCTGTTAAAACTTCCGCTGCGTGTCTGCTCTCAAATTCCTTTGTGTCTATGGATCGACCAAGAACCTGGGACCCCACCACACCAATCCGACTGGTGTTGGTGACAGATTGATCGACAGTCTGGAGAAAATCATAAACAGCGATATGTCTCATTGTTTTGGGATGAAGTCAGTGAAGAATGAATTATAAAATTAAAGCAGTGTGCCTCTCCTTAGTCATACTTAGTGCAGAGGTTGTCTAATCTGTCAGAGTATTATCAGTCTAACATGCTAAATACAGTGACCAATCTAAACTAATCTATTTCTTCACTAATATTCTCTATTAAAAAATAGAATTCATAATTGGACTTGAGAGGTTAGACTAAAATATAATGTCTTAATTTTGATTTAGGCATTAGTCATTAAAGTATAGAAGATGAAAAAAAATTTAGTTTTCATATGGTTAGTAAAAATTAGTTTTTTAAAATTTTTGTTTATTTTGGTAAGTAATGTTAGGTAATTGAATTTTCACTTTCTGCTCAAGCTCCATTTTATTTGCCAATGTGGAAAAAAGAAAAAAAATGTATCTGTATATAAAACTCATTCCTTCCTCAGATCAGTATTTTAAAATGCTCCAAATAGATTCCTTACTAAGCCAGACAAAAGACTATTCAAATTGGTTTCATATGGACCAGAAATAGAGATTTTCATGGTAGTTCCCAGGATGATCCTTCTATTTAAGACTTTTTGTCGGGAGATGGGGGGTGGGGCAAAAGACAGAGGTAAGGCCTTCGTTAGAGATGGTTTCTGGAAGGTATAGGTTTTGTAAGCCTCATCTTCAGATGTCAGCATGGTAGTCAAAGTCCAGTGGATCTTTCAGGAGTCATCTCAACAGGAAGTCAAATACTCCAGACAAGGGACCTTAATATGTTCTAAGTCTGTTTAAAGATTTATGTTCTTATATATGTTAGTTTTAACTTTCTTTGTTTATTTCTCCTTAATGACTTGAAATTAAATACTGAAAATGCAAAGACTTGTAGTTTTCCTAAGGAATTGAGAACCTTGGGAGATGACATTCACTTCACAGCCAATTAAGGAAAAAAGAGAAAGCTGTTGAAGTAAATATGGTAGTTTGGAACATTATTCAAATGGTGGGGTAGTTTACTACTTAAAAAAATAAAATTGCTATAAAGAGGGTAATATTTCGATGCCTGTGGAAGTTACATCTTATCTATACCTTGCTTTGCATTAATTAGCGTTTGAAGTAGCTTTATAATGTCTGACCATTCTAGAAGGTCAATACCTTAATACTTGACATTCTATGGGAAAAATCTAAATGCAAGAGTTTGTTAATTAACAAAATTGACCTTAGAGGTATCTTGTCATTGGTGAAATGAATGGATTCAAAACAAAGTGTTGTTGAAGAAGATTATTGAGGTCCCACCATTCTTCAGTGGATGAGATAGATAACAGCAGACAAGCTCAGCGGTGTAACACTGTTGGGAGTTGTGATAGCAATCAAGGTCAAGAGCACCACTGAGTCTACTACTTGCCACTTCAGAGAGGACCCTGTTGCCTAAAATATCAGGATATAGTTGTACTTGCCTATTCATCTCATGCAACGGTGAAGGTTAGTGTTTTCCAGGGCAGAGAATGGGGCTCCCCAAAACAGCAAAGGAGTCTGTGTGATTGTTTCTGTGTCTGTTTGTTTACAATAAATGTTTCCACTTTGGGGCAGAATTTGGATCTAAGACTTCCTTTCCTTACATCGGAACATTTTTTGAATAGGTGAATCAGTTCAGGTCATTTTGTAACATATTGTGTATTGGGCTGAATGCCGGCCGAGCAAGTGAAGGTAAAGAGGAATAGTACTTATTCTCAAGAAGTTTACCATTCAGCCTCAACTGCTGGTTTTTTTCTTTTTTTTAAATATCCTTCTACGTACCTAGTGGTATAAGCAGGTGCTAGAGATATCCTGATGAATTATCTAGACGAAAGACACTTTTACTTTTTGTAATGAAGTCGTTCATTGTATTACTTTACAAAACACCCATCGTAATATCTCTCAGAACTAACTACTGATAACAGAATTTCACAAGCAGTGTAGTGAACAGTATAGATACTTAATGTTAATATTAGTAATTCATTTCCATTACTATTGTCACAATAAAAAGTGTATTAATTTCAGAAATATATAAATTTTGATCCTCCAAACTAGGCATTGTACTTGATATTCAAATATTTAATACTTACAAGTACTTAGAAAAATTAGATATGAATAAGAGACTTTGGAGTTTTATTTCCTAGTAGAGGCTGCTTTTTTCTTCTAAATCACCATAAGCAAGTGCATTAACTTCTACAACATGCATTATTCCTTTCTATGAAATGGCAAATGACATTGGAAATAATTACCTTTTGGTTGCCAGAAGTTTGAGGTAACTCTTTAGCTAGAACCTTTTTTTTTTTAAGTGTACATATATTAAGAAGTGAGCATAATAATGGATAGATCATAAAATGAACTCCACTGATTTGTATTAGTTGGTAAACAGATCAGTCTAAATTAGTGACATGCCTAAAATGTAGGTGTATGACATTCAAATAGAATAAACTAAAGGCTATGTAAGAGAAAGAAAAGTACTTAAAGAAATGGCCTTAATAAATAAATATTTTAAATTAACATGTCAATAAATGGAATGTAAAAAGAGGGTTTTGTGTGCCATGTGTGCTGGCAAAGAATTTGGTTATATAAAATAACATCATCTCCCTTAACAGTCCTGTTTGCACGTATGTGTTTTTTGAACAGCTTGACTTCATCTGATAGTGATGATATTTTTCACCTTTGCTATTTCCCACTTTAATATGGAAATCTGTCTAGTTTTGCATTAGCTTACTTTCTATTACACACTTTTTTTGGTAACTTACTTAATGCATCCAGGCATATTTTCTGACTATAAACATAAGATACATCCCAGGGCAGGATGAGGTAAGAAGTGGCCGTCAGCTCAAAAATGGATTAAGGAATTCAAGCCATTGGCCCCTTATCTGAATATGCTACCTCTCTATGCACAGAGAAGTTCATACAGAGTCAAACTGATACTCCTGGAAATGTCAGCTTATTATCTTAGTCACATTATATGCAGCAGGATTGGGGTTTTGACTAAAAAAACAGACAAGTAATATTTCTGGTGACATTTCTAAAAGTGCTTCCAATCGATTCTCAGAATGACTTAAAGTGATCTTAGGTCCATCTCAAAGATGAGAATTGTAGGAAGTAAAGCTCTGCAACATCACTTCCCCAGACTTACGTTCTGACTAGTCACTGTTTTATTTGCTGTGGGTTGGAGTTGCCTTGAAAAATTAAGAAAGTTGTATGTAGAACCTTTATCAGAAATGTTAGAATAGTACACAGTTACCTTTAAAAAATTGTCAGACCGAAAGAATGAACCACAAAGAATTTACCAAAGCTGATTGATGAAATGAATTGACCCAAATAATACTAGCAAGTAATGGTGAAATATTGCTGAATTGCTTAGTTCCCAGTCTGTCAGTAACCAGCAGGTAAAACTTTGAAACTACACTGAAGTAACCAGTTTCAGCTTCCTCATCTATAAAATGAGGATAATAATAAAGCCTTTCTCATAGGACTGTTGTGACAATTAAATGAGATTGTCCACATAAAAATTCTTGACTCATCTATCACACATGGCTTAGATTTAGTAAATAGCAATCAGAAAATCTGATATCTAGATCCCATTTCAGCTGCTCACATTTTATGTGATTTAGATCACAATGTTTAACATGCTAATATGTTTCTTAATTATTCCTTAATTATTTAGCCACACCTTGATCATTTGTTAAGCTAATTTATTTGAGAGAGCTATCAGAATTCAGTAACTAAACGATAGTAGTGATTAATGCAGACTATTTCCCCTAAGTAATTGAAAACAACTCCATATGTGACATTTTCCTAGACTTTCATCATAAATACCAAAACATAGTATAAATTAATACTGTAGGTCACATGTATTACTCTGAATATCTAAAGGAAAAGTTTTAGAATTCCCCACAATCTATGGAGTGTAATTCAGGAAAACTAAGGAGTTATTATCTTCACTTGTACCTGCGGGGAAGAAGCTCTGTCTTGGACCAAAATAAGACATCTTTTTTCTTTGCTTTTGTTGCTGAACTTCCCAGTAGAAGTAGGAAGTAGAGTTTTTAGCTTTGTTTTGGTCCAGGTCTCAAGGTAATGATGAACATTCACACAATTTTCATTTGGTGAACATGTGCATGCATTGCAAAATATTACAGAAATAGAAGTAGGTACGTGTATAGTCAGTTCTAACGCAAATGCAATCATCTTGAGTAGATAATGCCAAATAATTTTTAAGGTATATTTATATTTATATGTTTGTTTTTGGGGGGATGGTTAATTTATGGTACCAATCATTTGTCTTTCCTACTTTAATCTATTAATGTAGCATAGTGGTACCTTAATAAACATACTAATGTTGAAAATGTCACAAAATCCTATGATAAAATTTGCTTAGACATTTGATTACTACTCTGATAAATTTGCTTTTTCTCAACATATAATATAAGCCTTTATAAAAATATGCATAGTTGAGTTTGTTCTACTATTTGACTTTGGCTTGTCTGCTTGTTAAGTTTTGTTATCAGGATTATATTAGTCTAGTTGAATGAACTGAGAATATTTCAGTTAGCGTATTAGTTTGAAATATTTGAAGAATATAATCTCTTTCTTTAATGCATGATGGAACTATGATCAATCTGGGCATAGATTTTTTTCCCCACTACCATTTAAATTAGATGTTTTCTGCTTGGTCATGAACAAATTTTGGCATTTATATTTTCCTAGAATCTAATCATTATAGTTTTCAAATATAATCATAGAAATGTGTATTAAAATCTCTTAAATGCTTAAAACTGATCAGTTTATAGAATTAGGTCTATATTATTTTTAATGATGTAGAGTCATGTTTTCTACTTTTTTGTTTCCTTATTTAACTTGATGAATTTTCACTATTTTTTGGCAGCTTTTATATGATTATTATGTAAAACCAGAAACTGATTTTTTTCTATAGTTTTAATATTTCATTTTATCTTTGTAATTTCATACTTTGGAGTTACTTTGATGTTTTCTTTACTTTTCTCCTTGTGTTAAAAACTTAGTAGAATCACTTTTCAAGTTTTATTCTAGTAAAATTTTGCTTCTATGTAATGTGATCCTAAAATGCCTTTACCGTATCCCATGGGTTTTGATATGCAGACCTGGTATTTTATGTCTGAATAATTTATAATCTCTAAATTTCTAACCTTATTCAAATTAAGTGAGTTATTCAAATTATACTTTTACTTTCTAAATGACAAGGACGTTAGTTAATTATATTTTATCATTATTTTCAAATTGTCTTGAATAATTTTCAATCTGTATCGCGTTTGTAATTTAGAATGTATTAAGGTATATTATTTCTTATTAGTTTTTGCTTTTCTTTTGTTCATTCATTTTTGTGTCATTTTGTTTCTAGGAATATCTGTTTTTTAATCAAAGAATTTAATTCATTTATATTAATTGTGATTAATGATATATATATATATATATATATATATATTTTTTTTTTTTTTTGCTGAGGAAGATTTGCCCTGAGCTAACATCCATGCCAATCTTCCTCTATTTTTTAGTAGACCAGCGTGGCATGGCCACTAACAGAACAGTGTAGATCCACAACCAGGAACCAGACCCAGGCCACTGAAGCAGAGTGTGCCAGACTTAACCACTAAGCCACCGGGCTGGCCCTGATTAATCATATATTTTGATTTATCTAGACTATAATTTATTTTTTGTTTATTGTAATCTCCTTTCTATAAATTTTCTGCCTTATTTGGCTTGGTTAAGTATTCTTTATTTTATACTTGTTTTGATTTTTTTCTTTATTTCTCTCCCACAGGGATGGTAAAGTTTTTACTTAAAGGGCCAAATAGTTATATTTTACATCTTTTTGGCCCACATATGGTCTGTGTCACATATTTTTCCTTTTTTTCTCCTTTGCAACCCTTTAAAATTGTAAAGATTATTGTTAGCTTGCCAGCCATAGTTTTCTAACTCCAACATCCCGTTTCTCTTCTTCTAGTGTTTACCTTTAAATACTTATGCTTAAACATTTTTCTTCCAAAATCTTTTTTTTTTTTTTTTTTAATTTTTTGTTTATTGCAGTAACATTGGTTTATAACATTGTAAAAATTTCAGGTGTACATCATTGTACTTCTATTTCTGCATGGACCACATCATGTTCACCACCAAAATACTAATTACAACCCATCACCACACACATGCACCGAATTATCCCTTTCACCCTCCTCCCTCCCCCCCTCCCCTCTGGCAACCACCAATCCAATCTCTGTCCCTATGTATCTGTCCATTGTTGTCACTATCTACTACTTAATGAAGGAAATCATACGGTATTTGACCTTCTCCCTCTGACTTATTTCACTTTGCATTATACCCTCAATGTCCATCCATGTTGTCACAAAGGGCTGGATTTCGTCGTTTCTTATGGCTGAGTAGTATTCCATTGTGTATATATACCACAGCTTCTTTATCCATTCGTCCCTTGATGGGCACTTAGGTTGCTTCCAAGTCTTGGCTATCGTGAATAAGGCTGCAATGAACACAGGGGTGCATGTACCTTTGCAAATTGGTGTTTTCAAGTTCTTTGGATAAATACCCAACAGTGGAATAGCTGGATCATATGGTAGTTCTATCGTTGATTTTTTGAGGAATCTCCATACTGTTTTCCATAGTGGCTGCACCAGTTTGCACTCCCACCAGCACTGTATGAGAGTTCCCTTCTCTCCACATCCTCTCCAACACATGTTGTTTCCTGTCTTGTTAATTATAGCCATTCTGACGGGCATGAGGTGATATCTCATTGTAGTTTTGATTTGCATTTCCCTGATAATTAGTGATTTTGAACATCTTTTCATGTGTCTGTTGGCCATCTGTATATCTTCTTTGGAGAAATGACTGTTCAGGTCTTTTGCCCATTTTTTAATTGGGTTGGTAGTTTTTTTGTTGTTGAGATGCATGAGTTCTTTATATATTTTGGAGATTAAGCCCTTATTAGATGTATGGTTTGCAGATATCTTCTCCCAATTGTTAGGTTGTCTTTTCGTTTTGTTGATGGTTTCCTTTGCTGTGCAGAAGCTTTTTAGTTTGATGTAGTCCCATTTGTTTATTTTTTCTATTGTTTCTCTTGCCCGGTCAGATGTGGTGTTTGAAAAGATGTTGCTAAGACCGATGTCGAAGAGCGTACTGCCTATGTTTTCTTCTAGAACTTTCACAGTTTCAGGTCTTACATTCAAGTCTTTAATCCATTTGGAGTTAATTTTTGTGTATGGTGTAAGGTAAGGATCTACTTTCATTTTTTTGCATATGGCTATCCAGTTTTCCCAACACCATTCGTTGAAGAGACTTTCTTTTCCCCATTGTATGTTCTTGGCTCCTTTGTCAAAGATTAGCTGTCCATAGATGTGTGGGTTTATTTCTAGACTTTCGATTCTATTCCACTGATCTGTGTGTCTGTTTTTGTGCCAGTACCATGCTGTTTTGGTTACTATAGCTTTGTAGTATATTTTGAAGTCAGAGAGTGTGATACCTCCAGCTTTGTTCTTTTTTCTCAGGATTCCTTTAGCTATTCGGGGTCTTTTGTTGTTCCATATAAATTTTAGAATTCTTTGTTCTATTTCTGTGAAAAATGTTGTTGGAACTTTGATAGGGATTGCATTGAATCTATAGATGGCTTTAGGAAGTATGGACATCTTAACTATGTTAATTCTTCCAATCCAAGAGCACGGAATATCTTTCCATTTCTTTGTGTCTTCTTCAATTTCTTTCAGAAATGTTTTATAGTTTTCGGTGTACAGATCTTTCACCTCTTTGGTTAAGTTTATTCCTAGGTATTTAATTCTTTTTGTTGCAATTGTAACTGGGATGGTATTCTTAATTTCTCTTTCTGCTACTTCGTTGTTAGTGTACAGAAATGCAACTGATTTTTGTATGTTGATTTTGTATCCTGCAACTTTACCATATTCGTTTATTACTTCTAAAAGTTTTCTGGTGGATTCTTTAGGGTTTTCTATAGATAAAATCATGTCATCTGCAAATAGTGACAGTTTCACTTCTTCCTTTCCAATTTGGATCCCTTTTATTTCTTTCTCTTGCCTGATTGCTCTGCCTAGGACTTCCAATACTATGTTAAATAGGAGTGGTGACAGTGGGCATCCTTGTCTGGTTCCTGTTCTTAGAGGGATAGCTTTCAGTTTTTCACCATTGAGGATGATATTAGCTGTGGGTTTCTCATATATGGTCTTTATTATGTTGAGGTACTTTCCTTCTATACCCATTTTATTCAGAGTTTTTATCATAAATGGATGCTGGATCTTGTCAAATGCTTTCTCTGCATCTATTGAGATGATCATGTGATTTTTGTTCTTCATTTTATTAATGTGGTGTATTACGTTGATTGATTTGCGAATGTTAAACCATCCCTGCATACCTGGAATAAATCCCACTTGATCATGGTGTATAATCTTTTTAACGTATTGTTGTATGCGATTTGCTAGTATTTTGTTGAGGATTTTCACATCGATGTTCTTCAGTGATATTGGCCTGTAATTTTCTTTTTTTTTTCTCCTTTGCAACCCTTTAAAATTGTAAAGATTATTGTTAGCTTGCCAGCCATAGTTTTCTAACTCCAACATCCCGTTTCTCTTCTTCTAGTGTTTACCTTTAAATACTTATGCTTAAACATTTTTCTTCCAAAATCTATAGTGATAAATTATCTCTCTACTCTTTACAAAAGTGTAAGAACCTTGACAATCTTTATACCTTCCATTCCTCTCTCCACCTCTCTAAATTCCATTTGAGATCATCTAGGGGTTTAGCATCCAGATTGTTGTAAATTACACGGTATATTTTATTTATATACCAATATACATGTTTATTGTGTAAATATTTATTATACAGCACTTTATAGTCCAAGCACTATTCTAAGTGCCTTAGAGGTATTAACTCATTTCATTTTCAAAATAATCTGTTGATTTGATTGCTTTACTGCCATTTTACAAATGAGCAAATGAGAGACACAAAGAAGTTACATGATTCACTCAATGTCAAACAGCTATTGGGTAGTAGAACCAGAATTCAAATCCAATCTGACCAGCTTCAAAGTACATGCCCTTAACCATTTAAATTTAACTATAGTCATGGGCTACGTAACAACCATTTTGGTCAATGACAGACTGCATATAAGAAGTTGGTCCCATAAGATTAATACCATACAGCCTAGATGTGTAGTAGGCTATACCACACAGGTGGGTGTAAGTACACTCTATGATGTTCACACAACAATGAAATCTCCTAAAGACACGTTTCTTGGAACATATCCCTGTCATTAAGCTATGTATGACTGTATAGGTATTTCCACTTTCCTTCCTCATCACTATCTAAATTCTTCCATTGAGATTCTCCCTCTTCCATTTTTTTTTACCAGCTGTCTTCTCTCAATTTATTTAGAGAAGATCCATAGTAAATGTTGTCTATATATTTTAAATTCTTATACTATCGTTATTTACCCTTGTATTGGGTGACACTTAGGCAAAGACTTCTAAGTACAAAATAAGTGGTTGTTGTTGTTTTCCAAATCGCTGAAGTTATTGTTCAAGTATTTCTAGAATGAATTTTTCCCATTGAGAAAATTAATATAATGCAATTCTTTTTAAAAATTTTTATTTTATTGTGGTAAAAACACAACATGAGATCTACCACCCTAACAAAATTTTTAAGTATACAATGCAGTATTGTTGACTACAAGTACCATGTTGTGTAGCAGATCTCTAAAGCTTATTCATCATGCTTAACTGAAACTTTATGTCCATTGATTAGTAACTGAAGCTACTTGTGGATTTCTTTGTGTTTGTTTCTTTCTATGTGTAAATGTTTCATCATTATTTTATTTCTGGAAATAGTTCAGATTTCTCTTAAATCTTATTTTGATGTGATGTGCCTAGTGTGGGCCTTTTGATTTGAATAATGGAAAAAGAATTTCTTTTTGTATAAATTAAAGAGAAGATGTGAGAATTTACTTTTTGTTTGTTTAATTTCAATTTCATCTTATTCTAGTTTATTATAATAATGCTTTCTTTCTTCCATTTAAAAATCTTAATTGGTTGTTTTTGCACTTTTTTTCAGTTGAATATTTAGTTGTTTCTTTATTTCTTTCTCAGATTAATGCACTTATTATACTGGTTGTCCCTCTGACTAGGAACTGGAGATTTGGCTGCTTTCCACTGCCTTTGTTTTATTCTTCTCTGATAATAAAATACATAAATTGGTAAACTAATGCAGACAAATTAGGGCTATATATTGAACCAGGATAGTATCGTATGCAAATATTGTCCTACTTTTCAATAAAAAATAAGAGTGAAATTCAGAACTTAGAAGCCTAAAGGGCAGGTGAAGCCATAGCAAAAGTGAGGAAATATTTATCTTCCTTGTCAAAATACTGTATGTTATCATTGAACATGTTCATTTTTATCTCTCTCTATCCAGGGTCATCTTTTAGGATTGAGCCAGTAAGGTGATATTTCAATATTTGTCTTAAATAATAAAATGTAAAAAAATTACAAAAATCTGAAAAAGCAAAAAAAAAAATCAGATAAAAGCAATATAAGTGAGAGCAGGAATGAGGAAAATTGAACTCTAGATTTATCTCCAATTCATACTGGCAATGTAATTTTGATCAACTATACATATTTTTAATGTCTTCACAGTGTAAGTAAAAGCGTTTAATTATTTCAATCAATGTTTGTCAGGCTTTGTTTCTCAGATGTTGAAGTATGCATTAGAGATAGAGTGATGGTTACAGTTAGATTTATTTCCTTTGCTGTGCAGAAGCTTTTTAACTTGATTCAATCTCCTCGTCTATTTTTACTTTTGTTACTTCTGCTTTTGGTGTCATATCCAAAAAAGCATTGCCCAGACCAATGTCAACAAGATTTCCCCTGTTTTCTTTGGGTAGTTTTATGCTTTCAGGTCTTAGTTAAGGTCTTTTTAAGTCTTTCAGGTCTATTTTAGTCTCTTACCCATTTTGAGTTGATTTTTGTATATGGTGTGAGATAAAAGTCTAATTTCAGTTTTCTACGTGTGTATATCCAGTTTTTCCAACATCATTTATTGAACAGACTATCCTTTCCCCGTTGTGTGTTCTTGGCATCCTTGTTGAAGATCAACTGTAGATGTGTGGTGGATTTATTTCTAGGCTGTCTTCTGTATATTGATCTATATGTCTATTTTTATTTAGCTTGATTTTCATAATCATAATACATTGTAGATATCCATCAAAACATCATGTTGTACACTTTAAATGTATACAATTTTTATTTGTCAAATATATCTCAATAAAGCACGGGAGGAAGAACTTATAATAGAATGGCTAACATTGCTTAAAAAAAGTTAGATTTACTGTGTTATGGAACATAAAATCCAGGACAAACACCAAAAATTACAAAAGTGATAGTTTAAAGGATCTATAAGCATACTCAAGAGGAAAACAACATGGCCTTGAACTTAAGGAAAGCCTTAGGTGGAACTGGGAGAAAGAAGGAGTGAGCAAAAGATACACACTTTCAAGAAGTAGAGAGACTACAGGAGAGAGCAAATTAGAACATGACACTTTCAGGGACTGCAAGTAATTCCAAGTTGCCAGAATTTACAAGGAAGCTGAAAAAGAGTGAGAGATGAGATAGAATAAGAGACAATACGTGGACAGTTCTGGGAGAATAATTCAAGTCATACTAATTTAATTGGACTTACACTAAAGGTAATAGGAAAGGTTTTAAACAGGAGAGAAGCAGAATTAGTAAGATAAATGAGAAATTAAGAAATAGAAAAACATAATAATAATCATAGTGAATAAAATATCAGTTTCAATCATTAAAACCCCAAATTGCCCTCTTGTAAAGTTTATTAAACTGGGACACAATTTGGAAAATTGGTGTCTTGACATGAGTACAGCCATGTTTGGCCGCTCTATTGACTTATAGCCACCAGCACAAAAAGAAATACAAAGCTGCTTTCTGTGTGGTGGGAACTGGCCTTTTCCCCGGGAACTGGCCTTTCTCCCACGGAGAGAGTTGCAAGTTGTAACATTTCAAGGCTCTTGGAGCGTCGTAGCCCGGAATGGACTGGCCATCTGTGCCGGGCTGAGACGATAACCAAAGGGAACAATGCACGTACACAACTACTGGGCTGGGACGTTAGCCAGGGGGCTCAGTGCACGTACGCCACTGATAACCGTTTTGTGCGTGGAAACACTAAATGCTTGCTCTGCAAACTCTGTAATTGCTTACTTTGAAAATTACTGACGGTATAAAAACTGCTGGAAACTGAGCCCTAGTTAGAGTTCCACCTGTGGAAGGGACACCTTGCCTAGGACGTGTGATCCTTGCCCAGCCGCGTCAATTGACAGGGCTCTCCCGGCAGTGGGGCGTGGATGTTGTGAGTAACTGATTTGATGTGAAGTAATTGATTTGATATGAAGTAATTGATTTGATGTGTTCTCTTTTCGGTCAACCTGGTGTTTCTCTTTCCGGTCGATTTGTGTCATTTCTCTTCAGCCGATGTGGGTGTTTTCCCTTTCCAGTTGGGCTGATGTTTTTTCCCTCTTAATATTTGACCTATTTGGATCTGTTTGCAGACTGTCGCCTTTACTATCCTCTATATAATAAAATATACCTTCGGTCCATTTGTTTGGAGTGGAAAGTGTCTTTTACGTCTCTGATCGAATCCCCGAACCTCTCATAACAATTGGATGAAGAAAAAATATAGAAGATACAATAGTCTTAAAAACAGGAAAGAGGACAGAGAGCAGATTTTTAAACTATAGGTATGTGTATTGACTTAATAAACTTTTGTTGTTGGGAGGCAATTTGCTAAGGGCTTCTTACAGTCCTACATAGCTATGTTGTGACTGCAAGATTCTGACCACTCTTTCATCCTGGTCTTTTCTTTCTCCAGACGTTTGTGCAACTAGAAATCTTGAAAGCTGAGATAAATTCTTTCTCTGGACAAAGGGCAGGGTTGTTTACTATAAAAATGAAGGATTCCCTAACTCCAAGATCCCTCTGTGTGCAAAAGTCTCTTATTGGTAACACAAGGCCCAAGCAAACTTCATCTGACCCTCCCTGTAACCTCATGGGACTTGAAGGCAAAGGAAAGTTCCACAAGTTTCTGCCATTCCTAGTGTTGGCTGTTCTGTGAATAATAAAATCATTTGTCTCTGACCTAGGAGTCTCATATCTTCTGTCAGCATCCATGGAACAGTGACAGGCTGACTCACTAGCTTGCATGTGGGATAAAATCAATCTCCTTGCAATTATATCAAATGATACAATTAAATTTGAAATTATAAATAAAATTTCAGTATTCTAGAAAATGCAAAATCCAATCATGGAATTTAAAATATGAATAAATTATTGCATTTTAAAGAAATTAAATGTTATCAAAAAATTATTCTGAAAAGCATCTCAGACACTGAACATTTTTGGATGGTTCTTCCAAATTATTTAATCTTAAAAAAACAAATCTTCATGACAAACTTTTTTCACAGGGGTAAGGAGGATTTTTAAAAAACCATGCCAATTCATTATATTAGAATACTATAAGTTTGAGAAGGAAAAAATAACAGTGAACTCTACAGATCAATTTCAATTTTATGAACATGGCTGCAAAAAGACAAATACAATTATCACTTTAGTATATAAATCAAATAATGATGTGCAGTACATATGCCCTCAGCTATCAGTTTATAAAACTCTATACTACTGAAAAATCTTTTTGTGATTCTAGTATCTGATTTCATTGGAGACATAGCAGAGATAGTTCTGGATGGGATCTGTGAACACCAATTTCTATTCATTTTTAAGTATATTTATTAGTTTGAAAAATTAAGTTCTAGACTTCACTAAAAATATATTAGATGGCTGGCTTCTTGAGGAGAAGAGTAATTTACCTTATATTGACAGTGCCTAGTATAAAGTCAGCTATTTGGAAAACTATTGGTAACCATTTAATATGAACAATAAATAAGCTTTTTGGAAAGTCTACTGGGGCCCTGTGTTTTATTGAATGCATTAGGCATATTTTAATATTTATAGCAGGACACGTGGAAAGTGATGTCCAGAAAGGTTATATGAACTTGACATCCTCATTTGCAAGGGGAAGAAGAGTTTATATTGCTATTTTTAATTTTGCAATGCAAAGTTTATCAATAGTGGCTAAATGAGTTGTACTAATTTTCTAATGCTGCTGTATAAAATTCCCACAAATTTAGTGGCCTAAAACAACCTAGAGTTGCTATCTTACCATTCTGTGGTTCAGAAGTCCAACATGGGTTTCACCTGGCTAAAATCAAGATTTCATCCGGACTGCGTTTCTTTCTGGACACTGGAGAAAATCTGTTTCCTTGATCCTTTACATTTTTTGAAGAATTCAGTTGATTGTATTGTAGGTCTGAGATCCTCGTTGCCTTGCTGGCAGTCAGCTGACAGCCCCCTATTCTATTTTCAAAATCAACAACACTGGTTTGAGTCCCTGTGCCCCTTGGACCACTTCAGCCTCTTCTTCCTTTTTTTCGCTCTCTTATCCTCCCTTCTTCTAGTGTTAAGGGATCATGTGATCAGATTAGTCCTCCAAATTATCCTCTCTATTTTAAAGTTCTCTAATTTTATTTCCATCTGGAAAGTCTTTTTTTTTTTCTTCTCTGTAAATGTATCATATTCACAGATTCTGGCAATTAGGGTATGGATCACTATTTTGGCTATCACATTAGTTAATAAAACTACCAAATTGGTTACTTTGAGTAACTCAATAAATTTATATATTTTTACTTGAATAACTTAATTCATGTACTAGAAAGCATAATCCAGGTCTATTTTCCATAAAATATGTATTCTATGAGAAAAAGAACAGATTATCATTTTAAATTTATCATACTAAAGTTTAAGCATATGGCATATTCGGAAAATCACGAGTGGGAACTATTTCTAACGGTAAGAATTTCCTTAATAATGGAGAATTTTTAAAATTTATATATATATATATATATATTTTTTTTTTTTTTTTTGGTGAGGAAGATTAGCCCTGAGCCAACATCTGTTGCCAATGCTCCTCTTTTTCTGAGGAAGATTGGCCCTGGGCTAACATCCACGCCCATCTTCCTCTACTTTATATGTGGGACGCCTGCCACAGCATGGCTTGATAAGTGGTATGTAGGTCTGCGCCCAGGATCTGAACCCGCGAATCCTGGGCCGCCAAAGTGGAGCATGCAAACTTAACCACTACACCACCAGGCCGGCCCCTAAATTTATATTTTAATAAACAAAATAACTAAGCCATTTTATTTCAAATTTTAAATAAAAATACATCAAGAGTTTTAACTGAAGACATGTGAAGACATATAATGTTGATAAGAACTCTTGGAAATTATTGCAATTAGCAATTTTGTAACAGTAGTGTTAGTTATGTTGCATACTTTAGTTTAACACAATATGTTAAGCCACTTATTTTTCTTTTTGTGCTTCCCCTTGGGTGGTTTTGCATTTTTCTCATTTTATTATAATTTTACTTTAAATAATCATGTTCTTTGAAATAGACTCCAAAGTGGTATTCTGAATTTTTCAGAACAAAACTTCAGTAAGTTATTTTCTGTATGCTTAAGGAAAAAAACAAAATTTAATGGGCATAATTTTTGTACCTTAAAAGCAGAGTTGTTTGGCAAAGCTTCTGAATTCATAGATGTAGTTTCATATTAATATTTAGAAGGTAAGGAATGGAAATTAACATCACTAGTATTCATAAAGTATTTTAAGCAAATTATAAACAAAATTCCTTAAATGGGATAACAAACAATTTTGTACTTCCGGCTATTAAAATTAAAATTTTTGCATTTCACATATGGCAAGATTGTTTCAAGTACTAAAGAAAATAGGGTAACACTTAATATCTAGAGCACTTCTTGACATATAACAGCAAATCAAAATTTGTTGAACAGATTTTCTGTGTAAAACCTTTAGTAAAAATGTAATAATAAACCTGAAAATATATTCTCTATAAATATGGAAAGATTCCATCATATAAAGCTGTTAATTCACCTCATATAAATCCATGAATCCAAAGAAATTCCAGGAAAATTTTCATGAGGGATTTTCAAGGTGGCTCCAACATTTAGGTGAAAGAGTAAACATATAAGACTATCCAACAAAATTTTCAAAAAGAGAAGGAGGAAGTGGAGAAAGAAGCAGAGATAGAGGAGAAGAGAAAATAAGGAGTAGGAAGAATTAGAGATCAGCCCTGCAAGACCTAAAAATTTAAAATAAAACCATACTCAACAAATTGTTAAAATGTTTCTAGTGAGTTAACTCAGAGCTCAGTGTGCATAGAAAAGAAAGGAGCATATTAGGAAATAATGTTGTGTGTATATAAGTACTAATTTTGTAGTACATGTTAAGCAGGCTATTTTTTTAAGTGTAACAAGAAAACTTTGTGTTTTATGTGGAAGCTGGCGTGACATGATAAAATACATATTTTGGAAAGATCTTCCCATGTATAGTAAGGACAATAGGTTGAAGAGGAAAAAAAGCACTTATGGAAAACCAATTATAAGTCTATTGTGGAAGCATAGATGAATCATTATTGTGATTCCTTCAAGTTAATCATTGAATCCAATGCAATTATTCTCTGACTTGAGTGTGGTCATTGGAGCTTTCTGGTCTGTGGTATTGAACGAATGTTGAGTTTCCTATATGCTATTTTTATACCAATTCACCTCTGCCCAAGATTCATTAACCAATACATTCCCCTTATTTTGATACCATTCATTCAGAAAAGAGGTTTTCATATAGCCAGCAGAAGTTACTGAAGATGACAACTGAATCTAGTGAAAATTTGATATTAGCTGAGGAACTAGTATTCATAATTATGCCTGTTTCTATTATTAACCAAAAATGGAATAATAAAACTCATTGAATCTGCATATTTGCCCATAGAGATGACTCTTTTAGGGTATTCTGTTAGAGTTATATATTAAAGAAAGGATAGGAACTTAAACTATTTACACTTGCTGTGATTGAATGAGAACTATAGGAATTAATCAGATTTCATCAATTTGGGAAGTCCAATAAATCTTGCAGAACATGGCTTTCAGGAAGCAGTCAGTATTTAAAAAGTCAAGTAAATGCATAAGCAGGACCAGAGATATGTTTATAGATAGAAGGGCATATGATATAATCTTATGACTATATAGGATTCTTTTTTTTTTGAGGAAGATCAGCCCTGAGCTAACATCTGTTGCCAATCTTCCTCTGTTTTTGCTTGAGAAAGATTAGCCCTGAGCTAATATACATGCCAATTTTCCTCTATTTTGTATGTGGGTTGCCACCACAGCATGGCTTGATGAGTGATGTAGGTCTGCACCTGGGATCTGAACCCGCGTACCCAGGCTGCTGAAGCAGAGTGCTTGGAACCTTAACCACTTGGCCACAGGGCTGGCCCCTCTATAGGATTCTTTTGTTAAAGGATTATAAAGAGAAAATTATGGATGGTAGAAGCAAGATAGCAAGATAAGGAAATGTTAGGTATGTATGATGGTCTTAGCTCCTTAAATTTGCTCTAAGGTTCACACAAAAACCTGCATGTGAATATTTATAGCAGCTTTATTTGTAATCATCAAAAATTGGAAGCAACCAAGAGGTCCAATAGCTGAACGGACAAACTGTGGTACATCCATACAATGAAATGTTATTCAGTGATAAAAAGAAATGAGCTTTCAAGTTGCAAAAAGACATGGAGAAAACGTTAAGTATGTAGTGCCAAGTGAAAGAAGCCAGTGTGAAAAGTTGTATACTGCATGATTCCAACTACATACATTCTAGAAAAGGTAAAACTATAGAGCGAGTAAATGATCAATGGTTGCCAGGTTGGGATGTGGAGGCAGAAGCATGAATAGGTGAAGCACAGGAAATTTTGGGGGCGTTAAAACTGTTCTGTATGGTACTCTAGTGGTGGATTTATGACATTATGCGTTTGTCAAAATCCATAAATATGTACAGCACAAAGAGTGAACCTTAGTGTAAACTATGGAAATCAGTTAATAAAAATGTTATCAATATTGGTTTATTAAATAACAGACGTATCACATTAATGCAAGATGTTACAACTGGTTGGTGCAGGGGACATATGGGAACTCTCTATTATCTATTCAATTTCCTGTAAATCTAAAACTGGTCTAAAAAAATACAGTCTATTAATTAAAAAAAATAAATAAAACCAAATTTTATAAAATTGCTCTAAAGAGAGGCTTGGCCGCATACTATGATGTGTATTTAAGCTGGATAAAGTGAGAACTTGCTATTGATAGCTGAGAAATTTAGATGCAGGGATTTAAGTGGCCCATGTCTATTGTTTCCTTCTTTGTGCATTGCAAGTAAAAGCAGTTGACTAATAAATGAACATGTGCATTGATTGTCAAATATAAATATAAATATAAAATAACTATTTTTTAGTTATGAGGAAATGCCATAGTTATGTGTGTGCGCATGTGTTCACACACAAATGTGCTTTCATGGATGGATGTTTGTATAAAGCAACAGAGATGTTAATGTACATTATACCAAGTAAAAACATCACAGGTTAAATATTTGCTATATTTTTACTTCTAGATATACAGATGGCAGGATAAAACAGCTAAACTACTTCCTTTGGGTCAGGTTTTTGCGCTCAACATGAAGGCTGTATATCCCATTCAATGAGTCTCAGAGAAGCTAGTAAAATCTCTTCATGGCTTCTGTAGCATTTAAGAAAAAGGCATTTGTTTTGTGTGTGCCTGTATCTTATTTTCACACAAATTCACCTCTCTAAAGATTCAATAATGAAGATATCACATAAATACACACACATACACACATATCCATCCCATATTCGAAATCTGGCAAATGTTTATATTCCTCTATCTCTTTCTATGTTAGTCTCTAAACTTGTTAGAAAAACAGAAATGAGTTTCTTTGTGACAATTTATCAGTATCTAATGGTCATGTACCTTATTTTTATCTCACTTTTCCTTCATGCCCAAACAAACACCCTTATTAAAAAAGAGACTGTTTTACCCAAAGGATGAACAATTCTGTTGCTTAGGGGTGGAGGCTATTTATTGCTCTTATGTGCTCAATTATAGGTGGCAGAAGACGTAACCAATATGACAGCTTGTGAAGCCAAACAGTTGGAAGAGACATATAAAATATCTTTAGCTGGGTTTTCTAATCCCTGTGGTAAGAAGTAATGAGAGAACACATCACACTGCCACCAACCTCATTCACTTTCACATACTTCTGTGGCTGGCTTCAAGATAGATCTTTCCTTTCCGTGTGAAAAAACAAACAGAGAAACAAAACCCAAAAAACTCAACTTATTTTCCATCAAATTTATTTTTCTGGCAAAGGAAAAAAATAAAGGTGGGAAAAAATGTTGTACATGGGAATACAGCATACTCATTCTTGTATTCTAAGCTCCTTGTAGTCTACTCTCATCATCAGTGTGAAGAGTGACTCAGTGGCCCCTTAATTAGCAGAGTTCTGGAGTGAAAGAGGCCACTGGGAATAAGGCCAGGCCAATTTAGCACTAATATTCCCATCCTTGTGAGTTAGAAGGGGTTCCTAGACAACCACTCCAAACCCAAGCCCTCTCCAACACAGTCTGCGCTAAATTCACTAGGATCAACCCCACTGTGTCTTTCATCCTTATTTGTAGTAACCACAAGAATCCCCTGACTCAGTACTTTCTATATTCCCCAAATACAATGTTATTTAAAGCTCTATAATCCCTTTTTCTTTCCCTATCCTGCCATCTGAGTTCTTGATACCATTATTCTGTGCCTATGGAATTATTTTACATTCTGGGATAAACACGTCTGACCATTCTCTTCAAATTATTTTTCTGATGGAAAAATGGATCTCCCCTGATGACATAGCTTCCACTGCTGGCCTCTCAACCGATATCTGTTTTTGTTCCCACGGGTTTCATGTAAGTGAGCCTAGATATTTTCCTTAGATTTTATTCCTGGCTTCAGGCCATTCTTCCTCTCTTCTCCCTAAAGACTTTTGGCTTTGATTCTCATACATGTGATTAGATTCTCTGACCTGCTAACCTCTATTGTTGCTGACATCTGCAATCTCCTGGTTCATTTCGCCTATTTCCCCTCATAGCTCAATGATTTTAGCACTGGTTCCAATACTACTCCTGCCTTAGTTCTCTGTGATTGCAATAAACACCTAGATGATCCTTGGTACTTCATTTCCTTGAACTTCGTTTCTCTAAAATTTTTGTCTTCATCTCAGCTATAACCTTTCATAATTTTCCTCATAGTCTAGAACTTGTGGTTACCATGCAACACCTCCATGATCTCAGTTTCTTGGATCCTATTCTTCGAACACCACCACTTCTCTCTAATTCACTCTATCACCTCGACCCGAACTAAACTTCAAATCCATTAAAACCTCCATTCTGTTGATTTTACCAATTTTTCATTATCCTTCTTTTACTTGATGTCTTATGTCTCGTACCTTAGCTTCAATTCTATGGCCATTAATTAACTCAACAGATATCCACTAACTACCATGTGCTAGGCACTATTTTAAATGCTTCAGATATATTAGTAAACAAAGATGAAAAGACCTCTGCCTTCATGAATCTTTAATTATAATCATTCCCTTGCATATATCCTAGTGTATCAGTCACTTTGGGCTAAGCTAACCTGTGATAACAAATGATCCTCAAATATTAGTGACTTGCCAAAATAAGGCTTTAAATCTTATCCACAATATATGTATATTGTGAGCTGGCTTAGGTTCTCCTCTACCAAACCAGGACCAGGCTACTTCTTGAACTTGGCCATCACCACAGAGAAAGAGGAAATATAGCAAGTCAATGTGATAACCCTAAAAGTTCCTACTCCTGAGTGGAATATGTCACTTCTATTAAAATGTTATTGGCCCATATAAATAATGTGGCCAAAATTGGAAGTATAATATACCTAAGGATGAGGACCACAAGAAGGGGCCTGGTAGACTTCTGTCCTATTTTTGTGTGTGTGTGTGTGAGGAAGATTTGCCCTGAGCTAACATCCGTTGCCAATCCCCCTCTTTTTGCTGAGGAAGATTGGCCCTGGGCTAACATCCGTGTCCATCTTCCTCTACTTTATATGGGACGCTGCCACAGCATGGCTTGACAAGCAGTGCGTCGGTGTGCACCCGGGATCCGAACCTGCAAACCCTGGTTGCCGAAGCGGAGCATGCCCACTTAAACAAACACTATGTCACTGGGTTGGCCCCCTGTCCTTTCTTAATAATAAATTTACTTGGCAAAACTGTAGCCTTAGCTAGTTCCAACTCTCTGCTTACTCTCATCTGCATCCAAACAGCTGAATATGGGTAGAGGAAAAAAATGTAGACCAACTCATGAACTAGCCAAACTTTAAATGGGTGACCATAAAAATTGAATGGATTATTCATGATGCCAAGAAATAAAACCATGGGTCTCTGTTATAAGTTGAATTTGTCCCTCCAAAATTCATAATGTTGAACTCATATACCCTAGTATCTTAGAATGTGACCTTATTTGGAGATAGGATCCTTACAAAGATAATTAAATTAAAATAGATTCATTACAGTGGACCCCGATCCAATATGGCTGGTGAACTTATAAAGAGGGGAAATTTAAACACAGAGACACATAGAGGGAAGATGCCATATGAAGACACACAGGGAGAAGATAGCCATCTACAAGCCAAGTAGAGAGCCATGGAACAGTTTCTTCCCTCACCGCCACAGAAAGAATCTATGCCAATACCTTGATTTTTTTGACTTCTACCATCCAGAACTGTGAGACAATAAATTTCTGTTGTTTAAGCCACCCATCCTGTGGTACTTTGCTATGGCAGCCCTAGCAAATTAATACAGTCTCTAAAATATTCACTTGCTTATTCTC
The DNA here is from genome assembly GCF_057802395.1 of Ceratotherium simum simum. Lineage (NCBI taxonomy): Eukaryota > Metazoa > Chordata > Mammalia > Perissodactyla > Rhinocerotidae > Ceratotherium > Ceratotherium simum. The sequence continues at coordinate 22,472,249 of NC_141917.1, read as the reverse complement.
CCATCTAACATACCCCTTCTCTTTGAAGCCACCAATAGCACTTGCCCCATCCTCAGCCTGATGATGACTTCAGTGAGCTGATGATTTCATTTCTTACTACTCTAATATTCTAGAGTCATCAGAAAATATCAGGGTCCTTCTGCAGACTCTCTCTACAAAATACCCTCCCTCACAACCTCTGCATAAACATACTCTGCATTACTGCCAAATGCCACAGATGGACTCTATCCTCAATTTATTTAAAATCAATCCCTTCACTCCCCTTCTCTCATCACTTCAAGGTTGTCACTTCAGCAATTATCTTCTCTCCCTTCTACATAGTCAAATCTTCTTTCTTTTTTGAAATATTTTCATTAGTATACAGTCTCTCACCAAATAAAGGTAATAATATTTTTAACTCACTTCCTTATCAAAGACAACACCATTTCTTTGCTTGCATTTGCAGCAAAACCCATTGAAAGTACTGACAATTCTCATTGTTTCCAGCTTCTCTTTCATTTTCATTTTTTTTTTTCTTTTGGCGAGGAAGATCAGCCCTGAGCTAACATCTATTGCCAATCTTCCTCCTTTTTTTTTCCCTTTTTATCCCCAAAGCCCCAGTAGATAGTTGTATGTCATAGTTGCACATCCTTCTAGTTGCTGTATGTGGGACGCCGCCTCAGCATGGCCGGACAAGCAGTGCATCCGTGTGCGCCTGGTATCTGAACCCGTGTCGCCAGTAGTGGAGCACGCACACTTCACCGCTAAGCCACGGGGCCGGCTCCCTCATTTTCTTTTAAATTTGCTCAGATCAGGACTTCTCACCTACTGCTCTACTAAAACTATTCTGATTGTGGTGGACAGAACATAAGGTGACCTTCACGATCCCTGCCTTCTAATACTTATGTCCTTGTGTAATCCTTTCCCCTTCAGTGTGGCTGGGAATTGTGACTGGCTTTTAACCATTACAATATGGCAAAAGTAATGGATTATACATGATTACATTCAAGTGAATATGTAAAAATCTTATGTATGCTTCTTTCTGAGAGACTCTCCCTTGATGGCTTTGATGAAGCAAGTGGCCGTGTTTGATGAGGCTCACACATCATGGAAATGGGGGACAACTTCCAGCTAACAACAAACTGAGGGCGGCTTCTGGCCAACAGCAAGAAACTGAAGCTCTTAGTCTAACAGCCCACGAAGAATTGACTTCTGCCAAAAACCACATGAACTTGGAAAAGGATCCTGTCACAGTTGAGATGAGAGCCAGCTGACACCTTGATTGTGTCTTTCAGATAACGTCCTGTAGCAGAGAACATAGGAAAGTCATCATAGACTCCTAACCTACAGATTCTGTGAGATTAAGAAAAAAGAGTGTTGTTTTAAACAGCTAAGTCTGTTTCAATATTGTTATATAGTAATAGGTAACTAATCCACTCATTCAGGTCAACAATGACTGCCATGTTGTTAAAGCTAAAGATCAGATCTTATTCTTCCTCTTAGGTGTTCTATCAACTGTAGTTAACATGGTTTATTACTCCCTTCTCCTTGTTTACTTGCTTCTAGGATGATCACATCTTTGTTTTTCCTTCTAACTGGCTGGTTGGCATTTCTCAGTCTCCATTATGGGTCCTCATTTTCTTCTCACATTGTTGATGTATGACTTTCCTAGGGTTCTAGATTCAGGCAATGATCTATATTTCAGTTACAACTGTTTGTCTTCCAGAAATTGAAACTCAACTCTATCTTTGATAAAGAGAAATTTATAATCTCATTTTTTTAAAACATGGAATGGATAGAGGTACACCTGGGCACAAAGAAGGACTAGATTCTGGCATCCATGTTGTCATCATTCTCCTTGTCTTTCTTGCCCCCTTTCTCTGGTCTCTGTAGGCTAGCTTATTGCCTCATTACATCTTTTTTCCCCCCAGCTCTGAGATCATTTTTTCCTTTCAACTTCAGTGCCAAATATGCATGTTTTTTCCCCATAGAATCTGTGTAAAAAAGCCTATGGATGAATTCGGATAATCTTATCCTGGACTCTAGCAAGAGGAAGGTCACTTGGAAAACATGACTAAAGGGGTAAAGAAAAGTTTCATGAAGTAGGAGTTACATTTTTGGAAAATTAAAAAAAAAAACAGGAGAGAAAAGAGTAAATAACCATCATACGACAGTAAATTCTATTAAATTTTAGCTTTTCTTATCAATGAATTGCTTAGCTAGTTTTGAAATGTGCTTCCTGAAATCTAGGATAACAATAACAATAACAATAGTAACTAGTTTATTTTATCTCACTATGTGTCATGAACTCTGCTAAACATTTTAGAAGCATGTCATGTAATCCTAAAGAATCCCTAAGGTATAGATTCTATTATTATTATTATTATTATTAGCACATAAGGAAATCCAGACTTCTTAGGGAATTTTCCAAAGGTAATCTGTTATTAATATTTAGAGCTGGGGTTTAAATATAGACTGGCTGACTCCAAACTCATGTGTTATACCTTAAACCTCATTGAAGAGAGGTTTTAAGAGAGAGAGAATGGGTGTATATATTATACATTTTATCAGCAAAGTCACATCAAAGCAACAATGACGCCACACTTTACAGGTTTGGCTGGCTCCTAATTAAAGAAGGATTTTCCCTGGGATGGATTGGGAGCCTCCAGAATATGGTAGCCATTATCCCCAACTGACCAATAGCCATAATCACTCCATTATTAAAAATTATCTCTTTCATATTCAGCCTCATTCAATAATAAATTATCGAACTTTGTTCATTAAATTATTAAACTTTGTTCAAACATTAAAATTTTGTTTTAGAAGGTCACTACATATGAAATTTGGATTAAATGTTTTAGCTAGTATTTTTAGTAAATTCCATTGAGGCCTTATGAACCTTTTCCTTCATTTGCATTCTTTTTGTGACTGAATTAATCAAGCGCAAGCAACCATATATTAAAAGATTTATATGGGTTTGAGACCATCATTTTTGCCCCTCAAGAATGGTGTGGGAGGATGGGATGATTTGACTAATTCATTAAATTTACAAATCAGTAGTGATGGAGTGAATTATAGATTGATGATCATGTCTTTAAGCAGAACACATTTTTTTAAATTCTTTCACCAGTTTGTACTGGCTAATTATGTATGAGAAGTTTTATTCTTTTATTTCAAAGGCTTGTCAATGTGTGGGATGACAGTACAGAGGGAGAGAGCAGCTCTTTTTAATTGCTTCCAGCACTGAACACTCCTTTGTGCAGAGCTGGGATCTGAAATAATTTGATCCTCATTGCTCCTATCTAAACAAATTTAGACAGTAAAACAAAAATATGTAAACAAATACCAAAACACACCAGTGTTTTAACATGGTTCCCATTAATCCGGTAAGACTGACATACTAAAATAAAAGCGTTGGTATCGATGAGTTGGTTTGAATAATTTTTAGAGAACAGACTGGAAATTTTTTATGAAATTTTTCTTTGGTTCATATAAATATAGTGACTCAAATGCAAAAGTTTGTCATGTAAATGAGATCTAATTAATTTAGAGTTTTATAAATACTTACTTTTAATAATTTTGATGTAAAAATAGATATTGATACCCATAGTAAATGCTTCATGATGTGATAAATTTTAACATCCTCCAACTATATTTTCTTTTTTTTTGAGAAAAATTGGCCCTGAGCTGACATCTGTTGCCAATCTTCCACTTTTTTTCCTTTTTTTTCTCCCCAAAGCCACAGTAGATAGTTGTATGTCATAGTGGTACATCCTTCTAGTTGCTCTATGTGGGACATCACCTCAGCATGGCTTGATGAGTGGTATGTAGGTCCACCCCTAGGATCCAAACTGATGAACCCTGGGCCACCGAAGCAGAGCACATGAACTTAACCACTACGCCATCAGGTTTTTCTGATCATAAATTTTTATTTGATATAGTCTTCTAAAATCAAACTACTAAAATCATTCAATTATTAAAATTATTTCTAAATTAAACTAAAAAAAGAAGAATCTGTTATAGGTAAGGTATATATGATATATTTTCAAAATTCATTGAAATAATTTGTACAGTAAATGTGCTGTGAAATAATTGAATCTTAATTTAACACTACTATAATTTCCTAGACATCAGTATATCAATGTAAAAAAGCAAAGCTATTATGAAACTCATCTTTTGTTGAAATATTTTCTCCAGGATAGAAAGTCAGTATATTTTTAAAAGTTTAAAATGTAACCAAATATCCTATATATCACATTTGACTCTAAAATGAAGAGAAGATAAAATATATTTGATTTCAGTCTTGCCCTTACTATTTCTGGGTACAGTTTTTGTGTCATCCTCATTCTTCTGTCTTCTTAGCATCATGTTATGTAAGTGTTTGGTCACTATTTTTATCTATTTTTCAGAGTAATTTCTCTCTCTGATTCCTCTTACTCACTTAGCAACTGAACTGTATCAGCCAACTCCAGGCTGATGCCAGATTCAATTTTGTACCATGAGTAACAGAATTAATAGCCTTCAACTCTAGGCCTTCAGTTATCCATGATCCTTAACCCATTCCAGGTGAATGTACCCTCATAGAATAACAAAGAATCCATTTAACAGGAAACAGATGGTTTGGAATTTCATATATGGCAAAACAACACAGGGAAAATTATGTATCCAAATCTCCATTACTATATATTTTTCTTTCAAAGACTAAATCTTCAAAGCTTGTGTACCACATTATATCTTGTGATTTTTATTCTGGTTTGTGAGTAATTATTTACTTTCTTCTGTGTTCTTGTTGTATGTTTTACTGATCATGTGTATTTACTTGCATGTGTGCATTTATTGGAAATTAGTAACTACTATAGAAAAGACTATACTCAGAAATAGTCTTTGGAATATAATTTTGAATTTTGATTGTCAGACCAAAAACCCAAATATTTGAAATTTATTGATTTGTCCCCTACAGTAATTATTTTATATGAGCTACGCTTTGCTTTTATGCCCATAAATTATATTTAGGATAGAGCCGTACATTCTTATTGTTTCATTCATGCAACTAAACACAAAACGTGGTTCGAAGTGGCTTAATCAGGATGGGAATTTACTGTCTTATGTTAGTACTTTAGGGAGGAATTCACAGTCTTTTTGAGGTGGCATTAACATTAAGGACATGTTGTTTTTACTTCTTTCTGTCTTGCCTTCAGCACAAAACTGGATCTTTGTGGTTGCAAGATGCTTGTATGCAATTTCAGGACCACAAGATACATTATCCAAGTCTAGAATACAAAAGAAAAAATACTCCCATCTAAAAGTTGAAGAAAGTACAGGTCATCGCTTGGTTTACCTTGGAAGCTGTCACTGTGGCAGTGCAACTAGGATGATGCTGATGGGCTGTTCTGAGCAGACTCATTCCTGAAGGTCTGGATGTGACCCATCACGAACCCGTAAGAGGCAGGGAGGTATGAGAGCACAAATTATATAATTATATTACACTAAGAATAGATAATTATAGCTAACACTTTATAAGTGTTTCAATGTATTAACCGTCTGCTAGATACTCTAAAAATTTTTATTACCTCAATTCAATCCTGTAAATAAATTGCATGATAGAGACAATACGAAAAAAAGAGCTGTTCTAGAGATTATTAGTCACTTTGTTATTCAATATAATCTATTTAAGAATTCTGTAAGAAATTTCTTTCAGATTTAGGTGCTGGGAAAAGCTGCATTTTTCTCCTGAGGTGTGAAATATATTATTTTTCCTGATAAACAATAAAAATCATTTAATTGACTAAATTGTCTATCACAAGACACTCAGGACCAAATTTGGTGCTAAACGTTTATAACCATCTGTGACCCTAGTGCCTACATGTTAATATTCTAATTTACCTCTGGTTTCAGTCATCTATTAAAATGATATTTTCCTGTTAAGGGACGTCTGTGCTTGGAGAGCAATGGTAACAGCCTGATTCAGAATCTTTCTTGCCCTTCTGAAACAATGATAAAATCAACCAGAGCAACAAATACTTTCAACATTACTAGGAGAGGGAGGACACCACAACTCTAGACAATCTTTAAATTGAAGAAAATGGAAAAAAAATCCCAAATGAACATTAACCACGTTTCCACGTCTGTTCTCAGCCTGTGGGCACAGAAATCTTGAAAGAGGATGTTGGAAAGAGGCCGTGACAAAGAAGAGACAGGAGCAGAGGACTTAGAGGAAACACATAGTCATTCTCAGAAAGAGAAAGTGAAATAATAAATATATTCATATTGAACACAGACTGGGAATTGTTAGTTCAGAGTGTTCCTAGACTGGTTACGGACTAAAAACTTGAAAACGTGTGGAGTCATCGTGGCAGCTTTGGGGAAGCTGTGCTTCTGGAGAAGAAGAGCTTAAAAATCCCTTGGACATGACTGAGTGAAGGAAATAGAGAGGGAAATTAAGTATCATGCAGAAATGGAAGAGAAAAGACAGCACCAGTTTTTTCTTATCTCTCCTCACAATCATAGACTAAAACACACAAAATTTGGTAGAACTGACAGAAGAAGGAACTCACCAGTGAGGAACGCTGTTCTCTAAATAAGAAATGGGAAAAAACAATACAGAACTACTGCCACAAGTCAGGTGTTGTAAAATATAGATTTTTCTGCTGGTAGAAAATCTCAACAATAAATGAACCATGAAGCTGAAAAAAACTCACACAACATTGAAAACTGAACTAATATCTTAAAAAATACATATTAGAAATATGAAATACCAGCTTGACTAAGAAATACAAAACCTAAGCATAGATATAAAAAGATTAAAGAAAATGAAAGTTAATTGAAATCAGGAAAGGAATACACGTAAAAGACAAAATCATATCAGAAATGAAGACAAAATTACAAAGTGACGAAGATAGAATAGATTTGAATGAACCCTTAATAAAGAATATTGAATCAAGGCAGGAAAATAATCAAGATAGTAAATCTAAGATTTATAGAAAGAGGTATAAAAGGATCAGAGCAAAAATGGTTGAGATGGAAGGTAAGCAAAGGACTCTGAATTGTTGTATTATTGGTTTCCTTGAAGAAAAAACTCAAAATAATAGACCAGCACTATAGACTCAAACTAGAATCCAAAAACGATTTCCAGAAATAACAGTAAACTTGATATATGCAGTCTGTCCTGCTATATTTGGATAGTGTGCCCCATTACTGCTTCTGACCAATGGACTGTGCATGGAAGTATTTTAGGACACTTTGGGAACAAATCACTCACATTTTTTTCCTCCCCCAACGATCTTGAAACCCCACATTAAGATAGAAGTGCAAACGGATCAGTCTCTTGGAATAGCAAGCTTCCATGTGGAGAAGAGTTGAAGGGACATTGGCTTGGACTGACTTTGAAATTTGAAGGAATAAGAAATAAACTTTGTTTTACTCTATCACTGAAATTTTGATGGTTCTCGTGGCAGCACAATCAAACCTGTTTGGCCTGATACAATTATTCATATTTAAAAAAAAGAATACAATTTTGTGAAATAATTTATGTAAATAATAAATTATAAAATAAATATCAAACTCTAAAATTGATGAACTCGGGCCTATTATATCACAATACCTTTGGGCAAAGCCTAGGAATTATTATTTTTAAAAGGTTCTCCAGGTTCATAGCTGCGGCTGAAGATCTCCTTTAGTGAAATGAAGTCTGTACGTAAGTATGAAAATGTTTCAGTGAAAATCTATTTCAAAACAAAATATATGGAAAATTTATCATTACAGAAATCATTATTTTTCTTCTTTAGAAGATCATTTATTGGTTCAATGTGATTCTAGACCATCATGCATGATTTGCACCTGTTGATGTTTTGCAAAATTCTTCGTTTGTAAGATGATTACTTTGTGTGGTTTGCACTTCTTCTGTTTGAATTTGCATCATCCTCTGAAAAACTACTTGTTTCTGAACTAGGGTTTTCATTAAAGTTTTCAGGGCTGATTGCAGTTGATGTGTACTTACAATCACAAAGCTTAGTCACATAGCTTGGAACAAGTATGGCATCTAGTCTCTCTTAGAAAGTAATTAGGTAAAATTTAACATCTTTAAAAATAAGTTCGCCTTTCCTTTAAAAAAAGTTTTTTTCCACCTGTCCTCAATTTCATTTTCATGTCACATTTTAGCTTTTTTTAATCCTCTTAATGATTCCTTTTTTTGTGTGTTTCTATTTTTATTTATTTTGACTCAGCATCCTCGGTAACTTCTGCATCTTTTTAAAAAAATTATATTTTATCATTTTCCCCTGGAACAACACCTTTAATGGCTTATGATCTAAAAATCTGTCCTTATCGCTTAGTTTCTGTCTCATGAGAATTCTCTTCATTGCTAATATTGTCATTTATGTAGAATCTTCCCTTGTAGTGACTCTGAATAATATTATTTTTCATCATTGTCTCATCCCACATAAGATCGGGTTGCTCCTTTAGGAAATGTTTCTCTTCAATTCATTTATAAACATGAAACATACAAGGCCGACCATGAGCCTTGTATGTTGACAAGCAATTCAAAAAGTTAGCCATATTGCTGTGCAAAGGGAATATTCAGAGAAGGCTGGATGGGCACAGAGAGGTTGAGGACCTGGACAAGGTACTTTAAAGTGTGGTCAGGAAGAAAGTATTCCTAAGAGTAATTCATGTCCTATGCTATCCAGTATGCAATTTCGTATTTTACATATGTTTTCTAAATGCATTGTCTTCTTAATAATATATTAAATTAGAAATTCCACATGTTTAATTGTCAGTTTTCTGAAGGTGTCTATGATGGTTAAAAGCTATAAATTTTACAAGGTTTTGTTAGCAAGCCTGTTGTTTTGGCTTTAATTGTGTCTTCCAAATGATATGATGAACTCTTAACTCCCACTACCTCAAAATGTGATCTTATTTGGAAATAGGTTCATTGCAGATGTAATTAGTTGAAATGAGGTCATTCTGAATTAGGTGGGGCCCTTAATTCAATATGACTGGTGTCCTTATAAGAAGAGAAGAGACACAGAGAAAGAGAGACACACTGAGAGAACGCCATGCGATGACAGAGGCTGAGATAGGAATTCTGCAGCTGCAAGCCAAGCAATGGCAAGATTGCCTCACACCAGAAACTAAGAGCAAATCACAGATTCTCCACTAGAGCCTCCAGAGAGAACACTGCCTTGTCAAAAGCTTGATTTTGAACTTCTTGCCTCCAGAACTGTGAGAGAATAAATTTCTGTTGTTTTAAGCCACACAGTTTGTGGTACCTCGTTACAGTGGCTCTGGGAAACTGATACACCAGTTAACGATAACATTCCATCTAGTATGGGTCGCATCTTGCTCAGACCTTATGGGGCTACCAACTCCCAAAATATCAACAAACCCATTTGTAGTGCAGTTTATTCTATTTTGCTTTCTGCTTTTGTTTTGGGAATATCATAAAAACACATTAGTAACATGATAACACAGCTTTACCTCCATAAGCATCAACATTGGAAAATTAAACTAAAGTTTAGAAACTCAGCCAATGCATAGCAATATAGTTGACTAGGCAATGCCCATCATGTTTTGTTGACATCTGTTCTAATTAGCCAATGCTCATTTCACACCTGCCATTACGTCTTTTGACTAGCACTCATGGACCACATCATTAAAATTGTCACCTTTGAAATTAAAGAACAATGCTAGATAATCCACCATAAAGTATTCAAGAAAAGATAGACTTTATAAAAATAGAAATAAAAACAAAAAACAATAACTTAAAAAACCACTTTCTGGAGTGGAGTTTCAAGTAATATCAGACTAACCTGGAGCTTAACATTAACTGAAATGTGACTAATACTGTTGGAAACGCCCCTTTGTTTTTATTAATGTCTATTTAAAAATCTGTTAAAATGTTATAAATGTGCATCAGCAGAATAACTCAAATCCTCTACAAAGCAGTTTGTAACATCCATGATTATCAACTAGTGAAGAAATTATTTCAATCTATGTCTTGATTAGAGGAGCAAATGAACCACAACAGAATTGTCAACTGGTAATTAAAATACTTCCTTGATACAAGAGGAATAAAACATTTCTACGTAGTCTGTTTTATTTTATTGAAACTGTCACCTTTAGGTCTTTTAAATTTATTTAAAATTGTTTGAGGTTACTACTGGTTTGGATTTCCTAGAAATATTTGGAATCACGAGTTTACTCTAACAACATAAAGAAGTTTGGATTCTTAATTTTGAATGTCAGGGAAATTCTTTTCTGAGTCTTTTCACCCCGGTTATTTTCCTCGTGATGATGGCAGTTAGCTGTGTGCTAGAATGCCTCTCCTGCTGTGGTGTTAATCAGATGAGAGAAGACCCTGCTGGGAGTTGTGGTAATTACACTGGGATAGTTCATCTCTTTTTCAACTCTCTCTAGGTCTTCATTTTTCCTAACAGCAACAGTGATACTAATTAAAAATGGATGTTAATTATAAAAGTTTAAAATATCTTTCTTTATAAGTTAGTGTAATGTTTTCTAGCAATGAAGGAGATAGGTTTTTATATTCCTGTAGGTCTTTTGTCTAGCTTTTTGAAACGAAAAATAAAAATGTTTTAATATGACTATTTTTGTAAATGATAAATGTTTCTTTATACAGGGTCATATTTTTCACCCTCATTTAGGCATATTTTAGTCCCTGAGCTCTTTTCATTTATTAATCAGTAAACCTTCTATCAAACTTTATGGCTTATAAAATTGGCATCCTGCTTACAAAAAGAGTAGAATGTTTATTGAGACTTTGAAAACCAATCTTTATTTATAGAAGGTTACTAAGCATCAACTAGCTGATGGTTTTTCAAGAATGACAAATGCAAAAAGAATTTAATCTTAATGTACGTATATACCTATTGAAGTGTTTCATCTAAATCTCATTTTTCATTGAAATTCAATTCATAAAATCTCTGTTATTGCAAATGAATGTGAATAACATTTATTAATAAAATTGTGTCTCTGAAAATAATAAAATCAACCAAATAATCACAAATATGTTAGTAATGTATGTTGGTCATAGATAATGGAGAAAATTGGTAGTAAAATTGTGCTAAGAGGATATGAATAGGGACATTATTATAAGAAAATCTTGTGCATTTTATATGCTTAATTTAAATGTGAAGCAGTAATTCAAAAATTGGAACTATCAGTTGTGTCTTCCAATTTAAATTTATTTTTTTACTTTTCATAGAAAGTATTAAAATGTCCTGAAAACATTCTCTGAAAGAATAAACACTTCTGACTCATAAGCACCAGATAAAGTTCTAGCAATTATTCCATGAAATCTGGGACAAAGAAGCTAATTGAGTGTATTATTATAAAACTCTAGGGGGAAAAACAACAAGTTCAGCAGAACTGTCAAGGTTTAGAATATCTCTACCCTTTATAGGATTAATGTCTCTGGAAGCCCAAGATCTGAAGAAAATCATGAAAGAAGCAATCACATTTTAAGTGCTAATGTGACTGAAGAGACTTATTTTACAGATAATCCTAGCATATTTAAATATCAGATACTCAGAAAAGTTAGCATTTTCAATTTAATCCTCCATCAAATTCTCCTAAAATACATTTGCATATTTTAGATGAAATAGATCAAATATTAATATATTATTTAAAAATAAATATTATTTCACAAATTTTGTATATTTGAGTACTGTAAATAATGCCAAGTGTAATATAATTTCTTAGAAATTTATGTTATCCAAATTTATTTAACTCTATGATCACCTTTTGTTGATTCTGAGATTCTTTAGTTTTAAAATTCAGAATATATAGTTCAGGTTAAGAATACATAATTCAGATTTACTCTGTAGATATTGTTACAATAATAAACCATTCGTGAAGGCCTCATCTTTCAATTCCCAACTCGACTACCAAAAATGGCTTTGACAGCCATGAGCTCTATGTGACACTAGTTAAAGAATCTCAATTCAGTATAATTTGAAAAGCCTAAATATATGGGTCTTGTGCTGGAGAAGTAATACAACATACAGGAAAGTAGAAGAACAAAGCAAAAAGCTTGGTTTTCAATTATTTAACCATATGACTTTTAGGAAGTTAATTAATATATTTGAATCATAATTTCTTCATTTAATTTGTTATGAAATTCAATGATGTAATTGAATGTAGGAATGTACATGCATTTATGTAATCTATAATAACATTCAGGAATCCTATAGACAGCTTACATCATTCTGACTTTACCAAATATTTCAATATTTGATATGGGAAATTTGAAGGTTCTTTGAAAAAAATAAATTAATAATCTGGTTGCATTGGAAAATATATTAGAGAAATTATTTGGTAACCGTGGACCAAATTTATATGAGCATGTATGATGGAGGTTTACTATAGCACCTCTTGACTAACTAAATGTTCAATTTCTAATGACCTGTTATTTACAAAATTCCAGTTATGAAAATCGCACCACTTTATGCAAATAAAGTTATAGTCATAGATTGCACAAGTACAAAGCCATTGGTAATATACAATTTCAAAACTTTGGCTATAAATCTTCAAAACAAAATAAATGAATACTCCTAATGTTGATGAAACAGCTCAATCTCTCATTCTGCTCAAATTAATAAGAAATATTGAAGCATTCTCCTTGCAGTTACCATAGCGGATAGGGAAAATTTTGCTCGGGAAATGTCCACATTGAAGGTATATGATGAACAATATGTATTATAAATCCTGGAACTTTTTCAGCAATTCATAGAGGTGATCCTCAATATTCACGGATTCTGTATTTGTGAATTTGCTAACTTACTAAAACTAGTTTGTAACCCCCAGATCAATACTTGTGGTACTTTGTGATCACTTGCAGACTAGCATAGACAGTGAAAAGCTTGAGTCACCCAACGCTGACATTCCCAGCTGAGGCTGAACAAGCTGACGCTATGCCTTCTTGTTTCAGCTCTCATACTGTAAACAAGCATCCTTTTTGTGGTCTATTTAGTGCTAGATTTTCAGCAGTTTTGTGCTTTTTGTTGATGATTTCACTGCTTAAAGTGGCCCCCAAGCATAGTGCTGAGGTACTCTCTAGTACCTAAGCACAAGTAGACTGCAATTGGCCTTATGGAGAAAATAGGTGTATTAGATAGGCTTAATTTAGACATGAGTTACAGTACTGTTGAATGTGAGTTCAATGTTAATGAATCAACTATATATGTGTGAGTGTGTATATAATTTTATATACATAAAATAAGGTGACTGTACACAGAAACACACATAACAAAATGTTATGTGTTGATTGGTTGACAAAAATGTTGTGACCAGAGGACCTAACCCTATATTTCCCTGAAGAGCAAGAGTTCAGTACTTGCTAATTCTGTGTTTTCTGAGATTTTATAGAATATAACTGATGGGAATAATGTAATAGACTGTGTTTCCCTACCTTGATCATTTTTTATTCATAGAAATGTATTTATCACCTGGTGTAAAAAATGGATTGTTTTCATCAATGGCACTCCTTGATATTTACTTAAATGAGTTGAAAATTTACTTCCATACAAAAACATGCACATCAAATGTTTATGGCAACTTTATTTATAATTGCGAAAGCCTGGAAACAACCAAGATATCCCTCAATAGTAAGTGGATAAGCAAACTGTGGTACATCCAGACAATGGAATATTACTCAGCAATATAAAGAAATGAGCTATCAAGCCGTGAAAAGACACAGAGAAACCTTAAATACATATCGCTACGTGAAATAAGTAAATCTGAAAATGCTACATATTGTATAATTCCAACTAGATAACTTTCTGGAACAGATAAAACTATAGAGACAGTAAAAAGTTCAGTAGTTAGCAGGAATTCAAGGGAAGGGAGAGAGGAATGAATAGGTGGAACATGGGGTATTTAAGGCAGTGAAACTACTCTGTATGATGTTATAATGTTGGATACATGCTATTTACATTTGTCAAAACCCATAGAATGTACAAGACAAAGAGAGAACTTTGATATAGACTATGAATTTTACTTAATATCTATATATCAATACTCCTCAATTGTAACAAATATACCACACTAATTCAACATGTTAATAACACGGGTGGCTGGAGTGGGGATGGTGGTGATGAGGAGAATATAAGAACTCTATATTCCTGCTCCGTTTTTCTGTAAACCTAAAACTGATAAAATAATAGTGTATTAATTTTAAAAAGAAAAAAATTGATTAGTTAAGCTTCTTAGATTCAAGTAAGACAAGCCACGTTTAGTTAATTTATCAGAAATAAAATTGGGATTTCAGAGATATAAGAGTTCAGAAGAAAGAGGCTTTGAGGCACCTTAAAACAACACCAGAAATTATAATATAGAGTTATCGCAGCACCCACAGGTACAAATACTGTTCTTTCTACTGCCAGCATAGCTGTCATTGGACTTAAATGCCATAACAAACATCAACCCTAGTGCTCTCCCTGGAAATCTGAACTTGTTGCCTCAGCCACTATCCACAAATAGGCATTTCTGCTGTGACTTCTTTTTTGTGTTACTAGCTCCTGACAGAAAGTTCATAGCCTGCTTAGGCAAGGTACTGAGCCTTGGTCTAGTGCCTGTACCTAGTCTTTCAGCGGACTCTGCTTTCAACTAAGATGTTTAAGGTAAGAATTCTCCACGCATAGGAAGGAGGTTCGGATTCTGAGCAGCCAAAAAAAAATCTTAACTGTCCACTGCAAAAACATAATGTAGTAAAAGAAGAGGTAATATAAAGATATTGTCAACACAGCAATTTTACCCATTGTAAAAATTTAGTGGTTGATAAACTAGCAAGAAACAGTGATGCTTTTGAAAACTGAGAAACCAAATGAGGATTTAATATATGTTTATTTTTTTTAGGTGACACATTATGGCCTGATTGGTGCTTAGGAGGTTATACTTCCATTCTCTATTTTTCCAGTACCAATCCGGACAATTTCCTGTTTCACTCTCTATTTGTACAAGGAAGTTACTTCAAAGAACACTCTACCTGTGCCAGACTTCATCCGCTGCATTCACTTTTCTTTTCCTACAACTTCACTGCAGTCGCTCTTATTGACCTCTAAAATGCCCTCTAAAATTTTTGTATTTTAAAGTTCATTCTAGCTTCTAACAAAATTGCAACTACTTACCCTGGTGAGGACTCCCACCTTGAACCACTCAACCTCTTCTCTTCTGTGAAATCATCCCCTCTCTGTGTCCACGTATTTCTTTGATTGCTTCTTAGCAATTTATTCAAGAACTCCTAAAATCTAGATGATCATGAAGCTTCTTTTCTCTGTATACTCTCCCCTGGATGAACTCATCCAAGTCTATTGCTTTAAGCACCACTTGTATACTCCCAATTCTACCATCTAATCTCTATATTTCCACTTTCATTCAATACAGACCCAAAATTCCCCTGTGAATCTAGAAGTGTCCTCTAACATCTCGGGATCCCTTCTAAGTTAGTACACCTTACAAGATTAAAATCCAGTCCTCCACCTATAGGCTTTTTCTAAATTAAAGACATTACTGCCAAACAGATAGTTAAAACTTGGACATTGTCTTAAAATTTGCATTCTTACTCGATCCTCATAGCCAACCTATCCCACAGTCCTTTATATTCTGCTGCCTAAATAGCATGACTGTTTTCGCTTTTCTTTCTGCTGTCAATGCTTTAGTTAGACCCTTAACGTTTCCTCCCAGTGCTATTACATTTTTACGTGGTACTAACTCTTTTGCTCTCCCAAATCACTTCCCTCACTAGTCTCTTTCACATAATTTCTATAGTGAGATTTAACATACATAAATCTCCTTCAAATTCTTCAATGGTGTGACACAATCTATACAATAAAGTTCATGCCTTAACTTGGCAGTCACAGACCTTCACAATGGAGTTCCTACTATCCACTTTTAACTCTGGGCTTTGCTCTTTTTTTTTTTTTTTTTGAGGAAGATTGGCCCTGAGCTAACATCTGTTGCCAATCTTCCTCTTTTTACCTGAGGAAGAGTGGCCCTGAGCTAACATCTCTCCTCATCTTCCTCTATTTTGTATGTGGGTCGCTGCCACAGCATGGCTTGATGAGTGGTGTAGGTCCGTGCCCAGGATCTGAACCCGCAAACCCAGGCCACCAAAGCAGAGTGTGCTGAACTTAAGCACTATGCCACCGTGCCCCCTGCAACTAGGCTTTGCTCTTAATGTAAACAAACAGTATCTCAACCGTTTGCGTTTGTCTATACGTATATATCATCCTCTTTTACAATTCTATGGCAAGTTAAGAGGTCGAGTGATGTATAGTAAAGATATACGGCTGAGATTTAGATAAATCTCAGTATGAATTCTGGCTCTGCATCTTACCCTTAACATGAGCAATGTCGTTTTCTGGGCTTCAGTTTCCCGATTTGTAAAATGGAGATACATACCTGACAATGCTGTGAGACTTATAAACAGTTTAATATAGCTCAAGAGTTTGGTACATATTGTTCAGTGAGTTCATATTTATCTGACCCTGCACAGACCATCCTTTTATTCCTTCAGTTATCAATTACTGAGTACATGCTGTATGCCAGACAATACACTAAGGACAGGAGATGTGCATATCAATATGAACAAAACAACCATATTTCCTTTGATTGTCTTTTCCATTTTTACTTTGATATTTCTGATCCAAATGTTTTTCTGATCTTAGTTGTTTGATAAACTACATTTGCAAACTCACTGAGGAAACTCACATGCATTTCCTGCCTCCCAAACTTGTGAAATTTACTCAAATTACCCTTAGCGCAGTTTGTATGCCCATCCATTACGATATTCATTACTTGATTTCAATTTATTTATTTGTTCTTACTATTAGACATCTATGTAGTATAAAGCCCATCTTATTATTTCAGGAGCTACTCATGAAAAATAGCACAGAGTAAATAAAAAAAAGAAATAATTCTATTCACAGATGTTTTAAGCAAGTATTTACATTTCTTCACATATATTTTTAAAGCTATATGTTAAACACTATGTTAAAAGGACTGGCGATAAAAAAGTATAAAAATCATTGCTAAAAATTAATTTGAGTAGAAAAGGCATTTCCCTGAAAAAGAAGGTTGAATTGCAACACAGTGCTAATAGTTTATTTGACTAATTAGTAGTTCAGGTAATAAATTCCATAAGAGTTCAGGGTAGACTAACATCACTGTGGATTACTCCAGTTAAGTGAAATTTCCATGGAGAGTTCAACTTTAATGAGAGGAGAGAAAAGGCAAGGACATTCCAGGTGATAGGAATGAAGTCAGCAATGGAGCAGAGCCAGGGATTTGCGGCGTATTTTATGGGGAAAATATTAAATCAATTTTCTAAAGTAAAGAATTCACTTAGGGAAGTAGTGAGTGATAAATTTGGAGACATACAAACCGGCTTATGAATTTGAAGGCCAGGGCTTCAGTGAGGCTGTATGATTTAGGGAGAGGAGAGTTATGACAGTTGATTCAGGAGATGAAGGTACAAAGCACTGTTTCAGAACATCTGGTCTGGCTGTGAGGTACTCCATGATTTGCCTTCAGTATCTCTAGATCTGGAGAGATAGTTAAAAGCCAATGACAATAATCATTTTTTGGGGGGAAATTTACTTATTTTTTATTTTAAAGTCCAAACTAAAGATATATTTTTTAATTCATTGATGATAATCTTTATGTGAATTAAGGAGGATCAAGACTAGGGTTTTAGTACATTCTTTGGTACATTCTAGTGAATTTAATCCATTCTTGATGTCAAAGTGATTGCAACATTGCCAAATAAAGTATGAAAAGTTTCTGAAATGCATGTATTTTTCAATTTTATTTATTTCCAAAAGATATCTGAAATATATTGTATTAAAATCATATGAATTCTGAAGACAGACATTATTTTTATATTTGTTTGAGGTAAATAATATGTAAATTTCCTTTTCTATTTTAAACATTTGCGTTATTACACTGTAGTAGAGAGAAAATGAATGGAATAATTTCTGCTTTTACAATGTTCACAATCTATTACAGAAACAGTTGAATTTATCAATACGATATAAAAAATAATGAGTGGGGGATATTGCAAATATTTATAAAAAACAAAAAGTCTCATGGGAGCACAATTCTGGCAGGAATAATTAGAGCAATGCCGCTGAAATGGTTGTGCATAGGATCTGTTTTGAAGTACGTGTGGAATTTTGAGTCACAGAGATGCATGCGTGAGGACACACAAGCAAGAGTGTCAAATTAGAGAGAGAAAAACATATGTATGGCATATTTGGAAATTGGCAGGAAGTCCACAGTGGTCGGAACAAAAGGAGAAAGGAAGACCATCCTGAGACATAGAGAAGGTACGATTGACTACGATCATGTCACAGAGTGTATGTGTGTGTGCACACATGCATGTTCATGAATGTGTGTGCTTGAGGAGCAGGGCTTTAAATATCGTTCTATCAATTTTTCATGTTATTTTGGAAGGAATAGGGATCCATGGGGGAGGTAGAAGAGGGACAAAACAAAAGACTAAGAGTGATGTGCTGGGGCCAGATCAGGGCATAGGAAGGAGTTTGGACTCTGATGTAGGCATCAAGGAATCATGGGAGATTTGTGAGCAGAAGAATGAGATGGTTTATTAAATACCTGGCTTAGGAAAATACATCTGTCAGGAAAATGTAAGAGAGTTTGGAAATGAGAAGTTGTGAGAAAATACAGACCATTTAAGAGATTTTTGCAAGAGTTCAAGTAAGATGTAAATGTACCCCGAAACTCTGCCTCTCACCAAATGCAAGGTAGGGATGTGTAGGGAAAAATAAACTGGATTCTAATAAGTAAAATCTGGTCATACAATCTGTAATTAAATACTCTAGTATCTATTTAGGTTCAACTAAAGTTTATAATAACAATAATTTTTCAGACACAGGATAAAAACTAATTATGTACACAACTAACATATAAAGGAGGAGAGGTTTTCTGTATTTTGCCAAAAACACAAAACCTTCTAGAAACAATTATAACAAAATGTTTCTGTTTAAAAGCTATATTCTCTAATAAATCAGCATAAAATTTTGATTTTTAACATTTATAAAACATAACCTTAGAGATATTGGATATTTCAAAGCTCTTAGAAGATTAAGTATGACTACAGTCAAACACATACGAGGTCTAGTTATTTCTTATAAAGATATATTCCTCTTGCATAAATATAATCTCTTATTAGCAATGTCTTGTTTTCAGTCCAACTGGAGAATATACTATAAGGAGTATATTTTTCTTTATCATATATATATAATAATTTTGAATTCTGAGAAAATTTGAGAGGCTAACATGATCAACTTAGAACCAGCAGTTTGTATATGAAAAGTGGAGATAACTTTATAAATAATACATTCTACCAAAGTGGGAATGGGCTACACAGGCATGAGTTGCAACAGACCTTAACCGTCTGCTACTGTTACTGACAACAGGACTATGGCTGTCAAATAACATACCCTCCTCACTTATTTAACTGGTGGTAGAACCAGAACTAGATCCTAGGACTTAACACTTACTCTAGGTTTTCTTTCCCCACCATTGAGCTCTCTTATGTTTTAGAGTGCCATGATATCAACTATATCTTATATACTATAAGTTTAATTTTATTTCTATAATTATTAAATGTTAAAACAATTTTTTTCCAGTTTCCCTCATTAGAAACAGTGTGATGACATTGTATGTTTCATAAGAGTATTCTTAATTTATTATTAAGATGATGACATTTTAATTGAAAAACATTTTATCAACAATTGAAAAGAGTTTAAAAGTTTATATATAAAGCATAGCTTCAATTTATTTTATCTATCTTAAATAATCTAAAAGAGTTGAAAAATTTATATAAAAATAATCTAAATAATCTAAATAAATCTAAATAATTTAAATCTAAATAATCTAGAATAATCTTATCTACTCTATCTTAAGTAATCTAAAAGAGTTTAAAAGTTGATATAAAAAGCATAGCTTCAACTTATCTTGCCTATCATAAAATCAAATATTGTGAAATTGTTCTCTATAATCTTGACATTGTCTTCATTTAGCCAGTTGTCTAGTTTTAACTGACTTGTAAAATATTCCAGAGATCTAACCCGTCCTAGTATTTGTTTTTCTTATAATTAAAGGAGAGTTTTATTTTAATGTAGTTTTTTGAACACATGTACTTACATCTTTTCTATCTTTAGAAGATTTAGTGTATAAAAATTAACTCTTATGGTCTTTATCCTTATTCAAAGAATCTTTAATAATATTTTACATGCCTTTTTTTCCCCTGCATGTAATACATTTAGGGATTTATAAGCCTAGACTTTTCCAGAAATACTACAAGGACAACTATCATTTTTTTGTTTGAATTTAGCTTTTTGGTTATTTTTTTAAATGTACGTTGTCTGAATAACAGAGAGTTACTATATGCCAACTGAATTTCCACAGAAATATTTGTACAATTTTGATTAATAAGATAACTGCCATGTAGCTACTTCAACCTCCTCTCTGAGTTCCAAAGACCATAAATACTTTTTGAGTTTAGTTTCTAAAGGAATCTGGTAGAGGCTAGAATCTCAAAAGTTGCATGAAAACTACTACTATCTTTCTCCTGAGTAGCTGGTATTTAAAATTGTATTCAGGTTTTCAATACCTTTTCAACTGAGTTTAGTGTTCATAAGTCATTTTGTGTACTATCTGTTTTGAGAACTACAACACTGCATTATCTTGGAGCTGACTTGAGGACATTGGGTTCTATCAGGAAGCCCATCTGTGTTAATTCTGTTTTTTGTTGTGTGTTTTTTTTTTTTTTTAATAAACTGAGGCAGATGATTCTTTTTTGACCTCATTATTGTGCTTGTTTTATTTCATCTATCTCATCCTTCTACTTTTTCTACTAGGAGATTTTTGTTTTTAAAGAAAGCTTTTGTCATGGTTGTTGTGGCCCCCGCCTTCCCCCAAATTTTCTTTAGGAGAAGAAAAGTATCACTGGATTTCCAGGTTGTTTTATATCTTGAAAGTTTTATCTAATTGCAAGAGAGAGAACTAAATTAGTCATTGCAGATGAATTGGTAATAAACAATGTCTCGGGAATCTTATTTCATATTCGTATACTATGACAGAGAAAACTCTCTTTCATAGTCTTAGAGTAAAACAATGCAGGAAAGCAAAGGCATCCACATCAGTATGGTGAGGTATTTCGTGGGGCAGAGATAATTTCTAGAGAAAGGAATAGGCCAGCTTCCCTCGCTGACATGATGTTGTTCAGCCAGCGGCCAGGATCCAGCTCACCTGAGCCAGAATCCATAAAATGGGACATATAAGAAAGCACAACACCCTTCTAAATTCTAAGGCTTAGTCTGGTGGCTTGGGCTAGATACTTAGATATATTTAATGGAATATATATGTATTTATATAACCACCCAATAAAGTAGGATAAGGATAAGGTCTATACCCCAGCTTCTCATCCTGAAAGTTGAACTAAAATACCATCCATACCCCCTTTCCTGAAATCCTGCCTTCAGATATTGCTGCCTGACTGAAGAACTTTTGGTGGAATTACATCTCAAAGTGGTGAAAACAGCCAAAATAGATTATGTCAGTTATGTTTTTAGATTGCATTAGGGCCCAAACCACAGCCATGCTTGTATATTACTGCCTTTTTCTTTTTAATGATAAAAGTAAAAACTTATAAAGCTGAATTCTTTAACCAAACGTAAAAAGATGGTCAGAATTTGGAGAGCCGAGAGTCAATCCCAAGCTGTGGGATTTCAAAATTAGTTTTATTTTCTGTATTTTGAGTGTTACTCTGACACTAAAAATGAGAATTATCTGAATTTAATAAGGTATAATCTTTTGAAGCCAGCTCTGGTGATCTAGTGGTTAAGATTCAGCACTCGCACTGCTGCGGCCCTAGTTCATTTCCTGGTCAGGGAACCACATCACTCATCTGTCGGTTGTCATATTGTAGTGGCTGTGTGTTGCTGTGATACTGAAAGCTATGCCACCAGTACTTCAAATACCAGTGGGGTCACCCCTGGTGGACAGGTTTCAGTGGAACTTCCAGACTAAGACAGACTAGAAAAAGGGACCTGGCCACCCACTTTCAAAAAAATTGGCCATGAAAACCCTATGAATAGCAGCAGAGCATTGTCTGATATAGCGCCGGAAGGTGAGAGGATGGCGCAACAAGACCGAGCAGGGTTCTGCTCTGCAGGACAAGGTCACTAGGGGTTGGAATTGACTCGCCAGTACTAACAATAACAATATTTAAGAATGTAGTATCTACTTCCTAGATCAGAAGGTGTTATTAGTTTCCTAGGGCTGACATAACAAAATATCACAGACTGGGGGGCTTAAACAACAGAAATTTATTTTCTTACAGTTCTGGAGGCTGCAAGACCAAGATCAATGTGTCAGCAGGTTTGGTTTCATTCTGGGCCTCTCTCCTTGGCTTGAAGATGGCCTCCTTTTCACTGTATCCTCACCTGGTCTCTCCTCAGTGCTTGAGATCTCTATGTGTACAAATCTCCTCTCTTATACGGACACCAGTCGGGTTGGATTAGGGCCCAGCCTAACAGACTCATTGTAACGTAATCTCCTCTTTAAAGGCCCTATCTAGAAATACAGTCACATTCTGAGGTACTGCAGTTTAGGGTTTCAACATATGAATTTTGGGGGGGGACACAATTCAGGCCATAAGAGAAGGTAATTGTGGGTTAAGTCAAAGAGCATTGACCTTAAAGTCAGAAAATCTGGATTAAAATAGTTTCATGACATTTAATAAGCAACTCAAAATCTCTGAACCCCAGTTCATCATCTGCATATGGTAATAATAATACCTATCTCAAAGTAATTGTCATATGATAACACACATAGAGTACCTGCCTTTTTGCCTTTTCCATATTAGTAACACATTCATTGAATGTGCATATTGTACCAATGTCACCACGCATTTTTGCACATCCTAAGGTTACGGGAATAATGTGGTAGAAAATGCTGAAATTTAAATGAAGTGTCTTCACTTTGACTTTGCAAGCAACACATTTTCTGCGAAGAACATATTCAAACATAATATATTAAATGTGTCTTAAAGTTATGATAGCATTTTTAAACAGCTCCAATTTAAATCCTTTAGTTCTATTTAGTCCTCCATAAAGTTCCATTTCATGCATCATTCATTTATAGATAGTTGTCACAAACAGGATAGGCCATATGTTAAAAGCACAGGGTAGTTTTTTGTGACTGCCCTCAGATTCAACAGATTGATGATGGTAATAATCGGCCATCTTGATTTTTAACTACAAGGTCTTAACTATCCAACTCTTCCAGCTTTATCCCTTAATCTAAATTATTAATCTCTTTAGGACTTATTACAGCCTCTTTTTAGGCATGTTGATCTATATTCAGTTTGTACCTCTTTTGTAATGCCCTTTTTCTAGGTTTCTAGAGATTTTCATAGCAAAATGTTCTTGTTGATGTGTTGATGTGTTGTTATATTGCTTCACCTTAAACACCTTTTTATTTCCCCACCTAATCTCCTCGAGTGGGGAAATATTTTAAATGCTTTAACCTCTTCTGTGTCTTTGTGATGTCCTTCCATGTAAGATCAGGTACAGTGAGTTGACTGTATTTTCTAGTGCAAATTAAAAACCCATTTGTTCAGCTTGACTTATGCTTAGTGACAGCTCTGTGTATTTTTCCCTGTGATGTGACTACATGAAGGACACAGCATAAAAATCACTGCGTTATACTCCATCTGCATTGTGAGGAAAATGTGATCGGAGTAATTACTACTGTCTAAGTTTTTATTCCTTTTTTCATTAAAGCTGTTATCATGCCAGGGACAAGAATAAATAATACCCAATACCTGGCTTTTATTAGTTGCTGCCTTTGTTAAATGCGAATGACGTGAATGGCAATAAGTAAGGCTATAAAAAATCATAAATAAAACATTAGCACATTTTTTTAATAGTGCAGGTGTAAATGTCACTAATGAAGTAAGAATAAATATGTGATGTTAATTACTCTGGTTTGCCTAAGTGTAAAATGTGAAAGGAAATGCAGTGCTTGACGAGAATGAAAATAAGAAAATTAAACATATATTTTTTTCTAAGAAATACTCGTTTTATTTTTGTACTTCCCATACAAGAGTAGGTTATACTACAGACTGGACCATGTATTTGACCTGTTTTATAGAGTGATATTCTAAGCACAATAACTCATATACGTCTATTTTACTTTCACCAGCTGCTCCTAAACTGACGTATTGATCTATAGACTATGTCCTGGAATATGTTTTTCTCTTTGTTTCTTCAGGATCAAATATCACACAGTACTTGCTCATCAGTGCTTAATATTCTTTCCTTCTGCAAATCTCTTCTGTTATGTAACAATACGATCCTCCTCTCTCTACTTTTTTGTATGCAAAGAGATAGGAAAGCCAAGTGTGTTAGAATTATATTTAACCAAATGTAAATAGACCAGGAATTAACATTTAAAAAGCCAACTGATAAAGTTCATGAACTCTAAACAATGATTTTTAAAATTTCATTTGCTTTGAAATATTTTGTTTGTTTGTTTCTCTGCTTGCTTGAGAAAGGAAAAAAATGTGGTATTGGAGTTTATGGCTCACTTTTGGATGTCTCATTGTTTCTATGAGTATGGGTTGGGGAGATAGACTACCGCCTCACCCTTAGAGTAGATAGCCACACAGAAATCAGATTCTAATTTCTACAAGAAGTTAACTCTAAAAATCATTCACTGTTCTCTGCTCATTGAATGCCGTTGTATCCAGGAAAAAAAAAAAAAAACCTAAGTACCATTCTGCTTGCTTTATAAATCTATGCTCTGTCTTATACACAACAATGGTAATAATTAAGCAGATTGAGCTCCTATATAATTGCAATTCCCCATTTCAGAGATGAAAAGTCTTTGGATCAGAGGGGATAATTGACTCTTCCAATTTCACACAGCTATCAAGTCTCAAAATCGGAATTCAAATTAGAATTCATCATAAGTAGTAGATAATAACAACAATAAACAAACACATAGGGACAGAGATTGGATGGGTGGTTACCAGAGGGGAAGGGGGGAGGGTGGAGGGTGAAAGGGATAATTCGGTACATGTGTGTGGTGATGGGTTGTAATTAGTATTTTGGTGGTGAACATGATGTAATCTATGCAGGAATAGAAGTATAATGATGTCCACCTGAAGTTTTTACAATGTTATAAACCAATGTTACTGCAATAAACAAAAAATTTAAAAAAAAAAATTCATCATAACATTTTGCATCCAAGCTTTAACGCTCATACGTCCCAAAGAATTATCTCCAGCCCAGACCCATGTCCTGAGGATTGTGCCCACTTACTCAGACACGGCCTCTCAACACATCCATTTGGATGGTGCAAACTCATGTTTATCCTGAATTGCTGAAAGTCCATCGACTTCAATTTTCACTATTTCAATGAACGACACCACCATGCAACCAGGGACATGGCAGTGTCCAGCTTTAGTTTCTTAAACTGGACACTGGCCTTCACCTTTCACAATGCTTTCTCCCCTGCTCACTACATCCAGTCTATCACTTTGTCCTGTCATCTTTGCCTGGCAGTCATTTCTCACATCCGTTCACATTTGTTCATCGACAATAGCATCATTGATTACTACAGAACACTTTGCTCCTCTTTCTCGCAGCTGCCCAGATGCCTCCTGATAGCTCTCCATACACATCGACTTCTTGTCTCTCTTCAATCATTCCTTCCTACTGCAGTCCAATGATTTAAAGGTTAACATACTACTTTCTTTTCATTCTATAACACTTTTCTCTTTACTTTTTTTTTCTTATTTACTCAATTTTAAAAATAAATTAATTTATTTAAACTAAAACAATAACAACAACAAAAAAACCAAAGCACTTCACCCATTTCTCCCACCTCCCATCCCCAGCCTCTGGCAACCACCCATCTGTCCTCTGTATCTATGAGCTTGGTTTTTTTTTTTTTAATTTTTATTTTTTTCAGATTCCACATATAAGAGAAATCAAATGATATAAGTCTATCTCTGTCTGACTTATTTCATTTCAGATAATGCCCTTGAGGCATTATCTTTTCCCTTTTCCCTTTACTTTCAATGCTTCAACGGATTTAGATTTCTTTAAGTGTGTTAAATGAACCCCATTAACTTCTGGCACAGTGTCTTTGCATGTGCTGTCCTACCTGGAAAGGTGCTCACCACCAGGAACTTACTTTGCCCTTGTCTACATCTATTCATCCTTCTTATTTAAGTTCAAATACTATTTCCTTAAAATAGCATTAACTGAGCTTCAGATTAATACAACCTCCATTTTACAGTCTCACAACAAAAAACTCCTGTTTTATAACATTTTCATTTATAATTGAATATTTACTTGTGTGAGTATTTACTTGTATGATTATTTTGTGTACTAATACATTTTATGGGAAAAATGAACATGCCTGTTTTTTCTCATTGTTATATCCTATGAGTCTAGCACAGTGTCTAGGATCAATTTTGTAATAATTAAACATATGTTGTAGGACTGAAATCATGTTTCATAGTAAAGTTAATGTTTTCACATTAACTATGTCGACGTACTACAATGATAGCTAACGATTTGCAAACATGAAGGTACAAATATCTTCTATTTTCCAACTGATCATTATGAAAGATTTCACCTTGAAGAAGTTTTGAAAGAATACAGTGAACACCAGCACAATCTTCACTAAAATTCATTAGTTTTTTAAACAATTTGCCATACTTGCTTCATCTAGCCTTCTTTTTTTCCTCATTCTTTTCTTTTTTCATTTCTGAATAATTTGAAAGTAAGTTGCACATAGTGTGGCATGATGCCTCACCCTTAATTTCTTCCACACTTATTTCTTAAGAACACAAATATTCTTATCCATATCCTAAATACCATCATCACACCCAAGAAATTTTACAATGGAAGGTTATAATGTCTTGAAGGTTATAAAAAAATTCTCTGGGCTGGCCATGTGGCCCAGTGGTTAAGTTCAGCGTGGTCCGCTTCAGCGGCCCGGGTTCAGTTCTCAGGCATAGACCTACACCACTCGTCAGCAGCCATTCTGTGGTGGTGACAAACGTACAAAAACAGAGGAAGATTGGCACAGGTGTTAGCTCAGGGTGAATCTTCCACATCAGTAATAGTAATAATAATTCACATATGCTTCTGATTTTTATTGTATTTGTTATATGATAGGTATAATGCTGGATATTTTTTATATATCTTATCACAATATGCTAGAAAATGGGTTTGATAGTTTATCTTTCTACAAAGACTCTAAGTGTTAAAAAGGAGTTTCTAACTGAGATCTACTGAACTCCAAAGCACATTATTATTCTACCGTACCTTAGAAAGATCACGATCATATTGGTAACATTGTTTCTAGGATTAACTGGAAATTAGACAATGTTTATGAGCATTTAAATAGAAAATGTAATAGGAAGGCTTACTACGTACATTTGAATGCCAAGTAGACAATAGGACTGTTTTTAGATATTGTCTTCTCTAAAACTAGCTCTGTTACCATATGTGGATATATAATATTTTTCTGAGCCCATTATGGCATAACAATACTAATAGCTTCTATAGATAGAAATGGAATTTTAAAATTTATGAGAGTAACACTTCATTCCAGACATATTTTGACAAGGTTCAATACTGTATTAAAATATTTGTATTAAAAATATTCAGTGACCACTCCTAGAAGACTATTGAGCAGAGTTGACCAGGAGACACATTTTGGAAAAAATAGCGTACTTCATTTCAAGTCATATCACCTGATAAAAATGTTGCTCCTGCCATGGGATACTGCCAGTTCCGTAATCCATAGAACTTAACACTTGGATGAAATGCATGAATCTCTACCAGGAAAACATCTGTCCAACCATCCGTGTTACTCCGTTACAGAGAGTCTCTGCCTGAGGAAGATGTTGAAAATATGTTAAGAGTATTTTTACCACACCAACCTTAGCAAGCAGAGAATGATCTCTAGTCAGAAAAAACAAACAAAGAAACAGATAAGTTGAAAAAGCAGAAAGAAAAGCCCACTATGAAGGGACACCTAATGAGAAAAAGAGGAAAAATTCATAGACTCAGATTAAGAACTCTTAAGGACATATGAGTATAAAACCAAAGAGTGTTTCTGAACCAAATGTATGATTTCTGAAGGACCCTAGCAATTTTGTTTTTATAAATTTGTTTTTCTTAAAGAAGGGTCCCTAGATTGTATAAGCTTCAGGCTCATCAAAAGGTACATGTTCCTATATTGGACTTCTAAATTTTTAATAGGGGACTGAAGAAAGAGTCATCATAAATGGACATCGAATTGATACTTTGAGAGATACCTCACAAAAAAAGTACAAAAATTAAAAAAAGATACTGGAACTACAGGTAAAAAGCAAAGAAAAGATATAGAGTATATTCAAGATAACTAATATATACTTGTCAAGCTTTATGCAATGTCAGATAAAAAAAGAAAAGAAATAAATTATTGCATTTACAATATAAGAAAGTTTCTTAACTTGCAGAAAAATTTGTCCCTATAGACAGAAGGTGAATAATGAGCACCAGCAATATTTAATTCATTAATTGAACGAAGTCTTATTGAGCGTCTTCAATTAGCCAAGCAGAATTCTAAGCACTGGGGATGCAGCAATAGACAAGAGAAGCCGGACTTCTCCTCTCACAGGGTTGAATGAAGTCAGGGGAGGCAGACAATAAATGAATAAAAACATCATTGCACAAGATCATTTTAGGCCAGTATACATCCTAAAATATGAGAAAGTGGGATGAAATGGTAGCGAGTGGCTGAGGGCACAACTAATTATAATGCTGAAATATATGATCACTAAGCATACAGAAAACATCTTGCCATTTTCCAGTAAAAAGAAGTTTTTATTAAAAATTTCCAGACAGCAAAAGCGAGGCATCAAACTAAGTGCAGGGTCCTTCTATGCAGAATCCTGTGTGATTACGCAGTGCACAGGCGCGTGAGGCTGGCCCTGCCACTGCCTCCTAACGGGAGCTAGCTGGAAGGGAGCCTGGAAAATAGGGTTTTCAGGAGTCAGCCCCACTGTGAAACAGAGACGGGTGAGGTGAGGGAAGGCTGGTGAGTGGATCTTTAAGCAAACAAGCAAATCACCAGCACAACGTGTAAAGAGTAAGTGAAACTTGTAAAATTTGAATTGGTGAAACGGAATTCAAACGAAAAACTTTAAATAGAATAAAAAGGATGTTAAATGCATAAGTTTACTGAAAAACCCACATTTCAAAACCAACAGGAAAAACTGTTTTACCCATTGAGAATATCTTATATCTTAGAGAAACTTCAAATGATAGGTAATTCTTATTTCACTAAAATTATTTTGATTAAAGAAATTTAAAAAATTAATATATTTTAAGAAAAGATAAATTTATTAATAACATCTAATGAGTATAGCTCAGAATGAAAACATAACTCAACTGTATTTATGAACTTCTGAGTAAAGGTTGAGTTCTTTCTGTCCTGAGTTATTTATGCTAGTTGAAAAGATCTAAACTGATATATTTCAACCATATTTCATTCAGAATCATGTATTTGTATGAAGGCTTGATTTTTTTTCCCCCAGAATGGTTCAGAATTTCTTTTATCTTTTATTTCATATCTTACGTGGAAAAGCCCTTAATCTTCCATTAAGACCATTCTAGGACAATAGCCCAGATCACTTTAATTGAGTTGCAATATTAATTTTTAGATTATTTATGTATATCTGCCATATTTTAATTGAGAACAAATTTCATTTTATAAAATAAATATTTGCCATAGTTGAATTGAGAATACATCATGCTTTATAAAGTAAATATTTAGGCAATAAGTACATCTACTACCTGTTCATTAAAGTGTTTTTTGTTTTTGTTTTTGTTTTTGCTGAGGAAGATTCACCCTGAGCTCACATCTGTTGCCAATCTTCCTCTTTTTGCTGAGGAAGAGTTGCCCTGAGCTAATATCTGTTGCCAGTCTTCCTCTATTTTATATGTGAGCTGCCATCACAGCATAACCACTGATAGACGAATGGTGTAGGTCCATGCCTGGGAACCAAACTCAGGCCACCGAAGTGCGGAATGCACCAAACTTAACCACTAGGCCATCAGGGCTGGCCCCTCATTAAAGTTTTTATTCAGGTTTATGTTGTACTGTTATTTTAAAATTACAATATCTATCTATCTAGTTAAATGAATTCATTTAAAAATGTTAGGTAAGACTAACATCATTGAAAATGAAAAAATTAGATATGAAAATCAAGGTAATTTACTTAAAAACTATTAAAATTAGAGAATTTTATGAGCTTACTGAAAAAAAAAACCAAACAAGATATAAAATTGCTTTTTTACTGGCCATAATTAGTCAGAAATGGAATCGGTTTAAAAATCTTATTTTCAATAGTAACAGAAATCTATAAAATTACTTAGGAATACAATCTACAAAAATGGATAAGTTATATATAAATAAAACTGCTAAAATTTTATTAAAATACAATAAAAAACAGAATTAAGGGGAACAATTAATGTTCCTAGAGATTTTAATATCAAAAGGTAAGTTATTGCAAAAAAGTAATTTATAAATATAATACATTAATGAAATCCAAAATATGGAATAGACAATTTTAATTTTTAATGGTAGAATAAATTTCAAGAACTGAAGATATCTTTGAAAATAATTCAACTTCAGAGAAATATTTTGCAATGTAAAATAGAGTGGATGTTAATAGTCTACAATCTAGCAATTCCATTTCTAATATACAATGCAGAGAAATTTTCATAGAAGAAACTATGAAATGTGAAAGAATATTTAAGACATAAGTAAGAATAGTCTGTCTAAAAGCAGTATATTGGAAATAAACTCTATGTCTATCAATAACAAAATGAATAAATTGAGAGTATAGTCATATAATTAAATACTATGCATAAATAAATATATATGCATTAGACCACATTGATGAATATCAAAAACATGGTATTGAATGATGAAAACAGTTTCCAGAAGCACACATTATAATATTATTTCCATAAAGTTTAAAAACATGAAAAACAATACCATATAATATTTATGTATCCATTTAATTATGTTATGAAATATTTAGAAAGAAACATCAAATTCAAGATAATGGTTATCTCTGTCAAAAAGAGTTTATGCAATAAACAAAGAGTGGACTGTTGTCATAAACTGACTTAGTAATGTTATATGTATTTATTTATTTATTTTTTAATTTAATTTAATTTTTAATTTTTTTGGTGAAGAAGATCGGCCCTGAGCTAACATCTGCCAATCCTCCTCTTTTTTTGCTGAGGAAGACTGGCCTTGGGCTAACATCCATGCCCATCTTCCTCTACTTTATATGGGACGCCGCCACAGCATGGCTTGACAAGCAGTGCGTTGGTGCGTGCCCGGGATCTGAACTGGCGAACCCCAGGCCGCTGCAGTGGAGCACACTTAACCGCTTGCACCACCTGGCCAGCCCCTTTATTTATTTTTTTAAATCGTGGATACACAAATGTTCCTGGAAATAGTTTCATAGAGTTCTGGAGGTCTTAAATATTTTATAACACATATTTAAATAGAAGATATCTTAATATAAATTATTTACTTATGTAACTTAAATCAAAATTTAATTTTCTAAGGATGGGTAAAAACTTTAAAATTTGTTTTATTTACATATATGCTCATTATTATTGTTATGATCATTATTGATAAGCCATTTGTATCATGACTCCTGTGGCTTTTTTTTACATTTAGCTGTTTCACATTCTGTAAGGATGTGTGTGATGGTAAGAAAACTTAGTGTTAAAAATGATCAGATATAGGGCCGGCCCCGTGGCTTAGTGGTTAAGTGTGCGTGCTCCGCTGCTGGTGGCCCGGGGTTCGGATCCCGGGCGTGCACCAACGCACCACTTCTCCGGCCATGCTGAGGCCGCGTCCCACATACAGCAACTAGAAGGATGTGCAGCTATGACACACAACTATCTACTGGGGCTTTAGGGGAAAAAATAAATAAATAAATAAAATTATTAAAAAAAAATTATCAGATATAAATGTTTGCCTTCTTGAACTAGAAATATTAGGTAAGACAGAACTGTGATAGCAATTGTATTACTTAAATAACAAACATAGAAGAAGACTGGGGTATGAAGATGACGTTTTCTACCAGATGATAAATCTTTCTATAAAGGACCAGTAATCAAAAGAGAAATGAATTTGTACATAACCAAATAGATAATTAAAAGAGAAAAGGGTGGTTCCAAAAGATCGAAGTGCATATGAAAACATAAGAAACACAAATAATATAAATAATTCTGTTAATATTAATCTTACTAGTTTAGGTATACGGAAAGCTTACCTCATGCCCCGGAGTATCAATTGGTGAATGCAAACTAAAACATCAGTGAGTTCTTCACTGTCCGCCAGAAATGGTGCTCTTATGGGCAATAGGTAACCTCATACATTCTACTGATGATCACTGTTAAAATTCATTCTGGAAAAAATGTGGGAGAATCTATTAATATTTAAAATATACATATTGTTTTTTTAAACAGAAGTTCAACATTTTGGATTCCACCTACACAGAAATAAAAATTAAAAAAATTCCTAAATGGAAAGATACAGGTGAATTGCTATCTAGGAAAGAAGTTTGTAATTGCAAAATGTGTGTAACCACTTAAATGTTTATAAACAGGAGAATAGAGACTATAGACAAAAGAATATATATATAGTCTAATATGTCTATTTAAAAATATTCAAATTGCTAACTTTTGACAAGGATATAGGTCAAAGATATTTAGCAGGAAAAATAACTTGTATCTATTATGGGAATCGTTTTTATATATA
The DNA here is from genome assembly GCF_057802395.1 of Ceratotherium simum simum. NCBI lineage: Eukaryota > Metazoa > Chordata > Mammalia > Perissodactyla > Rhinocerotidae > Ceratotherium > Ceratotherium simum. The sequence goes on along the minus strand of NC_141917.1, from coordinate 22,439,369 downwards.
AGTATGTATTTAAGCATATCATTTAAAATAAAGTAAACTGTGCAAGTGTGTATGTTCTTTGTGTGTGTTTATAATCATAGAGAAAAGTGTAAAGGTTACACAAAAATCTACGTTCAATAGAAACCTAAGGAGTTTGCACTGGAAGGAGGAAGTCATACATAAGTCTTTCTATATTATCATTTCCTTGGCCACCATTAATATCTAGTATTTGTGTGAGAATATTTTAAAAAGTTAAACAGCATGCAAAGTAAGTGAAGAATCATGATTGTGCTACACTTCTTAAGAGATCATAAGTCAAGTACTTTAAAGGGAAGTCATTTTAGAAATAGATATAAATATAAAGTAAAATTTGTCTACTACATTAGCATACAATTTTTATCTTTTTAGGATATACACATATTCCTCTGAAAACAGTAAATGAGGATTTTTTCTTCCTTGTCTTAATCTGATGTTGTATGATGGTGATTAACATCTGGGAGTGGAGATGACAGAATTGGCAACTGAAAAACCAAAAGAAGTTTCCATTCTTGTGTTCAAATCAAGTCTTTTGATAATGATTGCAGATATGATGTGAAGTGCTTAATGTGAGTGAGTCATAGTTTGCTACAAAAAGCTTCTTGATTCTCTAACTTTTAGTAAGTGATAAGTATAAGAGGCCTCTGGCAAATGAGAAATTTGGAGTAGAGCAACAGCATAATATTCTTGATTGTCCCTCCCCACGGCTGAACCCACTTGGTAACATACTCAACAAAACCGAACCTAACGTAAAAAGTGCACAAGCTTGAATAAACAAAGAGCTGCTTCTTTTTGTAATCCACAAATGTGGATTAAAAGACAGATGATACAAGGAGAGGGAAGTATCCAGCTGCACAAAAGGAGTGGATTCATTCTTTGAGGGCTAAAATGGCTCTAAGTAGAAAGGCTCTCACGTACTAGTTACTTTCATCAGCTGATCACGTCAGTTTCTTCTTCTTGTGCACACAAAGTAAATTTCTATTTACGTTTTTAAGCAAAATCCTTGAAAGGCTATTTGAAATTGTTGAGAAAGAGAGCTATGGGGGAGTTGGCAGAACTATTAAGAAAGTTTTGTAGAATAGAAAGATGAAAATAACTTCACAATTATAATAACAGGAATAATTTTAACATCAGCATGTCTATAAAATTGCAGAAACTGAAAGAGTTGATGTAAAAGGAAAAACAGAATGAAAGCCATTAGCACTACATTTCTATCTCATCTAGGTGTATACTTCCTTAATTTTTCCTAGGTGAAGAAATTCCTTTTTCTATCTCAAATCCAAGGGAAAGAAATGAAACAAAAGATAAAATAAATATAATATTATAATTTATAGACTTCTTCAATCATTGATATAGAATCACTGGAAAGAAGCTTAGATATGATTTAGCCAAATACCTTAGGAAAATTGTGGCATAGAAAAGTGACGAGATTTGCACACATGAGAAAAAAGCCAGTCATTATTAGAACAGAGATTAACATGTAGGACTACTAACCCTTGTTTGGTGATTTTTTTGTTTGTATAAAGAAATAATAAAGCAATTCACTTTTCCAGTTGAAAAATAAATATTTATTGAACAGATATTTTCCTAGGACAGAGGATAGAGTTGAAAGCAAGACTTGTTCCCTATTGGGATACAGTTTAGATTCTATTAGGGGAGATAGATGATAAAAAAGTAGAAAAAAGGATGCAAAGTGATAAATACAAATGATTGTAGCATAATAAGCAGTATAAAACGAGTGAATGGGAATAGATAGCCAATGAAAGTGAATGGGAATAGATATCCCCTGAAAAAGTGATATTTGAGCTAGGCCATGGATCACAAAAGCTCTGCCGCTGAAGAAATATTTGAAGAGCATACCAGGCAGAGGGACTTGAGACTCACAAATTTGAGAAGACAGAACAAGTTTGGGGTATCTAAGCATCAGAGAGAAAGATATTGTGTTTGAAGAGTAGTAACCACGCAGAAAGGTGTTAATCAAAATGGCGGAAAATTATCCAAGGGTCAAGATGTGAAACATTGAAAGCATGTAACTAAACCTGGATTTTATTCTGAGGTTAGAAAAAGCCACTGTTATACTTTAATCAAGGCAACTACAAGATTTGGCTTCTATGAATAAATTGATTTATAGAATGGCAACAATGGAATCAGAGAAATCAGTTAGAAGGCTATTGCTTTCGTTCAGACAATATTGAACAATACTTTGACTAAAGTGCCTGCACTTAAAAAAAGGGGAATCATTGGATACTTATGTTTATATTTTGAAGATAGACCCGGCAATTCTTCAAAATAAATACAATATGCGACATTAGAGATAAAGAAGAATTAAGAGTGAATTCTAAGTTTTTGGCTTGAGCAACTGAGTGGGCTGTGGCATCCTTAACATGAGAAAGAACAGGGCTGTTGTAAGAGTGGGAAATTCAAGTTTGGACATGTGACATTTAAGAAATGCATGGGACAACAATATAGAGATGTCAAGTAGGTCATTGGATATATAAGTCCAGAGTTGAAGGCACTCTTCTCAGTAAGGGTCTAAATGTGAAGGCATCTGTATCTAGATGTTATTTAGAGTCATGTGGCTTGAGGAGCTCCCCCTAGTGAGACTAAAGATTAACAGGGGAACTATTAAATCTAGCTCTGAGTATCTATAGCCCAATGAATAGAAGGCTGCGAATGCAACTGAGATGAAATGTCCTATGAGGTAGTAAGAAAATGACAATATCATGATATCACAGAAGATAGCAAGTAAACGTGTTTCAAAAAAGAAAATGTGGTCAGCTCCCTTAAATGCCATGGATAGGTCACATAAGACGAAAAAAGGGTTATGTCCTTCAGACTTGGCATATTGCAAGTTACTGTTGACCTTGACAAGAGCTGTTTTATAGAAAAGGAGGGAGGAATATTTTATGAAATTGCCTATGTTAGTACAAAATAGGAAAGAACAGAAACAATTTGAAAGAAGTGCAAGGATTGTTAATAGATTTCATCTGGCGTGTACTAACTTGCACCATTTGAGAAATTTCAATGGCATTTTCAGTGAGGAAAATCTGGCCCTATATAATTAACCTGAGAAATTCATCTAGGCAAAAAGGTTAATGCTGACAGAAATGAAAGTTAAATCATAACTATTCAAGTGAAATAAATAGTCCTGCTTCACTGTATAAAATGATTACCTCAAAAAATGATGTATGAAGTGAGTCTGCTGGTTAGAGAGAACATCACATGGTTCAGTACATGATATATAAAATTACCCAGTGCTTTAGAATAATAGGTAAAATCCTGCCTCATTTCTATTTTATTTTTCAATCTATTTTTTAAATATATTGCTTTTCAATTTATTTTTCTTTTTGAAATATATCAGTAGGTGTTTAGATGGGCATTTCCAAGGCTTAAGTCACTCTAGAAATAAAATAAACTGTAAGATAATTATTATTTTTTAACAAGTCCAGATATCCTTTAAATAAATTGCTTACCCCGCAGTAGAAGCTTATACAGTTGATTGGCTAGTTCTTTTTGTTTTTAAGTAGCTTTATTTCATTTATTAAAACCATCATAGTGATTTGAGAATACAAATTGCTTCAGTTGTATTCAGAGAGTCTAAAACATACCCTCAAATAGTAAATAGGACTTGGATTTTATTCTGCAATTAAATACACTGTTAACTAATTCATTTAGTTAACTTTGTTGGCTGGGGTAGGTACGAATACGTAGTGGGTATTGAACCACTATGAACAAAAAGAAAGTAGCTATTGGTAATGCTTCAAGTTTACCTTGAAATGGAACTCCAACTAATTGTAGGTGTTAGTTTAATAAGAGTAATTTATATTTTTGATGCAATGAGGCTCCCCCCCCATGACAGGCATTCTTTTTTTGCATATTAGGAGAATAAAACATTGAAAGTATGTTCAGAAATAACACACATCTAATCTCAGAATCCTCAGCATTGTGTAGTATAATGTGAAAGATTCTTGGATATCAAATTAATTAATTGAATTCCTGCTCTCTTTGCTCCTGTAGGGTGTGGGTAAAATTGCAGTACAGCTCTCAAAAAACAGAATTAAGTATTACTCTGATTTATAGTCTTGCTTTTTGTCTTGAAAAAGACATACAATGCATATACTCGTTTGTCTTTAGGAAGAGTGGTTTGACTTATGTCAAAATAATTGAGAGATTTTTTCCACTTAAAGGCATATTTCCTAACACCCATTTTTTACTGGAAGATATTCAACTTAAAGATCTTCAGTTGGGTTTGTTATCTGTAACAAATGCATGAGTTAGGGCCTACGATATTAGAATAGAAACCTATAAAGTTAAAAGCAGAGAACTGAAATACTGCCCACTGAAAGGTAGAATTCAACTGTTCATAATTGCTTGTGAATGCAGAAAGTGAGAAAAAGAAAAAAAAGCCCTAATATTTCTGATTCATTTTCATCATCCGTTGGCCAGCTGCTACGAGGAGAATCACTAATGAAGCATGAGGTTTCATACTGTTTGGCCCCACAGCATGGGCCACGCATCACCTTATGGTCACATTCTTTACCCATTCCTAACACCAAAAAGGTCCATGTGTTTTGAACACATTAAAATAAGATATGTACATATTATTCAACTTTCTTTGAAAATCACTGACAGCTACCACACCATTTGCGAGAGCGACAGTGTTCAGCGGAGCATTGTTCTGTGAAATAGAGTACAGAATCACATGGTGTGAAAGGAAAAATGGAAAATCAAAAGTTTTCCAGAAGCTATTATTTAGTAAGGTTTTGTTGAGGAGTTAATACTGTAATAGTTCACCTGTAATTTTTGTTTCTTCTTCTGAAAAAAATTGGGTTTTGCAAACAATCAGATCGTGGTGTTTATTACATGTTTTTGATGTTCCTATCACTTATTAGTTTCTGTTGCATTTCCTAGCGCTGTAAAAACCTACATGGTCTTTGACATTACAGCTTACAATTGAGTGTTGACAGCATAACAATGAGATTTTCTTACTAAGTTATTCTTACAAGTATTAAAAATAAAATTCATAAATGTACTTTGAGTTCTGGCATGTCAAAAGTAAACAGTAGTGTTTTTTCTTAAGCTATGTACCGGTTACAGAGATTGCTCAGTTCATTTGAGGAGTGCAAATACGGGGCTCATTTTTTTTCCTACATCTTGTCCTGGTCTTGAAATTGAGATTGATTTTCAAATGCAAACAATTTGAATTTCATCTGTGAATACTAGTTGTCATTAAAATATGAGCATGTATCCGTTGTTTATCTACTAAAAGATGCCCTAACTCAGAATGTTTAACCTAAGTTAGAAGAGCCTTAAGTGAGCTTTCTTACATTATTTAGCTCATTATATCATGAGTTGGTTCTATGAATAATACATTATGCGTATAAGGAGATTAGAGAAATTGTAGTAACACAAAAGGCCACACTCTTGGCTCTAGCTGAGTTAAAATTACAGACAAAGCACTTTCCTGGACATTACGGATAAAATAGGAATTCACTGTGGTTACCAATTATTATATAAAGCATAATGGTAATTTTTAAAATCCTTATAAATATCATATTTTTGTTTTCTCTCAGAATCTCTCATCTTGGGTTCCTCAGAAAATAGGATCTGAGGACCTGAGATCAATGAGAAGGCAATCTGTTGAGACATGTTCTCAGAAAGGCCGTCTGTTGAGGGGAGCGAAATAGGATTTGCAGGGTGGAGAATGGGACTTGGATATTGCGGCTACAAAGGACTCAGTTCCTCCAAAGGCCAGCTTGGGAGCTAGGATGGACCTTGAGGCAAGGAGACAGGCCAGGACTCCAAACCCCAGCAAGATATGTGCTGCTCTAGGAACAAGACATAGCCTTGGGCAAGGTGCCTTTCTTCTTCTAAGAGCAATTCCCAGGGAGGGTCTCAGCTTTCACTATTCTGCCAAGACTATACCTACCAACACTATTTTACCTGAATTTAGGCATGTTCAAATCTTCAGTCTTATTATTTAAAGTTTAGCATTGTTTTCATGACTAACAGTGTATAATATTACCTTAAATATTGGAAGGGATTGCAAAGTTTCATCCATTTTAAATAATGAAAATGCTATTTATAAATTTTTCTATGCTGCTGATGATATTAATGGCTTATGAATATGTGTGTTGTTAAATTTGGGGGTATTAACATTTGTCAGAGAAGCTTTACAAAGTCAGTTTTTGGTTAGGAAGCACCAAAAATCTTTTGTTGGAGTTTGAACACATGTCTAACCAAATACTAAAATCGATGAAAAAGATGAAAAAAATCTTAGAGAAAATACAGCATTTAAAATTCCTCAATATATTTTATTACAAAAAATGTGCTAGTAAATTTTTTTAAAAAAGCTGTAATGTAATACACTCGATAAACTTATGGTGCTTAGCAAAGGGATAATATAATAGAATTCAGTAAAACCATCATCCACTCTTCAGAATTTCTGGAAGATGTCCTTATATATCCTTTTGCCAGTCTTTCATAAGGTCAATGTTGTTATCCACTTTTTATAGATAGGTAAATTGAGATTCAGTGAAGATAAAGGAATTTGTCATTTAGCTAAAAACATGAAAGATATAATCATGCCCCCACATTCTCCTGAAAAACTTCCACTTAAAATCAGTGACATCCATTGTGCTAATAGGAAGAATGGGTGGAGAGGAAAAAAAAATCATAAAGGAAGAAAAAAGGGGAAGGAGACATTGCCTTTGCACACTGTAATAGTGTAATTTATATATGGTAATGACAGAGAAACACACGTACATGCATTGACTTGATAAAGCTCTATACCCCATATTTTGAGCTGTAATTACTCAGTTAAGTAATTCAACAAAAGTGAGCACCTCTTATATACCAGGGGCAGATACATAAGGTATTTTGCACTGACCAGAGCCAACTTTTAGAAATTAGGGATTCTCCTCTTTAACTAGAGTCTCTTTATCTTTAAGGAATGAATTGGTATAAGAATAAGGAGTTTTTAAAAGGGAGCTGGTTTTCTTGCTATTTTCTTTTAAAAAACTCACCTTGGGGCCCTGCTGGTGGCATAGTGGTTACCTCTTGCATGTTCCGCTTTGTGACCCGGGGTTCACAGGTTTGGATCCCGGGTGCGGACACATACACTGCTTATCAAGCCATGCTGTGGCAGGCATCCCACATATAAAATAGAGGAAGATGGGCATGGATGTTAGCCCAGGGCCAATCTTCCTCAGCAAAAAAGAAGAGGATTGGCAAAGGATGTTAGCTCAGGGCTAATCTTCCTCACCAAAAAAAATAAATAAATAAAAAATGAAAAACTCACTAATAATTGATAACATCATATATGCACTCTACCTTTAGGGATATCATTCAATAAGCTGTAAAAAGGAATTATGAGTTTAGAATTCAAAAAATCAATTTGCAATTGAATGCCTAGTTGTTACTGCACAAAGGGCATGGTCTGTTCCCCACAAGACAAAAGCCAATTGTCAAGAGGCAAGATGGTGGCAGAAAAAGGGCACTTATTAAGCGATAAGATAGCAAATTGGAAGATGGTGGACTAGTGTCCAAAAGAACCATCTTAAGGGGGGCGCAGAATCTTGAAGCAGTTATATGCGCCAGTGGGTTATAGGGGAGGCAGTTACGAATGTCGACCCTCTGGTGTTACAGACTAAGAGTCGCCACACCAGATCTTTCAGTTCTCATTGATGATGGCTATCAGCGTAGACTCTCTGTCCGGGGGTCATCACATTCCTAAGGAACTCAAAAGAACAAAAGTTATTGACTTATCACAGCTGGGAGGTACATACACAATCAGGGGCCATAAAATTTACAGAGCGTGTAGATCTCCTGGAGGGTGCATATCCAGCTGAGTTAGTTAACCAGAGGTGTTTCAAAGCTACTGCATGGTTTCTTTTCTACAATATGGCCTCCCCTACGTCAACTTTGTCTTGAGCTGGTATCGTAGTGACATTTTGTCTTTGACTTATTAAAGTCATTCTATTTCTTGGAATCAGCTAATAATTTGCTAGTGGTTTGGCAGATATTACTGTACATCTTTCTAAAAGATACCTGGTGCATTTCAGAGTGATGTTCTTATCTTTTTGTACACAAACTTAATTCTAATGTAACTTCTAGTATGACTTTATTTTAGGCTTCCCTTCTGGCTTCGCCCTGTTCTGATATTTAGCAAGAAAACTTACATAAAATGTTAATTTTTAGATGTGAAGTTCTGCATACAAAGTCATGTGAGAAAGTAAACATGATTTCTGGAACTTAATAGTTGTCAAATAATGGAACACAGAATAAAGTTTAAAATAACTTTTCATATATAATTTTTAGAGGTATAGGCCTAAGGGTTGAGAAAGAAAGAAAAAAGAAAGAAAAGGAAGAAATGTGTAAAATAGAAATGTTCACAGAGAAAGTTCTTTTATATTTTTTCCAACATTTTATCTAAAATGTTCAAACATTCTATGAAGGCAAAGACGTTTACAGTGAATACCCACCACCAACCATTAATATTTTACTGTAATACTCTGTGTAAATATTTTAATATTTTTGACTTAACATACATGTAACTAGCTATTTATTCAGCCTTTTTCCATCCATGCTTCTTTTTTATGTATTTTAAAGTTAATGGTGTTGTGATTTTTAAATTATTAATCAAGATTCTCACAATAGTCTCCTGCAGATCTTTGGAAAAATATTTTCTCAATCAATCCTGCCTTGAACACTCTATTCTACTTAAAACTGCAACCCTCCCAACACACACACACACACACACACACACACGTCCAAATTCCTATTATACCATCAATATTTTTACATAACCCTTACCACTTCCCAGCTTACTATGATTATGTAAACACCATAAAGGCAGGAATTTCTACCTTTTATTCTATAATTTATTTCAAAAGCCTAAAAGACCCTGGTGCGTAATATGAACTCAACATATATTGTTTGTATTTCATTGTGTGCATATGTGATGACACAAGATGTCTCATTGCACAGTATCCTAAAGTTTATAGGATATAACTTCAAGTTTCCATATGCAATTGTATAATTTTAAGATGCCTATACAACTCCGCAAATTCATCCAAAAGCCCCTTCCCAATAATGTCTTCCATTAACTTTAAAAAGTTTTTTCAGTTTCTTTCTAAAGTTACATCTCTGTCCTGGAGATCTAACTTCCAAGGTATAGTTTTAATTAAGAATAATTGCAAATAAACTGATTTCATCCTTAGTTTGCAATTCCACCATCAATATCATTTCCTATTTGTTGGTATGCTATTATCTATTGCCAATTTCTGCTATTTCTTCTAGTTGTTTTTAAAACTTCTATATTCACACAGATGCCAAAACTAATAAGGTAATTGAAAACCACGGACACATAAAAATACAGTGTCTCTCCCCTCTTTCTCTGGAATCATGTATGGAAGAACAACAAACTTTCAAGATCAAAAAAGTTGTGTTAGAATAACAAAGCAGTAGGTTGGGTTTTTGAGGGCCCCCCTACTCTCTGTCATGCCTTCAAATTGACACAAAGCCAGCCTCCTATGCTTCCTATTATAGCTGTGCGGTTCTCTGCTGTTTTGACAATCTGTTTATTATGATGAAGTCTCAGCTTTGACTTAATGTTGACATCAGCTGGCTTTTAGCTGAAAATCTGCAATCGAGATGGTGAAGCTGTCACTCTTATTGACCTTTTAACAGCCTGGTGACAGAGACTCATTTCCTTTGCTAGACTTTAGGTAACCAGAGATTCTGTGGGCCAGTTTAAATCAGAAATTTGGAAACACGGGCTAACAACCTGACAAATAGGATTAAAACATTTAACGTACGAAAACATGCTTGTTATTCTAGCAGATGATAGAAGAATTTGGTATTGGCTTACATAAGCTGCTTTTGAAACTACATGAGCCAAATTCAGCAGACAATTTTTCATTTCTCCATTTGACGTTTTTGTGAAGATTCCTCCTGGAAGTAAAATTTTTTAATTCTAAAGAATAGAATATTTTAGGCTAAAACCTTTCCTGATGATATTGAAGTGCAATGGAAATTGTATATCACAAATAAAAAATATTTACACAAATAGAGTGTTTACTATGGCTTCAGTATAAAATACTTTTAAAAAATATTACAAAGATAAGTGTCTTTTAATTATTAAACCATAAAAAATCCACAATAGCCAATAATAGTTGTAAAAATATATAATATTGTTTATAAAGTAATGGATATTTTCTGTAGTTAGATAATTGTAATCTAAACTTGAAATTTTAAAAATATGAAATTATTTATTGGTATTTATTCATTAAATTTAGGTACACATTTACAGAAAAGAGTACTTTTGGTATATATTTCATTTTTATAGAAAACCTCATGCTCTTAAATTCTGTATAATTCCCCCACAACATTCTCAGAAAATGTGTATTCATGATCTATATTTGGGGTCATACTTTCTCTTCTTTCCTGACAATTTTCTCTTGTAATCCTTCCCCATTACATGCTTGATTCATATTAATCCTTTAATCGTAATTTTACCTCATGATTATAAGTCATTTTAATGAGCATTTTTAAAAACACTTCTGACATTCTTATCAAGCATTTAATAGCACAAATTAAGTAAATGGCAAATCATGATTTCATTTGTATTCACTGTAATAATGTTATTCATAAGACATTATTTTGGCATTTGTGTGAATGCAGCTCTCTATTTCCATGGAAATTTATTTTTATTTTGTTCTTAATTGAGTCAACTTGACTCATTGTTCTAGATAAGAACAATGTTCTCATCTAGATGTTTAGTTAGTTGGCTCAGAGTACCTAAGAAAAGAAGTTCCACACTTTTTTTTTTTTGAGGAAGATTGGCCCTGAGCTAACATCTGTTGCCAATCTTCCTCCTTTTTTCCCTTTTTCTCCCCAAAGCTCCAGTAAATAGTTGTATGTCACAGTTGTACATCCTTCTAGTTACTCTGTGTGGGACGCCACCTCAGCATTGCTTGATAAACAGTGCATAGGTCAGCGCCCAGGATCCAAACCAGCAAACCCCAGGCCACCGAAGTGGAATATGCAAACTTAACTGCTAAGCCACAGGGCCGGTCCCCAGAAGTTCCACACTTTTAACAAGTGTTTTGTTTGGACTGTTCAATCTTTAAAAAGGTATTAATAATTAAAATTTGGGAGAATTTATATTGCAGAATTTCTACCTTATCTTCAAAAATACGATTAGGGAGAGGTACAGGAATGGAATAAACTTTGCATTTGGACTGTGTTTTCCAGTTTAAGGACCCATTTGACTTTCATATTGTGCTGGCTTTCTACTTTTTATTAACTTCCTGTCTCTTGCAGGCCAGCGAGATTGCATTGGATATGGCACAAGCTTCCTTAAAGAGTATTGAGGACACCTTTCCCTGTGTTACCTCTCAAGATTGGTTCTAATCTCAGTCTAGGTACAGGACCTTATGTAACTAAAACTGTTATCAGTAGACAGGTAATTAGGTACAATTTGTTAGAGTCTTAGTAAACCAAGAAGGAAATATTTGTAAGAGAATCAACCACTTACCTGTACTAAACTCCTACTCTTGATTACAATCAGGATACTCTTCTACCAGGTAGATGTGGAAAATAAATTGGCTGCTTGTGATTCTTTGTGTTCATGACAATTGCTAGATCCTAGAAAAAAAATGCTTGAACTGGGAAAGTGTTAGGGAACCAAGTTGCTTTTTAAGACACTGTCAGAAGAAAAAATTTAAATATTCCAAATATCACAGTGCTCGATGGTGACCACGCTTTGCTTTACCTTGTTTTGTTTTTCTTCCCTGTCCTTAAAGATGACTCTGAACTTCATTCTCTCAACTCCTTCAAGATTACTGCATCAGAATAGGGAGCTTAACATGGCAAAATACAGTATTTCAAATAAGCACATTTTTCTACTTAGCAGTTATTCTTGAATTAAAGATTTCTTGTTTCTAAAAATAGTACTCACAGTAATTAAACTTCCTTGACGCTTGATCAAATTTCCTCATCTTCCAAAGAGGATGAGCCCTTAGAAAAGCCTTCAGATGTGAGTCAACCCTACATCACCCTTCCTTCTATTGGTAAACCTTTATATTAACTATCCTTTAGTTTTTATCTTCTTTTTTACATTTTCATCACGATTGAAGAGAAAGCCCATCGTTTGCAAACACAAATTCTTGTTTTGCCACTTTCACTTATGTGCAGAAGGTTGTCCAAGCTCTGCCTTTACAGTATGACCTTCAATAAAAAAATTACCTTTTCTGGGTTTCTCTTTTTCATCTGTAAGTGTGGATAACACCAACTTGGTTTACCCACCCCATTAGGGTATTTTGAGCATCAGTGATGATTATGAACTTAAAGATAGTTTTAGACAAAAAAAGAATTGCTCTTACAACTAATATTTCAGGCCGAGTCATTTTATTTCCATATCTTCACATCTGAATGAAACCTGTTAGATCTGGAATAGAAGTATGATGGTAGAAGGAATAGAGAAGGGTAGGAAAGTAATAAGACTTCACTGTCAGGAATTAAAAAAGAAAATCAGATTGAATGGTTTTTTTTAAAATAATCTATTCAAAGCAGAATTACTTTTCTAAAACCCAAGTTTAAATATGTTGCTTCACTGCTCAATGTCTTTGTCTATAAGATAAACAGCAAATCATTATGCATAGCATGAAAGGTCCTTGTGATCTAGACCCTCCCTAGATCTCCAGTCCTTTATTTTTCCATTTTCTATTGTCTATTTCCTTAACTCTATGATAAGCAAACTTATCTAACTGGTAATTTCCCAAATAAGCTTTTCTGTTTCATGTGTCCAGTCTTTTTCAATTGTGAGTTTTTATTCTTGGAATATCCTAGTGCCTTTGTCAACTGTCTCTGTCTTCCTGACATTTTAAGAATCCAATCTGGTGACATCTATAGTGTGAATTATAGATGACATATAGTGTGAATTACTCTTTTGCTTTAGCTGTCTTTGTGATTTCTATTCAGTCTTTTCAGGTATGGCAGTGGGACAGCTTGAATGAAATTAATAGCCAATAGTAAGGCTGAAAAGAAAGAGAAGAGACTATGTTTTGGGGCATATGGGAGGTGTCTGAACAAGCTTCATTGGAAACTGCACATGTACTGTTTTTGTGTCTATCTGGAATTGGCCCACAAGATGGAGGAGAGAACCTGCTTTTGAACTACAGATCTTGGAATTGAGATTGATACAAGAGGCGGTGACAAAAATTTGAAGGGGCCATATCAGAGAAGAATTCAGGCGTGATAGTTACTAAATCAGAAAGCCGAAAGTAGAACCAGAAGTAATTCTTTATAATGAAATGTAATGAATAATGACTGCAGAGATGGATTTTTTGTTGCTTGTCTGTTTGTTTGTAGCAGGATATTTTCAGACTCATTTATAGAGAGGGAACAAGCTGTTAAGGAAACCAAGCCAGTTCAGAAAGAGAGAGAAAAGGAAGACCTGGGATCAGGCCAGGGTCTGAATAGCGAACTTTTGGGCAAATTAATTATGAAGAGTCTGCTTTGGCTCTGTCACACAAACCTAATAATAGTCTTTAAATCGATTTCCCTAGGATATGATAAAAGGAGTACATAAGTAGATAATGGCTCTTAAAGCAAAAGTACTCTTTTTTGAAATAGTATAAGATGATAAAAATAATACATTAATGATGATAAACATGTTACAATTATTGAATAGCTGTTATGTTCAAGACATTGTGATGAGCAATGTATCATAATCTGCTTTACTCCTCTTAAGAAATTCTAATTACCGTTTTATAAAAAACAAATTGAATCTTGGAAGCGTTATGTAATTTGACCAAGCTCCATGAGTATTAATGAAAACTAGAATATAGAACAGGTGTGTCTGTCCCTTATCTCTTGAGCATTAAAAGTTTCTATTCCTCACAGGCTATCTCATCCCTGTGTGCTTATTTTGTGGGTAACTTTGTAGGTAACTTTTTGCAACCCTTCATAGAGAAAGCTGCTTACTTTCCCATAATTTCAGTTCAAGACCTTTTTGTTTTAAGTATTCTCACTAAAATAACTTTGCACATATCAACTTTATGATTAAGTTTTATATGCACAAACTAAAGTTAAAATCAAAGACAAACATTAATAGAAGCCTCACTGCACTCACAAAACAGTATTCAAAAAAATTTGATGCAAGGGCAATAAATTGGAGTTTCCTTTTTTACTTGAAATAATTACTTGCTGACTACGTAACATTATTGGGAGCAGATTCAGAAATATTTTTCGAGTTCTGGCTATGGAATTTGTACTAATTTACATATTTTAAAGGAAAATAAGGTTTATTATTGAAGCTTCCTATACAACAAAGAAACATTTTTAGGTTAGATGGAAATGCACGTATTCTGCTAGTCAAGAAACTAGGACTATTTTCCCTAATCCTTAGCAAAATGCTTCTTAGGATATAAAATATTCTTACCTTTAGGTAACAAATTCTCAGATTTTTTCCTTCAATCCTTTCTAAATCTTTCATAGTACTTGATGTTTGTGAATAGGCTTCTATTTGAAAATAGACACTGGTATTTCTGTATTGCAGAAAAGAAAAGTGTTTTATTTAACTTTGCCTCCTTTCTCATTCTATATTATAATTTATAGTTGACTCTGCATATGAATATAAGAAATATGAGGAATTCAGGCTAGTAACTGCTAACACAATTTTAACCACAGGGGAACTTGGTCAAGTTTCCAAATAATTTATCATTAATTTGACACTGATAATATGACTGGGTATCATGTTATTACACTTTGTAGCAGAGATTTATACAAAATCATGTTTTTGGGGAAAAAAGCACATGTTTATACAATTAAAAAAAATAGTCCTCATTCTAAAGTTGGCTCATATCATCCATTAGAATTAACCTCCTGCCAACTCAGAAAATCCTGTAGGAACCAACAGCCCCAGGGACACCAGAGTTCAACCAGTGATACCTCACGAGGCCGGCAGTTCTTACACACAGTAAGGACGTGACCGTTAATATTTGTATTTTTCCTGGACTTCTAATCAGAGATGGCTTTAGGAATATCCCATATTAATATCGCAAAGCTCTGGGGGAATTTATAGGTTTGTTTTCTCAATAGATCAAAGTGCTAGTACTTTTTTTTTTTTTTTGGTGAGGAAGATCAGCCCTGAGCTAACATCCGTGCTAATCCTCCTCTTTTTGCTGAGAAAGACTGGCTATGAGCTGACATCTATTGCCATTCCTCCCGCCTGTTTTTTTCCCCAAAGCCCCAGTAGATAGTTGTATGTCATAGCTGCACATCCTTCTAGTTACTGTATGTGGGACGTGGCCTCAGCGTGGCCGGAGAAGCAGTGCGTTGGTGCGCGCCCGGGATCCGAACCCAAGCCGCCAGTAACAGAGCACGTGCGCTTAACCGCCAAGCCACGGGCCGACCCAAAGTGCTAGTACTTATCAAAGCTTACACATCAAACTCTTAACCATGAATTTAACATCACTATTTTTTTCTCATACTGCTTGCATCAAGAAATTATTTAAGCAGATTGGAAGCAAAACTAATACGACGGGTCTTTAGATACAGGTATTCAAATGCCATGATAGATCTAAAACAGAAAGATAACCCTCAATATGGGAAAAGTACTGTAGATTGTTCCAAATCCTCATATTTTTACAATAATTTCTATCTC
Organism: Ceratotherium simum simum; assembly: GCF_057802395.1. Lineage (NCBI taxonomy): Eukaryota > Metazoa > Chordata > Mammalia > Perissodactyla > Rhinocerotidae > Ceratotherium > Ceratotherium simum. The sequence goes on along the minus strand of NC_141917.1, from coordinate 22,423,684 downwards.
TGGAAAAATAAACTTAGTTTTCTTATTGGAGTGGTTACTGACTACTTTTTAGCTAAGGTTGTCATTAAAATGAAAACATCAAGTTGAAAAATATTGCAAATAAAACATCAAGAAATTAATCTATTTTGTTAAACTAATTCGTTAGATTAATTTAAATGAAAAAAGAAAAAACTAAAGGAAGGACTTTCCATATAAGAATAGCATGTTTGTTTATAAAGATGAAATGATACAAGACCATTCAAATAGCAAAGCTTGCACCTCAAATTAAAAAAACAGTAAAGTTTTAGAAAAAGAGTATTGTGAGGAAGAAAGACATATAAAGAAAATATGGGTTCTTTATTACAAATAGAAAGTGCTGGCTGTCTAGATACTGAAAGCAGATAAAAAGTCTCCAAGTAAAAACGTTTTTGCTCAAATAGACTTATTTTATCAAGCCCCCAGTTCCTAAGGAAAACAGGAATTTCCCTAGTACTAATAAACATTATATATTATCATTACATGCAGTAAGACCCTTCATATACTTCAGTTATTTATGGATTAATTTTAGACAGATTTTATGTCAGAAAATAATAGCAGTTGTGAAAATTAATGTTTTTCATAATTATATGCATTTACACAAATTACTCAAAGGCAACATTACTGAGGTCTAAGAAGGTGCATTAGATTCAAAAACTACTGCACTAAAATGTAATTTTTTATCTTTTTTTCTGTAACCAAGACACAAAACTATACTTATGTTTCATTAATTTTTCTTCTTGCAATGTTCAAATATTCAGTTTAGAACAATTAAAAAGAGTATGTTCTACGTAGGTAATAAATTATAAAATATTATACTGTATAGCCAAACTATATTTATGATTTGGGAATGAATTTTAGTAGAGTTTTAGTAAATGGTGTGAGCATTTATTTAAGGGAAGTAAGAAATGTTGAATCTATATAGCCAAATTATTTGAAGTTGACATTTTGAATACCTCCAAATTATTCTACAATTTATATGTTTTATACTAAATGAGAAACTGAATTCAAAACTGGAAAAATGCTTCAATTGATATTGCACCTCAATTATTTTATGCATTATGAAATTGATACATTTCAAAGCTTTACCACTTGGTTGAGAATAACAGGCCATATATAGTTCATCTTGAATATACGATCATGTAAAGGACAGGGAATTTTGTGTGTTTAACAGAAATATCTTTCCTTCTATTCCATTTCTGCCAACAACACGTCTATATCTGATACTTTATGCTACAATTAAAAGATACCAAATGATCTGATACTTATAAATAAAGACAGATTGAACATAAAACAATGGGTAAATAAAAATATACCATGTAAACACTGATTATAAGAAAGCCAGACTAGTTATCACAGTATCAGAAAAAAGTAGACTTCAAGTAAAGGAATATTTCCTTGGATAAAGATGGACATTTCATCATGATGGAAAACTCAATCAACAAAATGTTAAAAAAACATAAATCTGCGTTATTAACAGAAGAGTCAAAAACCAGTAAAATATATAACAAACAATATAGAAAATCAATGAAATTAAAGATGGTTGTTTGAAAAACTTTAATAAAATTGATAAATATGATTAAAAAAATATAGATGATACAAGTCACTAATATTAACAATGAAGGAGGAGGAAAAAACCCTAATTTATTTTATAAAGCCAGAATTACTGTTATACAAAATCAAAGCTAAAATACTGTAAGAGAGAAGAAAACATGATCATGTCAAGAAATGTAGAAAAGCATTTGACCAAATTCAACACCAGAAAACTAAGAATAAAGGGAAACTTCTATATGATAAAGGCCAGTATGAAAAACCAGCAGTAACCAATAGTGAAAAACTTAATATTTTCTCCATATGATTGAAAATAAGACAATGATTTCCACTCGTACTCTCATTCAATTTTTTATTGAAGGCCCCAAGCAGCACAGTAAGGCAAGAAAACGAAAGAAAATGCATACAGACGTAAAATTCTCTTGAATCATAGCAAAATCATAAATATCTTAAATTAAATTAGAGATAAGCTAATTAGCAAGGCCACAGGATATAAAATCAATAGACAACAATTACGAGAAAACACAGATACTTGAGGTTAAATTTAAGAACCTAGAACTAAAAACAAAGGCAATTTTGAAAATGAATGAAAGTGGAACAACTAAACTACCTGATTTCAAGATTTGGTATAAAGCCACAGCAATCAAGAGAATGTGGCATCAATATAAAGGTCGACACAAAAATCAGCTGAACAGAATAGAGGGCCCACAAAAACATTCACACACATATTCATTTGATATTTTATAAAGGCACCAACGTCATTCATTTAGGGAAAAACTCTCTACAAGAAAAGGATGCTGAATTTCTGCACACCCATATGATAAAAACAGGGATCTTTATTCACATCTCACACTATTCACAACATTTACCTCCACGTAAGAACATGTACCGATACAGAAACACGGGCACTGTAACCTGGAGTTGTGGAAATTTTTCACATCCTGAGATACCCATCAGCAATAAAAAGGAACAAATTAATGATTCACAGAAAACATTATGCTGAGCCAAAGAAGTCTGATGTAAAAAAGGAACATTCTGTATGATTACATCTATGTTAAGTTCTAGAACAAGGGAAGAAATCTTTATATCAATAGATATCCATATGCAGGAGCAAATAAGCTTTGTTTGGGTAAATATCTCACTTTGGGTCTTTGATTTTCCTATGTCAATAAATCTTTATAAATCAGTTGCCAAAAGAGGAAATCTAAGAATTCTTTGACCTGTGGTTAAATTAATTACACTGTGAGCCAGCCCTAACGGCCTAGTGGTGGAGATTGGCGTGCTCCACTTCGGTGGTCTGAGTTTGGTTCCTGGGCGTGGAACCACACCACTCGTCTGTCAGTAGCCATGCTGTGGTGGCGGCTCACAAAGAAGAGCTAGAACTTACAACTAGGATATGCAACTATGTACTGGGGCTTTGGGGAGGAAAAAAAAAAGGAGAGAGGAAGATTGGGAACAGATGTTAGCTCAGGGCAAATATTTCCCAGCAAAAAAATAAATAAATAACTATGTTACTTTAGTCCACTTTTAAACCACTATAGTCTCAAGAATTTCCATATTTTGTGGTAGGTGACACTTTTTATAACATTGATTTTGCTAAAAAGTCTCGCACAAAAACAACGATAAAAAAATTGGTTGTGCTTTCAATTTGGTCAATAATGAATATCTCCAATTAGGAGTTTTTACCTGGGATGACACTAAAGATATTAAAAGTCTAAGTGTATAAACACTGTCAAAATTCTTCCTCCCATTTCTCTCCTCTTTTTTTGTACTGCTTCAGATTTCAGTCTGCTGTTGTATTGGCTAGCAAGTTATGGATTTGAAGAAATTAAGAAATAAAAGGCAGAAACTTTGCGCAGGTAGTGCTTGGAGAGAAGAAGAGATATAGGAAGAGACAAGAGTCAAGAAACAGTGAGAGCAAAGAGAGAAACAATTGAATAAGTGGCTGAGAGAGGGGTTTGGGAAATTATAGAAAAATGAGATATGAATGGAAGAGTTAACCTGATGTGGATCACCACTCAGAAGGATTTTAAAGAGATTTTGCTTCGTGTCTTTTTTTTTTTGGCTTTCTCTAGAGATACTCTGTATAAAGCTACATTAATTTTCACTTTTAAAAAAAATCAGATTTATGTTTATTTTTGATCCTTTCCTATGCAGAGTTTTTCTTCAAATGGCTCAATTTTATTTGTATCACTCATATATTGGGTTATGATATGGCATTAAAAAATTTAGGAATTTTGATGCATTTATTTCTATTCATTAGAAATTCTCTCTCTCACTCTTGGTTGTGATTTTTTTCAAATTTTGAAAACTGTGTCTAATTTGTTTTCAGTTATGTAGTTCCATTAAAAAATCCACTCATAATAGCTAATAATTAGAAATAATTATACCTCCTACAACAGGGAAATTGTGATGAAATAAAGTCGATTAAAAGAAAAAGTATACACAGTGAGAGCAAAGTTTATAAAAATTGGTAACTATGATGATGTTCTTATTACTATTTTGCAAAATTAAAAACAATTATGAACCTTAAATTAAAAATCCCATCAAACAAACCAAGAAACAAAAACTTATGTTGTTGTTTTATTCTTTCTTTTATCCCCTAACTTTATAGTTTCCTCTTACTATGAGTGTAAGGCAAACTCGTTACAAGAAAACAAGAAAATATGGATACAACAAAAGAACATATAGAACAATCATAATCTTGATTATATTGTGTTGAGTTTGGTGCTTATCTACATCACTTTATTTGCATATTATGGTCACTATCATTATTATATAGAATCATATTGCACATGCTATGCATAAATTTACCATAATCTATTTCATCTATTCCACATGGCCTCTAATATGAGGCTGTTAGGTTTTGTCATGGCCTAATGTGAGATGATTTAATGATTAAGACTGGGCATGGGTAACCCCAGCTTGCCCACATTCCATTGGAAGATTTTAGTTATGTGGCTGTCTCTGGGAGCAAGGGAGATGAGAAATGTGGTCTATCTGCACTATTGCTGGACTTCTAGGATTTTCCAACTGTGAGCAGAAACCACAAAATAGAAATAAGTGACTAAAAGTTAACATTTGAAAGGTAAATTAAACAAAGCGAAAAATAAATAAACTTATTTAAAATGTGGACCAGTACAAATTTCTCTGAATGGTATGTTAACAATGAAATGAGTGAGGCTAATTCTTTGACCAGTCATAATTATAACTGACCTATTTTGATAAAGTATAATTTAATCAATTATTTAGATTTATTCCTGCCATATTTATTCTATGCAGTTTTTAAAAAAAAATATCTAATGTACCCATTGTATTACTGGTATTTATAAAGGAAGAAGAAGGTCTATAGAATTTAAAAATTAAAACAAAAATATCATAAATAAAGAAGATAGTTTTTTTTTAACTTCCAAAGATCTCAGAACCTAGGGGAAAAAAATCTCTCCAGTTTAAGCAGAATCATATTATCCCTGATGTTTAGTTTTTCTCTGACATTTTTTTTTCCTGCAGCAAAGGACTCTGATAGAGTCAAACGTAATTGAACAAAATAAGAAATTATTTCTTTGTATACAGAGGATGCCAAATAATATTTAACTTTGTATGTAACCTTGAATTGTTATTTATCTTTTTATGTTCAAGGCATGCCTATTGATTAGTTTGTAAATTTTATCATGACTGTGACCTTGTCTTTGTAGATGGTGATTTTGAAAAATACCATTGTGTCAGGTTTTTCCATATTGCCCTGATGATGGTAGATAAAATTAGAATTGGAACATTTCAATCAGGACAGTGGTTTGGATAAACATAAATTTGGAGAATATGTCTCACAAACCTAGGATCTGTGAGGACTGAAGTATTGTCTCGTTCACTGCTCTGTCCTTGGCGCTTATCATAGTCCCTACCACATACGAAGTGCTCAATAATGTTTGATAAGTGAGATAGTAAATAAGACTTTTTGTCCCGCTGGCTTGGAGCTGTGTATTTTAAGCTTTTGGTTGGGAAATAAATGACACCTCTCTTCCCATGTTGTTTTTATATAGAGAAAGAGGCAGTAATTGTATAGTGATGAAATAGGATTATGACAGAGTTAGACTGGTCGGGTTCAAATCCCTGTGCTGTCACCTATAAAGTGTATGATCTTGGGCAGGATGTTAATCTCTATGTTATCATTTCTGAACTAGAAAAATAAGAGGTAATAATAGCTCATATCTACTGTGGCTGATGTGATAATCTAATGTGCTTATAGCCATGCCTGAGACATGATAAGCACTAAAGAGACGCCACCTAGCTCATTTCATGAAATAGGTAGCTAAATTGTGTGCCGACTTACCTCAATATTCTAGAATTACTTATTTTTGAGTGACTCCAACTCTATAAACACAAAATTGTTAGTGTTTTATAAATTAAGCAGCAGTTTATGTTTTAAAAGGCATTTTAAAAAGTAAGTGCCTTGAAGGTATACATTTCTAAAACATTTTGAAAATAGTCACTTATAATTTGTGCTTTTCTTTTAGTGGAAGTAGACTCCTGAATAGCTTTCCTTTGTCGATCAAATCAGATCACTTGCTATCATATTTTAGAACAACTAATGGCAATAAAAATAGATAATAGGTAGGTAGATAGATATAGATGATAGATAGATAGGAATTACAGATAAATAGATGATAGAAGATAGAGATGATAGAGAGATAGATAAATGCTAGATAGATAGATAGATAGATGATAGAATTCTAATGTTTCAGAAACTAGCAATATCAATTTTAGGACTTTTGTCCAAACAGAGACAAGGGTATAGTTTTCACTGGTACTGTACAATGAAAATATGAATAATATAAAAAAATTTATTGATGTAATTTCTTTATATTGTTCATATTTTCATTTACTTTCAAACTCCACTATCTTTAGAAATTATGAATATAGATTCTATTTGGGCTTGTGTCAAAGTAATTTTCCAGGGTGGGAGTCTTTCTGCTTATCATTTTTATTCATTTTATTTGTTTGGATTTGCCTTTTCAGTGAAAAATTACACATTGGTTTCAGGATTTTCTCTGTTGAATGAACATAGTAAACCCAATCCCCAAGTTGCTGAAGTGGAAAGGTAACTGTTACCGTCATCAGAACTAGGACTTTAAAGCTGAAATTGGTGACATACAAACAGTGCTGGTAGCCATATTCCATACAGAAATATTATTCAAGGTCTCTAAATAGTTCTTTTAGAAAAATAATAAAATGGTTTTCCATTGTATAAACTGGCCATCTTTTTTAAAGAATATATAACTGGTCATCTGAAAGTTGAAATTTGAATTTATTCTCTAGTTCAGGGAGGAGTGTAAACTGTAGAATGTGGTGATGATGCTAACCCTCTTGAGGTCGTATTAATATTCTCATTCTGCTCCTCTTAGACAAAAGTTGATACAAAGATTTAGGGACTTTACATGATACTACAAGACCCCAAGAAAAGAAATCCATTATATTTAAAGTAAGAAGACTTTTTGAATGAACACTTTTTATATGAATACATTTTTATTGAATTGTTAGCCTTTTAGGTATAGTCCTATAAAGTTATCTTTTATTCCTGTTATTCCAACATATAATACAAAAATACAAACTAATGTGAGGAAATCTGCAATTAATTCTAGTGCTTCTGGAATATTCATATCACAGTGCATTGTATCCATTTGAAAACTATGCAATTATGTGAGATATGTAACGGATATTATAAACTCAGATAATAACCAAATGAGGACAAGATAATGGTATATTCTCAGAAATTTGTTATACAGATTAAAAAAAAACTTAGAGTAGGAAAAAAAGCTGCCCAATGATTGGATAGTTAATTTCCAACTGATGTAAAAGAATATTAATAGTGTGGTTAACAACATACATTTTTGAGCTACATAGACTTGGACTAGTGTCTTTAGTTCTAACTATCCTCTGCCAGCAAACAGATTTTTCCAAGTAATTTAACTCCTCTGTTTTGTTTCTTGATCTCTAAAATTAGGATAATGATATCATGAAATTGTTATGAGCATTATATGAGATCATTATCTGGATTCAATGAGATTATAATTTACTGGTCCAGATAAATCACTTTCTAATTCATAATCAAGAAGACGTATTATAGGAGTAGTTCCTTTTCACCCACTTGTACTCATCTCTTCAAATGGAGAAAATATTCTTACTTCCCATATTGAGTTAGTTTTTATGATAATTAACTAATAATTATTGAATCACCATGAAACGGGGTGATACTGAAAATTTTCTGACTTGTAAGATAAAGGCATGATCAAATCAAAATAGATGCCAAGTATGAACTGACAGTAAGTGAGAAGTATTACAAACCAGTGACTATTAGTCCAAAAAAGATACATACGTAAAAAAGAAAATATATCATATACGCAGAATGGGCATAAGCATGGCAATAGTTTCTATTGCAAATGTGTCCTTTGCTATCTGATTTGGTTTTTGTTTGTTTCTGTTTTTTGTTTTGTTTGGGGCTATACTTGAGTTTTTCTGCTAATCTAATACACTTTGTAATAGGTGGATCTTGCTTAAGATGACAGCTGTCAGCTGTGAAATGCTTGCATAGAAAAAAAAATTTTATTTTTCACAAGCGTATTGATAGTATACTATTAATAACTGAATCCAAATTAAAGAAATTTCTTCTTGCTTATAATATAGTCATTGTTATATGGGGTGTCTTACACATTCTGCTATCTTTCTCCAATTAATTTTTTTTAATTACTCAAAGTCCGGAATTTACCTTGGTTCACTCTTGGTGTTGTACATTCCATGCATTTGAGAAATGTATTATGATGTGTGTCTACCATTATAGTATTGTACAATTCTCTGTGCTCTGCCTATTCACTCCTCCCTCCTCCCTCCCCCAGCAACCATTGATCTTTTCACTGTCTCCATAGTTTTGCTTTTTCCAGATTGTTGTATAGTTGCAATCATACAGTATGTAGCCTTTTCAAATTGACGTATTTCACTTAGTAATATGCATTTAAGATTCCTCCATGTCTTTTCATGTCTTGATAGCACATTTATTTTTAGCACTGAATAATATTCCATTGTCTGCGTGTATCAAAGTCTATTTATCCTTTCTCCCATTAAAGGACACCCTCGGTTGCTTCCACGTTTTGGCAATTATGAATAAAACTGCTATAAACATTTACTTGCAGGTTTTTGTATGGACGTAAGTTTTGAGGTCCCATGGGTAAATACCAAGGAGGGCGATTACTGGATCATATGGTAAGAGTATGTTTAGTTTTATAAGAAATTGCCAAACCACCTTCCGAAGTGGCTGTACCATTTTGCATTCCCACCAACAATGAATGAGAGTTTCTGTTGCTCCACATCCTTGCCAGTACTTGATGTTGCCAGTGTTTTGGATGTTTTGCCACCGTAATATATGTGTAGTGGTATCTCATCGTTGTTTTAATATGCAATTCCCTAAAGACATATGACATTGGGTATTTTTTCATATGCTTATTTGCCATCTGTATATCTTTTAGTAAGGTGTCTTTTTGAGTCTTTTGCTCATTTTTTAATTGGCTTTTTTGTTGTCTTGTTCAGTTTTAAGAGTTCTTTGTATATTTTGGTTAACAGTCCTTTATCAGAGAAGTCTTTTGCAAATATTTTCTCTTAGTCTGTGGCTTGTCTTCTCATTCTCTTGATGATGTTTTTCACAGAATAAAAATTTTTAATTTTAATAAAGTCCAGCTAATCAATTTTTTCTTCCATGGATTGTGCCTTTGGTATTGTGTCTAAAATGTCATTGCCACACCCATGGTCACCTACATTGTCTTCTGGGAATTTTATAGTTTTCCATTTCACATTTAGGTTTATGATCCATTTTGAGTTAATTTTTGTGAATGGTGTAAAGTCTGTGTCTAAATTTATTTTTGTGCATGTGAATGCCCAGTTGTTCTAGGACCATTTGTTGAAAAGACTATCTTTTTCTCCATTGTATTGCCTTTTCTCATTTGTCAAAGATCAGTTGACTATATTTATGTGAGTATATTTCTGTGCTGTCTATTCTGTTCCACTGATCTATTTGTCTATTCTTTTGCCAATACCACTCTGTCTTGATTACTGTAGCTTTATATTAAATCTTGAAGTTGGGTAATGTCAGGTCTCTGACTTTATGTGTTGGGAAAAGCATTTTTTAATTTAATAAAATACAGACTGAGAATTGTTTTACAAGTATATTTGATATTCTAGAGCAAGGATTGGCAAACTTTATTAGAGAGTCAGACGTTGTATATTATAGGCTTGCGAACTACATGGTCTCTGTCTCAACTCTTCAACTCTGTTGTTTCAAGTGAAATAGCATTAGATAAAATGTAAATGAATTAGAATGGCTGTGTCACAATAAAACTTGATTTGCAAAAACAGCTGCTGGGCCAGATTTGGCGCATGGGCCATAGTTTGCTGAATCCCTGTTTTAAAGTATGTCGTCCCCACCAGCAGGGACGTTTATGGGAAAGGGACTGTATCTGTCTTGTTTACCACCTTATACCTGGTGCCAAACAAAGTTCTTAGCATGTAGTATAGATTTAATAAGTGCATGGTGAAGAGATAAATAGAATATTTTTTCACTGGAAACATCATTAATATTTTAGTTCATAGAAATTATATTTTACCTATAATTCAGTAGTATATATCCTATTTTCATCAAAGCTTAAACTCCATTAAAATGATTCTGGTTATAAGAAGCTAATAATTAATGCGTCTCCCTAAGTGAGAAGAGTATTATTGTATATTACTCTATGAATAATATATACAATCATCTGTATTTACTGATAATAGTTTGCACAATTCAATAGGAGCATGTAACATGAGAAGAAAAAAATAGATGATACTTCCATTAGGTAACCTTAACTTCTGTTTAATGCTAATGACTATCTGTAAGTATTTGTAACTGAAAAATACATTTATCTAACATGCATATTGTATGGACAAGTTCCATGCAATAGGATAGATACTGTCAGTCAAACACAGCAAGATATAATGCTAACATTTTCAGTAAGTTTCATTGTACAAGTGAGAGCCTTTTTCTGAAAACTCAGTTTATTTCATGTTTTAATTTAGCATTTCAAAATTTCTGCATGAAGTTATTTAGGAGTGCATTTATTTCTGTAAATTACAGCCTATTTTAGTAGTCAATTGTAGTATTAATATTCATATTTCATTCTAGCCTGCTAATATTCCTTATTATAATCAGAATATGCAAACTTTTGTTATTATTCACTGTTAACATCCTGTTAACAAATCACAGGGGAAAAAATGTTCTTTAGCACATCGAGAGTGCAATCTGAAATAGGGATTTTGTTCTTGTGGGATCCAAGAGGTATATTGGTATAGATAATCAGAAACAGGGAATTATCTAGAAGAGTGTTTTCTTTTTGCTCAGGAAAAGATATATTTATGGGATAAAACTTTGTTTACTTACATAGATATATATGAGAAATACCAGTCTATAAGAAAATTACATAGGGGCCTTTCTTTTAATAAAATTAATCTCAATAAATTATTGCCTCTCAATTAGAAATTAGAAATTTGTCAGCACACCAAGTTTTACTTTATGTTTAAATTTATACTGTAAAATCTTTAATGCTTATACTATAGCAGAATCATGGAGCTTAAAGGAGCCCCAAGAGTTGTCTGAAAATTAATACAATAATTTTTTTGTGGAGTGTAAAATTACCATATTTATTGGTGCCATTTTTGACCATGAGAAAGCAATACAAATGATTAATGATGGAAATTCTCAGGTCAAATTCTCTGCAATAGCCATTGAACATCCAAGCAAATATCTTAGTGGTTTTCGTTAATCTCAACAGGGATCCACTATTTTAAGTAAATTCCTCAAGTACAGTAAGCTAATTGGTCATGTCTAATATCAGCCATTATGTTTTCTGAATTTGTTTCCATAGTAGCATATTCAGACCCATGGTAAAGAAAGGCTTTATTTACACCTTAGATTACTAATGAACAAAGGCCAGAGATGTTAAAGAGTAAAAACATAACGATTTGATATAGTCTATTAAACAATTCTCTTATTATTTTTTTAATTTATTTTTTGTGAGGAAGATCAGCCCTGAGCTAACATCCATGCTAATCCTCCTCTTTTTGCTGAGGAAGACCAGCTCTGAGCTAACATCTATTGCCAATCCTCCTCCTTTTTTTTTTCCCCCCCAAAGCCCAGTAGATAGTTGTATGTCATAGTTGCACATCCTTCTAGTTGCTGTATGTGGGACACGGCCTCAGCATGGCCGGAGAAGCAGTGCGTCGTGTGCGCCTGGGATCCGAACCAGGCCACCAGTAGCAGAGCACGTGCACTTAACCGCTAAGCCACGGGGCCGGCTCAAAATTTCTTATGTTTTAACAAAACATTTCCCACAATGCACAACCACAAGTTATGATGGCCACAACATTCACTCCTGTGGCACTCCAATCCGGGTCTCTCGCCTTCTTCTTGCACACGAGTCCTAGTTTCATATCTCTCTAGCAGGTTCTAGGACATTTCCACTTGTGTATGCTGCCCTTGCCTCAAAGTGCACGGTTTAAAAATTGACATCATATTTTTCCTTTCTCTCTCGGCATTCCTGTCTCCTAATAAACAAGACCAGAAAGGTTAAGTTTTCCTTCGGGCAAGTCCAAACAACAATTACAGATGCCTCAAAAATTTAACCTTCCCTATGATCTGCATTGAAATATTTTGTGTGGGTCTAGACTCTAGCTCTTTATGACGAAGGCATCTAGTGAAAAATAATACTTTAATCCTCAAACCATCACAAGGGCTAATATTAACTACAGTTTAGTGATGTAAAGAACTGAGGCTTAGAGAGCTTTATCAGCTTGTTCAAAACCGTATTGCTGGCGCCGGCCCAGTGGCGCAGCAGTAAAGTGCACGCGCTCCGCTTTGGCGGCCCGGGGTTTGCAGGTTTGGAACCCCAGGCGCGCACTGACGCACCGCTTGTCAGGCCATGCTGTGGCGGCGTCCCATATGAAGTGGAGGAAGATGGGCACAGATGTTAGCCCAGGGCCAGTCTTCCTCGGCAAAAAGAGGAGGATTGGCATCAGATGTTAGTGCAGGGCTGCTCTTTCTCACAAAAAAAAAAAAAAAAAAAAAAAAATTGCATTGCTGATGGGACTGGAAGAGGCTACAAAGAGAAAAGGAAGCAGATACTTAAGGAGAAAAAGTAGGAGGGAGTATCTGTGAGAGAGACAGAATACACAAATGAGAGAACAGAGGAAAAGACAGTAAGGTATTGCATGTGCCAATTGAGCAATATTATCAAACACTGATACTATTAAATATCAATACTACGAAATATTGAAAAAATATATGGGCATTTTTCTTCTCATTTTAAAAATTATGGGGAGCTGGCCTGTGGCCTAGTAGTTAAGTTTGGCTTGCTCCGCTTACGCGGCCCGGGTTCAGATCCCTGGCGTGGACCTACACCACTCATCAGCAGCCATGTTGTGGCGGCAACCCACACACAAAATGGAGGAAGATTACCACAGATGTTAGCTCTCATTGAATCTTCCTCAGCGAAAAAAAAAATCTTAAAAAAGTTTTTCAAAATTGGCCAATTTGAAACAACTGTAATTTTCTTTGATTTATTTAATATATATATTTTTATCTACCATGTAAGGATCTTTATAATTTTTAGGATTTTGAATATGTTTTTGAAAATGTTCTGCCTACATTAATTTATCATTATTGGTTGTTTCAACACTTCTATATCAGCACAGTCCAGTGGACCACAGGCCAGTGGTCCACATGGCCACTGACAGACAAGCAGTGTGGTTCCACACCTAGGAACCAAACCTGAGCTGCTGAAGTGGAGTGCACTGAAATTTAACCACTAGGGCATCCGGGCTGGCCCCCAAAGCCCTTTTAATCTACGGTAGCAATGATACCACATTCAGCATGGAGCTGTGATCAGGACTCTTAATTGGTTTATCTTGCTCTAGCTTACAGTCATTCTCCAGGATCTATCTGGTTACCATAGCAGCCAGACTAGTGGGTTAAATGCAGATATGATGGAGATCATCAGCCTTGAGTTCTTTAGGCTAAAGTTGGCACTAATCTTTGCCATTTGGGGGCAGGGCCTGAGTCTTTGACTGCAACTCCCTTTAGAGACTGCAGTGCATTAGCTGAGCACCAAGTCTGGTATGGGGAGAACGGCATACCCCTGCAAGACTCTCCGGGTAAAGACTTCATAATCACATAAAGAACGATAATCTAGAGCGGGACTTCTTAAGGCCCTTTAGCTGTTCCTCCAAGGTTGTTATGGTAATTGTAACCCTTTGACTTCTGGCAGTCTACAATCTGGCTTCAATTTCTTCAGGGCTCAAAAGTCCCCATTGCCATTAATGAGTCAAGAGACTACATCCCCCAACCTCGACCCTGGCCAACAGAAGAGACCCAACACCAAACTTCTTAGTGAAGCCATCCTGATGGCTTTAGTAAATGATATGTCCTCTGAGTCTTCTCATGGAATGAAATCCTCTGGTGCTTCTTCTGACCCTGTATAATATATCCATTCCTGCAGACCTGTCTCCCTGGCCCATTTTCTCCTCCATCTGAGATAATAACCCAAGCATTTCAACTTATTTCAATATGAGCCACTGCTTTCTCCAGACTTCTATGAGCCTCTCTAGTAGTGAGTTTACCCTATTTGCTGGGGTCCTTGATAGGGAGTTAAATCATCTGTCCCAAAAGAGTCTTCCCAAATCAATGAACTCTTGCTCGTTTGGTTTTGTGTACTAAATCCATTAATCAAGCATTCTCAAAATCCAGCCCCACTGGTGGTACCCAAGTCCCTGCTTGTACATGCTAGCTAATTTGGGGTGTAATCTCTTCTCTCCCTTATTAGCCCAGAATATCTCCAGCTTGCATATGTTTTGATTTAATATTAGCAATTGGCCTGGAAGCCAGGAGAAAAGACTAGAGCAGCCCTTGTCTTGTGCAAGAGAGGTTTCCCTCTGTAGGGTATTTCCACATGGGGAAAGTTCCAGTTATTATTAGCAAGGGATGAACTTCCTCTTCAGACTCTGAGGATTCAGAGGAATCATCAGAGTCACAATCCTATTCGGATCTATCCAGATGTCTCCATCTCATGTTTAAGAGTCTCAGGTTTTCTCTACCAAGGCCTAGATCTTAGCATAGCAAGCTTCTCTTGGCTGGAAATTCAACCTTTGAAAAAGTCTGAAACTCTAACTATCAAATTCTAAGTATGCCACCAGTGGTGTCTGTTCCCCTACCACATGAGATAAGGACATGCTGTAAGTCCCTCTCTCTTTCAAAAATCACTTTTACTGTTTGATAACCACTCTCAATTTCTATTATCCCCCAGTAAAGTGTCAAAGCACCTTAGTAATAACCAGACAAACTCAAATATTTTTATAGGTATTCCTTCCTATCCCATATCTTACAAATACCTGAATCGTCTTAGAGACAAGGGCAGTCTCCTTTAGTGGGGCATTTTCCCAAATCACAACGAGAAGAATTTTTAGCCTCTGGGCTACCACCTATACCAGGGACGGTTTAGATCTCATATACTTCATCAACTGTTAGGCAAGTGATCCAGTCCCCAGATCCCATCATACTGACTACTTTCTAAGACCATTTCTGACAGGACTACTGTATCAGTTTGGGTCCTCCAGAAACCACAGTCCAAGGTAAAGTTTGAAGTGCAAGTGAATTATTGTGCGTTAACCCTGTGCAAGATGGAAAGTGGAAAGAGCAGGTATAGAAGGAAGAGACTTCAGGTTGTGATGCTGGTCTGATACCTATGAAAAGAGAGGAGGAAGGAAGCATTATTATTTAGAAAGAGCCTCAGCGTATGATGCATCTCTAAGAAAATCTCACCCATTCCGAAGTGGAAATCGAGAGCAAATATTGCTCGTTAGAGGATAAAGGCATTGGGCAGACATTGCCAGCTGCCAGTAGCCACCATACTTGGTCATTTTTTGGAGCTGTCTGGAGAGAGCAAAGCCTTGGCTTAAATGTTGCAATTGATCCCAAGGGAAATGCATCTGGAGGCTATCGTTTAACTGCATTCCTCATGTAAGAGTCTTTTATGAAAAGAGATCTGAGTGGGACACCTCCATGTCTGTCACATGTTATGTATAGGTAAACATTTTTTATTGTATTGTCAAATACCTTGTACCTTATAATTATTCATTTATTCAACACATAGTTTTGAATACACACTTTGTGCCTGACATAGAAGTTGAGTGATGAGCAAGAAAGGCCCTTCTGTGAGGGAGTCATTATAGATTGTGAAAAGGAATTAGAAAGGAGATACACAAGGTAGTATTACAGAATTAATGCATCAAGGATGGAAGAGTGAGGCTGTTTGAGTTGAGTGGTTAGAAAATTATTTTTTGGATGGTAGCATTTAATTTGAGGACTAAAGGATGTGGATAAACCAGGCATAGCTAGATCAAGGAAAAGAGCATTCTAACCATATGAAAAAGCAAATGGAAAGCCATGAAATGGAAAAAGGGGTTGGCGGGCTCTAGGAACTGAGAGGAAACTACTGTGAATGAAAAATACTAGATGAGAGTTAGAAACAGAGAAAGGAGGCAGATTATGCATTTTCCTGTAGGCTCAGGAGGATAATTTAATTTTACTCTATATGCCATGAATAGCCAAAAAATTATTTTAGTAAGATAAATTACCTGATTTGATTCTCTTTATTAAATAATTAATTTGTTGTTTGGTTAATAAACACAGTGGTGGCAGTGGGAGTTGAAATAGAGACATCAGTTCTGAAGATCTTGTGGTAGTACAGAAAAGAGATTGAGAAAATCATAATCAATGGTAGGTGCCCAATTCATGTTTGCAAATATATTTGAGTTGTTAGTCTGAACATCTCCAGGCCATATATCTAGAGAAGATTGTGAAGGCACCTAAATCAGCCTGAAGAGATCACTAACAACTCCATACACTTCATGTTAATGGATAATAGTACTAGGAAAATGATGGCTTACTTAATATTCAGACAAGTGAGCTTGTCAAAGTAGCATAGGTGGGGCTGGCCTGGTGGCATAGTGGTTAAGTTCGCATGCTCTGCTTCAGCAGCCCGAGGTTCGCAGGTTCGGATCCTGGGTGCAGACCTACGCACCGCTCATTAAGCCATGCTGTGGCGATGTCCCATATAAAGTAGAGGAAGATGGCTGTAGATGTTAGCCCAGGGCCAATCTTCCTCAGCAAAAAGGGGAAAAAAAAAAAAGAGGAGGATTGTCAACAGATGTTAGCTCAGGGCTGTTCTTCCTCACAAAAAAAACAAACAAACAAAAAAGTAGCATAGGCTTACTGGCCTACTATTACATAGATGTCAAATTTATACAGCTAATTTCTTTGTATCAAATCATAATTATGTCTGCTTATCATTGCTTTTGGACAAAGTCCATAGTGTTACCTTGGTTCTCCCCCTGATTTGTTTAGTAGAATGTGATCTTCTTGAGGACAACAGAGGTCTTACTTATTTTTGTATCTTTGGATTTTAGCCAGTTCCCAGCATACATGTTCATTTAATGTTTTTTTGAATAAAGAAATGAAATACTGATTTAAGAGAGTGGAAAAGTCTAGTAACGCTTGCTAAGTATATTTGTTTGGCTAGTGACACGTTTTTTAAGTAACAAATAGGGAGTTATATTTAATATTGAAAATTAGATTCACACAAGTAAGAGAGTACAGAATCTGAAACTTGAATTCATTCGCTGATTCTTGACAGGCTATGAGAAAACTAAACTAGAAGAGGATAAAGATGTAGGTATTACTTGGGAGTGAGGGGCAAGGAATAGTTACCAAAGATACTGTACATCAATATAAAGGCACAGACTGGGACATGGAACTTTAAGATAAATTAAAGAGATGTCTCAGAAAATAGAGTACAATGATAGGTTATTTCTAAAGTCCAGTTGTAAAAGTCAACATTTGGTCAAAAAAGACAAAAGCTACTAAATCCATCCCAGTTATGAAATATGTAACATAAGGACTTGTGCTTTTAGCACTGTTGGAAATACTGAGAAAGCTCAAGTCAGAAAAGCCGTCATCAAATTTCGGAAAAGCTGTTCTTGTAGAGCAACAAAGTCATCATAGAATATTTTCACCTGAAGCTCCAAAGGGGATGTTTCTCAAGAGCTCACCGGGAAGTCTCTGTGAATCTTGTCTACTCCTGTTTTAGCTGCAAATGCCTCTAGAGAATAATGGCTTTTCCTTCCTTTCTGCTTTCCAAATCTCATGAGAGTACTTCTCAATGTCAAACTACAATCTAGAATCACACAAGGAAGCTGATTGTGGGAAATGTAGTTCCTGGCATCTCTTATGAGGTGTAGAGATCAAAGACCATAGAAGGAGGTCATAGTGAGGCCAAATTGAAAACAGATATGGTACAAACCAACTCTTCAACCACTCAATATCCACACATACCCTTTTAACCATACTTAATTTCAGAATAAAGTAGAAAAAATTATCTTCCAAACCTGATGCAACTATTCCTTGTGCAGCCAAAAATGTACTTGCACTTTCCCTAAAAATGGAGACACTAAGTTCTATATTAAATTTTATCCATCTCTAAGTGGTGATCATATATTTGGCAGCTCAGTCACAACAATTCTTAGACATACGGTAACTTAAATATTGAATTATACAATTAAAAATAAATAATTACCTTATAATAATTCAAGCTGACTGTGTAAAGGTGACTATTGGTTATATATTATCCATGAATAACAAAAATGGAAAGAAAACATACTTAGCTACTACCTTCTTCAGTTTTGCAACTGGCCATATGGGCAGAATTTGTATTTATAATTTCTTTATACCATTGTACAAGTATGTTTTTCCCCTTTGTTTGGCACCTCAATTGGTTATGATTTCTTACCTGAAGAAGTAACTAAAACTTTGTTCTCGAAGGGACTTTACTATTAACAATCCTACGTGTATTGAATGACTAAATTTTCATTAATTTTATCTATGGGCATGGCATAATAAGAGAAGGCCCAGAGACCCTACTGCGTTCCAAACATGTCTCTTCTTGCTCCCATGGTACAGTAACAGTTCTATTTCCCCCATAATCATGATCAACCCACTCAGTATAGTCCCTCTCTTCTTCACCTGTAATTGCAATAAAAACAATAGTCCAAAATGGTCAGGAGATGACCTCAGCTTACAGGTCAATGGAAACCTTGTTGGGTTCCTTTAATCCAGTAGGTCTCATGGTATGGAGATGGAAAGCCATTTTTTTGTTATGTTTTGTTTTGTTTTCCTAGCAAATAATTGGGAGTAATAGAGAAAGTAGTCACTCCTATTTCCATATCTCTGTTCAGAATATATTCTGATATTCTGGCTATGGGAAAAAAAGCCTTGTACTGGTTGCTGGTAAAAAGCACATAATACATCATAGGACAACTGTTCAACTCTAAGAGCTGTTGCCACCCAGCTGTTGGTATAACTGAGTCAACAAAAGGCCATTCCATCAGGTCAGCTGATTTGGGGCAAGGATTATGTAGAATACTTGTAAATTCTCTGAGCCTAATTCACTGTCTCACTTTCCTTCCTCTAAAATGTATTCCTTGGTCAAAAGTGATGCTGTGAGGAATAAAATGATGATGAACAAAATATTATGTAAATCCATTGATGGTGGTTTTGACAGAAGTATTGTGAGCCAGAAAGGCAAACCCACATCCGGAAAAAGTATCTATTCTAGTGAGAACAAACCAATGCCCTCTCTATGATGAAAGAGTTAAATGTAATCAGTATGCCACCACATGGTTGGATGGTTCCCCTGGAGAATACTGGAATATGGGAATTCAATGTTATTCTCTGATATTAACATGTTGGAGGTAAGCAGTGGCCAGATCTGCCTTGGTGAGGCTTGGAATTGTTACATAGACTTCTTTTTTTTGAGCCTCACTAAAAATCTAGCAGCCTTATAGATTGCTCGTTATTGGGGCCCAGTAACATGCCCAAATAAAATATAAGCTGCATTCAAAATGCAAAGAACCTCCTAAGCATGATAAGTTTTTCCTGGTGGTGGGAAATACCTGTTGCAGCACGTCCCTATCATTGTAGGTGATATCTCAACATACCCCGGGCCCCTGGAAGCATAGACACATTACTGAGCTCACAGGCTTCTGATTTTGTGGATCATATTTCTCACTCATCTTCATACTTATTTCTAAACATGGCAAATAATGTATTCACTAATTCTCAGTTACCAGGTCTAATCAACATTGTCCTTTTCCATTGCATACCTAGCCCATTTTCTACTGCTAACCTGGATGCTTTCTCAGAGGACACTTTGCTACACATTCAACAGACTGAAAATACTGTGGAACTGACACCCATTCCTCAGGAGCAGACCTCACCAAGGACTTAAGGAAGACAGGATGTGCATACTCCAGATCACTTGCCCCTTCAGCAGGATAACTCCTAAATACTTGTTTTATTCTGTCTCCTGGACTTCCCCAGTGGTATTAGGTCCCAAGGACTGACAATGGTAACTTGACTGATAACAATACATTTTCAGTACAGTGTGATAAAGAATAAAAAGCTATAAATTTCATATGGTTCTATAAGTCAAAAATCTGAAAGATTCTGTTTTTGACTAAATTGGCTTAATATCTTGATAACATATCATAGAAAAATTAGTTTATTAATTATAAGTAATAAACCAAGGAGATAAATAAATAAATAAATCTAAAGTTATTAAAAAAAAACTAAATGAAATCTACTTTTTTCTGTTACAATGAGCTGGGTAATTAAGGCTTAATCAGATTTATTCCCTCCTATTAGATATAGCTAATTAAAGCAGCCCTTTTAATTTAGTAACTGCATTCTGAAGTGTTGAGGATTATGGCAAGTGAGATGTGTCAAATTTTTAGGCCCAACCTTCCAGGATTTCTGATTTGAATTTGCTTATAAAGACATGCACAGAGTTTGCATCCTACTTTTAGGAGGCAGATCAGAATTGCTCATAAGGTTTGTGTGCGCGCACACACACACACACACACAGACACACAAATGATAACCTCTAGTACCAGCAATGGTGTTGGAAAGAAATTCAGTCTTGCACAGTGGGAATGTAAATTGTGAAAACTTTGGAGAAAATATCTGGCAGCATGAATTAACATAAAACATGTGCATTACCTTTGATACATCAAACCAGATCTTAGAATTCTAACAGAAATGATAACACTATATATATACCTTGTAAAACTGTAGTGGGAGGACGTGGGAAATAAATTAAATGTCCATCAGTGGGGAATAGCTGACCTTTTCTATATCCATTCAATGAAACTGAAATACCACACATCCATGTCAAGCCATCATAACTAAGTATGAAAGCATGTTGCACAATTAAATACATGAGAGGAGAGGGAAGGGAAGAGAGGGGTGGGGAGGAGAGTAGAGTGGTGGGGAGGAGAGGAGAGAGACAGTTGAAAAAATATGAAATCCAAAAAAGATACCTACCAAAACCACCAAACTGGCTGCTTCAGGGGCCAAGATGAGACAGAAGACTTTTTAAAAATCAATACCAAAATCATACTTAAAATCTAAAAACAAATAAGCAAAAACAGGATAGTAAATGAAACATGCACATGGATTTCTTAAAGAAGGTATTAAGAATTTTCATTTAAATATAGAATTTGAATAAGGGAAGCAAAGGAGCTTCTTCCTTTCTCTCTTAAATATCCAATTATGAACATAGTCACAATTTAGTGTGTTCAACCTCTGAAAGTTCATCGATCATTGTTTTTTTTGGTCTTTTTATTATTCACAAGGAATATATTATCGCTTTAATGAATTAATAAAGAGAATTTTGGTGATATTTTTCTCTTCAATTTCTTGGGTAGACAGCAATGACTTGTGCTCGAAAAAGCAGGTCTTGGGGCTGGCGCAGTGGTGTAGTGGTTAAGTTCATGAGCTCCTCTTCAGCAGCCCCCTGGGGTTTGCACGCTTGGATCCTGATGTTAGCTCAAGGCCAATCTTCCTCACCAAAAAAAAAAAAAAACAGTCTTCATGAACTCAAAACTTTTTGTGAAACCCCTTTTTAAAATATGTTTTAACCATCAAGTACAAAATCAACTTTTTTTTTCTTTAATACTTATATGGTCACCAGGTCATCCAATACCATTGTTTAAAAAAAAAATCATGGGAAAGTTAGAGATTTCAATAAACATAGTTGATACTCAAAACTAACCTCATATTTAATTCTAATTTGAGAATTTACTTGATCAAGAATAAGAAATATTTCCTAGATTCTTTTATTCACTTTTAATTTATAGCATTATAAAGTTAAATTTCAAATGTTGAAAACAGTTGCAACAGATGAAAATGTTTTCCAACTGAATTTTATTAGTCATTACAAAGGTAGGTTTATAGTGCAATTGCTGACAAGCTCTTAGCATCTTGATGTTCATTATTCATTTCTGTTGTAAGGAAACTGAAACTAAAAACTTGGTTTTTGGTAGCTGACACTGTTCAATGCTTGACTTATTTTAAGACAATGGAAAGGAATAGTCTCATAAATAAATTGATCTGATTTAATGGTCAGACACAATTTTGGAGAGGAATAACAATACAATGTAGAAAAAAAGTCTTGTCTGTTTACCTGGGGAGAAGAGAGCCCACAGATATGCAGATACTTCCCTTTGCTGTTTTCCTATTTTAGGGACTAAGCAGAGCTAATACAACCTCATCTTTTCATGTCTACTAATTTTCATTCTTTCTTTCTCTGCATCCGTCTAGAAGCTGCTTCTGTGGTATTCTATATAGACTACAACCTTTCAGTAAGGTATAGAAAAAGCAAGATATTAAATTTTATTTTTCTAGTTATACCAGCCGTTGATTGTATGATCTAATTTTGTGACATTTTGTACTTTAGTGCAAAAATTGGTGTATCTAAGGAATTGGAAAAACTCTTCTATTTGTACATTGAAATTAACCTGCCAACATAGATGCAATAATTTCATGGTTAGTTGCTATATGCCAATAATGTGTCCCAAACTGGAAATCACTCCAAGTGAAGAAGAGGGAAAAAAATAGGAAGAAACAAAAAGAGAGAGAAAGAAAGAAAATGACACTTTGGCACAAAGAAATTTGAAACTGTGTCAATTACTTGGAAAATCAATTTAATAGAAAGTCCAGTCTCGAAGTGATTGGTAGTTTGATTTTAAAGATTTTATTTATTTTATTTTTTCCCCCCAAAGCCCCAGCAGATAGTTGTATGTCATAGCTGCACATCCTTCTAGTTGCGGCATGTGGGACTCGGCCCCAGGATGGACGGAGAAGTGGTGCCTCGATGCGCACCCGGGATCCGAACCCGGGCCGCCAGCATTGCAGCGCGCGCACTTAACCACCAAGCCACAGGGCCGGCCCGGTAGTTTGATTTTAGATAAGCATTTATAAAACGCATTTCTGCATCTTTGGTTTAATCAGTAATATTATATTATGGCAGGAGAAAAGTCACAGGGAGGGGTGCCGAAATCAGAAACAATTTTGACTTATTAACTGTGTGATTCATAAAACCTGTTTGAAACAGAAAACTTAATTCTATTGTCAAATGCAATATCAGTGAGGAGCCTTATTCTACTTTCATGGTAGAATAATAGGAGATATATAATTCTGCCTAAATTTGTCTCACTGTACAGTTCATAATTAAATACATTGTCACAAGTGCCTTCTCTACTTTTATATTAGTGACTAACAAAAGAATCATTTCACCTAGATGGTATAAATTACTATTCAAATGGAATAATTAATTTATATGTGTATATATAAATCATCCACACTTAACTTTTAGAGAAAATTTTGATTAAAGTTGTGTATACCTGTTTATAAAGATTTATGAGACGTTCGTTTGGTTATACAGTTAACAGTTTTATAAATTTTTAATGGTAACAGCAAATTAGTCACATGATTACTAAATCATATTATATAAACATATTTTATATATGTGCTTTCTAATTCCAGAAAATTCTGAATATATTATTTACTTTTTCAGAGTGTCATGTTTTTCCTTGAAGTTATGAGTCTTATTTTAAGAAATTAGTAGTATATATTTACTAAAAAATTACATACGTGTGTCTCTCTGTGTGTGTATTAAGGTATTACATTCAAATTAACTCAGTTTGATGATTATATTCTATTCAATATGGATTATAACATAGAATTAAAAGCTTTTTTCTCATTTCTTATTGTCTTAAAATGTCATCTACATAATTTAAATAATAATAATTTTGCTAAAAGTTCCATTCAAATTGAGAATTACATAGCCAGTTTTGGTTAGTGGAAATAATATGGGGTCTAGAGTCTTAGAAAAACAGGTGATTAGTACTGGATTCATGATGAACTATTATGTGAACTTTCTCTACCTCAGTTTGTTTGTTTGTTTAAATCTTACATTGGAGATTGGTTAGGATAATCAGAGATTATCTAGTGCCTTTCATCTAAGGCACTAAATATATTATACCAATATTGTGCAATAAATCAAATGCTTTATTACATAAGGTCACTTATCTTTTACCCAACAAGTATTAATTAATCCCCCCACCATGTATCTGTACCAGTGGGAGAGATAAGAATACAAATAATAGGAGAAAAAAGATGTTCTGCTTGAAAAGTATATAGTCTAGTATGCAATATTAAACATAAAAATGCTAATATAGAGTTATGTTCAATGGTTTATTGGAACATAAAGCAGGAAGTTCTTAATTCTGCTTGAGCGGGTAGGGCATAGAGTTAAAGAGAAATTGATATTTGAACCATGTCTTGAGGGTTGAGTCTGTGTTCTTTAGGCAGATTGAGTTTGAAGATAGGATAGGCAGGGAGGGAGAATTTAAAATGGATGGAAACTTTCTGGGCAGAGGGATCAACACATGGAGGTAAAAAATAAACTGACATATTCAGCTACCTGGAAATAAGAACCCATGGCTCAGCTTAGGGCATGTGTGCAAGAGATGAGGTTTTATACCATAAGGAGTCATATAAGCCGTCTTTAAAGAAAAGAGATAACAATAGCAGATCTGTGAGTCACCTCTTCCCTACCTGAGGTCAATTTAATTGAGACACAAATTTTTCTCTAGGACAATAACGAATTCAGTGCTATAATACTTGAGATAAGGAAAGTATAAAAGGTGAGCTCCACATTTATCTCAGCTTTTTCCCTTGATGTGTTTTCCAAAGTTGCAGAGGAAAACGGAGTACCAGAAGAAAGTGTCTATATTGCCGCATGGACGAAACAGAGCTTGGAAACCAAGGCAGCCAGGGAAACTAAGTTTTGGAGATAGGTTATGAGAAATGTAGAAACTACAAATAAGAATTCCCCAAAATCTACATAAAAATTCCCCTGGTATCCTTGGCTGTAATTTTGGGATACCTAGGAGAGAAGTGATGTGGGAAGACTGAGATCCAAATAGAAAATGTCAGAGGTTCATAGAGCTGAAATACTTTAGTGTATGAACTCAACCAGGATGGAGATAACTTAGTGAAGATTCTGAGTAATCAGTTGAGACCTTCAAATCCACTGGCAGAAAGATCAAACAGAAATAAATCTGCTCTAATGGGCCTGTCTTGACATGAGTACAGCCATGTTTGGCCACTCCATTGACCTACAGCCACCAGCACAAAAAGAAATATAAAAGCTGCTTTCTGCGTGGTGGGAACTGGCCCTTCTCCCGTGGAGATAGTTGTAATGTGTAAAAATTTCAAGGCCCTTTGGGTGCCGCAGCCTGGGACGGACTGGCCATCTGTGCCGGGCTGGGACGATAAGCAGGGTAAACAATGCACGTACACAACTACTGGGCTGGGACGATAGCCAGGGTGCTCAGTGCACGTATGCCACTGATAACCATTTGTGCATGGGAAGACTAAATGCTTGCTCTGTAAACTCTGTAACTGCTTATATAAACTGCTGAAAACAGAAGCCTGGTGAGAGTTCCACCTGTGCAAGGGGCGCCTTGCCCAGGACGTGTAATTCCCACCCAGCCGTGTCGATTGACAGGACTCTCCGGGCAGTGGGGCGTGGATGTTGTGAGTAATTGATTTATTGTGAAGTAACTGATCTGATGTGTTCTCTTTTCGTTCAACCTGGTGTTTCTCTTTCCGATTGATTTGTATCATTTCCCTTCAGTCGATCTGGTGTTTCCCTTTCTGATCGATCTGATGTTCTTCCCTCTCATTATATGACCTATTCAAATCTACTGCTATCTCAGCCGACGTGGATGTTTTCCCTTTCCAGTCGAGCTGGTGTTTTCTCCCTCTTATTATTTGACCTATTTGGATCTGTTTGCGGATTATCACCTTTACTATTCCCTATATAATAAAATATACCTTCAGTCCATTTGTTTGGAGTGGAAAGTTTCTTTTACGTCTCTGATCAAATCCCCAAACCTCTCATAACAGGGCCTAAAACCAAGTGTCAACAGGATCAAAGTGATCCAAGAGAATTAGACTGCATAACAGAACAAATATCAATACCCTTCAGAAGAAGATAGCATAATCCAAATTTTCAATAAGTATTATCCAGGATGTTCATTCAGTATACAATAAAAATCACTAGACATGTTAAGAGAGAAAACAGTTAAGTAATATTCGGGAGGTGAGACTGTCAATAGAAGCAGGCTTGAAAATAATGCAGATATTGGAGTAAGCACAAGATTCAAATGAAGATTCATTTGTTAAATGGAGAAATTGTTGACAAAATGGATAAAATAGATGAGTTAAAAAGATGATATTAGTGAACAGAATATGGGATTAGAAGACAGTTCAAGGAAAACTATCTCATTTGAAACAGAGAGAGAGAAAAAAAGAACGGAAAAGAGAGAGAGCATTAGAGAAATGTAGCTTGTGATAAAAAACTAACAAACACATGATTGAGGTCCTAGAAGAAGGGAGTGGAAAAATGGAACACAAGCAATTTTTAAAAGAAATAATGGACAATAATTTTCCAAATATATAAAAAAAGGAGATATCAGATCACATATTCTAGAGAATGAATGAATAAACCACAAGAAGAAACACAAAGAAAAGTATACCTAGAAAAAGTATAACCAAACTGCAGGGAATGAAATATAGAGTAAATCCTAAAATCATCCAGGGAAAAGAGAATTATTATCTTTCATGATGAATAATAAGAAATACAACTGACTTTCCAACAGAAACTTTATCTCAGCAGAAGGCAAAGAAATGTCATCTTTAAAGTGATAAAAGAAAATAGAACAGTTAACAAAGAATTCTATATCCAGCAAAAATATCATTCAAAAATGAAGATGAAATAAAACTAGTCTCAGAAAAATGAAAGCTAAGAGAATTTGTTTTCAAGTATACCTCCACTACAGAAAATGCTATATCTCAAATGGAAGAAGATAAATCTAAGATGTAATAAACAAACAGTATTGGGAGTGGTAAATATGATTAAATATAAAATATTATTCATTGTTTAAAGCAATATTACAGTCATGTGTCGCATAATGATGTTTCAGTCAATGATGGACCACATGTAGGATGGTTCCACAAGATTAGTACCATACAGCCTAGATATGTAGTAGGCTATACCATCTAGATGTGTGTAAGTACACTCTGTGATGTTTGCACAATGATGAAATCACCTAATGACACATTTCTCAGAAGGTATCCCTGTAGTTAAGCAACGCATGGCTACAAATACGTCTTGTGTTTTATTAACATATGTAGAATTAAAATACATAAGAACAATTGTACAAAAAGTAGGAACAGGAAATGAATTTACTCCATTATTATTTTTTGCATTGTTTTATATGCTATAAAAATACTAATTTGTTGTCTAATAATAAAAACATGTATTGTCATCTCTAATACATTAAGGTTGCATTTTCAATTTCTAAGATAACCAGTAGGAGATAGTAATAAAAGGTATAACAAAAAAGCTAGTAGAAGAGAGAAAATGAAATAAATGAAATAAAAAAAATCTAATATAAAGAATGGCAGGAAAGGAAGAATAAAGGAGAAAATGATTAACAGAAAACAAAGAGCAATGTGGTAGATTTGAACCCAACTATATTAGCAATTGTATTATATGTGAATGATCTAAACATTCCAATTAAAACACAAAGATCATCAAACAGGATTTTTAAAAAAGATAATTCTGTTTTAAACACACACACACATTAAATATAATTAATTATATGTGAAGCTGAAATGCCCAGACTGCGTCATGCCTCACTATAGGAATGTCTACTATATGAAGCACAGATTTAACATTGATGACATTACGACAACAATTTTTTTATTATTGTGCTTTTCTCCCCCATAAGTCAAGAGATGTGCTCTCATGTTGCACATTGCAGAGGTTCAGTAAACAAAATTTGTATTTCCTCCTTTGGCATTCTCTATAACAATGTTGGAAGATTCTCTCTTCTCTACTTGCCAAAAAGTGATTTTTCCCAATCATCTTGTCTTTGCCACATTTTCCTTAATTGAGTTAATATTCCATGAGCAGGCTTAGTCAATGTTAGCTCTCAGTGCTAGTCTGGGATCTCAAAAGGAAAAAAACAATCAGACAACTGAGACTTCAGCCGTGAGGGAACTGATGCAAGACCAAAAGTTAGGGGCTGGTCTGGTGGCATAGTGGTTAAGTTTGCGTGCTCCACTTTGGTAGCCTAGAGTTCGCAGGTTCAGATCCCAGGCATGGACATACACACCGCTCATCAAGCCATGCTGTGGCAGTGTCCCACATACAAAATAGAGGAAGATTGGCACAGATGTTAGCTCAGGGACAATCTTCTTCACCAAAAACAAAAACAAAAGTTAGCCTTGGCCCAGTAGCCAAACTAGAAGAAGAGCCAATGTCAAACAGAATGGTATAAATAGGGCACTGGCACCAGAAGAAGTCTAGAAATAGACCAGGGCCTTATCCCTGTAGGTGCACTTTGTCTGTTTCAAAAGCAAAAATTCCAAATTTGATGCCAGTCACTTAAAAGTTAGTTCTCTACAGCAATGTCGTTGCCTCATTTGGTCCTCATGGAAACACTATGATTATTTCCTCCTTTGTTGTGTGAAAACTGATGCTGGGAGACACGGAGTCACTTGCCTAGATTCACACCGCTGGCTCTTGGAAAACTTGGAATTGTTATCTAAATAGTCAAACTCCTTCCCCTGAAGAGTGGATTATAAAAAGAAAATCAGACATGTGTGCTCAGAACATGTAATCTGATGTTCCTGTGTAGAGCACACTAGAAATAACAAAAGTATCAGAGTAAAACAGATTTCGGTTCAATCACAGCTGTGCCACCTGCCTGTTACATTTGATCATTTGTGAGCCTACATTTCTCTACTTGTAGGGTGAGAAAAATCATGCGTGCCTTTTTATATTATTGTGGAGATCCAATGAGGTAAGTTTAGGAAGTACTTAGTACAGTAACTATCATAGTTGATTTTTTCAACCATAGTTGATTTTTTCAACTTATGGTAGCTCTTTGTTAAAAAACAACATCAAGTATACTTAAAACAAACAAAACACAAGTACAGTATAGTTCTTCTGGGTGCATTTTTCATTTTAAGACCTGAAATTAATATTTAGGTAAAAAGATATTAATCTTCATACACAATAGCTGAAACCACGAAACCAAGTGTTGACTAATATTACACTGCCTTTTCAGGTGTGTTTGTAATAATAGCTACTCTAGCTCTGCCTGTTAAATGATCCCGTTATATAGATAAAGTTAGTCATATTTTGCAGATAATGAAGTGATTGCAGGCAGCTCTTCATTTTAGAAAAAAAAGTTGAGATCTTATATATTAGTCAATTGGCTACTTTAAAAATTAGGGGACTCCTCTTTATGAGCCTAACTATACACTAGGCAGGTAATAATGTATGTGCTGGTAATATTGCAATGTATGAACGAGAAAAAATTCCACCTCCAAGGAATTTACAGTCTGATGGAGGGAGATGGACCTGTCAACAACAAATGTAAGAGGCAGAAAGAAATGTACACCCATTAGCAGTACCTGAAGAGGAGTGGTAAACTGTTACCTTTACATGAGGGATATCTTCACAGAGGAGGTGACATTTACACTCTTGAAAGATGAAAAAAACAAAAAATACAGAGAACAGAAAGACTTTCCTGGCAGAAGGAATAGTGTATGCGAAGTATGCAAAACAAACAAAAAGCATTACATTCAAGGAAGTATGAAAGATTCCATTTATCTTGAACAGTGCACGTTGGGATTGGAAAAACTGGAACCTGAAGGCTTTGGAGACCTCTGGACATTGCATGCTTAGACCCTGTCCTGAACATAACTAGGGGCTGAATTTGCAAGTCCATTCTCAGGGCAACTCCCCAGCCTGTGGTTGTTATCTGACCTATCAGCTCATTGGAATCACCTGGGAAGCTACTGAAATTGCCAGGGTCTGGGCTCGACCCTAGAACAGTTGAATCAGAATCTCAAGATGAGGAACCTCTGCTCAGATGATTCTCATGTACAACCAGGGCTGAGAATGACTGATCTAGTTACTCCAACCAGGGTTAGACGCTAATAGATAGTAGACAAGAGTTCTTTTTAGTTCATTTAGAAAGAAAACTTCTCAAAGTCAGCTTCCCTCTGAAAGGTATATATTATCCCTTTGGTGTCTTAAGAGAAGAAACTCAGACTTTCTACTCTGGTGTTTCAGTGCTTCCAGCAAAGTACTGTGTCTGTGAAAGTATTCTTTAAAGATTTACTTATTTATAGAGATGATGTTCAAGTCACTGTTTAACTCAGAGCTTTCCAATTTTTCTTGGTGGTGCACTTAAGATATATATATATATCTGTTTGTAATTTATTAATTATAATTTTTGTACAATTCATAATGTATTTATTACAATTATATTTTAATACAATGTACTGATATATTACATTGTAAAACACACAATGTAAAAATTTGCAAAGATGAAATAAATATAACAATATTTTAAAGTTTAAAAAAATTATAAAAAAAAATAAAGAACTGATAATTTAAATTAGATTTTTATCTTTGGAAGACTTGGGGAATAAAAACAAAAGGAACATCATTAGTTGGAAGCTTTGCAAGGCATTTATATTAAAGGCATGGGTGGAAGTATCCTTATGACCCACCTATTAGAAATTGCTGTTAACTAAATCAAAAGATGACACACATAGAGACATAAGTATTAGCTTACTTATTTGGAAACTTATTTTTCTTCTTTAAGTTCTCCACAATTTCTGCTGTTTGCATGGGCAGTCTCCTCTTTTGAAGCTTTTCTTAGCACTTTTATTACAAAGCTCTTTGATTTAAGGGTCAATGTTTTCAGAATTGAAATTAATACCAGGATTTTCATATCAAAGTCTCTTAATTTGTATTTTTCTTTTCAAATCTGGTGGAGCAATTGCTATTTCTTTTTGTTCTTCCATTCATTAATGCACTAAAACCAAACCTAGAACCTGTGTAACTCTGAAAATTGAACACAGATATATAATTTCATCTCCCAAAGGAGAAAATAGCAGGATAGAAGTGAATAAGTAAATTTCAGAAGCTTGAAAGCAGATGAGAGATGTATATTACCAAGAAAAACAAATCCCAAATTTTCAATTGAAAAAGCTGATAAAAACTTAAAAAAAGAAAACGTCCATGAATATCAAATAAAATAGGATATTTGGCAGCCTTTGAAACAATATGTTTATCAATTGACTTGTAGGGATGTCCGCAATATGTTGTTAAGTAGAAAAACAAGATGCAGAGAAGTTAATGAAATATGCTGTTTATTTTTAATTAAAACACTAAGGGTACATATAAACAACACAGATAGATGATAGAGAGAGATAATAGATAGAGTTTTTAAATATGATTATATAAGGTACAGAAAATTATGCAAGAGGCTGTTAATATCAGTGCCTACACTGGAAGAAGAGATAGCAAAAGAAAAAAGGGGTAAGGATGAGGGAAAATAATGGGAAAAAAAGCAGTGTTAAAACAAAAATTTTGAAGTATCCATGATAAAAATAATACACAGGATATGATCTCATTTATTTAAAATTAGTTATGTGAGCGATTTAAGTTACATGCTAAGTGATAGAAATAGAAATTTTCTTTTATTCGTGTTCTATCAAGTGATTTTATTTTCTGTTTGACCCTTAGGATAAGAATATAGTGTTTATGTACAAGCTTACCACAAAACTATTTTAATCAAGAAAGAAAATAAATAACAAGTGTTTTTATTAAATTTTCATTTTGTTTAAAATTTATATAAAGCACATCATATATCATTTACCGGCTAACTACTCTGTGCTTTTCCATGTGTTAAAAGGATACGAAGATGAATAAATTCTAGGGGTTTTTAAACTATATCTTTCTTTAATGTAGGTGTCAGTGGAGTTTTTGTTATAACATATTCTTTTTAGAATATTTTTCTAACATAATCTGTACAAGCATTTGTAAGTATTTCCAAAGATTTACCCATGAGCCAGAAAAAAAAGCTTTAAGATATTCTTAATACTTATAAATCATTTATACATTGGCATGTTCTTCTAACTTAATTCCTTACTAGAACTTATTCTAAGTCTAGATACACATTTCCTATATTACATTTTAAAAAATCTCTTTAGCAAAGATAAATATTTTACATATAATTCTATGCTGTGTAGAAACTTTAAGGATAAGAAATCTCTCCACAGGATACACTATATTTCAGTTATCTTTGCCCATCAGTGCCTGAGCTGGGATGTACTGTGTTGCCAATGGGCAACTGAAGGAGGCTGTGGAGAATATAGTGCTTAAGAGAATCAGCATTAAACTTAAATAAAACTGGTTTCTACTCCTGGTTCTATCAACTGCCTAGCTAAGCGAATTTTGACAAATCTCTGACTATCAGTTCCTTGTGCTGTATCCAGAAAAAAACAAAATCCACCTTGTAGAGTTGTTTTAAGAGATTCATAAAATGCTGGCAGTTATTAATGCAAGTATACAATAAAGTATTATCATTGCTATTATTATACTAGTGATTCTGCACGGTTTATGAATATCCAAGGACAGATTTCAAGGATTCTGTGAACTTTCTAAACTTTCATCTTCCATATAAAGCATGGAATATATTGAAGCTCTCTGAACTATGAAGTAAAAACAAAGAGCAACTAAGGGCAGTAACTCTGACTCCAAAATTCTACTTCTGCTGCATTGTTTGGTGTACAGATCACTCCATGATCCCAGAGCCTGTCTTTGGTCCATTTTTCATTGCCACAGACATGATATAAAGCCCCCTTTACTTTATCTTGTTTTCACCATTCTCTAAGAAAGTATTACTCTCTAGAGGCAATGTGTGTGGGCAATCGTGGAGTGAGAGCAGAACAAGAAAGTATACAAGGGAGTGGTTTTGATGATGGACTTTGAGATCAAACATGAGTGAGCAGAGAAGTAAGAATCTCAGAGGGGTGACAAACACTGAAAATGGTGTGGGGTCAATGGATGAGAGATCCTGCAGGGGAGGTAGAATTGTTGGCATCAGATCCAGAGAAAATGACTTGAAAGTAGGGGTCAGAATAGCAAAATTTGGATTTTTCAAGAAAATGTACTCATACGATTTTTGATAATTACAAGTCTAGGTATTAAGCTACAAGTTAGGAACAAACACAAGTAATGACACACACATAAGAACAAGGCAAGATTTATCCAAGAAAAACAATCTTACAGGAAAAAAGATATCAATATAATCCTGCTATGGTCTGAATGTTTGGTTCCCCATAATTCATGTGTTGAAATCCTAATACCAAGGTGATGCTGTTAGGAGGCGGGGTCTTTGGGTGGTGATTAGGTCATGAAGGTGGAGCCCTCACCAGTAGGATTAGCGCCTTTATAAAGAGAACCCAAAGTGATCCCTCACCCCTCTCACCAAGTGGGGACATCATAGCAAAAGAGGTAAAGCAGGCTTTCTCCGGATGCCAAACCTGCCGGCACCTTAATCTTGGACTTCCAGCCTCCAGAATTGTGAGAAAAAATTTCTGTTGTTAATAAACCATCCAGTCTATGGTATTTTGTTATAGCAGCCTGAAAGAACTGAGACAAAGCTTTTTAGTGCTTCACATTCTCCATCTCACAGAGAGAGTTGTTTGGGTTGGAAACTCTAGGTAATTCTCCAGAATTGAATCCTCACTCTAGGATCCCCACCATTTGATCTTTCTAGTTGAGTTAAGGCCACATGGGTGAACGAACATTCTCTCCTCTGACTGTATCCTCCAGAGACATCCATTTACCAATCGTAAACAGCAAGTAGAAATCTAGTAGCTTTTCATGCTGATCCAGTTTTATTCTACTGAGCCAATTAATTGCTAGTCCACCTTGAGGCATAGAACGGAGGAGAACTATCAGTGTTGTCCAGAAGAAAGAAAAAGTTTTTCTCTTCTCAATAGGGTATGATCATGGGTTTACAGCCGAAGTAGAGAGGAGGAAATGATCATTAGAAATGGGTAAATCAAGGCAAGGAGGAGTCAATGAGTTGTGTGGATTCTCTAAGTGTTTGATGAATTTATTAAGAATGATGACAGTAGTGGTTAAACACCAATAGAAGAAGAAGGAGAAGAAAAAGAAGGAAGAGGAGGAGGAGGAGAAGAAGGAGGAAGATGAGAAGGAGGAGAAGGAGGAGGATGAGAAGGAGGAGAAGGAGAAGAAGAAACTAACCCAAGTACTCATTTTCAATGAATGACGAGTAACCGTCTGGGTTTTAAATGATTTCAACAAGTTAGGCAAGATAAAATCTATGGCAAACATGGATAAAGGAGTGAGGAAAAATATCCCGGCAGTGACAAGCAAGATCATTTCTTCCAACTCCAGGCCCTGTGGTACTCCAGGCTATGGGAGTAATATCATTTCTCATGTGAGAAACATGAAATGGAAAAGAATCTTCAGACAACATCCAGCTTTGAGTTAAAGCAGGGAATTCAAGGGAATGTTCAAGAAAAAAGGCTGAGGACACAAAGGATTTTCTGATGTTCAACAGACTCACCAGTAGGCATAATTGGTCTGAGGGAATTCTGATGAGATATGGGGATACCTCAGGCACATAGTGATAAGAATCAAGGTGATTACGGATAATTGAAGGTGGTGATGGTTAATTGGAGAAGTTTCAACTCTGGAGAGGGCCTGATGTAAGTAGGATGTGAGCAATGATGGGATTAATATTGATGGTTTGTTAGGGAAAAGGGGAGAAGAATTTATAATTTTTGCTCCATTCCCGAGTATGCTTTAGTCATCAGGTTGTAGGAGCAAATTCTTGAGGTCTGGTAGGGTCTATTCATAATGGCAGCATGCAAAAACTGTTGTGCAAAGCATTTTGATTTTAGCTGGGAAGGAGTGAGCAGTTCTTCCCAGGAGAAAATGGTTGTCTTAAATTCCTGGGTGGTCCTTTGAGTGGCGTCACAGCACAGCGAGCCTCTGTCTCACAGTTGTCCCAGGGCAATACCCATGTCTTTATGGTCCTCTCTGAACACTGCAGGACCAATTGCATGCTTCAAATCTTACTTAAATATAAAGCTTATTTTATTCATTAATTTATCATTTTTTGTTTTCCATTTCAGGTCAAGATAAACTAGCATTCTGACTACTTTTTCAATATTTCTTTCTCAACAATTTGTAAAATAATTATTGCATGATAGAATAGTATTTATAATAATGAAATGCAAAAAAAAATTGGAGTTTCTATGTGGCAGAGTAAATAGGTTCTGGTACCCATTCCAGTGTGGGGAGCTGATTCCACACACCAACAAAGAATTCTCCGGACACCAGCTGGGTGTCCTATAATTTAACTCAATTCTGACACTATCCACCCAGAGATTGCATCAGATTCCACAGGTTAAGGGCTCAGTCCTACAAGACTGTCCCTGCCACCCAACGTCAGATGCCAATTGCAAGTCCAGGTTGTTACCTATACTTCTGACCAACCACTATAAATCAGAGGTTCCCGCAACCCACCCTTCGGTTTGATTAATTTTCTAGAGGGGCTCACAGAACTCAGAGAAACATTTTACTTACTAGATCACTCGTTTATTATAAAAAGATGTAACTCCTTTTATATGATGAAAGAGATTCATAAGGCAAAGTATTGGGAAAGGGTGTCATTTCCATGCCCTCTCCAAGGGCACAATTCTTCCCAAATCTGCACATGTTCACCAACCCAGAAGCTCTCCGAACCCTGACCTGGTGGACTTTTATGGAGGCCTCATTACATGGGTATGCTTGATTAAATCACTGGCCGTTGGCGATTGATTCAACCTCCAGACCCTCTCCCCTCCCCAGAAGTCAGGGGGGTGAGACTGAAAGTTCCAGCCCTCCAATCACATGGTTGTTTCTCCTGGCAACCAGCCCCATCCTTAGGTGTGTTCCAAAAGTCACCTCATTAACGTAACGAAAGACACCTTTATGCTCTCAAGACTTAGGAAATTCTAAGGGTGTTAGGAACTCTGTTTCTGTTTTTAGGAGCCAGAAACAGCGATGAAGCCTAACTATATATTTCTTATTATAAATCACAATATCACACATTTGTTTTGAACAGTATTAAATAGATAGAGTCCTCAAGTATGGAGATGCATTATGTTCAAAGAACAAAAGAAAAAAATTCTGACATGTTTTTTGCAATAAGGTACTACATTTAAAGTACCAAATGATTAAGAAAAGTTAATTCAAACTAGTCTTGAAAAGAATAATTCAAATAATGTTTTACATTTACTGTTAGTGAATTTTGATGTCTAAATACATTGGAAAAGGAAATATACTCCCACCACTGTAAATAATGATGATCAATATTTTTGTGCAAATCTGTTTGCTGAATATTCATAAACATTAGTCTAAGTATTAAAAACTGTTTTATATGATATAGAATGCTACTTATATTTGAAAACAGACGAGTAGCTATAGAGGTGATACAGCAGAATTTTCATAATTCCAAGGTTTTGGCCCTTTGTTTTCAAATATTCCATAATCACTATGACAAACGAGAGAAAGGCAGAAGACTCCTGAGATGGTAACCATTTTTTAATTGATAACACTTCCCCCCACCCCTTTTTCTAGGAGTAGTAAAAATAACTTCAAATCAGGTAATAGAATACTTTGTTGGATTGTGGATTTCACACAAAACAGTCTTTCCCTATAGCTAGGTTTCAATGGGATATAAAATGTATGCAACTTTAGGGATTTAAGGCTTTTATTTGTGCATATTTACCTTAAACTATGATAAAATATTTTGTTTGGTTTCTTTTTCCCACTTTACATACGTTACTTTATCTCAGCATTAACAAAGGGACTAGTATAATAAGTACGTTTATTTAAAGGAACAAGTAGACCTGGAAGAAATGAATATAAAGGAGTGTGTGAATTTTATATTAAGTGTCTTTGCCTCAAGAAAACACTCTTAGCCTCCATGAAGAATTCACTAAGCTGTTCTTAACCACTTGGATCTATCTAGCCCTGGACAATGTGCACAAAGCTTTATTTCTTATTTCTCTTCCTTCATTTATATATGAACAAAATAAATTCCCCATTTTTGCCCATTTCCTACACTTCAAATTCACAATTATTTAAAAACCATGTACTACATATTCAATTACCATGCATTAGTAGTGTCACATTTTATTTTGGGTCATGTAAAACTGTATTTTCTAAGTATTTGTTTTCCCTTTTAAGAAATGAATTTCCATAATGCCCATGTCTCAGCTAGGCAGCTCTATTATCTACACTTCATGGATAAGCTTCACCATTGGGGGAAAAAAAGAGAAGTGGCAATTTATTTTTATTTTCTATTGTCAGTTTTCCTTTGAAATATCAAATAGGATATTGATATTTTTTGGCACTTAAGCTATTTACTTACTGTGACTTAACGAGCCATTATAAGGTGAGCTATATTCCCACCGTACATTTCATACAACTATTACTAGAACTTCTTTTCAGAAGGATTTATCTACTAATCAATATCCTTCTTATTGTGCCATTTCCAGGAGTACTAAAGAGACTTTCTCTTCTGAAACAGGGTTTGACTATTATGGTTTACTCTCTCTAATGTGTTGTATGATGTACAGGAGTGAATCTAACAGGTGGCCCATCTCGTTCTTGTGATGTGGCTGTGATCACAATTATTTTTGGACATTTCCGAGGAAGGTGAAAATCCCTCAACTGCATTATCAATTAAAAAGTGAAGTGTTGTAGAAATTTGAAATACTTGAAATCATTCTCCTTACTGAAAAAGAACATGTTAGGACATCAATTATTAGATGTTTTTGAATTACTGTTTTTAAAAGATTATTTTAGTTTATAAATTCATAGAGACAGACAAATATTCATCATCAATGATAAATATAATCTGGATTCTTTCTCTTCCTTTTCCTAAACTTGGAATTTTGGTATTGAATTGAAATAGGTAGTGGTGAATTCTGCAGGGACTAAACACAAAATTCCTTTTGAGCAACAGCACTCTCCATGTGATATATATTTTCTACAGATGATTTACAGGTTACAGACATGCTGTGACCTTTCTCTCCCAATTGCAAACAGATTAAGCAGAGCTGATTAACGGAGCCTAAAAACACTGGGTTATTTTCTCTTATGGGGGTCTTTGACAAAGCCCTCCTCTGTGAGCCCTCCCACTTCATTCGCTTGCAAATCACTGTGCCTAAATAGGTCTTTACTCCCCCGGCCCCAAACCTGGAGCCCGGCAGCGCCATCAGCGGCAGTATCTTCCTATGTGAGGGACGTCTCTTATTAATCAGAAACGCTGAAAGGAAACCAATCAGATAGAGAGTTTCTTTGGCTTCGGCTTCCTGCCTATCTGAGTTCAAAGTGATGCTCGAAGAGGGAGGCACACTGAGCTGCATGAAGATTCAGCTGTGAAGAGACTATAAAAAGAGAAGAGAAGGAACGAGACAGAAGCAACACCGGAATTGGCAGCGCTGAGCAGGGCTAAACTCAGTTCCATTGCTAAACAAGGTACATGTTATTTACTTTGCTTGACAATATAAGCTATTCATTTTTTGCTTTCTTAGAATGAAGTAGTACAAATATTGCGTTTCTCCTTGTTGCTATATTTTGCTCTCTCGCTCTCTCTCACTTGCTCTCTCTCCCTCTCAACATTTGGAAGCAGGTAAGAACATATTTTGTAGTTTTTGAATAAGATATTAAAATGCTCAGTGAGAGAAATTGCAATGTTTTCTTCTTATTTTACTTTTACAAAACTGATACCTACCAAAGCTCTTTTTATAGTGCTCAAATTTGCATATGAGGCATTATTATAAAAATAAAACTAAACTTTACATTGTGTTAGTTGATTTTGGTGGCTTTGAATTACTAACATTAATGTGTTTATGTTTATTATTATATTAATTTGAAATGGACTCGGTTTTCTCATAACTTTTGTTTACATAATTTGAGTCAGAACTGTCAAAAATAAAGGCATCTTTTTCATAGTTTAATCAGAAGGGATTTCTTTATTTTTAATATTAAAATGAAATAATATATAAATAGTAAAAGTAGCCCATATATAGATAGACATAAGATGTCAGGAGAAGGATGATCACTTTACCTGGTAAAGGAGGTTTCTTCACATATTTGTGCTTCTCACTCAGGTCAACATTCTGAATGTGTACATCTGTTGGCTATAATTGCTCTCCATTTTCGTAGGCAAGTGTATTTTAATGTAATAAAGACTGGATGCAAACCACAGGAGGGAGAGAGCTTCAAAGGCATTATTTGAAGTGATTTGAAAAATGCAATGATTTGATGGAGCATTCTTTTTTTTCTTTGCATACTCAATATAACCATTCACATCAATTAAATTTTCAAGCACACTAACCTCAAAAAGTCATAATGAATTTTAACTATAAGGTTATCAATATTCTATAGTATTTACATTTAGATACTATTAATAATGTATGGTCTCAGAATCTGTTTTAAATAACAAAGGTGCACTGAAAGAAAGGTAGTCACCTGTAGGAGATAAGTTCACATTTATTTGTATGATCAACTTTTGATGAGAATGTAATGGACTATAGATTGGAGGAGAAATTGGAGGTCTTATCTGGAGATATGTTGTCATTTAATATATTATGTTATGGATCTATGATATTAAGAATAAAGATTTTTTTCCACAATGTTTTTGAAATCTTTGTAGCCTGAAAAAATGAGTGATTTTGTGACAGCAAAAGTGATAACTTTTGCATGACAGGAGGAAATCTTCCTTTGGCTCTCTTTACTTTATCTATGGAATTAGAAAAGTTATCCATCTTCAGCCATAGCTGACTAAGAATGAATATAATCATTTGATGTTCTTAACTTGAAAAAAAATTGTGATTTAAAAACCTCCTTATTCAATAGACAATAAATCTTATCTGCAGAATCTGACACTTCTTCATTGCCTAGGCAATGGTATGTCAAGTGTAGAATAAATACATTTGTGTAACTACAAAACTGGTTAATCCGGGTTCGAACGGTAGATCTTTAGAAAGATAAAGAAAATGAAATCACATGCTATTCCAGTACACAGCAGCAAAGAACTTGGACATAACATGAACAGCATGCATTTGCGGTCTTGTCATCAAACATATTATGGATTCAACTGAAGTTTTCTCAAAAGAAGTGTGCAAAATAATTGTATGCAATTAACAGATATATGCTGAGATGTTGAAATAATGTCATCTCTGCATTTGTTTGTTTTGAAAAATGAGAAAATATAAAATAAAGCACATCATATGAGCAAATCTAATTCTGGAAACACTTGCCTACGATAAAGAAAAATGCTTTAGAGGAAGCAGACAGTAGTATCAATTTAGAAGTAATTCACTAACTTGAAGTCAGATGGATTAGGTAGGACTAATAAAGCAAGTCATATAAGGTAATATTATTTTCTAGGATGGAAAAATATGATTTTTCCCTGTATTACACTATTTGATAGTTTTAAAAACAATTTTGAAATGGTTTACATAATTATACCACCATTATTGTATTCATCGCATAATTGAAGTAAACATGTCTTGTACTACTGCCTGTATGTGACAAGATCACAATATCAAAGTGGGCTTTGAAATTACATTTCTAAATGTTGTGTTGTTCGACTTGATAAATGGTATGTTGGATCACAAGCTCTTCTGAATGTCACCTTGCATGAAGAGATTTCATTTGGTATTTTCCTGTGATCCCTAGGTACATAAAGTTTAGCCAGTGCAGTGTCCCTTCCATGGTACATTTACCAAATGGGATTAAAAAAATTAATTGGAGAATTTTTTTTCTGCTGGCTTACCTCTCTTTAGACATCAGTGGTGATTTGAGACAGATACATATGCCTTACAATATGTGCACAGTATATAGGTGCAGTTAATCAAAATGCTTTGGATAATACTTAAAATTACATAATATAAAATATGTAATATGGCAATATATTGTATGCAAGAAAGTATAAATTGAGATAAAAGTTAATTTAAAGAATACATGGGAGTGTGTCATGAATAAACACTGGCTGTAACTTGTTCTCTATGAAAGTGAAGAGTCTAGGTGGATAATTATTTAGCATTAATACAGATGCTTCAATGTAATGAATCATTAGTTTGCTATTTTCTTTAAGAACAATTTTGTTCCTTCAAATGAAAATTTAAATACAAACTATAAATAAATTTAACATTTAAAAAACAGAATGTGATACTTTAAAAAATGTCCGTGATATTTTAAATATTTGTACTGCTGACTTCAAAGATATATATTATCTTACAATATATATTTTGCTCTTATATACTATCCTATTATATATAATATCAAATCAATAGTAAGCTTAATTGTAGAGTAAGTTTGGTTTATGATGAGGTATTTTATTATAAAAACTCTAGTTAGGTTCTTGAGTATTTTACTTCTTAAATTATCTACTTAACTAAAATTATGTTTTCTTAAGAAAGAAGAAGGCATGCTAAATAGAATCAAAAGGACATTGGTTTTAACTAGCTTCGTTTTTACCTAATGCTAATTTAATAATATGATCATTTTTATTGTAGAACATAAGAGATGTTTCCTAAGATGAAGCAATTTCTTTCTTTGTATCTTGCATATTTGTTTTCAAAAATGATCTGTGCCTTAAAATATATCTAAAAAAAGTCTCTTAATATCCATGACTTTATCTTATTTAAGTGTTTACATGAAATTCTAGAACTTTAGAAATAGGATTTTAACCACCTC
This sequence comes from Ceratotherium simum simum, assembly GCF_057802395.1. Lineage (NCBI taxonomy): Eukaryota > Metazoa > Chordata > Mammalia > Perissodactyla > Rhinocerotidae > Ceratotherium > Ceratotherium simum. The sequence goes on along the minus strand of NC_141917.1, from coordinate 22,381,919 downwards.
CAACTCTGATATTACTAAAGAAAATCGAAGTTTAGAAAGATCAGGTTATATATCCAAGGCTGTCAAATTGTATATGAAAAATTGGCAACATTATGTGAAAATATATCAAGTTGAGTTATGAAAATCATATTAGGAATATACACACATACAGTGATTAGTTGAAAACAGTGAGTCCTGGATTGTTTTAAACATCCTGAAAAAGTTTTTTCTCTTATGAGTCACTTAAAATTCCTCTGCCTGGAACCACCATTATCCTCATCATTAAAATATGGTAAGGAATGCACTGTGAGGAGAGTGTCTTTATAGCACTTTTATACATTTCCATAACAATCCTAATATGTTAATGCACGTATCCCTAAATTTAGCACTTGTAAGAGATGGTCTCATAGCCACATTAAGAATGCAAAGTGCCTGCATAAAAGCAGGATCTCTGGAACCTTACCAAGCTATTTTATATTAGCACTACCAAGAAACACCTCCCAAAACATAAAACTCATAATAATGAATCTTACTGTGTATGAAGGGAAAATGGAAACTACATGAGGTATTGTTGTTATTTTTGCTGTGGGGTGTGTGAGCGTATGTGTGTGTGTGTGTATGTCTTTATTTTAAAGAGGAAAAGTGGGAAAAAACAGAAGACCTGAATATTTTCTTAAAGTGACATTCGAGGTTTTTCTTTTTCTCTTTTTTTTCTATTCCGTTACTTTGCCAAATTATAAATCAACTGCAGGAGGAATGAGTGCTCTTGTATTCTCTATTTCTCTTCGTGAGCAAGATAATTCTTGGACTTTCTAATTAATCAATGAAACACCAGAGCATATGATTGTTTCATGAGTATGAATTACAAAGCCTGCCCCTCATACCGCTTTTTGAGATTGGCTCTACAGTTGTGAAGAGCATGGATGACTTCATTATATTTTTTACTTCAAACACTTATTCAACTTATAATGGAAATAGCAGTGACTAATAGTTATTATTTGATTTCTGAGTTTAAAGATTAATGAGTTCCTAAATGTATTGTAAGAAATAGATATACCTGACAGAATTTATATTGGAATATGCTAAGCTCACTACACTTTATGTATTGCTGATAGAGTATCCAAGGCATAATTTTTCCTCATAGTTACCGAAACAGGATCTTAGGAAAGTCATAAAAAACAAGAAACAATTTTTACAGGAAACCAGTGTAACTAGGGAGACGACAACGCATAGTTGTAGACAACAATGTGTACTCTAAGCAAATAAACACCAATAATTGACTTCCTTGGGCAAAAGACATATATAAAATATATTGTTTTATAAAACTGGAACATCCGCCCTGAAAGTTTTCTGGAGTTTTTCCCCAGTCAAGTAACTTTATCAACAATGTTTTTTCTACCAAAGTAGGTTACTGAAATAATTCAATGTAATTGCTAGAAATATTTTTTCAAAATATTCACCTTATGTGTTATAAATACTTTACAATGCAAAGAATGTATCTGAAATTCAAGAAATTCAAATCTCTTTTCAGTGTAACAGTGATTAAGCGATAGATGAAACATCCGAGAAAACTTATAGGTCAAATTACAAAGTAACATCTACATATCTGTATCATCATATCTTTATGTATACATCTGCATGTATATCTGTGTTTTCATTTATATTTCCGTGCTCAATATCTGTATCTATACATAAATCTGTGTTTGTGTATACCCAAAATAAATTTGAAAAATAGAAAGAAATGATATAATCAATTATTTCAATGTATAAATTAATTATAGCCTTTAAATTGTTACAATGGTGTAATTATTAACTAAAAAGCAATTTCGTCAAGCAATTATAGATATCATGATCAAATGATAAAATAGCAATTAGAACTTTTTATGATTTTAGAAAAAGTGAAACTCAATTACAGTTCATGTGTTATGGCCGATTTAAATAATTTTTTGAATAGGGAAGATTAGACTTTCATTTTTTAAAACCATGACTGGAAATAATTGTTTTCCATTGAATGTCCACAAGTCTTGAAGACCTCATCAAAATATAATCTGTTTACCCACTCTTATGGTGAGTAGGAAAGTATTATATAAAGTAGGAATGGTAATGCTATCTCAAACCATATTAGGTAAAATCTAGGTTATTATCAGAAAATAAAATCCTTATTATTTTTTATTTGTTATGTATAATACATATTTATTTGGCCATTTTCCCTAGCTGAGGTTCAGATCAATAAGCATTTTATATTTGTTGTGTTATTGGGTAAATTAACTATTTACTTAATTGCAAATTTGCTTTATATTAAAAATATGATACTAAGATTAAATAGCATTGCCTTATATCTGGTAAGATATACACAATAATTAATGAAACGGTCAAGGATAAGCATTTGTATTACTGCCACTCCTTTCAGATTAATGTTGTAACTCATTAGTACATTATAAATCAACTATGCATGTACCAAGCAGGGATTGGAATCGGTTTAACTATTAGAAGAGAGATGATATTTTTCCTTCTCTCCCAATCTTTTTAAATTAGCCAGTTTATCTAGACGATGAGACATTTTATATATAGTTTCAATTCAGTTATTTTTTTAATACAAGAGCATTAAATAAGATTCAGATTTGTATTTGTGATAATACTCTTCCAAGGACTAAATAATTAATGTATGATTATAATAATATGCATGATTATGTATACAAATTATATTTGTCTATCTTTTATGTTTAGCTTAGAATTGCCATCCCTGATACAATCATTAACAATGAAGAATAAATTATACCTGCAGTAAATATATTTTTCTTTATAATTAAAGTTAACTTTGGTCAGTTTAAAATAGAGAGTTCTATTAAAATACAAATAGTGAATGTCAATAATAAACATCTTTTTTAATACTGCAGTCTTAATACATTAAAATGAAGAGTTTGTATTGGTACTATCTATATCTGTATATTTATCTCTATATAACTAGATAGATGGATTTATAGATATGTACGATGTGTCTTAAGGCCACTACTTTGGACTTGAGACCTGTGTTAAATTTCATTTTCAATACCTAAATACGGAAGATTATTTTATTTCAATAGGAAAGAAAGTTCCAACTTTGGAAATTTTTTGTGATTTTAGAAAATTAAGAGGAAAATTGTTCTGATAGAATTTTTTAAAAATAAGTATGTATCAGGAAGCTACTTGAGTGGATAATTACTTAGATCCAAAGATGAATATTGAAACGGACGGAGACTGAATGATAGAATGAAGGGAGAGAAGAAAGTGGTGGGAGTGCATCACAGACTCAGTAGCAGGGTCATACAACAATTTCAATTTAATAATGATGCTGTCATGGATGTCTGACGTCTCCCGAGACCTATGCTGATGTAGATTTGCTGCTTGACAAATGAAGCATGGCTGTTGGGATCACCACACCCTTTATTTAAACATGGACATGGAGACTCTTTTCCATTACACCCAAGACTAAACTGTGTTTATCGAAGTCTTACATTGAAAATGAGCTTTAAACATATTCAGGGAGGAAAAATATGTTATTTTAGAATAAAAATGTCACTTATATACGTCTTGCATTATATTTCAATGTCCATATTTATAAATTGCACTGTTCTAAAATTATAAGAAATTGTAGGTAAACAACCCATATGGAAAAAGTATGAAGAAATCCTACCCCAGAGTGAAAATTTTATCCAGATTGTGAGTTTGGACAAACACTTCTATACCTATTTATAAATAAGATGTTGTTCTATAGGAGAGTAAATCCTATGAGTTCTCATCACAAGGAGAAATTTTTTTTTCCATTTTTTCTTTCTTTTTTTATTGTATCTACGTAAGAAGATGGATTTTAGCTGAACTTAATGTGGTGATCATTTCACAATATATGAAAATCAAACCATTATACTGTATGCCTTAAACCTATACAGTGATGTATGTCAATTATTTCTCAATAAAACTGGAAAAAATTAATTAATAAGATTATAAAAAATGATTGAAGAGAACATTTAAGAGGTGTGCATATTATTTTGTTATTATGTCTCAATTTTAAAAAATATGGATTTGAAAGATTTTAGAAAATAAGTAACTATTTGATCATTATAAATTCTATATATGTTCATACAATACAATGGCTGTCTACAAATAGATGTTTTATAAACTATCAGTGATATATATTTTTCATTAAAATTGCAGTTTTAGATCATTTTTCTAAGTGTAATTATTTGATATTTTTATTATTTTTCATTCCCAGTATTTTGGCTTATGACAACTAGAACTCGTATGAAAACTAATCTTTATCTTCATCATGAGAAAAAGTTAAAAGTATTAACTAATAAGCTTCCTAAAAGTAGATTTTTAACCAATTTAATATGTAGGAAAGTAATCATATGTTAAAATTACAGAAAGGATTTTTAGTATTTAGCATGTGAATAAAAAGTTAGCCACAACATGTATACTAATAAGCTATATCAAAAGTATATAACTATATATGTATATATGATGCATTTATAAGTTACTATTTCTAATATGCTAGGTGACATGTTTTGTGCTGAAAGTGTTACATGTATTTTCTCCTTTAAATATAATTATAATCTATGAGGAAGATATTATCACATCCATCTTCCTTTATCCTTTCTCTTCTGCTTTGATTCTAAAATCATTTGGTGGCTAACATAGACTTCATAAGTTGTACATTGTCCACCGCCTTCTACAAAATTGAGCACAAATCTATGGTGATCCAGAGAGAACAGATTTATTTTTTCTACCTAATGAACTGCGATGATTTATTTCTCTTGCTGCCATTAACTACTTGTGCTTTGCTGCTACTTCTGTTTCCATATTTACTGCTTGCTTCTTTCCCCTTATCGTTCTTCCCCACCCCATTCCTCCACTTCAAAGACAGAGTATATTTAACTACAAGTGCTTATCCTTCTTAAATTGGCTGGCATTTTGGGGAGATGATTCAGTGAACTGTAACAGAAAAGGAGCTTTTCCAACATGAGAAACTCCTTAGATGTGGAGCTAATAAAAATTGATCAATATATTCGTGGAAGATTTTAGAAACACTTCTCTGCTCCACCTCTCCCTACTTTCACTTTCTTCTTGACTGGAAGTGGGCCTTATAGGGAGTTGAGTATTGTCAAGGTCACAATTCATTAAGAAGAGACAAGTAGAACAAGGAGACGTACGCTACTGACAAGAGGGTTTGACTGTAAGTCCGGGAATGCAGCCCTGCATGTATACAGCTGCACGACGATTTTGGAGAACTGTTAAGAAAAATTGGGGCTTGAAAGCCCAAGGCTATCCTTGTATACTTCATACTCACAAAATGTGTGTGTGAGGAGACAGATTGACAAAGTGTTTTGATATTGACTGCTTGGCCTCAGGAGTTTCAAAATTGATGCATACAAACTTTGGACATTAAGAAGCTCATCTTGTGTCCCATTTCCATGTAGTAGAAATGCCAGTCCATCTTACAGTTTGCAGGTGGAGGCAGAAGCAATGCTTCTCATCACATCAGTACCATAATGTAGCACCCTAAATGTGTGCAGGCTTGTTGAGAAATCTATTCAGAATCCTATATGCACGCTTTGTATTCTTTTCTTTTAAATTCACAATCAGAAAAAGATCTTCGGATTATTTGTAATAATTCATCCATTAGCTGATTATTTCATTTGTTTACCTTTAAGTGTACTCATTATTGAACACCTGCTGCATCCTAGGCTCTGTGCTGTGGGGAATGATGTCCTGGGGAGACCTTCACATGGAAACCGCTGTTGTTTCCAAACAACTCCAGTTGTTAGAGGTTCTCTTCTTGCCATAAATAAGTGACAATACTTGTCTGCTTGTAACTTCTCTTTTTGTCTTAGTTTTGCCCATATAGCTTGGAACTATTCTTTGTTTTACCCGTATCTAACAGCATTAAACTCATTTATAAGAAAACTTTGTCCAGCTTATACATTCTCTTCAGTATAAACATCCCTCGTTACTTCAATTTTAAAATAAGTAACATTTTACAGACCCTACCATTCTAGATACCCTGTGTGAAGTGAACTCTTGTTTGATATTGTCCTTAAATTTGAAATCAATAATCCTAATATGAAATAGGGAGCAAAAAATAAGTAGGACTATAAATCCCTCTTAAAAGCTATATTTCCAATTAATCCAAGATGGTGTTTTTATTCTTCCTCACTGCTTCCAAAAGACATACACAGAAAAAAAATGTCTTTATGACTTGTAATTGTCTCATAAGATTTTGCCAAATTCTGAGAGATAACCCTTGTCACGTCTTACATTGGTCTTTCACTATCTAGTACTTGGGCCACTCTTCTTGTAACAACCCTAGTATATTTACTGTATTATTACCATAACCCTTTAATTGTTTAGCCAACAATTTCTTTAACTACTGATACAATCCACAAGTATAGTTTTGTAAATTAAGGATATGTCTAAGTAACCCTCTCTCTTCTTACCCATAACTCACACCCCATGATATCTAGAAATGTCAGTACTTCTCAGCCTTGAATCCAAGTTTTCAGCAACTGGTTTTATCTTACATTTTAATTTTTTTCTGCTAAATTCTGAGTCTTAAAAATATGACCACACCTTAAATAGCTCAAAGCATACGTTTCAAATGATCAAAACTGTCCTTAAATCTTTACAAAAAATTTTATATTTATGATTTAAAGAGAGTTCCCTGGAAGAAAGTCCAAAGTGTTCGTAATATTCATGGAGTTTGCATATCACCCCCCAAAAAGGTATAGACTGCTTAACAGTCCATAAATTAAAATATTTATGCTGATCAACACACCTTTGTTGGAGTAACAGTAAAAATGCACTAGGCTGGTTGTGTTAGTAGACATACAGTCTCTTCCCAGCTCCTTTACTTGTTCTGTTTTGTTGGTAGGTTGTCTTCATCTCTTGATACAAATTGGCTCATATATAAAATGCAATAAACAGGAAATTTAGAGGTAATATTTTATGGTGGTAAGAGCAAGCAAAGTCCTGGAGTCAAACACCCAAAGTATAAAAAATAGTTTTACTATATACTTCATGGTTGAGTTTGAGAAAGTCTTTTAATGCTTCAGAGCTCTAGGAGCTTCCTGTGTAAAATTAAGTTATTAGAAGTATCTACATTATAGTGGATTATGAGGAGACACAATTGATCGTTCCTATAATTGTTATGACTATTAAGAATGTTATTGCTCAGATTCATTACATCTAGGTAGAGTATTGGGACTCTCCATATAAAAAAGTACAGAGAGACCTAGCTTAATTTGATGACTAATTTCATTATTCTTGGAATTAGATAAGGTAAGTCTGGAAGTCAGTTACAACATTATGAATATAAATATTCATATATATCATATGATTTCTTACGTTGACATAGCATACAATGGAAATATTTTTATATTTTGTAACAACTTTGTGTTGTAAATTTGTACCTTATTGAAGTTAATATAGAATATTTACAATCAATTTATTGCTTTAAGTTGGAATGAGTACATTATACATGGATCTTGGAGATATGAATGAGTTATGAAAGTATTTTAAATCAATGGTAATAAAATTTCATAATATCTCATATCATCACATATTTTAATGCCAGGTATTTAACTTTCCTTTTCTATCATTTTTATGGTTTTCTCCCTTTTATTCTTTGAATTATATTAATAACTATAAAGTAAATGACATTCTTGACCTTAAAATGAATAGAGCTTATAAAGATGGTTTATTTGTGTAAGAATTTTACTGTGCTTTGTAAAATAAAGTTCAAATAAAAATGGTAACAATGATTACATGTTTGTAAGTAACATTCACTAAAATTAACTTGGAAGTTAGGTTTGTGGTGAATGTTAACAGTTTGATAGTTTATCCTTAATCTTTGTAAAAGGGAGTTAATGTTATTCATAAAATATAGAAACTATTTTAAGTTATATTATTTAGTAAATTTGTTATATAATCAGGTATTCGTACCAAATATTTATTTAACCTTCACTATGCAGATAGCATTTTTCTGGGTACTGAGATTATAGCAGTGAACACGAAACGAAGAGTTTCTAATCACAAGATGATACTCTCTAGAGCAGTGATACAAATAACAAATAATATGAATTTGGTATTGATGAATGCTGAGAAAATGGGTGGTGTGATGGAGAATTACTGAAGAGGTGGGTGGAACTTTATCAAGGCGGTGAGGGAATTCTTTTTGAGAAGCTGATATTTGAATTGATATTGAATGGAAAGAAGGAAAATAATATGAGAAACATCATTTTAGGTAGAAGAAATGGCAGACTCAAAGGGCCTGATATGTTAACAAACTGTGCATTTTATAATATAATCCTAATTACAATTAATTTAATTTATAAACACTACATTGTTATGTTATGTTTATCCAGATGCTTATAAACTTAGTAATAAGAATGTGAACTGGACATTTTCCATTTTTCATAGTAATGTTAACAGCAACCTGCATTCTTGCATTTTTCCTCGCTTCATTGAATAAGTGGTTCCAATATAATATAATATTCATCTTTTTATGTATACAAAGTTGAACTTTTATTAAATGTTACTATTTATACAGTGGTGGGAATTTTAGACAGCTACAGTAGAATATTTATATATTAACTATGAGTGTCCAAAATATTTAGGCCTCTAGTTTCTCCTGGTTATAAGTAGAAGACTCACTCAAGCTAAGGCAGAAAAGATTATCTTATTGTAAAGAGGACGTATACCTGTGTATATATCTGTATATTTCTATGTCGTTATCTTTAATAATAAGGGACAGTTAGTCTTACAACTCAGCAAAAAAAAAAGAATTCTGTAATAGGCTTGATCCTTCTTTATCCTGAATGTTGAGGAAGGTTCTCATCCTTCTTGAAGGCACGAGGAACAGCAGGATCTGTTCTAGAATTCTCTCAAATGTCTCTAAATGTCGATTCCTTCCTATCTGTGTGATTTTCTTGAACATGATTCTCACACTTTTAATATAGTTTGCAGAAGACGAAATCTAATTATGTGACTGCAGTTCTTCTCTGCTTCTGAGGATCTGCGGTCCTACAGGCTCCCCTCTCTTGCTATGTCATGCCTTCCTTTATCTTCCGGCACTTTTATGACTTCTCTTTCTTTTTTACTGATTTACTTTTTTCGATGATCTCAAGTTAAATTTTCTGAGATAATTGTATTAATCTAACTCTTGTTTCTTTGTACCAGGACCCTAGAGAGTCTTTTGATTGGTATTTAATATTTTCCTAACCATATCTGATTAGATGGCCCCAGTTATCTTCTCTTCGGCCTCCGATATACAACATATTTGCTGAAAAACTGACCTTTGACCTCACAAGGACTGGTTAGACACCCTTCTTTTTTTTTTGGTGAGGAGGTGAGCTTTGAGCTAATATCTGTTGTCAATTCTCCTTTTTGCTGAGGAAGATTGGCAATGAGCTAACATCTGTGCCCATCTTCCTCTATTTTATATGTGGGATGCCTGCCACAGCGTGACTTGATGAGTAGTGTGTAAGTCTTCGCCCAGGATCTGAACCCGCAAATCCCGGGCTGGCGAAGCAGAGCTCGTGAACTTCGCCATTATGCCACTGGGCTGGCCCCTAGATACCCTTCTTTAAAAGGACCTGTCAGCATGGTACTCAATGTATATTGACAGGTCCACACCATTTCTGCAAAGTGAACAATTATAGCGACAGTATTTTCCCCCTAAATAACATGTAGGTAATATGCTTCTCATACTACACAATAGTGTTCATTTTGACTAAAATGTATTTTATAATCATAAAACAAAGCTGAAAATATGCCCAATTTGGCATTTTAAGAATATAGTATAAAAATTTATTGCGTGTTTTCAACAAGGAAACAAAACAGTCTAAGTATTTTGGGTGAATCATGTTTTGCTAAATTATTCCTTCAGTACGTTCTACATTGCTTAGTTATGAAATTGACTCATACATCTCACAGGATGGTACGTATTTATAACTTTTGGTCTGATGCTAGTTCTATATCTCTTAACTCCTGCTTCTTCTTTTCCCAAGCCAAATCTGCCTGCCTTTCTTTTGAACTAGAGTGTAGGGAACAAATCATGTTTACTTAAATATTAACTGCAATGGTTAAGAGCTCAGATTCTTTTTTTTTGGGGGGGGGAGGAAGATCAGCCCTGTGCTAACATCTGCCAATCCTCCTCATTTTTTTTGTTGAGGAAGACTGGCCCTGGGCTAACATCCATGCCCATCTTCCTCCACTTTATATGGGACGCTGCCACAGCACGGCTTGCCAAGTGGTATGTCGGACTGCACCTGGGATCCCAACTGGCCAACCCGGGACAGCGGCAGCAGAATGTGCGCACTTAACTGCTTGCGCCACTGGGCCAGCCCCAAGAGCTCAGATTCTTGAGCCAGACACACCAGCTCCGTCTCTTGCCTCCAGTGAGATCTCAATGAATTTATTTCATCTTCTTAAATTTCAGTTTCCTCAAGTGAAAATGTGGATAATTATAATCATTAGGGTTGTTGTCAAGAATAGTTATAATAACATATGCATCAAAGTGCTTGTCATAGTAGACCCTTAATAAGTATTAATTTTGCTTTCTATTATTGTATTCACAGTATATTCAAACTATGTTTCTAATACTCTTTTTTTTAGAGAATTTTACCATTGTACTTGTGGAAAGTAGTTACAATATTCTGTACGTTTCAAGACTTTTCCTTGTTTAGACTTTTAAACGATGGTAGAAAATGAACAATAATTATACCTCCAAATAATTGATGGAAAAGATGCTTTTGGCCTATGCTAGTATTTTACTTGATTAGGCAATATATTTTCTCCGAAAAAATCTACGCTGACTTTTAAAAATACCGTATGATCAATCATGAATGCAGAGAGCAGGAGTAACAACAAGAACATATTGGAAAAAATTAAGGAAATGTTGTTCAAAATAATTGAGGCAATCACACTTTCAAAAGACATAGAGCACTAAAAAACACTCCCAATTATCAGAGGATGAAAAATATCTTTGAGTCTTGGAAAAATATTTGTTCAATTTTCATTATTAATGAAAACAGGGTCAGGTTGTCATAATGGTTTCTAATGAAATTACATGCTATTTTTAAATGAAAAAAGTTTATCCTATAAAATGTGATCTCTCTTGAAAGGAAGATTTTAAATTAAGAGAATGATTCAATATAGTCAGGGATTATTACAGCAAGAAGGAACCTAACTGACATTTCATTTAATTGACTGATTAAATAGGTAGCAACACCAAGACCCTGAGAAATTTACTTAAAGTGATCCTAAAGAAGAAAAATCAAGAATAGAATCAGGTGTCCGGGAATAGATGATGCGATTAAGAATGTCTGATCGATATAAATCGTTATATTTTTACAAAATTGTTTTTGATTCATAATCCTTTCATATAAACTATGGCATTATAGTAAGCATGTGTAGCCAAAGGTAAAAAATGACTGCCATTTAATTCACTACCCTGGTTGGACCTGACTTTCTTCACAAATCTTAAAGAAAGAATAGGATGAACCAACCAAACCCTGCATGTAGAGAAGGAAAAATAGATTTATGCTAAGTGTCTATGCTATTTGCAAGAACTAAAGTGCAGTTGACTAATTATTTTTCAACTTTTACATGTTGGAATTACACTCCAATCTGAATATAGTAAAGAGAACAATGGATGGGGATAAAAAGACCAGAGAGACCATGTCTGTATTCATTCACCACTCTGGGATTTAATTACTTCATTTTAAAAATGGTGGAGGGAGACTAGAAGACATCTAAGGGCTTTTTCGATTTCAAAGTCAACCGAATCTTTGTTTGAAAATAGTTATATTAAACTTTCAATAGTTTCTCGAACAAGCTTCCATCTTGTAGGGAAAAAATAGAACAATAGAAATAACTGAACTACTTGGAGGATATCATGGTCTCGTACCTGGTCCTCTTGAAGACTTTGTCTGAGATGTGGTTCCTCTGTGTTGCAGTCCAGTCTAGCACCAGACCTACTGCATCTCTTCAGTTGACCTTCTCCATATTGCCTAAATTTCCTGCATTGACATCAGAATTTCCGTGTATGAAAAGAATATGAGTTGGAATTTTATTATTGTCACGTATTCAGAAATGTATTCATTTATCATGTCTACAGCACCACTCTATTTCAAACATTCTGTCAGCGTGTTCACAAAGTATTAAAGCAAATTCACATATCAATCACTAAAAGAAATACAAGTTTCAGTCATTTATTTTAAATAGATTTTGTGTTCAGATAATTCCAGTAGTGTAATCTACACATTTGATTGAATTTGTATATATTTCTGCAGTTATAAAATTATGTCATTTTTATGTTATTTATATATAGAAATTATTTCTATGTTATAGCAAAGATTGCATGATATGGAACAATTTGTTAATAAAACTGCTCAATGCTTGGGCAAAAGGGTATGTCAGTTTGCCAGTTTTAAAGATAAAAATTGGCTTCCTTTGAAAAGTAAAATAATGTAATGTCAAATGAATCCCTAAAAAACATTCAATTTGTAAAAGACTAGAGTTTTTAAAAAAGGAACATAAGGTCAGTTATTTCTTTAAGACACTATATATTGACATTTTTGAATAATTCTATCCTTGGATATCATTTCATTGGTTTATGTCAAAAAATAACCTATCAGGCATTTCAGGTGTTAGACCCTCAATTAAACCTAGAAGAAATTGCTATCCTAACCATGTTTTATCTCTAGTGTTATGAAAGTAATAAGAAAAGTGTGAGTATGTAAGATAAGTTCTCCCAAACCTCAAAAGAGCAACGCCCTCTCTTTCAATGTAATGTCTTGAGTAAACATGATAATACGAGTTTCCGATAGTCAATTAAACATTTTGCTGCCACAATCTATTTACATGAGAATTAATTATTTATAGGTAAATTATCTCCTCTCCTTGTGATTTCTTTCTGATGTTCTGAAGAAGGAAATTCATCTATTCACTATTAAATTAATCCCATTGTAAAATACCATTTTGTAATAAGGAACTACAGATTCTGTTTTCCTTTGGCAATGAACCTGTATTTATAATGATATGTTGCCCTAATCTATGGGGAAAATGGGTTAGCAACTGTGTTGGATAAATCACACACATAGTTAGCGTATAGGATCTCTTAGCCAATGATATTGCTGAAGTTATGTAAAATAGTATACATTCCTGGTGTGTGTTTTATAAAGATGTATCACGTTTTATGTTACTTTTTTTTTTTTTTTTTTGTGAGGGAGATCAGCCCTGAGTTAACATCCGTGCTAATCCTCCTCTTTTTGCTGAGGAAGACCGGCTCTGAGCTAACATCTATTGCCAATCCTCCTCCTTATTTTTTTCCCCCACCTTTTTTTTTTCCCCAAAGCCCCAGTAGATAGTCGTATGTCATAGTTGCACATCCTTCTAGTTGCTGTATGTGGGACGCGGCCTCAGCATGGCTGGAGAAGCAGTGCATCGGTGTGTGCCCCAGATCCGAACCCCGGGCCGCCAGTAGCGGCGCGCAATCACTTAACCGCTAAGCCACGGGGCGGGCCCTTATGTTACTTTTAAGAGTGTTCATGTATGTGAAAACAAGTTCAATATTATTAGTCCTATTTATATAAGGGTAGAGAAAAATCATATAATTCAAGTTACTTGAGGCTTATGTGATTCCTCTTCTTCCTTTATAAGACTCAATATTTTAATAAATTTTAATTAATGTTCCTTGTATGTTTTGCAGTTTATTGTTATAATTTTATGATGGCTGAAAAAATAATTTTCTTCTGGGAAAATATACAGTTTTAGGGCTGTAAGTTAAGTATTGTTCCTTAATGTGTAATTGTTAATAAGTCAATATCAGACTCAGTTAAATTTATATTTAAACGCAGTGTGCCATTCATGTGTGAAACTGATCCAAAATCTCACATTCATAAAACCAAGCTACTTAGCACAATACTTTAGCTCCCTCTTTTGGACGGCCCAGATTGCAATATGAAAATAAGAGAAAATGCCCTAATATGTCCTCATTTCTATTGGCATATTACAATATTTGGCACAATATTTATTCCATTATTAAACTGCATAAAATTAATCATTTTAATGTTTTGTAATGAAAATAAGTCAAATCTACATCTGGAAATTTTATTTACTAGTTGAATGCTAAGTTATTGAACACTTCATATTAAAGTTAGATATTTTGATAGTGTTTTAAAATGAATTAGTATTTTATTCTATGAGAATTTTAAAATATTATTTCTCCAAATGAAATGTTTGAGTTCAATTGTCTCATAAACTATGTACTAATTATCCTTAAAACGTCTGATAACAAAGAAAGTTTTAAAAGTATTGAACATCAGATATTATAAATTTGGTGCATTCTTATTTTAAAGATGCTTAACTATTTTCCTTAGTTATTGCAGTAATAACATAAAAAATAATACATAAAGATGTACATCACAGATTTGTGCAATCTCTCGGATATATATGTATGTGTGTATATGTATATTGTGTGTGTGTATATATATATAATAAATACTTAAAATAGTTATATATATCTTATCCTATAATATCATCACTTAAAATAGTTTACTACTACTAATAAAATAGTCTAAACTCCTAAAAATCAAGTTATCATATTTGGTTTTAGGCTTTTATTTTTTGCAATAATTGACCTTTATACAGTGAAGTGTTTAATATTTAATAGCTGTGTCAATTATGTAATTATACTGTAATTGGTGGAATTGTTGCCTTTCAGGAAAAAAAAGGTAACCTATTAAGTATCTTATAGTATAAATGAAAGGATATGTTTTTATTTCTTTGCAATTGAAATTTATTCATTTAACTTTATTTTGGAAATAACATTTTTAAATAATTAAATTGTTTTTAAATACTAATTGTCACTATACTCAAAATAGTATAGTAGGCAATTAAGACAAACTTCCAGGTTAAAATGCTATTGTCTAATTATAGAAAATAAATTATAATGGATATGTCATCAGAGGACAGTCAGAAAGGAATATGATATTATCTCATCTATTCTGGTTGTGCCTACTTTCTAAACCCAACTTCCTAATAGGATAACATTTCTTCTAATGTATCTAATTTCATGGATACTTTAACTTTCAATCATTGTATGGACAACTCAGAAATATGAAAATATTTTTCAAAGTCCATACATGGTAGGTGAATACTGGGAATATTTGTATGTACGAAAGTAAATCTCTTCTCTTATATATTCTATTTTTAAAAAAATCTCATTTCATTTAAAAAGGTATTTAAAATCATTATTTCCAATGATTGAATTTAATAATCAGCTCCACTTGTGTGTATTTATATAATATTTTTATATTTCTTGATTGAATGGCCAATTTTTCCCAGCTAAATGTGAGTTGACTCCATCATCCCTATACTAATTTTTCTGCTCTCTGTATTCTGTTGAAGTAGAGAGTAAATAATAAATATGCAGTAGCTTTACCATAAACTTGATTTCAGCATGCATAAATGCTGAATATGGCAATTATATCTCCTCAACCTATTCACTGGATGACGCCACAATCATATTAAGATAAAACTAGAACATTTACTAATATTTTCCAATGCTAGAAATAGAACAGAGTAAAATATTTAGAGAAGCAAGCTGGAATTAATTCTGGGTTATAAAAATGGGTCAAATATCAGGTTATTTTTCTAATGTTACATACAAATAGTAAGATAAATTAAGCATTTCAGAAAAACCTTAGACTCAAAGTTTTTTTCCAAAGAAACACATGCATATCTCATTACTTAAAGATAATCATGTGAACCTATGAGCATATATATATATCATATATCTGTTTCTCCATCTTTATCAATATCTGCATCTACAAATCTATATTCTCATCTCTAGTAGCAGGTGTGTACCTAATTTTTCCAGTCTTCCACAGTTGTCATTTCCTTTCATGCCCAAATACCTAATCTTAGTTCCAGTTTGCGTTATAAAAGCAAACCAATTCCACCCCCACCAAATATTTCTTTAAAATTTCTAGGAATATTTCCAAAATTCTGGATTTCAACTTTTATCATTTGCTTGGGATTTGTTTTCTAGTTTCTCATCTGATCTCAATGCTTAACCCTAGTAAGTTCCTTCTTGTTTCCCTCAGCTCTATTAATACTAGGACAGAACAGCAGTTAATAATAATATTATAATTTAACACCCTTTACAGAAGGATAAATGGAATGAAGATGATGTTAGAGAACAGAAGGCATCAGGAAAGAAAAACTAATATGCTAAATTGAAATTTCGCAGTCCAGAAAGTTGACGACGGCCATCTTCATCCTTTGATCTCAGCTTGCGGCCATGTACCTGGGGGGCATTTCTCTAACCGACAGATATTGCCTTGACGCTAATTGTTATTTGGGAGTGCAGAATTCTTAATCCTTCTCAGACTATGGGAAAGGATAAAAAAATAATTTAGTCTGATAACATTATCCCAGAGATGCCAACATTTAAAAAAATTTTACACTATTAAAGAGAGAGCTTAAGATCCCTTTATAATACGTGAGCATTTGGATTTTTCCATCCGAAAGTGCAGGGCTATCACTTAACATATCTACATGATTGAAAGGACTCCCTGAGAACAGAAAGAGCTTTCATAAACACAAATCACACCTTCTAATAGTGGAATCTAAAAAAAAAAAATCGCCATTAATTTTATCAATAGTATTGTGTCTCTAATAATAACTACCCATGGGTCGGATATATTTCGTACTCTTTTTCTCTCCTAAATTTTGATAGATATAAAAATAACGTTATTTATATTTAATATGTGGTTAAGTGAAGATGATCTATATCTGAGGAACATTCTGTATGTAATATGTGAAAATGAAATTTCTTTAGCTCTTCCTGTAAATAAGTAAAAACTTAAATCAGTTTGAATGGCTTTCCATTTTTTGGGTTACCTCCATTTATGAAATGTCCCATTTGTAACATAGGAATAGATCCAAATAATTTTCTGAGAAAGATAATAGGTCTTAAACTGTTTCTTTTTTTAAAAAATGAATAGAAATTAGAATTAATTTTTTCTCAGCCTTATCAGAACGAATGTTAATATCATCTCTTTCACACACACACATCGGAAGAGGATATGTGTTAGGATAGTGGGACCTGAGGTTGAAGAGGCAGCATGTGTTAGACACTGGAGCTCTGCACAAGAGGGATTTGAACTTGATGTAGGTGGCAGCACCAGAGGCTAGTTTAAAAAATATAGATGGAAGTTTACCAACAGGTTCTCTGAAATGAGATCATCTGGTTTCATATTCCAACTAAGTCATGTCCTGACTCCCTCTGATCCTAAGAGAAATGATTTGATCCTTCTGAGTCCTAATTTCTTTATCTGTATAAGAGACCTATAATAGTTTTCCTTATATGTTCATTTGTGAGGATCAATGAAATATACCTGAAAAGTATGTGCCTATTATGATAAAGAAAATATAAGGCAGTTCAAAGTATTTTGAGAAAGTACTTTGACGTGTATGTCAGAAATTAAAGAAAAACCAGAAAGAGGGAGAATAGAAAGATGATGAATGGTTTTGAGGTGCTAAGTTCCTCTTTTATTTATTTAACTTGAAACTTGTCACTTTGGAGAAGGGGAGATAAAGAAAGAAAAAAAAAGATAGACCTGATAACACTCTAGCATCTGAAACTCCAAGTGATCTGAATGCAACCCTTTAGAAAACTATCAGGGTATAATTTTTCAAATGAATAAAAATATGCCTTTCTTCCCTGTGGATTATGAAACAATGTGTTCTTTGAAACTTTCTATCTGCTTCTTTAGTTTTTCTCTTGATCTTACCAAAATGTCATCAAGTTATCATATCCTAAATTTTTGGCTATTAAAGGCATTTTTAACTTGGTTAAAGAAAACAGAATTTTATTTCATGGATAATTTCCACATTGGATTTAAGTTACTGTTGAATTTAAAACTACTACTTAGGAGAAAATTATGTGGCCAATCACACTAAACTTCCTCCCCAAATGGACAGAACTAAATCCTCAGATTCTTAAATGTAACCATTGAAATATTCAAAGTTCACAAATAGCTAAACCTTAAATAAGCATTCTTATAAGATGACTAGCATATAGGTTTTTAAGTATATTGGCCAAATGGGTTCCTTTTCTGTATTGATGGTAGACTCTAATGTGCACGATGATTAAACTTTTTTGTATAAAATCCTATAATTGTTTGTGTTCACACTGTCGCATTTTGTGATGAGTAATGCATTTTTTTCATCAAACAGCAATCTCTCACCTTCACTTCTCGCCTCAACCTAGTACTGTCTATTGATTCCAGCACTGTGTCATAGAAATGACTTGTGAATGTACGGCCACAACCCATACTTGATATTACATCAGTGTTCTGGGAAATCCAAGATAAAATTTATTAATAGTTGGTACTCACCGTCTGTTAGAGATTTATTGAGACGCTACAGCATCCCTTTCTGAGGATAGTTACAGTTAAGGAAAAATAAACTGTTCAAAACCAGTAAAATATGTAGAAATGTTAAAGGATAGATGATCTCACTAATAAAAATTACATAACATGTCAGTACATATCATATCTGTCTTTGTATATACAATCCCTCTATTTACCTACATCAGTTCTGATGACGATGATGTCTCATTAGATTGGGATGACAAAATCATGAACTAAAAATGATTTTGCACTAAGTTATTATCAGGAGATAATGACATACTGAATGTTCTGAGTAACAGTGTTGACACAGTGACCCTCATATGCATAATAAGCAGAATCCTATTAGAAAAGACAGTTGTGTCAAGTGTTTGGCAAAGTACGTGATTATAATATTATGCAGTAGAAACATGAACTAAATAATTCTGGGAATCACTATTAAAGTCCAAGAAACCAGAGCATATATTTTAGAATTTATATTTAATAATAGGGACCTTCTTAAGAGGCAACCATTTGAAGATCTTTTTTTTTTCTTTTGGCTTTGATAAATATATTTCATTTAGTATTTCATATCTCTTATGCGTAATGATGCTATTTAAGCAGCAAACATATGTTCCTTTGGCAAATACATAGAGAAAAAATAGAAAATAAACTGGTCTTACTATTTGGCAGACTTAAATGAGTTTCCTACAGGGAAGGATCCATAGCAAGAGGTGTAAAGAACTTCAATAAAGTCTGATTTTAAGAGATTATCTCTGATGCATTTTCACTGTTTAGATTTCCTCTTATAGCAAAGAAAAGATGTCCTAACGAAGATCAATAGTGAGAGCATGATTATTTAAAGTGAAAATAATAAATATTCTCCTTTTGAAATTCAGTGGGTTAATAGAGATATTTCACTCCTTTATTAACCTCTTTATGCAGTATTTCTCTAACTAAATTTTAAGCATTTTGAACTTTGCAGTGCTTTAAAAATGAGATTCAATTATGTGCAATATGTGTAAAGTGAAAGATAATATGTTCAAATTGTTGCAATAGTCCGCTATAGTTAGGTGTTCCATTACATCCTGTCTTATAAGGCATAGACTGAGTGCACTGAGCATTATTCTTCCTCCAAATCAGACCATAATTCTACACTCACCTCTGGGTACATGATAAGGATAATTAATTTTTATTGTAAACACTTTTGATTCTCAGGTTCTTATTTATTGAAAAATCCTTAGGAAAATTGGGGAAGCTGAGAGTGGCAAATGAAGAGAAAAATAAAAATAAATCAATCAGTAAAACAAGAAAAGGTCCTTGTATGAATCAGCAATAATTACAGCCCCTGAGCTGGGAGTATAATTGATTCAACCCTCTGCACGTGAAGTTGGGATAGTGGGGTGGGAACTAAGCCTATTTCTTAACAATTTTTCCTTATAAATTCATATATATGTGTGTATATATATGTATACAAACCAATAAGTCATATTAGTGCCAATTTTACTATGTTGTTCTTTAACATATTGTTTTAATTGGATCATTTGATTTGTTCAGTAAAAGCTGTCTATCGTAGAACTGCTTTAAGAAATAACTTATGTTAATTTCCTTGTTAATTCTCAAAATTCATACTGCTTTATTGGGATTGCAGCATAGTGGTTACATCGTGGGTACTAGATCCAGACTCCCTAAATATAAATCTTAACTACCGCTGGAAAAGCCCAGTGTCCAAAAGGCCACCAGGAACAGGGCTGTAGTCAAAGTTAGGTGTATTAACGTCCTGCAATAAGGCATACTGCCTATCAAGAGGAAATTTGGTCAGAGGGAGTTAGGATAGGCTTGTTATAGAGTTTGGGAATATACTGGGGCATTTGAGAAGTGCTTATAAAAGCAGGGATCAGCACATGATTGGATAATGTCAGGAAATTGGGGCATTTCTGTAAATGTATATTAATTTCTATATAGAAACCTGGAAAAGCAGTTTGACGTTGTCTTTGATAAAGAAGTAATAATGAGGAGAGGAAGCTAATTGGTCATCTTTGGGGTGACTAGTGCCCCTGCTTTTGTCTTGTTCACTCACAGCTGTTGAGTGAGCTCATCTGATGATGATATTCTGTTAAACTGTTTTGCTCAGCAAAGGAAACCGTAGCCCAGCTCTTAGTTTCCAGGCCAGGCACCAGCCGTCAGCTCTCAGAGCTGATTTTTGTTTCCTCCCTCACTACCTACTGGATATGTGTCTGAGGCAATTTATTTAAACACCCTGAACTTTCATGTTTTTTGTGTGTAAAATGGGAATAATAGGACCTTCAACAAGTGGATTTTGAGACTGTTATGTGATTTAAGATATATGTATCACTCATAAAGAACTAGGGTGTGCAGTGGAGCCTAAAACAAACAAACAAAAAATTTGTTTTTCTCTCCCACTGTATGTTCATCACAGGCTGGTTGGTGGGAATGTGGGGGGAGCTCCCTGTTGTCTTCATTTGGGGTCTTAGGGTGCGAAGTCTTGCTACTTGGTGTGGCAAAGGGAAAAGGACAGTGGCAGTTCATAAATCTTCCCGGAAAGAACACGTATCACATTCATTCTGACTTCACTCGCCAAATAGCCACACAGAACTTCAAAATGGCAGTGAATCACAATCCCAGTGGGCTAGGAAGATGGAGACACAAGCTGTTTGTGAACAGAATGAATGATTACCACAAACTGTGAGACACAGAAGAGTGCCCCGTCCATAACATGTGCTTATAAATGCTAAATATAACAATAATAAATGACTGTTGTGTTATTATTATCATCTCCCTTTTCCTTCCCCATATTTAATAATAATGATTTATCTATCATATGTGAATTTATTTTCAGATGGACTTTCCAGATGAAATTAACATTGGATTTTTAACATCAGTGTCTGACAATGAGCTATTAAGTAAATTTTTTATAACTGTATTGTGCTCAAAATAGGTGATTTGCAAGGTAAACATGATAATGTTTTTTTTTACTAAAATATTTGAAAGTTTAGAGGGTATTTGAAATTTGAAAGCTAGGGATAGTTCACGGCTGTTGCTTGTTTTATTTCTTTGATCTATTCAAATTTTATTTGACTGATAAAATTAAATAATCTGCTAAGATTATTTATGAAGTTCCCAAATGGTACACTAGACTCATGTTATGCTGTGACTGTGTAGCGCTAATTGAAAACATTACCATGGTGATTGCTATAGTAACATTTAAATTGGCATTAGTGCCAAGAAATCTTTACTATCGATCTGATAAAGCTTATTTCACAGTATGTTTCAAGAATATAAATGGCATTTTGCTGGTGTTTTCATTCATACAGGCTGAGGAAAAAGAATATATATATAATTAAAAAATAATAATAGATTTTTTATAAAAATACTTAAATGTAAATGTCCATGACATATATGACTTTATATTTTAATGATAGAGTATCTCATATAGTTTTCTTCCATATTACATTATATTTCCAGTTTGAATTCTAAAAAAATAAATTAATTCAATATACTAAATATTAATTCAATATGCTAAATATTAAGTATTTTAATATACTAAATTCAATAAACTAAATTCAATATATTAAATATACTAAATATTCAACAGACTAAATGGTAACTCAATATACTAAATATTAAATATTTTAAGTTTGTTAAGTTATTTAGTCCCTCAACATACATTTTTAAATTTTTCCTCTGTGCTGTGTAAGAAAATTTAATATGTGGATGAAAAAAAAAAATCTCTATTCTGTTTTTTTTAAGCTTCAGTGCATGGTTGTATATCCTAGTGGTTAGTTTAGTTCTCTTTGCAAGCTGCTGCCACAGTATGACAACTGACACACCGGCAGTGTGGTTCCATGACCGGGAAATTAACCTGGGCCACAGCAGTGAGAGTGCCGAATCTTAAATACTAGACCACCAGGGCTGGCTCCCTATTTTGTTTTTGAATCATAGTCTGGGAAAGAGAGTCATAAGTAGTATAAAGATAGCTAATCTTAATTGAGTATTTTTCTAAGCCTTTTAATAGAAATAGCAGCAACTCCATGAGTAGTATTATTATTATTATAACTCTGCTTTACAAATTAAGAAACCGAGACAGAGAGAGAGGTTAGTGTCTTTCCAAAAGTTACATAGCTAGTAGGTAGCACAGCCTTCTGAAACAATTTTGTTTATGGTCTTAAAAACTCTTTATGTTAACTCTCTGTCTTTAATATTATGGACTCAATGATGCTGAAACATAGAAAAAGAATCTCTTTTTTTTTTTTTTTTAATTTTTTGTTTATTGCAGTAACATTGGTTTATAACATTGTAAAAGTTTCAGGTGTACATCATTGTACTTCTATTTCTGCATAGATTACATCATGTTCACCACCAAAATACTAATTACAACCCATCACCACACACATGTACCGAATTATCCCTTTCACCCTCCTCCCTCCCCTCTTCCCCACTGGTAACCACCAATCCAATCTCTGTCCCTATGTCTTTGTTTATTGTTGTTATTATCTACTACTTAATGAAGGAAATCATATGGTATTTGACCTTCTCCCTCTGACTTATTTCACTTTGCATTATACCCTCAATGTCCATCCCTGTTGTCACAAATGGCTGGATTTCATCGTTTCTTATGGCTGAGTAGTATTCCATTGTGTATATATACCACAGCTTCTCTATCCATTCGTCCCTTGATGGGCCCTTATGTTGCTTCCACGTCTTGGCTATTGTGAATAATGCTGCAATGAACACAGGGGTGCATGTACCTTTGCAAATTGGTGTTTTCAAGTTCTTTGGATAAATACCCAACAGTGGAATAGCTGGATCATATGGTAGTTCTATCCTTGATTTTTTGAGGAATCTCCATACTGTTTTCCATAGTGGCTGGACCAGTTTGTACTCCCACCAGCAGTGTATGAGAGTTCCCTTCTCTCCACATCCTCTCCAAAAAATAAAAAATAAAAAAAAATAAAAGCTGAGGATACAGTGATGAATAAAACAGACACAAATTCTGTTTTGTGGGGTGATAAACAATAAACCAAATAAATAAAAGAAATAATCTGTGCTAAAAAAAAAAAAAAAAGAATCTCTTACCCTTGCCTGGTAAAGTCAAGGAAATATTACAAATTGTAATTAATTAGTAGTATATTGGTTTCCTAGGTCTGCCGTAACAAAGTACAACAAACTAGGTGGCATAAAACAACCGAAATTTATTCTCTTACAGGTATGGAGGCTAGACGTCTGAAATCAAGGTGTTGGCAGGGCTATACTCTCTCTGTAGACCCTAGTGGAAGATGCTTCATTGTTTCTTCCGGCTTTGGGTAGCTTGGCTTGTGGCAGCACAACTACAATCTCTTCCACCGTCTTCACATGGCTATCGTCCCTCTGTATCTGTGTTTCTTCTCTTCTTCTTATAAGGATGCCAGAAATATTAGATTAGGGCCCACTCTAATTCAGGATGACTTCATCTTAACCTGATTACATCTTCAAAGACCCTATTTCCAAGCCCCGGCCTAATGGCGTAGTGGTTACCTTTGTGCACTCTGCTTCGGCAGCCCGGGGTTCACAGGTTCAGATCCCAGGGGTGGATCTCCGCACCGCTCATCAGGCCATGCTGTGGCAGCGTCCCATGTATAAAATGGAGGAAGATGGGTGTGGATGTTAACTCAGGGCCAATCTTCCTCAGCAAAAAGAGGAAGATTGGCAACAGATGTTAGCTCAGGGCTAATCTTCCTCACCAAAACAAACAAATAAAGACCCTGTTTCCAAATAAGTTAATATTCATAGGTGCCAGGGATGAGGAGTTGAATATATCTTTTTGGTGGGCACAGTTCAACCCATAACAGGCATTCTCATATGCTAGTGAAGCAATCATCAGAACTGTTGACCAAATATTTCTGGATTTCTCACTTCCAAACACATCACAGGACTGTACTTCTCCCCCACCTCTGAATTTAGACATAACAATGGGATCTGCTTTGCCCATTGAAATGTGTGTGCAAGTGAGTGTGTCTCTTCTGTGTGGAGGGCCTAAGGGCCATCATGAGATTCTCCATGTTCCCTCACTCTTTTCTCTTGCAATCACAGGAGAGTGGTGATGGAAATTCCTTTGCTTTAGCTTACTGGTGATTAGGTTTATCACGGCCTCCCAGGAAAACTAGTGGTCATATACCCTGAGCAAGAATAAACATTTGTTTCTAAAGCCACTGAGATTTTGAGAGTTTTCTGTTACCACAGCATAACCTAGCCTATTGTGACTGATGCATAGATATCTACTAGAAGTGATAAGCTGTCCTAACAACGATAACAAGAAAACATAGAATTTGTAACATTGACTAAAAGCCTGGTCATCCAGCAGTGAATAAAGCCTTATAAGTCTCAAAAGATGGAAATTCATTTCACACAGGAGTGTAACATTTGGTAAAACTATCACTTGTGATGACTTAGAAGGCAGATCCTGGGCCCAATGAACTTGTAGCCATAGGAGAAAATGTGAGAAAACAGAACATTGGTAGGATGTCTTTGTCGCTACAGTTCTATCGTCAAAGTACTGTAAGAAATAAATTCAGAGAGCTATTTCCTGTTTGCTGACAAGAATGTAAGGAAATGAAGATGACATGGATGGGGGACTGGGAGATTGAGAGGAAGAGGCAACTTTTTCAATGTTCCTTGATTAAGGAGAAATAACACTTTTGTGTGAAAATGGCTGATTGAAACTTAGGTAGCAAAATGCAAATCAAGAGAATGGCCATCACAGCTATTTTTAAAACTTCTGAATGGATTATATCAGTAAGGTTAAGGATCCAGTTAAGTGTTTGGTTCCCAGTAAATCCTTTCACTTGGACAAAATATTTCACGTTAAAAACACTAAAGCTGTGGTTCCCCCAGTAAAAGCCCAATAAGACCATGGAATCTATAATCAAGTAGACGTGGCAAGACCTGTGGAGCAGTGGTAAGAAAATAAATCAATACAGAAAATCTAAGAAATATGTTTACATAGAAAATATTTCTATGAAGTGTCTCTTGACACATGAAACTGACTGGAGCCAAATAGAAAAAGGGGATTTAGCTTTTAAGAGTTGTCCTGCCAGAGAAACCACCAGCCCAGACCAAAAAAATCTGGGTCTCATTGAGGTTAAAATGATCCTCAGGCCATGAACTTCCACAGCCAGTAAACTGGGTAAGAAATCTGTTCAACTCTAAAGGATTGATGCTATCCACTGCCTTCTTCAGAAGTGGTCAGTGAGGTCAATGAATATGAAAGATTTCCAGAAGGTGAAGGGCCATGCAGAACAGTAAACAAGGGAGCCCCTCTCAGGAAGCAGAACTGAAGAATAAGTTCTAATTATAGCCTAATTCTCCACTGCCAGTATAGCAGGACTTGCCAACAGGATTTGGAAATTGCCATGGCTTTCAGGAGAAAAGTATTTTTTATGTTTATACTGCCCCTGTGTCACTACTGTTTATTGCATGTGTGGGGAGCAGATCCGCTGTCTTTTTTGTTCATAGGTCTCCAGTCATGAGAAGCCTCCTTGGGACTTGATATACAGATTACTGCATGATATTCCCCTTCCACACACCCTCAATTTGAACTTGATGACAAGTCTGGATGTGACTTGTGAGATGTATTTCTTGTATGTTTTTCTCCAGGGGGAAGAATCAACCTCATATTTGGTAACCAGAGCTTCAGTTGTTATGATCACTTGCGTTATTTACCAAATATTTCTAACTTCTGAGTGTTTGGTAGGAAAGTATTTCACTAGTGTCTTTGAAAATAGACAAAGTATCCTGATTTGGTCAATGAAAAGTCAGTGGAATTGATGTGTGTCAATTCTGGGTCGAGGAGTTAAGAGACTGCATGCCAATTGCAAAGTTATTATTTTTCCTGCTTTAGCAATGGAAGAAGCAGAATTTGGAGCATGTCTGCCTTAGCTTGAAATTCTGATAAAGATGCGGTGGAGCAACATTCACTAGCTGATCTGCGATAAACATGCTGTGTGTGTTATTGTTTTAATAAACCGTTATCATTGCATTAACCGGCCCTTTCAAACTAGTATGTTCAGGCACTATTCTATGTAGCTCATGTGTATCAATTCATTAAACTCAAAACACCATAAAAACCACAATAATACAACATGCGCGTCAAGGAAACTGGGCAAACAATGGTTAAATAACATGTTCCAGGTCACCTAGCTGGGACTGGTGGAGCTGGGATTTGAAACCAGGCATCCAGGCTCCAGAGGTCATTCTCTTAAATAATAAGCTGTAATAATCTGAGTCTTAAAGTTTTAACAGTTTTCCAGGCTAACTCCACAGAAAAGTGAAATCAAGAACATTTGCAAATATATTTGTCACTAAGAAAGATTGTAGCATGTTCTAGGAATTAATAGTTAGATCATTTGAATAGTCCAAGTAAAAGACAATTTGCATTTACTCATAAAAGCATTGCAATATGTTAATTACATAGTGAAGGTTATAGTTTTAATCCAATGGTCAATTTTCAGTCCCCATATTTTTGATCACTTGGTTTGATATCACTACCTCCTCCTTGATATACTTTCTTCTCTGGGCTTCAAGAACACCCCACTGTCTCGGTTGCTGTATCCTCTTCTCTTGTACTCTCCCCCTCACTTGCTCTCTCATGTAGACATGTCTAAAACAAGGCAGGCACTCCATTGCTGTAGGACCATTGCTCTACCTTTTATGCTGACTGAAAATACTTCTCTCATGTATCTACTTGGATAGCTCCTCTTTCTTCAAATACTTACTCAAATAACACCTCAATGAGGCCAACCTGAAATTTCCCTTCCCTTTCTTTCCTTTCCCCAGCCCCAATGCTGAGATCCCACTATGTTGCTCTGATTTTTTTCAATAGCACTGAATACCTTCTATCTACTATATGTTTTTCATATTTATTATGTTTATTGGGTAGTGTTCAATTCTTCCTGCTTGAATAAATTACATAAGGGCAGGAGTCTTTGTATGTTTTATTTGTATCCTGGTACCTAAAGTGTGCCATGTGCCTGGCAAGAGTAGGCACCAGATAAATATTTGAAGAATAACAGGGTGGCTAATTTCTAATAGAGCAGATGCTCATTCAGACCATATATATAATCCTAGAATGAGTCTGAGACTTGGATTTGGGTGCAGGTGAGAGATTGAAAATGTGCCTCTCAGGAGAAAATTGTAAGGGAGGGAATGAAGCAGGAGATAGAAGGAGAAAGAACACAAAACTAATATGGTCTCAGGTTGAATCTAGCCTTGGCCTGATCCACAGAGAGAAGGCACTGAACATAAAATGGAAGGAAGAGTTGACCCACCTTGAAG
Source organism: Ceratotherium simum simum (assembly GCF_057802395.1). Classification (NCBI taxonomy): domain Eukaryota; kingdom Metazoa; phylum Chordata; class Mammalia; order Perissodactyla; family Rhinocerotidae; genus Ceratotherium; species Ceratotherium simum. The sequence goes on along the minus strand of NC_141917.1, from coordinate 22,354,179 downwards.
CAAGAGGTCTGGCTATTTGTATCTCAGTGTCATTCACTATAGTGGTGAGTGTAGAGTAACTTTCCTGGCTTGCTGTTTCTCATTAGTCTAGAAAAATTCTCAGGAGAAGGGGGAAGCTATAAGCAGTTAGCAGCTAACCCTCACAGTAGCTGGCTGGTAAGTAGACTGGCTTGGTAAATGGGATCTGCATGGAGCACCATAGCGTCTACTACAGAATCCGAGTCAATACAGTAAACTGTGGGTTTTTAAAATGGTTAATGTAATAGTTTACAATGACCCTCTCAAATCTCATTTAGAGTTTCCTACGCAAATGCATATTGTTTTATTGCACATTAATAGAATATGATTATATTCTATCTATATTAGTGACCTAATCAATAGTTTCAGTTTGAAGTAAAGGAAAACTATAATTACATATTATGGATCTAGTATATTTCAGGTCCTTTTTATACACATGATTTTATTTAACATTTTTCTCCTTATAAGGTAAGCTTATAATTCTCATTCTAGATATAATGAAAATAAAACCTAGTTGATAAACTAGCCTAAGCTCACTAAGAGAGTGACAAACTCAGAATATTAATCTGTATTTCCTCCCTACAGGTTTACTGTTCATTGCATTCTTCTGTGTACATCCATAATGTCAATGTAAAATTATATATTTTTTAAAATTTAAGTCCCTTTTATTTTGAAACTAGTTCTAAGGAATTTTAACATGGAATCCATAAACTTAAACTGAAAAACATTGCATCAATATTTGTACTAATTTCTAAGTGAAATTTAGCCTGTCCCTCAATTATGTTTATGGATTATGTATCAATCCACAGAAGTATTAAAGGTATCTATGACTGTAACATCAGCAGAAATTAAATATCATAATAAATATCTTGTATGTTTATTTTTTCTTTGAAGTTATGATACTGATCAGATCTGCTGCTGGGTCTTGTTACTTATTGCATTAATTAAGAAGCATATACGTTATTTTACTACAACTGGTTTTTAAAAATATTTTGATAGCTTTAGTTTAATAAAATTGATTTCTTTTCTAATACTATATATCTTGTATCTTAATTCATGCTTTAAAAACGTTATTCTGTCATCAGACTGACCAAAAGATTCATGAAACAAAAAAAGTTGAAATTCCTGTTTAAAATCCATGATACTTCCTGAATATTTGATTTAAATATTAACTTATTATCTGTATCTCTACTGTGGAAATTATTGTAAATGCTTGCATATTTTTTTTTATAACTTGCTCTTCCATAGTTGTTTAATTTCCCTTCTTCTCTGCAATACTGCCAAGCACGTCCTATCACCCACCCACTTGTTCCCATTCTCCCCCGCACTACGACATACGCTGGCTAACAGTTTGGTCTGAACTATTGCTTTCTAGAGCTAACTCAAGAAAGAAGCTCTGTCAAATCGAATACTGTTTTAAATATGGACAATTTTTAGCACTATGTGCTTTCTCTTAAATGATAAATACTTAGTGCAGGCTGATGCATGTGAGACACTCATTAACTTGCATCGGACAGACTCTGATGTTCATTTCTGACACTGAAAGCTGACGTGAAATCACAGGCAGAAAATTCAATCACACCTTTCTGCACTGATTAAAAATTTGAGATATAAATTTAAGTTTTTCTTTCATTCTCCCAGTAGATTAAATATTATGCAATAAATGAATTCTAATGTCAGTAAGCTATTCATGGATGTGTCATAAATAAACTCTCTCTTGTTATTGTATGTAGACTGTATTCCTAGAATGTAAATTCCTCGAGGATTCTGCTGTTCTGTTCACCTACAAAATGCTTAGAAAAAGAGTAGGGACTTCGTATGTATTTGGTGAAAGAATTAATACATGGATTTTTTGATGGCTTCATGACATGGCATTATATAACATGTAAGTTGCATGATTTATTTATCATTCCTCTATCCTTAGGTACATTTAGTTCATTTCCTACTTTTCTCCAATGTGTTTGTCAGGATGTTTGCAGAAAACAGATGACATACTCAATGATTGGGAAGGGTTTAATAGAGGGGGTGGGCAGGGTTAAAGGAATTAACTAGAGATGGTACCACAGCAGGAATTAACAACAGCATGAACCTGTTACCCCTCCTCAGCACAAAGTGATAACGGGCCTGGAGCCGATACTACTCCAGAGAGAGTACCCTGTTATTCTCACAGAGCACCATCCATCTGAAAGGAGCTGCTTCTCATTGTAGAGAAAAACAGCCAACTCTGAGGCATGCTGTGTGGAGAAAATCGACCCCCCTCTCCTCCTACCCTTGATGTCCTACCTGTGCCTCACACAGGCTAAATTCAACCAAGGACCAGCAAGCCCACTGATATAGTTCTTAGGAATTTATCTCCTGCCACACTGAGCAAAGTGGAGACCTGAGAGTGGATCTGAAGCTCAAACATAAAATTTCCAGTACATCTAAAAATAAATAATGTTTTGATAAACATGATTATACCCAAACCTCTCTTTCAAATGCCTAGTTTCTTAAGAGTTTGCTAGAATTTGAATTACTTAGAAAAACATTGTAAGCAATTTTAAGGCTTTGATGCTTATTGACTAATTACTTTGAATGAAATTGTATGCATTTTACTCTCATCATTAACAATATTCTAAGAATTATTTTGGTTTCTTTTTTTGTACCAAGAACTGTGCCCATCCTACTACCCCTAACAGAACTGAATACTATCCTTGCTTCTTTCGGAGTTTTAGCTTTCGTTGCCAAATGTCAAGCCATGTCACCTCAAACCTTAATTATAAAATTTTCATTTTCTTACTTTCCATTGAAACTAAAATTGTATTCTTATTTTTTGCTTCATGTGTAATTTTAACCACTCTCGTATCTTTAATAACCATGGAGTATACTGATGGAACTCAATGTTATAAGTCCAATACTGACAAATCATTAAATTCCAGACTTGAATATCCAAATGCATATGTGTTATCTTCACTTGGATGTTAAATAAGGCATGTCAATCTTAACATGTTCAAAATCACGATCTTGATTTTCTTCTCCCACGTACAACCTGAATTTCTCCAGTGCCCTTGTCAGTAAGTAGCAGCTCTAATCTGTTGTTCAAACCAAGGCCTTGGATTCATTCCTAACTCCTCCACTTCTATTAATTTCATCCCAGTGAGAACACTTTCTTATCAGGATTATTTCAATTGCCTTCTCTCCATCTTCTTGTCTCCTTTTTTGCCTTGTAAAGTCTATTTATCATATGCCAATCAGAGCTACATTTAACATTATGTCTGCCACAAACTCTCACATGATTTCAATATCATGAAGGTTAAAACACCTTATCATGGCTTGTAGGACTCTGGAAGCCTGCTGCGTCTTGGACCTCATAGTCCATAAGTCTCCCCTTGTTCACTTGGCAGTAGGTACATTTATGCCCTTTCTGTGACTTGAAGACTTCTAGCATGAATATCCTTTCTCCTCCCACCACTTTTATGCCAAATGTTTGCATTTCGTTAGTCCCTTTCACTGGAATGCTGTTGCTGTTGAAATCCTCATAACTTACTCCTTAACTCTCTTCAGCTTTCGGCTCATATGTCATCATAATTGTGAGGCCTCCTCTTTGACCATATTATCAAAAATAACAATATCTCCCCCAACACACATAATATATCCTCTATCTATTCCACTTACTTTATTTTTCTTAAATAAACTTCATTTTTAGAATAGTTTTAGATTTACAGAAAAATTAAGAATATAGTATATAATGTTCCAATATACCCATCACCCAGTTTCGTCTATTATTGTCATATGACATTAGTACACTACATTTTTTACAATTAATGAACCAATTTTGATATAATATTATTAACTGAATTCCATAGTTTATTCAGATTTCTTTAGTTTATAGCTAATACTTCTTCTGTTCTAGAATTCCATCCAGGATATCACATTTCATTTAGTAGTCATATCTCCTTAGGCTCCTCTAGGCAAAGACAGTTTCTGAGACTTCTCTTGTTTTTGATGTCCTAGACTGTTTTGGGGAGTACTGGTCAGGTATTTTGTTGGATGTCCCTCTGATGGAATTTGTCTGATGTTTTTCTCTGATTAAACTGGGCTTATTGGCTTGGGGAAGAAGACCACATGAATAAGTGCCATTTTCGTGATATTATATCAAGGGTACCTACTATCCACTTGATTTAATATTGTTGATATTGACCTTGATGACCTGGCTGAGAGAGTGTTTGTCAAGTTTCTCCGTTAAAAACAACAACAACAACAACAAAAACTTGTTTCTCCCAATTTTTGTACTATACTCTTTGGAAGAAGTTACTATATGTGTCGCAGACTTATGAGCTGGGGATTTAGGCTCTTCCTCCTTAAGGGCAGAGTTTCTATACAAATTATTTGGAATTCATCCTTAAGGAAGATTTGTCTCTTCTTCCCCAATTCTGTATTGATTGAATTATTTATGAATATCATTATGAACTTATGGATATTTATTTTACCCATTCAGTCATAGTACAATACTTCTTTATTTAATTTTTTGCTCAAATTTTTCCAGTTTTGTCCATTAAGAGCCTTTTCATCTTGTGTCTCTTTGATATAGCCCCATCAACATAGTGTTTTTGATGTGTGTGTGTGTGTGTGTGTGTGTGTGTATTAAATACTGCTTTACTTTCTGGCACTACAAGATGCTCCTGGCTCGTCTTGTATATTTCCTGCTCTAGTCCTAGAATCAGCCATTTCTCCAAGGAGCCCTGTTTCCTTTAATTGGAAAATGCTATTAGAAACCAAGATCTGGGTGCTGGGTGAGTTTATTGGTACTGTGTGGCACTGCTCCTAGGCCATCACAGCTGACAGAGCAAGGAATATATGTATATATGTATACTAACATGTATATATACGCATATCTATAAATATTTCAATATGTAATATATTAAAATACGTGAGATTTTATTGATGTCTCCAATTCTAATTCATTACCACATGGACCCTTCTCCCCTGGCTTATCTATAAATTCCCACAGCAACAGTAAGAAACCTGACTTCCAATATCTGTCATCCATTGACTTAATTGTTCACTTTCAGTATACAAATATAGCAGCATGAGAGTTGTTAACCTATACCCTCAGGAGAAACAACTTTATTAACTAGAATGCAGTGCATCTGTGCAATTCCTTTCCATTTAGCTTAGAGACTCCACTCATTTCCAAAGTTACTTAAGTCAGCACCTTTTCCTCCCACTCTCTTCACTGAGGTTGTTTCATATATTTGTAATAAGTTAGATTTTCTTGTTATGGTCTACATTCTTTCTTGGAGCCCCATCCCTTGAGCCTCCACCTCCTAAATGATTTTTTCTTTTAATTTTCATATGTTAAGTTTCACTCTGTGTTGTGAAGGTGTAGGGGTTTTGACAAATGCATAATGTCATCTAGCCACCATTGCAGTATCATGGAGAATTCACTGCTCAAAAGCTCCCCTTTTGTTTCCCCTTCCATCCCTACTACCCTCCTCCCAAACCACTGACAACCACTGATCGTTTATTGTCTCTATAGTTTTGCCTGTTCTGGAGTGTCATATAGTTTGAATCACTCAGTATGTAGCCTTTTCAGACTGGATTCTCTCACTTAGCACTATGCATTTAAGTTTTCTCATCTTTATTTGAGATAGCTCATTTTTTTTTTATCTCTCAATAATATTCAATTATATGGATATACCACAATTTGTTTATCCATTCACCTGTGCTTTACATTGGTTTCAGTCTATTCTTAACTAACGAACATTGTGGCTGGACCGGCCCTTGTGGTTTTAATTATGAATGCAAGACACCCTCACCAATAACCATCAGGAAACTTTGAAAAAAAACAAAGGCTTATTACTGACAGCTCCTGGAAAGCACATGGCACAGCTGGAGGCACACAGCAAGGTCATGGGGACAGAAACAGAGGGAGAGAGGGAAAGAGAGAGAGAGGAAGAGAAAGAGAAAGAAGTGAAAGAGAGAGAGAGAAGGGGCCTGGTGTTCTGTTTTTATTGGGGTCTTGGGTAGGGGTCTAGGGTTTCCCAGGCTTACTCTTTATTGGTGAATTTAAAACATAAGAGTGAGAATTTATAGCTCAGAAGAGAAGCAGCCCAAATGGTGAGTTGTGGAAATCAACTAGGATCTCTAAAACAGAGGAGCCTCAAAGGGGTAGAGCGGGCATCCTACTCTTTATCTTGTTGTGTGGTTGACAATGTGTTTATTCCAGACAGCCACCATTGAAGCTGATGACTCTTTGAATTGGATGCCTGGGGCAATCAAAGTTTGCATTACAAAAAAATAAAATAAAATAAAAAACAACTCTTGAAGCTTACACTATAACCTATCGAAAGGCATCTCTTTTCCCCCAGTTTTTGGTGATTATGAATAAAGATTCTATAAACATTAATGTGATGGTTTTTGTGTGGACATTATTTTTCAGTCAATTAGTTATATACCTAGGAGCATGACTCCTGGACTGTATGGTGAAACTATGTTTAGCTTTGTAGAAATCTCTCAAAGTAGCTATACCATTGTGCATCCCCACCAGCAATGAAGGAGAGTTCCTGTTGCTTCACATCCACATCAGCATTTGATAGTGTCAGTTTTTGGATTTTAGCTGTTGTAATAGTTTTGTAGTAGCCTCTTGTTTCAATTTGCAATTACCTAATGGCAAATGATT